>NC_081413.1:586231151-586873651 GCF_030272615.1 Cryptomeria japonica | reverse complement strand
CTGACTTACAACAAGATTCAGACTACAATCCAGAAGGAATGAATTGAAAGAATAGCATCTCAAAATGCTTGATGACAGTTCCGGTTAAGCACAATTGTCCACTTTGCAACACCAATCTCTGCTCAATACATCACACTGAAAGATGAATCCTTGTTCGCACATATAATACCCTCTAATAATGTAGACTTAACCACGACAACTAAATTACAGGACTATGTCACCTATTTATACAATTCATCAACCTTGACAACAAGGTCAACTAAACCCTCAAATCACAATTACAAAATTACATCACACGATACAAAGATAGACCACCAGACCAATATAATGATTTACATGACATAACATGGACCTAATTCAAATTCCCAAATGCTCAACTCCACCAGAAATCATGCCAAGATCAACCGCAACACGCTACACCACCAAAAATATCGCATAACACGAAAATCATCACCGGTTTAGCAAAATCACCAAAAAATCGCACAACGATCAATGCAGATCATTGGGACAAATAGGACACGATTAGGAAACACCAGCAAGCATGTTAGAATCATCAACAATAGCTACACCAACACCACTTATCAAATCCTCATCGATCAACATTTGAAGCTTAGGAACACTCCAACAACAACAACTGTCACGAAGAAAAGATAGCTTGCAGAGCACCAAATCACGAACCATCTGAAATGAAGATAGACAAGATCATTCAAACGATATACCAAAAACTCAGCTCAAGATATGATCACACCGGAATATACAGGAGGAAATACTAAACTCTGCAAAGCACCAACACAACAAAACAAAACTGCAAAACCGAATCATATGATATGATCAATTAATCTTCTTGGATCACCAAGACCAATACAAAAGAATATAGTGATACTAGAAATACTCCATACACCAAACCAAGATCCCAATAAACCAATCAGCAATCAGTGGAGCCAGAATAAGTTGATATCAATGACAACAACATATCCTAGCAGCAGCAATATCCAACAAAATAGACCCAAACACCATGAGCCCCAAGCCCTTGCTCAATCTTGGGACTTGTTCCAAGTTTAATTTTTTACATGATCTTCAAGTCTCACAACAACACTAAACACTCCTTTGTGGACCTTGAGTTTTCATGTAAACCTAGGACTTGTTTCCATGTCCATGGTTCTTCCCACCCTCTATGATCTATGATGCAACATTAAGTTCAAATACTTTCTCATGGGTCTTATATGCGTACTAGGACTTGGAACCTTTCTTTTGAGTAGTCAACTTGACCTAGTCTCCACACTTTTCCATCAAACCATATAACACTTTTCACCATGTGGAATATGGGACTTCGAGTGCACTTAGGAATTAACCACATGTTCCAAGGCCATCTTGAATTTCATTATCTACTATGTGACTTCACAAAGTAGCACTCAAACTTAAACCTAGAATTAGACAATGTCTAAAGTTTTAAGTCTACTATGACTCTTGCGGGAAAACAACATGAAAATATTGAAGGGTAGGGTACATAATAACTCATAGATATAGAAAATTTCAAGTTCCAAGTCTTAGTTTTAACCTAACACTTAGTTTTACTAGGAAAAATAAAAAATAAACTATAAGGCAAGGAAACCAACAAGGGATATCTTTTTTGGCTGAATGAGGCATAATTTCCTCAATTTATGAGCTATTTAAAAATGATCTAGGGAAAATGCTCAAGTGATCATGGGCACCACCCTAGTCACATGAGATCCTTCCAAAGAGAACAAATCCCAAGGAACAAGTATAAAAGCAACAATTTCATCTTAACACAAGGGAAAAGACTACATGGAAAACATGAGAAAATTGAAATGGAATGTCATGCTCATTCAACACCAATATCAAGATGGACAAAAAATAAAAATAGAATATTCAACTATTATAATGATATATTTTCACTCATTAACATCCTTAATCAAAATGTGGCAGGAGTGCTAGGGATTTGAGGGAGAAGATACTTAAGGGACTAAAGATAGATAAAGAATGAAGAAAGGAAAGAAAATGAGAAATGTCATTAAATAGCAATAGGTAGTGGAACCAACTACTCCTAAAATAGAAAACTATTACACCAAACTACTATATATCAAAGAAATAATTAAATATATCTATGTACTAGAGTATGGTTGGAGAAAGAATGGAAGAAGGTATACTAAATGGAGCTCTATCACTTTGTTGGTACCTTAAGGATTGAAGCATTTAAATGGAATACAAAGATAATCCTTACATAATAAATAATGGATTATGTTGAAAGAATAATTCTTAAATATAAATTGTAATATGTATAGGTCCCATCAAAAAGTGCCAATAAGATGAGGGAAATATTATAAAAGAAAGTGGAGATAATAAGATAATTTTACCAAAGATTCAAGGGAGATGTTAGGAAACTAGAATATCCACTTATTAAAATAGAGAATTGAATGCATAATTTTTGGAGTGTTACCTAAGGTTATAGAATCAGTAGATGGAAAAATTAATAATACTTATATATAATTTATCTATTTAGCTTCTATAATTGAAGCTCAACCTTGGAGAAGGAAAAATGAGAGTGAGGACATAGAAAATTGAAAATTAGAATTGAAATAATTGAAGATAAAATAGGAGGTATTAGAAAAAGTGGAGGTCCATAAGGAAATATCACCACTTCATAATATAAAAAATCGTGTACTTAATTGTTCCAGTGAGGGACATCTATAAAATGAATTCCTCGTATTGGAAGATAGTGTACAATAACATAAAGAGTGAAGATTTCTTAACCTCCTAAGAGGTGGAAAAGTGATTATCATGGAATTTTTATAGAATTGGACAAGCATGAAATGAATAGTTTTCCACTATCAATTTTCTAACTTCAAGATATGAACATAAACTTTGGTGCAACCTTGTGTTTAAGAATAATGAGAAAATTGATATGTATGGAAATGAGATCTTAGGCCTATGGATGCAAACTAAGATCTCAAATATCCATTATATAACATTGGAACACACATAGGTCCATCTAAGTCCTAATAAGATAACTAGACACTTGGGTTTTATGTTGCTTTTATTGCAATGGATTTGAGATTGTAAAGTGTGTGTTTAAGATCTAGGTTTAATGATATGAAAATGATAACTTGTAGCAATAGCTATAAATTACAAATAAAAAAACCAACACAATAGTTCATATCTTGAAAGAGGACACATAAAGGAACTTGGGATTATAAAATGAGCTTGAAAGTATTAAATTGGTATGTTGAGCATCCCAATCCAAGGTAGTCTGTATTGACAAAAAAGGAGCAAAAATGTAGTTAGGAGGTGTTGTAGGTATGTCTACCTAAAATATAGCCAAAAAGTGTTGGACACATGAGTTGGGCACCCTAGTCCAGGGGTTTCACTTGTTCAAAATATGGGGTTGCATGTCATTGTCTACTTTGCTTGTCTATAATACTTTTTTTCTATTGAACTTGTACACACACAAAATAAGGAAGAATGATTGTGATGTATAGGGGCTTGCCTAAGTCAAACCTCGTGGTGGTGTTCCTACCTCCACAATAACTATGATTGATGTAAAAGAGAGCTTGACATACACAGGACAAAGGCTAAACAATAATGAAAATGCTGAAATTAAATGATTATATCTTAGGTATGAAACCCTCTCATGGAGTTTCACAGAAAGGTGGTGATGCAAAGATCTTTAGAAAAGTCCTACAAGTGGTAATGCAATAATATGATAAACATATCAAAAAATTGAAATCATACTTGAATGTTGGATATTGTAGTATATTTATTCTTGATTGCTCTTGATTGAATTGAATTTGAGAATTATTTCTCTTAGAACCTTAGACCTTTTGAATAATAGAAGAAGTGCTATATATAGGGTTCACGGTGTGTTTTTTTATAAAAATCCAACATAAAATGGTCAAGTACCAAAATCAAGACCAGTTTTGAAAATGTGAAGGTTGACACTTGCATTGGCTACAATTTTGGGAGATTTTGGTTGTACTTTGGAGTTGGGCGCACTGATCCCACCAAAATAGGGCCTTCAAAAGGGACATATTCACGAGTATCAAGTTTGGCCATGTTACATTTGGTCCAATTTTGACATTTGACAAAGTTAAGTTGCAAGATTAATAATGAAGTTTTAAGATAGAACAAGGCCCAAACAAGCTTAAAATGGCATAGGGTAAAGCACACTAAATTAGGTGCCAAATAGAGTGTGAAATTGTAAAGGGATACACTTTATGATACTAGAATTGGCCTCCACTTTAGCGAGAGTATGAATGCATGAGCTCATACTCATGGTAGAGTAGAGAGAGAGAGAGAGAGAGAGAGAGAGAGAGAGAGGGAGAGAGAGAGAGAGCGAGAGAGAGAGAGAGAGAGAGAGAGAGAGAGAGAGAGAGAGAGAGAGAGAGAGAGAAACTAGGGATAAGATGACACTTGGTCAAAAAGTTTCCAAGTCAACTAGGTGAAGTGAGCTTGATGTAAAGGTTGTATCAACCACTAATAATATTCTTATAATTTTATTGTGAAAGCATAAGTGGACTTCTAGAAAGATATGAGAGCATATACCATCAGGAAGAGAGAAAGATCCATGGTCCATCAACTAGCAAGTTGTGTTATGCTTACAGTCTATAGAGATTCCATGAATTCCACTAGCCAACAATTTTTTTTTATGTTGGTTAATCCATGTAGCGCAACAAAATGGTCACACTGGAAAGCCACACTATACTAGGAGATAAATGCCTTAGGGATCATAAACAACAATGATCAAACTAGCAAGCATTGCTATACTAGATGACCAATGCCTCAAGGAGTATAAACAATACAAAATGATCAAGTTATGAGGTTGTGTTATGCTAGATGATTGGGGGAGGGTCATATGGATACCATTGGATAACAAGTTGTATTATTCTAAGAGATCCATAGATCATCAATGCTTCAGTGAATGCAATAAAGTATCAAACTAGTAAGTCACACTATAATAGATAATAATAAAAATGTTATATGTTAGGAAAGTTGATAGAGATAGTTTGATAACCACACCTTAGGGGGGATTATGCAACACAACACCACCACTTTGAGGTACATCAATGAACAACTGCAAACAACATAGAGGTCTCATATGCCCCCCTTAAGATGACAACATATTTCTGTGTTGATATCTTAAGGAAGATAGAGATCTATATTAGGATAAATACCTTCCACACCAAGGAGATATCCTTAACAAAAATGTGTGCATCTAAGATAGGAAGGAGATCCTTACATAGAATACAAACCTTCAAGCAAGGAAAAGATCATTATAAAGGAAACATCTTGGAACAAGGGTAAAGGGATCCTTATCAAGGATAGCTATCAAAGAGGTAAGAGATCAGAGGGTCCTTGTCTATGGATACCTACCTCCAAAAAGGAAGGAGCTCTGTGAACAAGGTTGCACAATTCCTAAGAAAAAGGAGAGGGGATCCTCAAGCAAGGATGCCTACTTTAAAAAAAGTTGTCCATTCCCCCTAGTGTGTAGGAAAGGACAATTATCCTACATACTATCAGGTTGCTACCGTAGAAAAGGAATGGTTGTATCTAATCATGTACTACCATGAATGACAATGAGCCCCTATATACAACTACAAATGCTACATAGTGAGGAGAAATATTATAGAAATACGTGTTATTTATAAGGGACAAGAAAAAGGTGAAACTCATTGTCATTTGTCATTTGAATGATACCAAATTTGATAAGTTGTTGTATTTTACCTTCTAAGTATTGACATTCATTAGTAGAATGGAAAAGAACTTGATGATACACACACACAAAAAGATTTGTTTGATTGTGTTTATGAAATTTCTTACATTTTGGAGGAGGAAGAGTAAGCAAGTTGGTTTTAAGAAGTGTCAAAAAATATTCTTTGGGTAGATGGAAGGTGAGGAGCAAGAAGAAATATTTCTTTTGTGGAGAGAGGTTTTACCACTCATAAGAAGAATAAATAGATGCCTTAGACAATGGAGGCGGGAATGTAGACAAAGTAGGAGGTTGGAATCCTAAACCCTATTTAGCAAAGTCCAATGTAGGTTCAAAGGAGCCTTAATACTTTGTTCTATACACCCTAAACTATTTCCATTATATCCAAGTTTAGAAATGATTTAAAAACCAACATCATAATGTGTTTCCAACTTAAATATAGGATCAACAATACAAAAAGAACTAGTTGGTTTTCAAGCATGTGGATCCTTATTGGGTGTTGAGATGTTAGGATGAGAAGGGTTAATTTTAGATTTAAGTGGCCCATGCAAGGTGAATTTTAAAGAGCCTCAATCATATTCAAGACACGCGTTAGAAGAAGTAGTAGTAGATTTAAAAGTAGCTAGTACAAATGAAACATAAGGCTCCTTCTGGGCTTCATATGTAACTTGTGGGACTTTGTATTCTCTAGCAAAGAAGGGTGTAAAGTATAATGAGCCCCAATCATCACCTAAGAAGGCATTATCAATAGGAGACAATGTGTATTCTTTGGTTATAGAAGGAATCATAGCATTAAGGGAACATATAGCTCCTACTTCTGTTTGGACAACATTATACAAATTAGGATCAACTTCCATTATGTATAGATTATTATCATGCATGAATTTTATTGTGTGATGAAGAGTAGACAGGATTGCTTGCATAGCATGAATCCATGGTCTACCTTGAAGAAGGTTGTTTGTGAGAGTATTGGGTATGACATAGGTGTGGGTAAAGTCACAAGTCATACTATAATAGGTAATGTGGTTATACCTAATGGCTATCTACCAAAATTATCAAAGCCATGAATAGAGATAGAATCAGGTTGAATAAGGGAGGTTTCCATATTGATTTTATGCAATAGTTTAAGCTAAAAACGTGAAGTTTTGATCCATTATCAACTAGGGTATATCTAATTCCATGTTTATTAATCAGAACTATAATCATGAGGGGATCATATGTTGGATATTGTTGCTGCTAGGATATGTTATTGTCATTGATGTCAACATATTCTTGCATTTTGGTATTGCGGAGAGCTATTTTGATGATCCGGTGATTGTAGTGAGTTGATGAGGATTTGTGGTTTAGTAATGAAGTATCTCTAGTGTTGGTTCCAATGATCTAGAAGTTTACCTGATCATATCATTTGATCCGGTTTAAGGTTTGGTCTTTATGTTCGGTGATTGGTAGAGTCTCGTATTTGATCTGTTGTGCTCTGGTACGATCATATTTTTGGTTGCGGATTTGAGAGAGTATTTTGGATGTTCAAGTGTATCCTCATTTCAAATGGTTCATGATTTGGTGCTTCGCAATTTAACTTTCTAGTCTGAATTGTTGTTGTTAAGTGTTCTTGAGTGTTAGCATGTTGATCGATGAAGATTTGGATAAGTGGTGTTGGTGCAACTATTGCAGATGATTCTAATGTGCTTGTTGGTGTTTCCTAATCGTGTCCTATTTGTTTTGGTGGTCCGCGTTGATCATTGTGCATGTTATTGAAGATATTATGGGTCTGGTGATATTCTTCGTGTTATGCGGTATTTTCGGTGATGAAGTGTGTTGTGGTTGATCTTGGTGAGATTTCTAGTGGTGTTGCATGTTCGAGGATTTGATTTAGGTCCATGCTATGTCATCCATGGCATTGTATTTGTTCAGTGGTTTATTTATGTATCGTGTGATGTAATTTTATAATTAAGGGTTGAGGGTTTGGCCGACCTTGTAGTCAAGGTTGATGATTTGTATAAATAGGTGTTAGATTCATATAATTCATGTATGGTGGGTGTGTCTGCATTATTAGAGAGTGGTATATGTGATCTTAAGATAATTTATCCTTCGATATGATGTATTGAGCAGAGAATACTGAAGAGCAGACAAATGAGCTTAATTGGAACTGTCATCACGCATTAGAAGATGCTATTCTTTCAGTTCATCTTAACTGAATTGTAGTTCGAACATTGTTGTAAGGTAGTAAATGTTCCTTGAGGTTTGGAGCATTCTGGGTCATTGTATTTGAGCAATGAGCTCTAGGTAGTGTGTCTGAATGTATGTGCATTCCCCATTGCAATATTTACACATACTACTATAGATTATCATCTTATTGGGGGTAGGTTCCCACAGTGTTTTTTCCTTTACCAGGTTTTCCACGTCAAAATTCTTGGTGTTATGTGTGTTGTTGTTATTGTCTTTATCTTTATTCTTGTTGCAGTTAAGATTGGGCTGATCCGGTGAAAAATGATTCACACCCCCCCCCCCCTCTCAGTTTCCCTTCATTGTTTTTGCCAACATTATATTGATTTTGAACTTCCAAGGAAGGTAATTTATGTTGGGAGAACACGATATTTGACTTTATTGTATGCATATAATGGAACAAGGCTACTGCAACATTCAATCTTGTAGAAGGTGAAAAAAAAACTTCTATAAGGCTTCTTGGAGCATCTCATGGTATGTAGGTGAAGTTTGAATCAAATCCTAAAGGGATATCTTAGCTGGAGTAGCACAAGGCTTCTCAACAAGATCATACTCCTTACCAATGTTGTGAAAGAAGAGGGGGGAGGAAGAAAATGTTGATATGGAGGAAGAAAATTTTGATCTTGTTTATTGTTATGAGTGTTATACATGTGATAAATATGCATGATAATGAGGCACTTGTTCAATTAGCCTACTATTTTGAGTGAGTTATTTTGCATAATGTAAGTAGTAACCAAGGGGTCTAAGTGGGTTTTTAATACCTTAGACAACAATCTTTGGTTTAATTTGCAGTGGGGATTTTGGATTCCTACAACAATAATAATTGGTCTGGTTTCAGGTTGAGGACAAAGATGAACAACAATTGGAGGTTTCACATGCATATGCCCAGAAACATGAATTGTATTAACTTGACTTTGATTGAGCTCCTCATTCACTAAGGCTTCATATTTAGAAGAGAGAGCATTTGAAAATGTTGGAAGTATTGCATTGATGTGTTGATGTGGTTGTCATTAATGTCAAACTTGTTGTTCGAGGTTGGTTCAGAATGTCTATAGTAAAGAGTTATCTTGCTGTGTTGTTGATGTTGTAGTTGTTCTATTGGTTAACCCAAAAGTGCTTGGGTCTATAATCTATTGCTAGTGTTGAGTGTTGTTGTTATCTTCATTGGATATAGTTTCAGTATCATGGATATGATGGTTGGTTATGTGGTTTGGAAACATCTTTGTGTTCTTCAGGTGTTGTGGCATTGATCATTGTTGGTTGTGAGATTCTATGTTTGACCTATCCTTAGGTCCATATATCATTTGTGGGAGCATGTTTGATATGTTATGAGTCTCACCGTACTATGTGGAGATTTGAATTTGAGTTATTTGCATTGGAGAGTATGTCCTTGACCATTATTTGCTTATATGCATGTGTAGCATGTGGATATGTTGTTGGTTATGTTCTAGTGATTATGGATAGGTGAATTGATCATTGGAAGATGTGTTTTGGTCCCCTCTCTCTCCTAGAGTGGATCAATGTGTGTATTTTTGGTTCAGAAAGCGTATCTTGGTTTAGGATGACTTGGTTTAAGTTTTGATGATCTATCTTGTATATAAGGATGTGTATGATTGAGTTGTGTATATTAAGAAGAAGAGAAAGAAGTGAGAGAGAGGCAAGGGAAGAAAAGTGTGATGAATACAGATGCAAGGATAATTAGAGAGGTTCAGTAAAGAGAAGAAGAAGAGTTGTGTTCGAATGATATGCAAGTTGTGTTGAGATTGTTAGAGAGATTTGAGACAGAGTGTTGGTAGTTGAGATCAGAGTTGTGCGTGTTGATGTTGAGATCAGAGATATGAGATATTAAATCTTTTTCTTCATACCTTTCTTCATCTGATCCATCTTTGATAGCCACATAAACAACTTCCTCTGTATCAGTTTCATCTGATTTATCATCATTAGATTCCTCATCAACTATTAGGCATGTCCTCTTATCTCTTCTCCTGAAGTCTCAGTGTCCTCTGTAATGATTTTCTTTCTGTCTGTCATCTCGGTAATCTCTCTTTTCACTAGATTCTTTGTCAGGATAGTTAGAAGCCATGTGTCCAATTCTATCACAGTTAAAACATTTCAAAGGCAACTTTCCTTTGTACTTACCTTTTCCTCTCGGTAGCCTTCTGGCTAAAAGTGCTTCAAACTCTTCTTGCTTTATGATTTCCTCATAGAGTTTGTGTACCTCCTCCATGTTTTTGCGAAATCTTTTATTTGCTCCACTGTGATTCCCTTCAGAGTACTTACACTTTCTATCATTGTAATCATCAGATTCATCAAGATGAAAAGAACTAAATGCAGACTCAACTTTATTTACCGATGACCCACTGTTATCAAAGTTACTTAACTCAAATGCATGTAGCTTACCAATAGTGGCATCTAAAGAAACTGGCATATTAGGTACAAACCTCAATTCATTGATTGCAGAGACTCGGATTGCATAAGCTGGTAGAAGGGTTCTTAACAACTTACTTGTTACATCCTTTTCTTCAATAGTTCCTCCTGCTCCTTTGATTTGATTGACAATCTCCTTTAATCTTGTACTGTACTGGGTTATATTTTCACCTTCATTCATTCTCATAGATTCAAGTTGTCCTCTTAGACTATCCACTTTTGCTCTTTGAACATGTTCATCACCACCATACACAGATATGAGCTTGTTCCACATTGCCTTTGCATCATTGCAGCCTTCTAGGTCATTCAACTCTGAGTCGATCAATGCAGATGTTATTTCAATCATTGCTTGGATATGTTCTTGCTTTGCCTTTATCTCTTCCATTGTCAATGGATAGGTGCTTGGTGTGATGAAATCATTCTCCAGATAATATACAGCATATTCTCCAATTCTTGATAAATGCAGCTTCATCCTTTTCTGCCATGTAGAGAAACTTGACTTGCTCAGCTTCGGTGCATCCCTCTTATACATCTTTGGATCTTTGCCTCAAGTACCTTTAAACTTTTTTTTTCTCCTGAGTCCAAAGCTCTGATACCAATTGATAGTTCTGATACTAAATGTTTAGTACAGATGCCAAGTTAACAAGATGAGAGGGGGGTGAATCATACAAACTTAATCTTCTATAAAATCAATAGATTCGACCTCGGTAACCTTATCAGAAAAGCAGTAATACATGCAGACTCATAAACAGATAAGATCACAAAACATATAACACCAGATTTAACATGGAAACCCAAATAGGGAAAAACCACTATGGGATTTCAGACCCACTAAGAAATATACTCTTCTAGAGTATGCTCGGTTAAAAGCAAATCCTGTTAAAGATTACAAACACATTGCTAGATGTGACCCAGTTAAGGGATTTCCCTCAGATCTGTTGGGATCTTCACCTTGTTAGAAGTGACCTTGTTAAAGGATTTCAAACACTTAATCTAAATGTCACCTTGCTAGAGGGTTTTACAAATAAAACTATTAAATCCACTCGGTTAAGAGATTTTCTGTCATTTTACAAAATAACAGTAATAAAATATATCTGCAACTTCACATCTAAAAATGCTAAACCAGATTCTTATTTGCTCAATATAATCTAGTCATAGGACTTATCTTGTCCCTCTGCTGGGCTCTATACTCTGTTATCAAAATAGGTCTTCAAGCTTCAATGCTCGGTAATCACTATGTAGCATCCTTGTGCTTACACTTGCCCGCATACATTGTTTATCAATAGTTCTTTATTTATAAACAATTTGCCAACCGCTTAATCTTCTTGATCACATTTCCCATGATCAATCATAGCCATCAGATCTTCAATCTTGACCAGGTTCAATGTATCCTTCGATCTGAAAATGTTTTACCTCGCCTTGGAACTTGCATACATTTCTTGGAACTTGTGCTAAGGTATTGCGGTTCAATCTAAGCTGCAGATCTTCCTGTCGATCTTCCATTGCCATAGATTCTTAACAAACTTCATGCATGGCTTACCAATCATTTAATCAACTCCGTCTCATCAGCTTCCTTCTTTAAATAACGCATTTAATCATTTAATGCATTTTGTTACATCTCGGTTGCAACTCGGTAAATACTAAACTTCACTCGGTAGACATTCTGCCTTCATTAACCGATAGCGATAACCTTAGGGTTTACCGACTAGGTTCTTTGCTCGGTAACATAGTATAGTATTAACCTTACAAACAATAGCATATGTAGGATATCAAAACAATCTAAACATCATGATCTTATCATTGTCTAACTCGGTAATAATTGCCCATTGAATAACTTATTCTTCCCCTTATTTATCACATTTTTTCTGTGTCTTTTATCGACATCTTTATACTCATCAAATCATACGTCTTAAGATATGGCAACATCATACTGAATTAGAAAATCAATTTCTTGACATCGATGACAAAATAATAATATTAAGACAGTGAACATTATTAATCAATTATATCCATAGTCATCAACAACCTTCTTAATATCCTTATTGAAATGCCAACAATCTCCCTTGTTTGTTATAATGCCAACAATTATTATTGTCATAGAATTAACTTGTATCTCCCATGTCATAGTATTTGCTAAAACAAAATTCATTCCTTCCAAAATAAATAAATATTATATTCTCCACTTGTCATAGAATATGCTAATAATAAATTTCCTCTTCTAGCATGCCATGTGTCTTGGCCTTCCTCTTTTCTCTGACACCATGTCCTTAAATAAAAGTATATGCATTAAAATAAGTATAAATATTTATCTATTGTTTTAAATTTTAAGATTAATTCTAGTTAATATTATAATGTAAAGGATATATATATTTGTATATATGTATTTTTGGTTTCTTAGTAAAATTAGTTTTTATATATTAGTCTACTATTATATTTAATCAAGTTTATTAGATAATTTAATGCATTTATAATTTTTTGAGTTTTTGCTTGATTTATTGGTTAATTTTTAATTTATTATAAATAAATAATCGATCAATACCAACCTTATCCAAAATTAATCAAATATTATTTTTTTTGAATATTCCAAGTAAGAGGGTTATGACAATCATTCTTAGATAGCTGAGAAAATCCTAGTGGAATATGTGTGCCATTACATGGAACAAATTTGTTGTATTATAACCTGAGTGTGCCAAAATTCCTTATTAGATAGCATAAATTCCTACCCTGTCATTCTCTTTTGTGGAAATTATTTGGTCTTGTAGGGTTCCTGGGGATGTTGAGGAGTCGCCTATCTATTCCTACATCTGAGATCCATGAAACAATACTTAATATAGGAATTGGACTCTTACAAACATCAATCATTCATAACTTGAAGAAGAATGTCATTTCTTTAAACTCTAGAGTCCAACATGTAGTTGCGGACTAGCCATTTGTTGATTAGCCACATGGTATAGAAAGGTTCAACACTAATTTGATTGTTGACTAGGGAATTTAGTAAGTATACCTCAATGGTCTATTTAACATACTTATTATTTGAAACACTGTCAAAGATAAAACAAGGTTGCTTCACTTATTTCACAACAGTTATACATGATAAAACTCTTTCGTTGTGTTTAGGAATTCCAGGGAGTTCTACTTGTTATGTCTCAAAATAAGTACTCCATTTCCTAGAACACAAGTCTCGATCACAAGGCTAGAGTGTCAAAAATAAAGTGAAAATAGTTCATGAAGAGAATTATAGATGATTTTGAAACACTGTCAAAGATAAAACAAGGTTGCTTCACTTCTTTTGCAACAGTTATACATGATAAAATTATTTCCTTATGTTTAGGAATTCCAGGGAGTTCTACTTGTTATGTCTCAAAATAAGTACTCCATTTCCTAGAACACAAGTTTCGATCACAAGGCTAGAGTGTCAAAAATAAAGTGAAAACGGTTCATGAAGAGAACTGTAGACACCCAAAATTGTCCAGTCTAATTAAATAAATATTTTATTTATTTAATTATCTAAGCTTAATTCTTCTATTAATTAAATAAATCTTTATTTATTTAATTAATTCATTTATCCTCTTCTAGCCTTATTTCTCATTTAAATAAATACATTTATTTATTTAAATTATCCTTTTTCTAAATTAAATAAATATCTTTTTTATTTAATTATCCCACTTCTTCTATTAATTAAATAAATCTTTATTTATTTAATTAATTCATTAGCCTTTTCTACCCATGACACATGTCATTCATCTCTTAATTCCTACACTACCTACCCCTTTCATTATTTTATTATTTTCTTTACCTACCCTCTAATCATAGCCGACCTCTTTTTACACCTCTCAATCTTATCCCTCCATTTCATATAGTGTCTTCTATATAAGGACATGCTTCCTTCATTATCAAGGCCCCCCGTTGACTACTTGACTACATTACGCTTTGCACTTTCATATGCGATCCTACTTGCAACCACATTTCGTTCTTTGTTGAGCTCTTGTGCACATAAAATCTGAGAGCAAATATATCAAGCAAGATCAATGGAGATAGGAAGAATGGAGATCCAAACCCTATTGGACATGTGATGGTATAATCTTTGTGATTTCATTTGATTTGCATTGTCTTAGGTAATTTTCATATGTTATGGTGGATCTTTATTGTTGTTAGGCTAGGGTTTTGTGGTTGAATTCATTTAGCCTTTCAATATCATTATTATTGTTATCCATTTTCACCATATACATTTTGGCACGCCCGGTAAGACTCTTGTCCCTTTTGCATTTAACATCCTTGTTGCAAATTTTGTGTTTTGAGGTTGCAGATCTGACATTTTCGATAGCATTTTGATATTTTCGCGTCTGCGTACTTTCGAATCGCGTTTTTGATTTTTTGTCGCGTCTGTGACATCTAGAATCGCGTCTATATCCTCGACAGTATTTATTTTGCAAATTCTGAAAACCGTGTCTGTGTTCCTCAGTCACGTCTGCGGTGTTTTTAGACGTGTCTGTGTCCAGAAGTCGCGTCTAGGTTCTGGAGACGCGTTTGTGTCTCAGAGAGTCGCGTCTACGTCAGAGAGTCACGTTTGCATCAGAGAGTTGTGGCTGTGTCGAAGGTAACCGCGTCTGTGTGCATTGGTTTCATTTTTGGAGTTTATTGATTTAGTTTTTGGTCTTGCATTTAATGTTTCAAATCCGGTTTATTTTGAGCTAACATTTTTAGATCTAGCTAACGAAATTGGTGCAGCTTGTCTTGAAAGCAAAATCGTTTGGTTGAAGGCCCCTATTTTCACAAAGTCCTTTGGATTTAAAATTTACCTAACTTGTGTGCTTGCAAGAAGGGGTGATTATTTAAAACAATCCAAACTATTGATAAATCTTTGTTGCAAGTCCTTGGCAAGGGTTTTTGGATTCTTATTGTATGTCTTGTTTTCATAGACTAGCAAACACTTCAATTGGTGCACTAAAATTGAATCATTGTCTTTTGTGTCTTGAGCAATAAGCTCTTTTTGTTTAATCTTTAGAGGGCGTGTCTTCCCGTGTGGTCATTAGGACTACTAGTGAGAAGAGAACGACCCAAGTGGTAGCAAAAGAAAAGCCATCTTCTTCCAAACCACTATAAATAACTGTATTCATGGTGAAAACTATGAATAACGTGTGCTGATTAGTTCATACCGACACTATGTTTCCCCATAAACCCATTTGATCAAATTTATTTGATCAGTTGTAGGGCGTAACCCCTACCGGCTGGGAGCCTTCTGTATTTATAGAGCTGAAAGTGCCGCATGTATTGCCACACGAGCAGATGCCCTTACTAGCACCTTTTTGTTTTAGAAGCCCAAATCCTTCTAGTTGTTGGGGCAGGAGGTTGGACCTCTGGTAGCGGCCCACACACATATGGTTCTTAGTAGAGATACAAAGTTCGCCACGGGGAGTTTTCGTGGGGACTGATGCTTGGCTGACCTGAGAAGTGAGTGCCGAGGGTGGAGCCAGTGAGGTCAAGCATCTAAGTATCCACTCTGAATAGCGTAGCCTAGGGGGTAAAACCTCATGTGGGATCAACAACTATTGTCTTGGCCAGCCATAAGAATTGTGCTTGACTTATTTTAAACATTCAAGACCAAACAGCAAAACATTGTGTCTTTTGTGTCTTCAAGTGTATGCAAAACATTTTTACATCAAACAACACACTTTTCTTTGAGTCATTTTGAGTCTAGACACTTGCAAACATTGGGTCTTCATCAACATTGTGTCCTCTTGTCATGAAAAATAGTCAAACAGTCAGATTTGGTCACAACAAAAACGAATTCACAGATTGGAAAAAATTGCACAAATTTTGCAGAAATGCGTCTGTGTCTGATATAATAGCATCTGTGTTGTATAACCGCGTCTGTGAAGGGCAGAAATGCATCCATGTTTCCAGAATCAACAGTGCACTTTACAAAAATCTCAGAAGCACGTCTGTGTCAGGAAATCGCATCTGTGCAGTATACAGGCGCATCTGTGTTCAGAATTGAAAAAAAAAGCTTTACAATCCAGCAAACAAACACAGTCAGTTTCAGAATTCTTGAGCTTCCTAGGTCATTTCTCCAAGGTTCATTTAGCATTCAACCTGTCTTTGGGTCTCACACAGTCCATTATTGCTTTACATCTTGCATTACATTCACATTTGTCTAAACTTGAGTCAAAAGGTCACTTGCTTGTCCTCATCATACTTTGTCAACACACTACATACAACAACATTTTGCTAAGTGGTCCCTCATCAAGGTCTATCACCTTTCGGTCTCATTTGGTTTTACTTAGAGTCAAGGTCAACTTACCTCATCAAGAGAAACTATCCTCTCTTTGGAAGTCACACCTACTCTACTACATACATACTTGGTCTTACACTTTGGACATTGCAAGTACATCTCAGATTCATTTACATTCCATCCACTTCTTTGTCTTGCATACTTTTTCCATTTTCATCTAGTCTAACACATCTCGGTCAATACCTAGTTCATGGTTGAAACCCATCTTCAAAGATCTAGGAGAGAAACTAAAGAGGCTCAAGAGTCCGCAAACATGAGTTCTTATGAGTATGACAATGATATCTTTTTCAATTCTGATCAGACTACATTACCTGACATGGATGCCTATAGAAACATTCCAAATGTTGAGAACATCGACACTACAAACAACAATGATACATGTGGAAGAATCCATTATGGACCCCTGCTTCAATCGATTGATTGAGGAAATAATGAGGAGGGATAGACAATACTTCTTACAAATGATGGCACAAAGTGGAGCCAAGATACCTCATGATTTTGACATGTCTCAAATAATGGAACATAGACCTTTGCAACAAACTCACTCCAACATGGATCAAAGGAGACCTAATAGTGGAGGCAATAGAGGACCACATATGGTACCTGAATCACCATCATCTTTGTTTCAAAAACCAGAGGTCCCACATACACATGGTCAAGCATATGATACTCACCTTCACAGACCATTATGGAAGTCTTATGCAGAAAGATATGCTCAATCACATACCAATGCTAAGGATCAACCACCAAAGCAATTGGATATTCAAAGGCATGCTCAAAATTTGGACACAAGGAAACCCCATGTCAAATTTGGGGGTAACACATTAGAACATGACATGCCTGTAGAGTATGGTATACATGGACAAAATAGATATGGCGTTCCTCAACATGAATCTATACCAAGTGGTCCATATATGCAACATCACTATAGACCTCCTCCATATGAACATGTGTATGATCAATATCATCCATATATGCAACATGCTCCTCCTCCAGTTGGTGCCTCAAGCATGGGGTATGGTCCAAGAAGTCGATCTCCACCTAAGAGCAATTTGGAGCAACAAATCAGGGACTTACAAAAGAAAATGGAGGACATAAATACACCAAAGCCAACATACACAATGAGAGACATATGTCCTTATCCATTTTACAAGAGCATTCCAATGCCTCCTTTTCCTACACACTTTGTGACACCTAAGTTTGATAAGTACAGAGGAAAAGGGGATCCTAAGGCACACATAAGACAGTTTTTCATAGCTTGCATTGAGATAGCAGCAAAAGAGACATATTTGATGAGATTATTCCCACAAAGCCTAGGTGATCAAGCTATGGAATGGTTCTCCCAACTTCCACCTGGAATTAAGTCATGGGGTGACTTAGCAGAGGCATTTATTCAACATTTCTCCTACAACATAGAGACAGACATATCAGTCACTACTTTGTGCAACACCAAGCAAAAAGAGGGAGAGTATTTTTCATCATTTTTACAAAGATGGAGGAATCTAGCTAGCAGATGCTCTTGTGAAATTCCACAAAAACAAATGGTAGAGATGTTCACCCAAAATGTTAACAAAGACATTGGATATGATCTAAGGAAAGCTTGTTTTTCCACCTTCAAGGACGTCATTGAAAAAAGCTTAGCAATAGAGAAGGTCCTAATTGAACAAGGAGTCATTAAGATATTCAAGGAAAACAAAGATGACTTTAAAAGAAAAGATAAGCCAAGATTTTGGAACAAAAACAAGAACACAGTCAATGATGGTGTTGTTGATGCCAATACAGTGCAACCCAAATTCATTTTTTTGGGATCAAGTTCTACAAACAATCAAGTGAATACTCAAACAACTTCCAGATCACGAAGGAAGTACACTCCATTGGGAGAACCACTTGAATTAGTTTTCAAGAAGCTAGTGGCAAACAAGGTAATCACAGTTCCAGATTTTCCTCCATATGAACCAAAGGTTAAACCAAATTGGTGGAACGATGATGAATATTGTGAATTTCATAAGAGAAAGGGTCATAAGATAGGAAATTATCATCGATTGAAGAACATCATACAGGATTTCATTGATAGAGGTGACATTGAGATTAAAGGACACTCATCCAATCAAGAACATGAGATGTTTAAGGAACCATTCCCAAAACATGACAAAGGAAAAGTTAAAGCCACAGATGACCAAACCAACTATACCAGAGCAACCTATAACTATGATTCAACTATCAATCACATTTTGATGGACAATTATGTCTCTACCATTATCATCAAGGACAAAAACCCTGAGAATTCCACCTAGAGACCCAGGATTGTCCTAAAAGGTGTTGGATCTTCTTCCGAACCAACCTTTGAATGTCATGTTACAACCCGTCGAGGTAAATTCACTTTGCAAGGTGCTCCAGCCAAAAACACCGTTTCTTCATCAACCAAGCCTGAGTACGACCTTGTAGAACAGTTAGGGAAGACACCCGCGCTCATCTCCATCCTTGAGCTCTTACGCATATCCCCTGAACATAAGGCCATTCTTGACAAAGCTTTGAGAGACACTGTTGTTCCTACTGATCTGAACGTGGACCAGTTTCAAGCCATGGTGGGATACCTTTCCGTTCCACATTCCCTTACATTCACAAAAGCCGACGATGCCTCCATGAGCCAACCACATAATGCACCATTACACATTGAAGCCTTCATACACAAACATCGAATAAAATGAGTCCTGATAGATGGTTGATCTGGTCTAAACATTTGTACATTGAGCACAATTAAACAATTGGGATGTTCTAATAAAGCTGTGAATTCTACAAATAAAATCACCATCAAGGCATATTATGATGAAGAGCATTCATCCAAGGGCACAGTCACCTTACCTCTCAGAGTTGGGCCAGTTACGAAGGATGCGGTTTGTCAAGTCCTAGATCTAGATCTCACCTACAACATATTGCTACGACGTCATTGGATTCATGAAATGAGGGCAGTCCCATCTACATATCACCAATGCATTAAGTTTCCTCACAATGGAGTGGAGGTAACAGTTAACGGTGATCCTAATCCATTCATATACTGCATTAACCTGAGATAAAAAACTGAGACCATTATTCCCAGTAATCGCGAAGTTGTCCCTTCTTCGACATACATTGATCCTGAGTCATTAAAACCTTTGACATCAAAACAAGGTGAGCTTAAAGGCAAATTTCATGACAAGGGCATGGGGGAATACACTTTAAATCAGACCATGTACTTACAACAAGTCATAAGTTCACCAAAAGAATATGGAAGACCACATCCTAACAAGCAAGTATCCATCATTGTACCATACCACATCCTAACAAGCAAGTATCCATCATTGTACTCAAATGGGACCCTACTACCTTTCAAAGATGGGGCGAACTGGAAGAGGAAGACTTATACAAAATGCTTTACAAAGACATTGAAGATGATACACAAGATCACATCAGTCTACCATGTGAGAAATACAGCAAAGGTTTCAAGATCCTACAAAAATTCGGGTATGATGGAAAAAGCCCTCTTGGGTTACGAAACGAAGGCATCATTGAACCTTTACAACCTGAATTGACATTCAAAAAGGAACGCTCGAAGGGACTTGGTTTCCTGACTTCCAAGGTCCACACTCAAAGGACATAAGAAACCTTACAAATCAAAGCTGCCAAGATTCAACAAGAGGATCGCTATTCCACAGATTCCAACAAATGGGAATGGGGTTCAGACAAATCCTCCAGTGACTATGAGCTCACCGAGACATTCAGAGAGCTAGATGAACCCACGGAAGAAGAGGAATTTTATAAAAGATTCAAGGTTGGTCAAGAAACAACCCATGAGGATTCCACACAGTCCTTGTCTCTAGGTCCTAGGTTGAAATCACATAGGATGAGAACACCTGTCCCAGAATGCACTACTAGTGAGGATAATTTGGATTCGTTCACGATCAAGACTGATGAGGAGAGTGCCATCGATGACCTCGATAATTACCTTGACATACCTGAATATAACTACATCTTCACTCTTAGCCCCGCTAACTTCGAAGACATTAAAGGTCTTCCCCTTGTTCACCACCAACTCATTGACTGGGATCATGAAGGACCTGCACATTTTGACACATTCCAAAATGATGAAGCTTTTATTGACTATCTTGGCATACGAGATGATCTTCCCCCTGGGGACCATAAAGCATGATACACTATAGAACTCAATAGCGTGGCATATTTTGGTGAGGGCATCGGACCTTCCAGTCACAAAAATGTGAAAATAAGAACAAACCAAGGGTCTTATGGCGAAAACCACACTGTGGCACTGTCTGAACCCAAAAAAGTAAAAAGAAAAGACGTATCTGAGGGTGAAAACCTCTCTGAAGCACCTGAAGATGGAAGGCTTGACATTCTCCCAGCATCATATGAAGAAAAGTCATCCATGTTGGTAGACTATCAAAACAAACATTGGTAGAGAAGAGGTTCCACACAACATATTCCTGGCTCAATCGTTGACAGAGTCAGAAAGGTCAAAATTCATAAGTTTCTTCAAAGAACGACAAATCAACTTTGCCTGGTCATACGCTGATATGCCTGGATTAGATCCGGATTTGGTAATGCATTATTTGACAGTTAAACTGGGGGCAAAACCAGTGAAACAGAAATTAAGAAAGATGTATCCACAAGTCGCATTATTGGTCAAAGCAAAGCTTGAGAAATTATTGGACATCGGATTCATACGCCCAATTGATTATCCTGAATGGATCTCCAATTTAGTGCCTATCAGTAAACCAGATCACAGCATCAGAATATATACAAATTTCAGAGACATCAACAAAGCTTGTCCTAAGGATGACTTCCCATTACCAAATATTGACTTGATTGTCGATCTCACAGCAGGTCATGAAATGTTATCGTTGATGGATGGATTCTCTGGTTATAATCAAATAAAGATCACGTATGAGGATCAACACAAAACATCATTTACTTGTCCTTTGGGAACCTTTTGCTGGAATGCCATGCCCTTCGGGCTAAAAAATGCAGGTGCTACATATCAAAGAGCCATGACTACTATCTTTCAAAATCTCATGCACGTAACTGTGGAAGATTATGTCGACGACCTCTTGGGCAAATCAATAGATAGAAATACACATTTGGACATACTTTCAGTCATCTTTGATTGGTTGGAAAAATACAAAGTAAGATTAAACCCCAAGAAATGTGTCTTTGGAGTAACCTCCGGGAAGCTCCTAGGATTCATTGTATCAAAAAGAGGAATCAAAGCTAATCCAGCCAAAGTCAAGGCCATCCTGGAGATGCAACCACCAAGAAATATCAGTCAACTTTGGTCTTTGCAAGGGAGACTCCAGTCCATACGAAGATTCATAGCACAACTTGCAGATAAGTGTAATCCTTTTCAGCACTTGCTACATAAAAACATCAAATTCAAATGGGATGATAACTGTCAACAGGCTTTCCAGACACTCAAAGATTATCTTCTGAATCCGCCAGTTATGATGCCACCAGTTCCAGATCAGCCTCTGTTACTATACATATCAGCTACTCCAACAGCGCTGGGGGCACTCTTAGCACAACAAATTGCTGAGGGCAAAGAAAAAGCAGTATACTATATCAGTCACACATTGGTGGGATATGAGCTAAACTACACACCAATTGAGCGTGCATGTCTCGCCGTGGTCTTTGCTTCATAGAAATTATGACATTACATGCTCACTCATAAGACTAAGTTGGTTGCAAGAATCAATCCATTGAAATACCTTCTCAATAAAGCAACACTTACTGGGTGACTAGCCAAATGGGTAATGATCCTGAGTGAATTCGACATCGAGTATGTGGATATAAAAGTGATAAAAGGACAAGCCATTGCAGATCAATTAGTAGATGCTCCCATGATAGATGATGTTCCTCTAAGTTTAGAATTTACATATGAATCTATTTTAACAATGTCACATGCAAAGCCATGGCAGTTGTACTTCGACGGCTCATACACACAGCATGGGGCAGGATCTAGCATCCTCTTTATAAATCCTCAAGGGGATTCTATACCAAAATCATACCGCTTATCATTTCCTTGCACTAATAATATAGCGAAATATGAGGCATTAACAACTGGATTACAGATTGCAGTTCAGTGGAAGATCCAGGAACTTCGTGTTTTTGGGGACTCTCAACTTGAAATCCGTCAAGCAACTGATGATTACCAAACAAAAGATGAAAAATTAATGCCTTACAAACAAATGGTGGATGACCTGAAACAACATTTCACAAAGATAGACTTTGAGCAAATACCAAGAGAGCATAATCGAGCTGCAGATGTCGTGGCTACAATTGCTTCACTGATCGATCTACCTCCAAACGAGACCCGCTATGAGTTCTTGGTGGATAACCTTTTGGTTCATTCATATGAAATCATTCCTATTGAGATGATATGTGTCGTCGGTCCTGAGTCCCAATTATATGGTTCCATCTTCACATACCTTCGTGACAATACCCTACCTCTTGATCTATCCAATAACCAACGTTGCACTTTCATTCGCCAATCCTCTCGATATGTCATTTTAGCTGATATCCTATACCGGCGAGGTCTAGATGGCACTCTTCTTAGATTTTTAGAAAGCGACGAAGCTCATATTGCGTTATGTGAAGTACATGAAGGGATATGTGGTCCACATGCTAGTGGTCCTACCTTAGCCAAGAAACTCATCAGGACTAGATATTACTGGCCCAATATGGAAAAAGACTCATATCAGTTTGTCAAGAAATGTAAGCAATGTCAAATTGATGGAGACCTCATCCATGTGCCAGCGCAAGAACTTCAACCAATTGCGTCTCCTTGGCCCTTTTGTTAGTGGGGACTCGATCTCATAGGCAAGATTCACCCTCCTTCTTCCAATGGTCATAAATTCATTATCACTGCCACAGAGTATTTCACAAAATGGATTGAAGTCGTGCCTCTCACACAAGTCACTGGAAAACAGATTGCTACGTTCATCCTCAACTATATCGTTTGCCGGTACGGTATTCTTGTTTCCATTATCACTGATAACGGGCGTCCCTTCAAAAATCAGGATGTTCATGAACTTTGTGACCGCTTCCATATTTCCCATCGTTTCTCCACACCATATTACCCCCAAGGTAACGGTCAAGCTAAGACGTCTAATAAGATAATCTTTAAGATCCTAAAAAAAACAGTTGACGACGCTGGCCGTAATTGGCATATCCAACTTAATCCTGCACTTTGGGCATACCGCACAAGAGTCCGCACACCTACAGGAGCTACACCCTATTCACTTGTCTACGACGTTGAAGCCATCTTGCCTATTGAGGTTGAGCTACCCTCTTTATGAGTCTCTTTGCAAAACATTATCAGTGATGAAGACTATAAGGTCTCTCACTTACAAGAACTTGAACTACTGGATGAACTAAGACAAACTGCTTTTAATCATCTCAAGGCTTACCAACAACGAATGAGTCGTAGCTACAATCACAAGGTCAAGCCTCGCACATTTGAGGTAGGTGATTTGGTTCCTAGAGAAAACCCCCAAAATCAGCAAGACAGAGAGAAGAAGGGCAAGTTCGAACCAAATTGGCTTGGTCCTTACATCATTACAACAACATATGGATCTGGGGCATATTAGCTCTCAACTATAGAAGGTGAACCTTTGGAGGATCCTATCAACAACATGCACCTTCGCAGGTTTTACACATAGCTCTTCAGGGTATCCTAATTTCAAAAATACAAAAAAAAAAGCAAAAAAATTCAAAAATACAAAAAAAATTGTTACTTGGTGAAAACCTGGCAAACAGGCGGCTTGTGACACAAAAAACATTGAAAAATCGAAAAAAGTAAAGAGAAATAATTTCATCCGACGGTGAAAGCCACTTTGGTGGCGCCCTCAGCAAGTACCATGGTGAAAACCAGGTCACCAGCGCCATGCGTAGAGACATTGCTCCTCCCTCCTTCAGGATTCACTTTCATCCTTTCACTTTGCACACACTCACAACCTATTCATTCATAATAAACTTACCCATTCCCATCATGGCTTGTTATTGATCTACCCAAGATTGATTAGCCATTCATAATAAACCTCCCTTTTCACCTCCCTTTCCATCCATAATAAATCAGATCCTATCTGTGGCTAAGGCAAATCCTAGGTCTAGTGATGGGTGTGGAACTGAGAACATCACATGTTTCGAGGAGTACAGTTTCTTCCAGCTTCCTTCAGTCTATCCATGTACAATCCGCAATAAAGCAGCATCTGCATCACCAATCCGCAATAAAGTTTCATCTTCTCTGCAATAAAGTATCAGTTTCATGGATTCAGTCAGTTTCAGATGAGACACAGCAGCAACAATGGGCTTCAACAAATCAAATCTGTCAATAGACTCAGACAACATATGGTTCAGTGCTATCTATCCTTTCTGTGAAAGTAAAGATTGTGACCACAATCAAATAAGACTTATACAAGTGACAAGAGACACTAAATTTGAGGACTACAGTGGATGTTGGTGTCGAGTCTTAGTTTTCTTTTGATTTTATCTTTTTGGTGACATGTGTTTTAGCTTTTCCAGGATGTCTCGGACTAGACATTTTTATCTCCAAGATGTCTTTGACTAGAAAGGCGAGGATGGGGTATCGTCACCTATTTGTATTTTCTATCTGTGGATTGTCTCTTAGTAATGCTATGACTTGTCCAAGGATATGAGGACACTGAGAGTCTAGTATGAACTGGGGCATTGCTTGTTTGTGACTGTCTTATCTCCATGCAAACAGGTACAATGATTTTCTGGGTCAAACATATGCCTCGATTGTCATAACCTACTTGCCATAATAAAGCTCAATGATGATAATGCACAAGAAGCTCTTTCACTTTCATATCTTTTGTCTTCCATCCCCCTTTCTTGATTGACTTCCATTGTCCTTCTCGAGTCCAAGTAGCCTGCTATCACATGACTGAGTATAATGACACACCAAAAACATTTGCATTTCATGTAGTTGCACCTGCATTACCATGTATAAGCATTTCATACATACATATAGATATCACAACTGCATCACATCCTGCACACAACACCTGTTAGCACAATTTACATTTGCATTATCATATTCATATGCATTCCATACATTCATAATTACATCATGCATACACATTTTAAAACATAAAAGAACAAAAATATTGCATTTCATCATGTACATATTTGCATCCATATCATAAGCATCACATAGAAACATACATCATCGAAATACATAGAAGCATCACATAGGTATGCATGCATATAGCTGCCACAAAGAAGAATCATCTCATATATATAATCATAAGTGTCATGATACAATGATGTCAAAATCATATGGCTACAATCACCTGCAGGTGTCTACGTCATCATACAAAATGGTACAATACTGATACATAGGGAGCCCTCTATGACTATGATGAACTCCCTCCCTCGGAGCTGCCTGGTCTCGATGGAATTTGAGCCCCCGAAGGACCCGCCCCAGGATCATCCCTCTCGTCCCCTCTATCTGGTGGTGGTGGAGGACCCATAACCCCACCACTAGACGCATGTCTCCTCCGGCTCCCTCCCATAGTTGTCGTTGTCCGCGATGGTCTATGGAAGCTCCTCGCCCATTGATCAGCTGGCACCGCACCATAATAGAGATCCCGCCAGTAAGCAATCTCCTCCCCTTCCCACAGGACGTAAGCATATCCAGCCCCTGTGTCCTCTGCCACCTGCCTCCCAGCCCTCAGTGTTGTCTCAGCCTCTGTGTAGCACTGAATGGCCTGGTCCCGCTCCCACTCAGTATCTCTGAGATGCCTCCTGAGTCTATCCCTCTCCCTCTCCAGGTCCTGGATCTCATCTGTTTGTCCCTGGCAGATCTCCC
Source organism: Cryptomeria japonica (assembly GCF_030272615.1). Classification (NCBI taxonomy): domain Eukaryota; kingdom Viridiplantae; phylum Streptophyta; class Pinopsida; order Cupressales; family Cupressaceae; genus Cryptomeria; species Cryptomeria japonica. The sequence goes on along the minus strand of NC_081413.1, from coordinate 586,847,104 downwards.
TTAGCTTAGTCAGCTCATCCTCCTCCGCCTCCGCCCTCTGTGGCTCCCCCTATACGGGTGCCTGCCCCTATGCCTGTGCCTGTACTGGTGGTTGTACCTATACCTGTTCCTGTCCCTACACCTGTCTGGGACCCTGTGATGCTGGCACCTATAGCAGTAATCCACCGCGACCCCTCACCACTTGAGCCTGCTTGTCCTCTCCAATCTCCCTCCGCGGCGCCACCCTCCTCTCTCCAACTGCCTCCCTCCTCCGTCGACCTCTACCCCCATCATCTCCATCATCATCACCATCCCCACCACCATCTCCATCTAATGGCTCTCCTGGATCTGTCAGGCATGGGAATGGATGCTCGGCCCAATATGTTGTATACTCTGCATCCATGCCGGCATCCTCGATATCTAGCCATATGTCCCAGGGTAAGGGCATCATCTCCACTAGCTGTGTAACAGCCTAATCATATGATAGTAGTGGCCCAAACTGCACCTGATCCCTGACAGTCAGTGCATACATGCCTGAACCCTGTGGCATCCGTTGGATCTTGCCAAACTACTTGCCCACCCTGTCAACCAGCTGCCTCTCCAGTACATAGGGCATCCGCCCAATCAGATACCTACTCCGGAAGGCATAAGGTAGCTCTACTGCATCATCCTCCCACTGCTCACATCCTAGATACGGCCTCCATATAACCATATCAATATCATCTATAACCCGCCGCCAGTGCTCTAACCTGCCAATCCGTGGATGCGAGGTGATCATATCGTACAAATGCACGAAACTGCATCTGTCACCTCTACCCCTAAAGTGTATCAGTCGTGTCACTAGTAGATTCTCATAGGCCCGCACCTATAACAATGTGATCCCGCAGCCCAATCCCACTGACCCATGGTACACAAACTGATGTAGCTCGTAATATAAGTGCGCTAGCACGCACGGTCCCTAGGCATATCTAGTGTGTTGTGTCACCAATATCTCCAATGCACCTCCCCAGCCCACAGCCAACCCTCGTGTCGCTCTATCCGGACACAAGAACCCACTGATCGCTCCTCCTATCATTGCTGGTAGTGCCAATCCTGTCTGTGTCATGGTATCCCATGCCACATGCCCTACCCTCATCTCTAGTCCTGGGTCCTAGAACACTCGTCTCAAGGCCTCCTTGTCTCCATCTCGATCATAGGGAATCAGCTCCCCATCGATCGGTATCCTCAGGATCCGGTATACATCCTCCAGGGTGACTGTCATCTCACCCATCGACAAATGAAATGTGCAAGTCTCGGAGTGCCACCTCTCCGCCAGTGCAGTCAGCAGTCCCATGTTCGCCTGAAACTCAGGCACATACATAATATGTCTCAGACCCATAGCCTCAATAGCCACTTGGTCCTCAAAGGTCAGCTCAGGTCGCAACCTCTGAGTCGATGGGAATCTCTCCCGTGACTCCAACATAGGCAAATACTCCTGTAGTCAAGCAAATCAATCATATCAGTCATAGTGGCATTCCCTATTCATCACAAAATGCTACTTTTAATCTAAGTGCATATGGTACTCTATCCTAGTGACACTCTTTGTTCATCACAAAGTGTTGCTTCTATCCTAGTGGTACTCCCTGTTTATCACAAAATACTACGTGTTTGGCACTCACTGTTCATCACAAAGTGTTGCTCACATTTGCACTCCCCGTTCATCACAAAGTGCTCCTCACATTTGCACTCACTGTTCATCACAAAGTGTTGCTCATATTTTAGTACTCCCTATTCATCACAAAGTACTATATCTTGGTACTCACTGTTCATCACAAAGTGCCTTGATCTATCCTATCCTGGGGCCTCTACTTGAGTGAATCCTCTTGAGTAGTTTCCTAATTGGGAACGTATGTTCTATCATAGAATTGTCGATCCTAGCCCTATTTGCAATCCTAGTCTTCCTTAGAGGACTTGCTTGAGTGTATCCTCTCAGCAGCTTATCCAATCGACAACATATGTTCATCACAGAACTACCGATTTGACCTAGAAGACACAAATTCACATTTTTTTGACACAAATGCGCTTTCCTGACATAAATGCGCTTGGAGACTGCATAAACACGCTTGTTTTACACAGACACGCCTGAAGCACATAGACGCGCCTATGCTCTGCATAGACGTGCCTGGAAGACACATACGTGCCTGCCTAGCATAGACGCGCCTACACAGCGCAGACATGGCCGCATTTTGCACAGATGCGTTTTCCAGCATAGACGCGCTTGGCACAAACACAGACGCGCCTGGCACCAATGCAGACATGCCTGGACGTTTTTGACATTTTTTGGACCCTAACCTAGAGCGCATTTATTACCCTATCTAGCATGCATTAATGACAACAATAAATGCAACAAAGTACGAGGAGGTTTTGTGATACTTACCGCCTCTCCTGCCTCTGCTGGCCTCTGGAATCGACGAACGCGATTGAATATGTGAACAAAAGCCATCGTTGCTGACTGCTGCTGCTCTATTTTCGCTCTGCACTCTGCTCCCATGGATGTCTGAATGACAATGAGGATGTATTTTCCCTCGTGGTCTATCTTATAGACTACCCTAGCCCTAGCCCTCATCTCCCGAGTCAGTCTTCATTATCTCGTGACTCTGTCACTTTATCCGGTCAGTCCATTCTAGCCTTTCTTTCTCATCGAGAGATTGTATGCGATCTTTTCAGACATTTTCATCCAATCTCTTGAGGGGGTATATCATTCCCATTTTGGGGCAACTCTGTATCAGTTCATCTTATCTTCTTTGAAACAACGTGACAAGCCACATTGTCTCAAAGAGGGGCAAAAATGTAGACACCCAAAATTGTTCAGTCTAATTAAATAAATATTTTATTTATTTAATTATCTAAGCTTAATTCTTCTATCAATTAAATAAATCTTTATTTATTTAATTAATTCATTTATCCTCTTCTAGCCTTATTTCTCATTTAAATAAATACATTTATTTATTTAAATTATCCTTTTTCTAAATTAAATAAATATCTTATTTATTTAATTATCCCACTTCTTCTATTGATTAAATTAATCTTTATTTATTTAATTAATTCATTAGCCTTTTCTACCCATGACACATTTCATTCATCTCTTAATTCCTACACTACCTACCCCTTTCATTGTTTTATTATTTTCTTTACCTACCCTCTAATCATAGCCGACCTCCTTTTACACCTCTCAATCTTATCCTTCCATTTCATATAGTGTCTTCTATATAAGGAGATGTTTCCTTCATTATCAAGGCCCCCCGTTGACTACTTGACTACATTACGCTTTGCACTTTCATATGCGATCCTACTTGCAACCACATTTCATTCTTTGTTGAGCTCTTGTGCACATAAAATCTAAGAGCAAATATATCAAGCAAGATCAATGTAGATAGGAAGAATGGAGATCCAAACCCTATTGGACATGTGATGGTATAATCTTTGTGATTTCATTTGATTTGCATTGTCTTAGGTAGTCTTCATATGTTATGGTGGATCTTTGTTGTTGTTAGGCTAGGGTTTTGTGGTTGAATTCATTTAGCCTTTCAATATCGTTATTATTGTTATCCATTTTCACCATATACAAGAATTATAGATGATTTTGAGCAAAATTAACAAGAGTGGGTTTTATCTTTTGCACCTTAATCTTAGTTGAAACTCAAGAGGGTATTCCCAGGGGCATACCTAAATAGGTATTGAAATCATATAACATAAAAAATGAGTAAATAGGAATAGCTAAACCCAACTTGATTTTCTGGTTCCAAATATTGTCATTACACCAAGAACAAGTAGTTGCCTTAATAAGTCCTCTATAGCTAATTAAATTGTGTAATCATGCCCATATAAAATATATATGTTGAGTGTTCTTTTAAGAATAGTTCTCTGGTTATATTAATGGTCATGGATGCACATGAAGGACTTCCCAAATAAACCATTGATTTATTTATTTGATTTAATGTGATGATATTTAAGGATGGCTTCAGACCAGTACCTTTTCATTGGGCAACAAAGTCACAACACATTGATTGGAAAGAGAAAAAGATATCTTTAGGCATTCTCTAATCTCTAGTTTGTTCTCTACTTCCATTCTACTAAAAGTATGTGGTAAAGATATCGTTTGGAGTTCCAAATGCCAAATATGGTTGTAATACAAAAATGTATTTTAAGGTGCAAAGTATTCAGTTTGAAGGGAAGCTGAAAGTCGAATTCCTTAACATAAACCCAGGAAATGACATGAATGATAGGGAAACAATCTGACAATGAAGTAAAATAATCAACTTTCACACAATACCCACAAGAGTGTTGCGATAAATGTAACTTCGAAGTGATATAAAACCTGTCCAATCTAATAAGATTTCTATCTACACCCAATCTACAATCAATCCAAGTGAACTAGTTATGGTGATAGCTGGAAAAAAAATTGTGAAGAGGATCAATCACAACCAATGAGCTTCAACAAAAAGAGTCATTTATCAAATTCATCATTACTTAATTTTAACATGGTTATGCCAACTACAATCTGAGTCATGTTCTACCATGTTAAAATCACCACCAATCACCCAATCATCTTGGTGTAAATTATTATTCATCCATTCCCATAGTTCAAATCTTTCTCTGGCTATGTTAGGAGCATAAATAGAACAAAACCAAAAATTTGCCCATTGACAAAAAGAAAGATCCACACACAAATGTGTGACGGGTCCTCCCTTTTATTAGTGGTAAACTTATTGATCCATAAGCCTGCACCAATGCATAACCTAGGTACCATATGCTTGAATTTACATGATACATACATTTTCCCAATCCTCTTGGTTTTTATTTCCCATCCTCTGTCCTCCCAATTAACTTTTGCCCATTCAAAAAACTGAGTCTTAGATGGTATGCCTCCCAAAAAAACAAAATTATAGACCTATATTGACGCTCAACAATGTTATTAATCACATCATCAAGCAATAGAAATTATAGGGTTTTACCTTTATCTCCATTGTAGGTTGCTAACATTCCTTTGTCTTTATTCCTTTTTCGTCAAACAATTACTTCTCTACAATTGAATGCTTTATTCTTTTGCCAATTTGTCATTCGCCATTTCTCTAGCTGCCAACTGCCATTTTCCATCATCAACAAACTAGTCTCTCATTCCTCCTTTCACCTCACAAACATCATCCATTTCCATGAGTTGTTTGTCTAGTTATGTTGTTTAACTTCTCTTTGCCAGACGTGCTTCAGATTTCAGTCACATCGGTGGCTCTTTGTTCTCATTTGCATACTCTGCCACCAAAACACCACAAAAATCTAATGTTTCAACATTGTACTACCAAAAACATCCGAACACTCGGTTGTCTCAATATTCATCAATGTTGATTCCATTTGAGTCCCTCTTCATAGATCAAAATGCCCCAACATATGCTCATAGAAAACAAGTGAAAATATGTGAACTCTGAAAGTAATATTTGTTAATTTTGATGATTGCATGACAGTACATTTTTTATTCGAAGAACTAGTACAATATGTTTGATATTATTGCATTGTGAGTTGCCAATACTCTTTTTATTCGAATTACTCAATGCAGCGATAGTACCACTATATGAATATACTAATTTCTTAATATACAACCAAATCAAGTAAGAATCAGTTAAATCACCTTCATAATTAATCAAGAAAGAATCAGATAAATCATAATCAAAATTATACGGGTGTAAAATATTATATAGTAGTTAAAATGTTTTAAGTCGCACTTTTTCGAAGAGAATTGGTTGCCTATATAAATTCTTCATAGTTGCTTTATCACTTTTTCTTGCAGTCAAATGAAAAGTGTGATCTAGAAGTGCCCTTTAATCCATCTACTAAAACACAACATACTTCCCTAACAATTTCTAAAAATTTACTTAAATTGTTAGAAAATCTCACTATGGAAGCACATTGAGTGTTTTTGTGAACTCATTAGTCCGTTCATGATTTTCCTCATCAAGACCATTTATCTTGATAAAATGGAATGAAATTTTATTTTCAACCCCATTTGACCATATCCTCTGGATACCTCATTAATGTTGAGTTGAAGTTTAAGAACCTCAACAACAACATTAATTATTTTATTCTTTGCAATCATCCTTAATTTCAAGCGAATCCATTTCTATATGTGTAGCGTCCTAAAATTGCGACACTTGCAATTTCGACTGCATTTCGGTCTTCACGATGGCGACGCAACACGCAACCTGAATGGAAACCTCGAAACCTATTTTTGACACTAAAAACTGCATTTTTCAAGCACTCTGGCCTGAACCTCCTTTGCACCCTGCTGTCCCGGGAGGTGGGACCAGAGCGCCCAGCGCCCTGGTCCCCCAAGACCATGGCGCCCAGCGCCCTGGTCCCTGGGCCTATTTTGGGCCCGGCCTCCTATGGGGTCTCGGGTCTTTTTGTTTGCAAATTGGAAAATTAACTTTCCTGGTCGGCCTAAGGTCGGGAAAATCAGTCTTTTAACCCTAATTGGCAAGTATATAAACTACATTTTTCTCTCTCATTTGGACATGAGACATATATACATACATGACGGAAAAAAGCGTGGAAACTATACTCAAGCATTCAAGCATTCAAGCATTCATTCCAAGTCTCCATTCAAGGCTAAGTGTTGCATTCAAGACAAGGATTCAACCATTGAAGAAGAGATCACTTACTACATGCTACATACAACATACTACATACAACAAACAACAACATCTATACCTTCGCACATAAGGATACAAACATCCTTAGAACAAGGTATTAGTACTTGTTTTACATTACAGACATTTACATTTACAGCATTTCTCATTTCTTGGTTAATTCCAAAACTGAGGTTTGACCTAAAGGCAAACCCCTAATCCCTAACCCCCTAATCGTCTTCGCTTTTCTGTGTGTAGGTTGCAGGTACGCGGCTGAAATTGAAGATCTGGAATCCTTGTGCAGAGACGAACAGATCCCCCTTTGTTTCATGGATTTTTCGGAGGACCGTGGCGCCGGGCGCCATCGTCCCGACAACTTTTGCTCAAATTTGCAGGACAGCGCAGTATCGACATTTTATTGCTAATTCCAGGTCCGCAGCTTCATACTATATCCCTATCTCAGTTTATAAGCGAATCTTTGTCACTTTCTATGCATTCCTAGCTTAATCCTTCTATGCACATTCTTTACAAAAGAGGGTAGCCTTGTTGTCTTAACCCTTGAAACTCATTTAGCATCCAATCTTGCATTGCGTGGAATTGGATCTTGTGGGTTTCAACCCCTCTTTTGAATGTAAAGTCTCTCCTCTAAGTGAAAACCATCAACCCTAGCAACCTCCCTTCTCTCTCCTCGGAGTTGGAAGAGGGGAGTGCAACTAGGGTTCGATTGCGATTTTCCGCTTTACAATATGGTTGTTTTTTTGGGTGTACTGGTTTAACATTATCTCCTGGTTCGGTATAGGCCAAAACAATCTTTAACAAATAAATTTGTGATAAAATTGCACTGTTACAAACAAAACCTAACATTTAAAATGGTAAACAATGTTGCACAATTTCAAGCTCAAGCTCCTGCCTTGCATACTACACTATGGTGAGGCTTTAATTTTATGCTAGAGATCACATGTGAAATTGTAAAGGCCTAAAGAAGTGGGTTAAACATCAAAACAACATTATGCTTTACTCCTTTCACCCCACTACAAGGTGATGTGAAGAAATCTCATTCAAGTTAATTTTGATTGTTCACAATTAGAAGAGATAAACACAAGTTCTTGAATTCAAATATTTCAACCCTCAAACATAATAATAGAGTGACCCATACAAAAGTGTATCTAACTCGAAGCAACACACAGTTCAGACTACCAAAGTATACATGTTGACATACAAAAGTTATACTTAAATACTAGAAAATTTTTATCCATAAATTTACCTTCCAAGCCAATTCATGATAACAATGGTAAATACATCCATAAATCTAACCTTCTGAGCCGAATTCATTATAACAAAGTGGAAAATACATTAAATCAAAATAAATTCAAATTGATACTGACAACAAAGAATATGAATCAGACAAGAAACCATTAAAATTTGTGAGTTATATAGTCCACAAAATTTACATGTAATTTAGATTTGTTCTTTTCCTACAAATGGAAATAAAACTAAATTGCAGGCAACAGATCCATCTTTGGAAGCATCTCTTTCTAATAACCTAAACAACCATAAACCTATGACTTAACCCAAGTCTATCATTATTAGATAGCTAAGAAATTTCTAGTGGAATGTGTGCCAATACATGGAACAAATTTGTTGCATTATAATCTAAGTGTGCCAAAATTCCTTACCAGATAGAATAAATTTCTATGACACCTCCACGGATTAACATGAATAGATTGTTGATAACTTGTTTGTCCCAGTTCATGGTATGAGAACTTATATATCTTAACAACCCTGGTTATTACTTCCAGGTTGTGCATTGCTTTTTACTGGGTGTTCCATGTTACTTGGTGATGGCAGTGGGGGTGGTGGTCACATGTAAGAATTATTCCTCATTTCCCTTCGTCTCTCAAAGTTTCTTCGTTTGTCATTAGATCGTCTCTCATTGCAATGTGCATTGTTCCTCACCTACTCCTCATGGTACTTAGGATTATAGGGTACTGCTTGTCCATTCATGAAGGGCTCCCCTTAAGATCACATTACAATAAAAAAATAAGTCATGCCCAAGATGATCAGAGTATCAATAACTTACATAGTAAACGCATTACAAATATATTTCCACAAATTAATATAAGAGGCTAAATATGTGATAAAGTACAACAGTTAAGTGGACAATTTAAATATTTGAAGACAGTTATGACTTTGATATTCATAAAATATGCAAGATTCATCAAAGTAGCGATGAAGAACCTAAAATATAGGTACAAATGAAGTCAAAAACCTTGAATAACAAATACCCCAAGATGTTTTGTGATATTTTGCCATAATGTTCAAACTTCCAAATGTCGGTGCAAACAAGGCTCAACAATTTAAACTGCAGAAATATATGTCTTCTGCAGAAGTAATTTATACTATAGGTTATGAAAAACAACAAAAACCATATATACTATAGGCAATGAAAACAAAAAGTACAAACAAAAACCGATATTGTTAATCTACAGGAGTGTATATGTTGTATATATGCAACTTAAGATTCAACAGATTTTTAAAGAAATGAATGATGCACTACAAGAGTGTATATATTGTATATATGTAACTTAAGATTCAACAGATTTTTAAAGAAATGAATGATGCAAGTCGCAAGATGAATTGTTTAAACAAATTGTACAATCTATGACAACAGATTGCATAATTGGAATAGAATCAATAGATGAATAATAATATTGGAGACCGATCCCACCAATATTCATGATACATATTTAAACAATTCTCAACAAGTAGAGAAGACATTGGATAAGACAATGCTACGTCATTCATCATTAAATGGTATGGCTTGCCATGGGCATAAACAACCTACTCTGAGTAGCAGTGGTCCCCAGTTCACCTAGTGAAACGAACTCATAAAACATATCAAAACAACTTTGGCAAACCATTTTCATCGGTGAATTATCAACAAGTTTTCCTAGCTTTGGTATTTCTTAGTTTCATATGCCTTTTCTTGATGTTCATGATTCGACCCACTTTTGCAAATGCATTACAATATGGACTCAACTTCTCCCCATGAAGTTGTTCACGACTAATGCATCTAAAATAAAGGCTGAAAATTCAGAGGTAGTTCCAAATTAAAAATCAGATGTAAAGAAGGTAAGATGGATGAGTGAGCACATAGATGATTCCTTAAATGCTTAATGATATGGTGTAATGTCCATGGCAAAAAGGGTCGATTCTCCTATGAGGCTTTCCTTTTACATGTGACCCACATTGTATTGGCACAACACTCAATGTTGACCATGGGCTTCCTTATACTTCATGTTGGTTTTGGTTTTCTAGAAGTTGTCATTAATTGTGGTACTCATGTTGAATTTTTTCTTATTATTCATTCCCAGCCACTGTACACAACATATAAACTATTACCTGCTTCACATCCCTATTGATACCCCCAACAAAACTTAACCTGCAATCAAGTTTGTAGTCACTAACAATGTCATTTTTTGTTGTTTTATCAAAGTCAAGTAAGCTTTTCTTTCAGAATAATTACCAACTCATCATTTAGTCTACTAACGATGTTTCCAGATTGCTCCTGGATAAGGAATAATGCAAAAAGATGATCAAATTCTTGAGAATTTGATAGCTCTTGCACAAAACAGAAGAGGATGCAAGGTTGAAGCCTCGAACTAGCATGAAGAAAGAACTCTCCAACATGCCATCTAGATAGAAATGTCAATGCCACAGAACATGAAGGAAAGATAATGAATTCACAAATCCAAACACAACTTTTCAGTGGCTTACTCATGACAAAGTCGGGGCTCAATATCAAAGTGGCAAAAATCAGTGCAAAGCACGCCTTGGGAAGTGGCATACCAAATCAAGCAAAGGAGGCAAAACTTTAAGGTGGTTTGACCAGCATAAAATGGCTACTAAGTGCAAAGGATCAACACAACCCCTCCTAAGAAGGGTAAGATAACTGAATTTAGCACTAGATGAGGGTGGCAAAGCTAAGGCAGAAATGCAACCAGCAACTAGCAAAGCTTTAAATATATGTGTTGATATTTATTGGATTTTTGGCATAAAATCTCACACTGTCACCACCCACAATTGAGCATAATGAGAGTTTAAAATGTAAATAAATATCAAATTTATCTTAAAAAAAAATTCTTATCCACTCACGAGATTACAAAAACCTTGTTGTGATTGTAGTTATGCCTCTAGGTCAAAATTCCTCTCAATCATCCAAAATCCTTAGAAGAAAAAGTCAAGCCTTGCTAACAACCCCCCATACCCTATTAAAGTAATTAATGTATTATTTAATGGTCATTTAGTTATTCATTTTATTATTTAGGTAGATTCTAATTTTCTATTTATGAATATTTCTATTTTAAAAACATCATCTTGTAAATTCCTTAATATGGAGTCTTTCGTCTTAATTTACCATTTCATGGTATCGGGGCTGGTTATTTTTTGGCAAATTTTGTTTTAACACAAAATTCATGTTTATCCTGAGAATTAATTTTTCAGAAGTTTTTGATTCAGTTTTTTGTTAAAAATCAAAAGTTTGTTCTCAATAAGAATGAAAGGTTTATTTTAGACAATTGTCAAAGGCATTTTTGAGGGTTTTAAGGGAAATTTGAGGAGAATTTTTGTCTGAAATACACTTGAAATTTGCGGAGTATTTTTCCGCGGGTTTATTTCCAAGTTGCATGGGCACCCTCCATCTACAAATCCCACATCTACCCTCTGTTTGTTTTTTGGTGTATTTGTGTCGCGCGTTCTGAGATCTTTTGCATCACTTCCTTATTCATGACACCTGAAAAATCATGTCAAATTCTTATGACCGATGCTGCTCACAACAAAAACTTTTTTATCATATTCTCCCATCATGCCTCAGTTTTCCAGAATAGGACTTGAGCGCCAACTATGTTTGCACATGATTTTTTGATGGGTTTGTGTGATGTCTTCTAGAAAAACAGTGTTCCACAGAAACGTGTTTCCCCCACTCCCTTCTCCCCCCAGGCCCAAGTCTCGCCCATCCCTGAAACTTTTTCCCTTTGTCCCCCTGTCCCCCTGTCTCCCTATTCCCAACAGTCATGGAATATTATGGAAAAATCATGGGTTTCGCAACGCAGTCTTCCTTGCTTGTGGTTTTTATAAATTTTTAAAACAAAAACCATGGAATTTATCTAAAATCATGGGTTTTGTGTATTTCTCAACATTTATGCAAATTCAGCTTTGTTTAACCCGAGACTAGGGTTTCCTAGCTTTCTATTTTTTACCAGTTTTTTGAATAAAACAGAGGTTCTTTTTTTCCAATTTTCTTTCAAAATAGAAGAGTTTTTTTAAAATTTCCTGAAAATTTTCTACCTTGGGATCTGTGTACATTTTCTAGTACCTTGGGATCTGTGCCACTCAAGTTTTGACTGATTCTGACTAGGAAATCAAAATTTCAAAGTTTATTGACGCCCTTCTTTTTCACACATTGAAAAGCAAGAGGGATGGAATCATTGACCAACATCATGTTGGAAATAAGTCAACGCTTCAATGGCAAAAACTACAACACGTGAAAATAGCGCATGCTCACAATATTTTAATATTGGTGTCTAGACTAGATTGTTGTGGGTAATACTACTTGTACCTAGACAACAGGAAAATACCAAGACAAGTTCGATGAGTGCAACTGGGAAGTGTTTATGCTCATTAAGTCGTCAATCACCAACAACATGCTTCCACAAGTGCTAGCTAGCAAGACAACTGCAGAGATCTAGATGCATCTAAAAGATCTCCATGAAACGTCAGACAAGAGTAGAGCATTCTTTTTTTAAAATTTACCATTTCATACCTTGTGGAATCTCAATTATCTAACTCATTGACCATACACAATCAAGACTTCTTCCATGGGCGAAGATGAAGGTGTTAGGTTTATACAAGGAGTCCAAAACCCTTGTGGCATTGAAGTCAACCTGGATAATGGCTCTTTTAAATCTAATTTGTTATACTAGGAGGCTCTATTAGAGGAAATTGAACCAATGATTAAGTACCTTGTTGTCCTGAAAGACCACATTACCTCTTCAATTTTAAAATATCCCTCTTCTCTTAGTGGGATTTCCTTTGTTGCCTCTTATAATAAAGAATTTGTTGGAAACGACACCCCAAAACCATAGAAATTTTACAAAGGAACTAGAAAACTTCAAAAGTATTGGCATTTAGCATCAAATAAAACTTAGAGATCTAACATAACCTTCTAGGAGGATGAAGGTTAACACTTCTAAGGATTTCATACCATTTAACCTAACACCAATATGGAAGACTTTAAACAAGATGTAACCACCATAGTTAAGAAATTTTTTAGATGTCTAAATGATATCAACAATAGAGGACCTTGTGACAAGCAAACTCTTTATAACTTGTATTTGTGCCTTGTGACTAGCCCTTACATAAAGAATGAAGTATAGGTCAAGCGACCTTGTTTGTGGCAAAACGTGTTGAAAAGACTTTAGTAGAGTTGAACAAAATCAAGAAAGGATAGTTTACGACTAGAACTACTCCAACTTTGATTTTGCTAGTCATTTTTTTTGTCTCCACTTTAGATTTTGAGGAGAAGGGATACCCTGAAAGATCAATTTATGCCTATGAAGTCTATATTTGATATCTCTAATAGCAAGTTTACAACTATGTTCAATCATGACCTTTTTTAAGTGGAAAAAGGTGTTGAAAAGACTTTAGTGGAGTTGACAAAAATCAAGAAAGGATAGTTAGACTGAAACTGCCTCCAACTTTAATTTTGCTAGTCACTTTTTTTTGTCTCCACTTTAGATTTTGGGGAGAAGGGATACCCTGAAAGAAATTTGTCTACCAAGTCTTTATTTGATATCTCTAATTGAAAGTTTCTAACTATGTTCAATCACTAGTTGTTTGATGTTAGAATCCAATAAGAGTAAAGCCTTTAATAAACATGGTTAACTTTATTTTCTATTTTTTTATATAATATAAAAACTTTTTTTGCCTCTTTTTGACAAAAGGCTTAAATTATTGGCATTTTCAGTAGAAGGAGATTGTTGATATTCATTAAGGATATTGAGAAGGTTGTTGGAGATTATTGATATAACTGATAAAGGATGATAACTATCTTTATAACATTATTTTGTCATTGATGTCAAGAAATCGATTTTCTGATTCAGTATGATGTTGTCATATCTTGAGAAGATTGATTTAAAGAGAATTAAGATGTCGATAAGTGACACAGAAAGAATGTGATGAATAAGGGAAGAAATAAGTTATTCAATGGGAAACTATTACCGAGTTAGACAATGATGAGATCATGATGTTTAGATTGTTTTGATATCCTACATATGGTGTTGATTGTAAGGTTAATACTATACTATGTCACCGAGCAAAGAACCTAGTCGGTAAACCCTAAGGTTATCGATATCGGTTAATGAAGGTGGAATGTCTATTGAGTAAAGTTTAGTATTTTACTGAGTTGCAACCGAGTTATGACTGAGCGCATTGGATGAATACAAGCATTATTTAATGAAAGACAATGATGAGCTGGAGATTTATAAATGATTGGTATGTCGTGCATGAAGTTTGTTAAGGATCTATGGCAATGGAAGATCGGCAGGAAGATCTACAGCTCAGATTGAACCACAATAACCTTGTGCAAGTTCCAAGAAAGGAATGCAAGTCCCAAGGCGAGGTAAAACATTTTTTAGATCGAAGGATACATTGAACCTAGATTGAAGATCTGATGGCTAAGATTGATCATGGGAAATGTGATCAAAGGAGATTAAGCGATTAGCAAATTGTTTATAAATAAGGAATTGTTGATAAACAATGTATGCGGGCAAGTGTAAGCACAGGGATGCTACATAGTGATTACCGAGCATAGAAGCTTGAAGACCTGTTTGAATAACAGAGTAGGGAGCCTAGCAGAGGGACAAGATAAGTCCTATGACTAGATTGTTTTGAGCAAAATAGAATCTGCTTTAGCATATTAGATGTGAAGTTGCAGATACATTTACTATTGTTGTTTATTCTGAATAACAGAGAAATCTCTTAACCAAGTGGACCTAACAGTCTTATTTGTAAACCCTCTAGCAAGGCAACATTCTAAATGAGTGTTTGAAATCCTTTGACAAGGTCACTTCTAACAAAGTGAAGATCCTAACAGATCTGAGGGAAATCCCTTAACCGGGTCACATCTAGCAATGTATTTGTAATCTTTAACAGGATTTGCTTTTAGCCGAGCATACTCTAGAAGATTATATTTCTTAGTGGGTCTAAAATCCCACATTGGTTTTTCCCTATTTGGGTTTCCACGTTAAATCTGGTGTTATATGCGTTATGATGATTATGTGTTTATGAGTTTGCATGTTTAGCAGTTTTTGGTTATATTGCTAAAGTTTAAGTTACCGAGGTTGAATCTATTGATTTTATGAAAGATTAAGTTTGTATGATTCACCCCCCCCCTCTCATCTTGTTGGCTATTGGCATCAGTACTTTACATTTAGTATCAGAACTTAATAATCGGTATCAGAGCTTTGGACTCCAGAAGAAAAGTTTAAAGGTACTTGAGGAAAAGATTCAAAGATATATAAAAGGGATGCACTAAAGCTGAACAAGTCAAGTTTCTCCACATGACAGAAAAGGATGAAGCTGCACCTATCAGGAATTGGAGAATCTACAACATATTATCTGGAGAATGATTACATTGCACTGAGCACCAAACCAATGACCTTGGAAGAGATAAAGGCAAAGCAAGAACGTATTCAAGCTATGATTGAAATAACATTAGCATTGACCGACTCAGAGTTTAATGACCTAGAAGGTTGTAATTATGCAAAAGCAATGTGGACCAAGCTTATATCTGTGTATGGCGGTGATGAACATGTTCAAAGAGCAAAAGTAGATAGTCTAAGAGGACAACTTGAATCCATGAGAATGAATGAAGGTGATAACATAACACAATACAGTACAAGGTTAAAGGAGACTGTCAATCAAATTAAAGGAGCAGGAGGAACTATTGAAGAAAAGGATATAACAAGTAAGTTGTTGAGAACCCTTCTACCTACTTATGCCATTCGAGTCTCTGCAATCAATGAATTGAGGTTTGTACCTAACATGTCAGTTTCTTTGGATGGTACTTTTGGTAAGCTACATGCATTTGAATTAAGTAATTTTGATAACAGTGGGTCTTCGGTAAATAAAGTAGAATCTGCATTCAATTCTTTTCATATTGGTGAATCTGATGATTACAATGATAGAATGAGAAAGTACTCTGAAGGGAATCACAGTGGAGCAAGTGAAAGATTTCGCAAGAACATGAAAGAAGTGCACAAACTGTATGAGGAAATCAAGAAGCAAGAAGAGTTTGAAGCATTATTAGCTAGAAGGTTACCGAGAGGAAAAGGTAAGTATAAAGGAAAGCTACCTTTAAAATGTTTCAACTGTGATAAAATAGGACATATGGCTTCTAACTGTCCTGACAAAGAATCTAGTGAAAAGAGAGAATACTGAGATAACAGGCAGAAAGACAACAAATACAGAGGACACCAAGACTTCAGAAGGAGAGACAGAAAGACATGCCTAGTAGCTGATGAGGAATCCAACGATGATAAATCTGATGAAACTGATAAAGAGGAAGTTGTTTATGTGGCTATTAAAGATGGATCTAAAGAAGAAAGGTATGAAGAAAAAGCCCTAGTATCTCACATAAATAATAATGATTCTTGGATCATAGACAATGGATGCTCACATCACATGACAGGTGATAAACACAAGTTTGTTAAATTAGAAGACTATGATAGAGGCTATGTAAGATTTGGTAATGATGCACCATGTTCGGCGAAAGGTAAAGGATCTATAACACTTCTTGACAATGCTAAATGTGATGATGTATACTGGGTTGAAGGTTTGAAATATAATTTGTTGAGTGTAGCATAGCTAAACAATGTAGGATACCGAATAGAATTTCAGAAAAGAATTGTCAAAGTTCATGACAAGCATGGAAAGTTAGCTGCTACCGGGACACAAACAAAAGGTAATACATTTCATCTTGACTCAACTCAGAACAAGTGTCTTTATGCAAAGATAGATGATACCTAGTTATGGCATAAAAGGTTTTGTCATGTAAATTTTGATAATCTAATCAAAATAAGCAAGAAGCACCGAGTAAGAGGTCTACCGAGTCTGGAAAAACCTAAGAATGTTGTGCCGAGGATGCCAGATGGGTAAGATGACAAGATCAAGCTTTACAAGTAAGTCCTACACTTCTAAAGGAATTTTAGATCTAGTACGTACTGATCTTTGTGGTCCTATGAAAGTTCAAAGTTATTATGGTGATAAATATTTTATATTATTTGTGGATGATTTACTCAAGGATGATGTCAGTTATGTTTTTAAAAGAAAAATCAGAAGCTTTTCAAATGTTTAAATAGTACAAGGCAAGAGTTGAAAATGAAACAAGAAGACAGCTAAAATGTCTTAGATCTGATAGAGGAGGAGAGTTCACCTCTAATGAATTTAACTTATTCTACAATGATCATGGTATACAAAGGCTGGTATCTACACCGAGAACACCTCAGCAAAATGGGATAGCCAAGAGAAGAAACATATCAATTGTGGATTGTGCCAGAACCCTGATGATAGAAAAGAGGGTACCTCAAACATTTTGGAGAGAAGCAATCAGCACTGCAGTTTATACCCTGAACCAAGTTCAAGTGAAGAAAGGATCTATGAAGACGCCATATGAGATCTGGTATGACAAGAAACCTAATGTAAGTTATTTTAAAATCTTTGGAAGTAGATGCTATGTTCACAAAGATGACAGAAATGGAAAGTTTGATCAGAAAAGTGAAGAAGGAACATTTCTTGGTTATTCTTCTAGAAGTAAAGCATTTAAATGTCTGATCAAATCATCTAACAAAATAGTAGAAAGTGCAAATGTGAAAATTGATGAATATGTAGAAAGAAATGATGAAGGAAATTCCAAAGAACTAGAAGATTATGAAGAATTTGTTTATGTTCAACCGAGAAGTCCTACCAAGAAAGTTGCTGAAGAAAATGAAGATAATGTCCAGTTACCGAGTGATGAAGAAGATCATATAGAACCTACTAAGCCTATATTAGCCAAATATGTCAAAAGACATCATGCATCAAGTCAGATTATAGGAGATAAGGATGATGCAGTGATGACAAGGAACAAACTAAGACAGAACACATGTTTGATATCTGAATTTGAATCGAGAATAGTAAAAGAGGCATTTAACAGTGAAGATTAGGTAAATGCTATGACAGAAGAGATTGATCAAATCAAGAAGAATGACACGTGGACACTGATCCCAAGATCGAAGGACAAAAATGTAATCGGTACTAAGTGGATTTTCAGAAACAAGCTAAATGAAAAAGGTGAGGTCATTCACAACAAAGCAAGACTAGTTTGCAAAGGTTATGCTCAAGAAGAAGGAATAGATTATGGTGAAACCTTTGCACCTGTGGCTACACTTGAGGGGGTAAAAACATTGTTGGTATATGCTGCTTTCAAAAATTTCAAGGTATATCAAATGGATGTTAAATCTGCATTTTTGAATGGTATACTAGAAGAAGAAGTTTGCATTGAACAACCTGAAGGATTTGTTGAAGACAAGAGTAAAGATCAAGTATGTAGACTAAACAAAGCTTTATATGGTCTGAAACAAGCACCTAGAGCATGGTATGAGAGACTGCACTCTTATTTGATCAAAATTGGTTTTATAAGGACAAGTGAAAACAACAACATGTATATGAAGAGTGATGAGGACAATGGAATACTGATCTCAGCCATACTTGTTGATGATATTATATTTTGTGGTCATGACTCCTTATGCAAAAAATTTGGAAATGAAATGAGCAAAGAATTTGAGATGTCACTAATCAGTGAGATAAAGTATTTTATAGGTTTACAAATACTGCAAATGAAAGATGAGATTTTCATTACTCAATCCAAGTACATAAAGGAAATCTTGAAGAAATTTAGAATGGAGGATTCTAAACTAGTAAGTAATCCTATGACTACTAACTATAAACTATCAAAGAATGATGAATCTGCATCTGTTGATGAGACACTTTACCGATATATGATTGGGAAGTTGCAATATGTTGTGCATAGTAGACCGGATATAGCACATACAGTAGGTATTGTTGCAAGATTTTACGCAGATCCCAAGGAAACCCATATGACAACAATCAAGAGAATTTTTCAGATACCTGAGAGGCACTGAAGATTATGGCTTAGTATATGAAAACAGGAATGATTTTGATTTAAAAGTTTATACTGATGCTGATTGGGCAGGCAACATAGATGACAGGAAAAGCACAAGTGGTGGAGCTTTCTTTTTGGGAGAAAGACTAGTAAGTTGGCTTAGCAAGAAACAAGGATGTATCTCATAGTCAACAATAGAAGCTGAATATGTTGTTGTAGCATTGAATTGTACGAATATAGCATGGATTAAACAACTGTTGGAAGGTATAAATGAAAAAGTTACCGAGCCAGTAACTATATTATGTGATAATACTAGTGCCATTAACATTTCAAAGAATCTGGTAATGCACTCCAAGACAAAACATATCTCTATAAAGTATCATTATCTCAGAGAAGAAGTTCAAGAGAAGAAAGTTGTACTGGAATATATCAGTTCAAAGGGGCAAATTGCAGACATCTTCACAAAGCTACTGCCAAGGGACACTTTTGAGTATCTCAAAAGCAAGTTAGGGGTCCTACCTCTATCTTCTACTCACTGACAGAGTTCGGTGAAAGCATCAATTCGATGAATCTACATAATATTATGTGTGGATTGATGTTGATTTACACTTTAGAAGGTTTTCTAAAGGTGTGCAGAAATAGTGAATAGAGACAAGTTGCTCTAACTGAGACTGAGATGATACCCAACAAAGCAAATCACTTCACAGAGGAAGAAATCATGACTTAGTTCTTTTACTTTTTGGCATTGTTGTCAAAGGGGGAGAAGACTAAATGGTAAAATCCTAAATGAAGAAGAAGAATAATGATAGGGGGAGAAGACTTTCAGAAGAAGTCTACAGCTCAAGGATAACAGGAGAAGTCTAATAGCGATTTGAATCTGAATCAATTTGAATATCTTGTTTGTATTACCATATAATTGTTGGTGTTACAATCAATGCCAAAGGGGGAAATTGTTGGCATTTTTAGTAGAAGGAGATTGTTGATATTCATTAAGGATATTAAGAAGGTTCTTGGAGATTATTGATATAACTGAAAAAGGATGATAACTATCTTTATAACATTATTTTGTCATTGATGTCAAAAAATTGATTTTCTGATTCAGTATGATGTTGCCATATCTTGAGAAGATTGATTTAAAGAGAATTAAGATGTCGGTAAGTGACATAGAAAGAATGTGATGAATAAGGGAAGAAATAAGTTATTCAATGGGCAACTATTACCGAGTTAGACAATGATGAGATCATGATGTTTAGATTGTTTTGATATCCTACATATGTTGTTGATTGTAAGGTTAATACTATACTATGTCACCGAGCAAAGAACCTAGTCGGTAAACCCAAGGAACCTAGTCAGTAAACCCTAAGGAACCTAGTCGGTAAACCCTAAGGTTATCGATATCGGTTAATGAACGTAGAATATCTACCGAGTAAAGTTTAGTATTTACCGAGTTGCAACCGAGTTATGACAGAGCGCATTGGATGAATACAAGCATTATTTAATGAAAGACAATGATGAGCTGGAGATGTATAAATGATTGGTATGTCATGCATGAAGTTTGTTAAGGATCTATGGCAATGGAAGATCGATAGGAAGATCTACAACTCAGATTGAACCACAATAACCTTGTGCAAGTTCCAAGAAAGGAATGCAAGTCCCAAGGCGAGGCAAAACATTTTTCAGATCGAAGGATACATTGAACCTAGTCAAGATTGAAGATTTGATGGCTAAGATTGATCATGGGAAATGTGATCAAAGGAGATTAAGTGGTTAGCAAATTGTTTATAAATAAGGAATTGTTGATAAACAATGTATGTGGGCAATTGCAAGCACAGGGATGCTACATAGTGATTACAGAGCACAGAAGCTTGAAGACCTGTTTGAATAATAGAGTAGGGAGCCCAGCAGAGGGACAAGATAAGTCCTATGACTAGATTGTTTTGAGCAAAATAGAATCTACTTTAGCATATTGTAAAGCGGAAAATCGCAATCGAACCCTAGTTGCGCTCCCCTCTTCCAACTCCGAGGAGAGAGAAGGGAGGTTCGCTAGGGTTGATGGTTTTCACTTAAGGGAGAGACTTTACATTCAAAAGAGGGGTTGAAACTCACAAGATCCAATCCCATACAATGCAAGATTGAATGCTAAATGAGTTTCAAGGGTCAAGACAGCAAGGTTACCCTCTTTTGTAAAGAATGTGCATAGGAGAATTAAGCTAGGCATGCATAGAAAGTGAGAAAGATTCGCTTATAAACTGAGTTAGGGATATAGGATGAAGTTGCGGACCTGGAATTAGCAGTGAAATGTCGATACGGCGCTGTCCTGCAAATTTGAGCAAAAGTTGTCGAGACGATGGCGCCCGGCGCCACGGTCCTCCGAAAAATCCGCGAAACGAAGGGGGATCTGTTCGTCTCTGCACAAGGATTCCAGATCTTCAATTTCAGCCGCGTACCTGCAACCTACACACAGAAAAGCGAAGACGATTGGGGGGTTAGGGATTAGGGGTTTGCCTTTAGGTCAAACCCCGATTTTTGGAATTAACCAAGAAATGAGAAATTGTTGTAAATGTAAATGTCTGTAATGTAAAACAAGTACTAATACCTTGTTCTAAGGATGTTTGTATCCTTATGTGCGAAGGTATATATGTTGTATGTTGTTGTATGTTGTGTGTTGTAAGTGATCTCCTCTTCAATGGTTGAATCCTTGTCTTGAATGCAACACTTAGCCTTGAATGGAGACTTAGAAGGAATGCTTGAATGCTTGAATGCTTGAATGCTTGAGTATAGTTTCCACGCTTGTACACATATCCTCTTCATGCCAAATGAGAGAGAAAAATGTAGTTTATATACTTGCCAATTAGGGTTAATAGACTGATTTTCCTGACCTTAGGCCGACCAGGGAAGTTAATTTCCAATTTGCAAACAAAAAGACCCGAAGTCCCCTTAGGAGACTGGGCCCAAAATAGGCCCAGGGACCAGGGCGCTGGGCACCATGGTCCTGGGGGACCAGGGCGCTGGGTGCCATGGTCCTGGGGGACCAAGGCGCTGGGCGCTCTGGTCCCACCTCCCGGGACAGCGGGGTGCAAGGAGGTTCAGGCCAGGGTGCAGTTTTTGGTGTCGTAAACAGGTTTCGAGGTCTCCATTCAGGTTGCGTGTTGCGTTGCCATCGTGAAGACCGAAATGCAGTCGAAATTGCAAGTGTCGCAATTTTAGGACGCTACACATATTAGATGTGAAGTTGCGGATATATTTACTACTGTTGTTTATTCTAAATAATAGAGAAATCTCTTAATCGAGTGGACCTAACAGTCTTATTTGTAAACCCTCTAGCAAGGTAACATTCTAAATGAGTGTTTGAAATCCTTTGACAAGGTCACTTCTAACAAAGTGAAGATCCTAACAGATCTGAGGGAAATCCCTTAACCGGGTCACATCTAGCAATGTGTTTGTAATCTTTAACAGGATTTTCTTTTAACCGAGCATACTCTAGAATAGTATATTTCTTAGTGCATCCGAAATCTCACAGCGGTTTTTCCCTATTTGGGTTTCCACGTTAAATCTGGTGTTATATGTGTTATGATGATTATG
The DNA here is from genome assembly GCF_030272615.1 of Cryptomeria japonica. Taxonomy (NCBI): domain Eukaryota; kingdom Viridiplantae; phylum Streptophyta; class Pinopsida; order Cupressales; family Cupressaceae; genus Cryptomeria; species Cryptomeria japonica. The sequence continues at coordinate 586,824,664 of NC_081413.1, read as the reverse complement.
TGTTTATGAGTTTGCATGTTTAGCAGTTTTTGGTTATATTGCTGAAATTTAAGTTACCGAGGTTGAATCTGTTGATTTTATGGAAGATTAGGTTTGTATGATTCACCCCCCCTCTCATCTTGTTAGCTATTGGCATCAGTACTTTACATTTAGTATCAAAACTTAACATAAACCCCAATACATAATTTAAATGTAGTATCTTATATAATTGTACACACCTTTATTGTTGTGTTAAATGGAAGATAGGCTCTTCTAATCCACAGGCATTAATGTTTGCAAATATGGATGCAATATCAATTAGTTAATCACTTCCACTACAAATCATTAACTTTGTATCCATCCTAGAGTATACAATTCTATTAAAATTACTCAAACATTTAATGTCTTTATTTGTAAAAATCTAGAAACCAAAGCATACCCATATATGGTAGATATAAAGCTTTGCAATATCCAGCATAGAGGATATCTTTTGATAAATTGCTAAGATGGCCAGTTTTAAAAACTTAGGCACTACTAGAATATCTTAACCATGGTCATACATTGTAAGGTACAAACCTAAAATAAACTCCATGGAATTGACTCCCAAAGCTCTTGTTGGTGCTAGCAAGGGAGTGTACAACCCATGTTTCTTTCTTTTGCTTATGTCAAAAGTCATACAACCTCACATATATTTGGTAACATCAACTTCAAGATTAAACCTAAGTTGTTAAATTGGAATTGAGTGCAGTTATATGGGAATGAATGTGTGGGTATCCATATAATACATAAGTACAACCAAAAAATTTATGGTTGGGTACATTTTGAGTACATTCTATAGACACCTAAAGTTGTCCACACCTAATTGTGCCAAACTTATAATATTCCACACATTAATTAAAAAAATATTAATCGTTTATTTAATTCGCTCATCTATTATCTCTATTCCTTACATTTATTTAATTAAATCCAATCCTCTTAGAACTAAATAAATGTAAACCATTTATGTATCCTCGCATGTGTGAGAGGACACTTGCCATAGGTTATTCTTTCCTATGTGTCTTCACACATGCGAAAGGATGCTTTGCATAGGTCCATCTTCCATATGTATGTGTGAGAGAATACTTGTCACAAGTCTCTCTTCCCCGGGCATCGTCTAACACATGTTAGAGGACTCAATCTCTTCCTTTGGATTTGGTCAAACCATTCCTAGCCCTTGATGTCTTAGTCCTCCCCAAATGTATTCAATCAAATGTGCCACTTGGTGATCTCTTATACCGTAATCTCTCATGAATCTTCCATCATTGATCTATAAATCAAATCTCAACCATCCATCCTCCATCCTCAACATCTATAAATCAAACTCTCTCCAAGCCATATCATTAACACATTCCATTGCAAATTCATTCTATCAAATAGGAAAGAAACCACATCATAACTATGCATTATCAACTCTCTTAAGAGCATAACAAGAGGATTCTTGGAAAGCCATTGTAGACTTCTCTAGGTTTTGGGCACACATTCATCTTCTTCTCACTCAAACGAAGGTATGATAGAAGGCAAGGTATAAGTCTTAGGATCTGAAAGGATGAATATCCCAAAATACCTAATGCATATTAATAGAATTAAAACTGTGAATGTAAATGATACAAGATCAAAATAAAAACACATAGCTAGCCTCCAAGAAAGAACTACAAAAGCTAAAGAAGCAAAATAGGATTAGAAGAATACAAAAGCAAAATTTTTAGAATGCAATAGAATGGAATACCAAAACTATTTAGGAGTGAGCATATATAGAAAATGAGACGGGAGAGGTGGCAAATACTTTTTAGACATGGACTAGCTAGGACTCGAACCTAGGACCTTCCATACGATGCTAGAGTGCTCTACCACTGAGCTACTGGCCCCTCTTGGACCAGTCCATCATCAGTTTGGGTGTGGCTTATTTCCAACACCAACACTCCCCCATTAAGCCACACCTCTCATTTTCTTGGGGCTCCTATCCTATACCTGGTACTGATAACATGTTGAGACATGGACCGGCTAGGACTTGAACCTAGGACCTTCCATATGTTGTTGGAGTGCTCTACCACAAAGCTATTGGCCCCTCTTGGACCAGCCCATTGTCCGTCTTCCGTGAATCAAGTATATGAGACTACCAACAAGATGTTGATACAAAGTGTCATCCACCAAAGGTGAAGAACACTTAGCCTCAAGTTTGATCCCAAACATAAATGGAGTCGATGCAAGCTTATAGTCAGCTATGCAAAAACTAGAGTGAAAATCAAGAGCATACTTAGGTTGTGCAAGGAATATCACTAAATAATACTTAAGTGATCTCAATCCCCAAAAAGTAGTTCAAAGGCCTACATCAAACATCAAGAAACGATCATGAAGGGAAGTCTTCACTGCCTAAATGGTGGATGAGTGACTCCTTATAATCAAGTCATCAAGATAGAGAACCAAAAATGTGAGACTATCATCATGCTACAAAATGTAGACATTCAGATCAGAATGGCAGCAAGTGAACCAAACTGTCAAATGGATTTCATATCAGCATACCAGGCTCGATGGGCCTATTTAAGACCATAGACTTTTGAAAATGGCAAACAAGTGAAGGATCCTCAATGAGCCACTATACTCGCTCCATGTATTTATCCTCTTGAAGGTTACCTTAAATAAAAGCACTCTTTCAATCCATCTAATGACCTTCCCGTCTATGAGTTGTAGCAATAGAAATGACAAGTCAGATGTAATTCATTTTGGCGAATGGTGCAAACGTCTCAGAGTAATAAATCTTAGGAACCCAAGAGAGCCCTTCGGCAAAAAAGAAAGGCTTATATTTATCAACAAATCCATCTAAAGAAAATTTTGTCTAATAGATCCATTTGCATCAAACAAGTTTTCTTCCCTTAACAAGAGGGACAAGATCCCAAGTGTGGTTCATCCCCAAGGAACTAAATTCTTATTCCATGTCTACATCCCACTTGTGAATACCTAAAGCTTCCTGAAATGACTATGGATCTAAAACTGAAGCAATAAAGAGATGTGGAGCCTACTGAAATCATGACCTTGTTCATATAGTATCTAAAGAATTACCAGCCCAATCACCTCTTGACTCTAGTGTCTGACGAGCCCAAAGATGTCCTACGACTAGAGAATCTGAGGGAGAATCATCATCCTCTGAATGATGACTATGGGAGGAATGTGAATCCTCGTCATCATTATCACCATCTAAAGTGGAGAGAGAAGAATTTTATCGAAAGCAAGAGGATTAAAATCATTTGAAGAACTATCATCATGAGGTAATGTCTCCAAAGTGATAGTGGATGGAGAAATGCTAGGAGAAGAGATCGCATGACAATCCTCAAAATGAACACTCTCAATGAACTCATGAGTGATAGGATGAAGAAGCTTGTAGCCTTTAACATCATTTGGATATCCAACAAATATGCAAGTCTTACTTTGTGAATCCATGACCTTGCATTTCTTTGTTGGAATGTGGGCCCAAGCATGAGAACCAAACACTTGAAAGAGCTTAACTGGGAGTTTCTGACCAATCCATGCTTCAAATGGAGTTACCCACTTCATATTTGTGTAAGGGACTTGATTTTGGATATAACACACAATTAATGGCTTCTACCCAATTTGGTGGTGCCAAAGATTTGGAGAGTATCATACAGTTGGCCATTTCTTTTAGAGACCAATTTTTCCATTCTGCAACTCCATTTTACTAAGAACTTTAGGGAACTATATGCTACAATTCAATGCCCTTAGAGTCACAAAACTACTCAAACTTGCTATTGGCATAATCCCCCCCATCATCTAGATGTATAACTTTAATAAATTTCCCAAATTGTTTCTCTACAAATTCTTTGAAGTTCAAAAATGAATCAAAGACTTTAGAATTTTGTTTGAGAAAATATGCAAAGGTATATCTGGAAAAATCTTCAATAAATGTCAAAACATATCGCACTCTACTAAAAGACGGATGTGGAAATGGTCCAGCCAAATCATTATGTAACAACTCCAAAAGTTGTGAAGCTCTCCAAGCTTTGCCTTTGTCAAACTTCTCCTTTAGATGCTTTTCAATAATGCATCCTTAACAAACACCATCCGAAAAAAGAATTGGAGGCAATCCTATAACCATGTCATGTTGGTTGAGCTATTGCAAGTAACGGTAGTTTAAGTGGCCAAACCATTGATGCCACAAGTTACTATTCACCATTTGATGAAGCCATGTCATGCAAGGCACCCAGATCAAAAACCCAAGAGGATGGTGGTGAAGTAAATGCTACAAGGGCCTCACCCTTTCCTTTTCCCTTGTTGTTTTATTTAGCTTTGTTAGACACCTCACTTGAACTCTACTTTACTAATTCAAGAACACTGATATTGTTTTTTTCAAGAATGTGTCAAGTGATCAATTTGTTTCTTCAGACATTTATGCTCATGATGAGGTCTTTTATAATAGGCACATTTGACCTTCTCTTTCTTAGGCTTGCCACCATTAGAAGATTAGGTCTCATTAGCTGCTTTTGGGTTAGCTTGTTTTTAAACTCTCATTGCTATTCTTTTGTTTCTCATTCTTATTAATACTACTTTTTCCTTTTTTGTTCTTTTGTCCCTTGGAAAACCAGGGCATGGGACTTAGAGTTTTTTAGAGTGCCCATCTGGATTAGCTTATCTTTCTCTTGTGTGAGAGAAATAGCAAACTCAATCTCAACAAAAACTTGAGAATCCCAAAATATGTGACTCGACAAAAATGCGGCAACTTAAAAAATTGCTTAAATTTCATTAAAAACACTTTTTTTTTGTTTTATATAATTCATGACAAGATGTATCCAATAAGTCCATAAATGAGTACTAAAGTGTTTTCTATTAAATTTGATTGATTTGAATGCAAATTAAGTACAAAACACACCCTCATGTGGAATCCTAATACAATAGTTAGCTGCCAACTATCATGAATTTATGATCATTGCCTTTGAACACCATCATGATTCAACATAATTTATAAATTGCATATTACAACATTTTACATCTTCCTCTTCCTTGGTCCAGTTAAAACTTTGAGAGCTTCTAAATTTCTAATAATCACTTGAATCTTGGATATTGATAGTAAGATATTTCATCATTGATCAATGATATTGTGATAGTGATAAAATTAGTTGTATCGATTCTTGATTTTGTTCTCCATTCCTAGACCCCCTCATTGTAATCAAATTTCTTATATGACAATAGATCCCACTAACTAGTGTGGGGTTAAAGTCTATGCCCCCAAAACAAAATTAAAATTTTTTTTTTTTTGAATCTTGAGCCTTTTTTTATGCAACCGAGTTTTTTCCATAGAATCACCAAACAAACAAACCAAAAGTTTCATATGTTTCATCACATCTATTAAACCACTTAAGCTTTTCTACATCTATAGTGGGTTCAATTTCCAATCCCATTGTTATCCTTTCTCACAAAACAAGGTTTTAACTTCTAATTTGATTTTTGTAATATCTATTCATTAAATAAAAACCATAACAAAAACCCAAAGATACTTTTGCGCAATAAACAAAACCTAGAAAACATTGTTAATCTAAGCAGAAGATGAAAAGATGAATTAAATTCAACCTTCAACCAACTAAAAAATGGTCAGACAACACCTTTTGTCAAATCTGCTCAAAATCTAACAAATACCTAGATGGTTTTTTAGGGTTGATAATAGAACTCAAAATCCGGTATTTTTATTTGACAAGGTGAAAGACACAAATCTTATGCAAAAATTAGAACACCTTCAATCATTCTTTGATTTTCTATGTTTTAATTTTGGTGAAATGAAAGCCAAATCTTGACTTTTTTTAGCATTCTAAATGGCTATTGAAGAGCTAGAAAAGCTACCCAAATTACTAAAATGTTGCAGACACCCAAATTTTGCGAAATATTTGCACTAAAAACCCCAGAGATTGAAAGTCTCCCTCAAACTTTTTTGATTCTCAAGTTCATATGGAAATGTAAGAGAATAACATATTGGATTTTAGGACATTGCTGAAAACTTATTAGCAACACACATATTTGCATTTGAAATACTAATATTTATTTAGTACTATAATATTTCATTTATTTGCTTATCTTTATATGGAACTAAACAAAATACCATTTTGATTCATGTAAAATAAATAAAAAATCTTTTTAAATTGATAATAAATAGAATGGGAAGAATAAGATAAGTGTAAATATCTTTTTGTTATCTTTTCTTGATTTTTATATTGTTTTATTTTATAAAGCATAATTTTAATTAAAAAGAAAAATAAGAAATATTATATAACAAGATATCATTGGTTTTTTTATTATTATTATTTTAATGTTAGAAGAATTTTATTTTATTTTGTTAGAAGAAATTTCTACAGCAACACATTCACAAATTTAAAGTTGGAAGAAATTTCTAAAAAGAAATGTATTCACAAATGTTAAAGGAAATTCTTACAGAGAAACATATTGAAATTTAATGTTGAAATAAATTTCTACAAAGAAATGTACTGACAGATTTATTCAGGCACTTCATTTTTTTTCGTTTTTCTCAACTTAATAATTTTTGTAACATTTAATATATACCCAAGTAAATCTAAACTAGTCTCTTCGAGTTTCCAAATGTATTTGTATTCAATAATCGTCCTCAAAATACCCGAAATAAAATTTACATGCATTCAGATCTAACTCAACGTGTAATGGATTCAAATAATCCCCTCAAAAATACCAAAGGAAACTGCATGCATTCGAAGAAAATTTACTTGCATTCAGATTGTATTCAAACAAACACAGATTTATTTTAACACTTTTAACAAAATGATAATACTGGCATTTGAAAATATACAAAAGAAATAACTTAGATTCACAAAAGAGATCAAATCCTTCTCTATTGAACCATGCTCCTCCTTCCAACTTCCTTTCTTCAAATTTATTCCTGCAACAATTTTGATAGCAATCTCCCCCCTCAAAAGTAGCACCTATATTCTAGATAAATTTCATCAAAGAATCTGCTTCCAATATTCAACCCATATTCCATGCTCACAAAACTTCTTCTAAACTATAACTATTCATAAAAGTGAAACTCAATAACATCTCTCGGAAAGGAGGACCTGTAAAATACACCCAACAGCCTCCTAATTTATAGATTTTGAAAATGTAAATAACTCACCATGCAGTACCCCTACCCTAATCAGTTTTTAAAACTGGTTTGACCTTGGTTGACATTTTAAGTGGCCTTCTTGGATGGTTGATGTACCATGATGTAATGTTATAGTTAGATATTTTGATTATTGTGTGTATCTATAAATGTTGTTTTCGCATCAATTCTTATGTAATTTTATTTGTTCTTTTGATTCGTGTTATTAATCTTAGGCTAACACTTTCATTAAATATATATGTATGCATGTGTGGTTCATGGTTGTAGGAGATTGCAGGTACAGTATCGCATAGGTATGAGGTTCATCTCCACCTGGATTCGCAGGTTTGAGTGTACCTTATCGACCCTAAGGAATTGGATTAGGTAGTCGTAAGACCCTCGTTTTACCCTATCCGTTCTCAAGTGAGTGTCACCAGTCGTCCGTCAGTTTCCCCTTTGGTTGGGTATGCGGGTCATGTATTTGTTTGGCTTTCTTGGGTTATGTGTGGTAAAATTGATTATTTCATTCTAATTATTTAATTAGATTGACTGTGTTTTTACACATTAGTAAAGTAAGGTACTAAATTAAATAGGACCCCTTTGTGTGATTAATCAATAATCAGATTGCTAAATTCATGTTTGTAGCAAGTTTGATTAAATGGTTATTTTTAAATGATGAATTAATTAAGTACATGCATTTTGAAAGGAAAGGTTAAATAGTATTTGAAAATAGAAATATTTTACCCTCTTTGGCATTTTGAAATAGAAATGTTAGTTTTAATTAAATTAAGAAAATCAATTTTAGAAGAAAAAGAAAGTTTTGCATATTTGAATTGTTTGGGAAAAATGATTTTCATTTTTATTTGGAGGAAAATATTTTAAATCGAAAAAAATATTTTTTGGTCAAACAATTTCCCTTTTAACCTAGGTTTTGAAAAATATTTTGGAGAGAATTATTTTTGGAATGGAAATTTTGGGCATTTGTGGGAGAAGGATTTTCTTGAGCTTGCAGGTTGGGTTCTTCATCAAATCATTCCCAGGATTGTTGAATAATGTTGGATTCTTGTTTATCTCTTTGGTGTTATTGTTTAAAAGAGATTATTTAGATTTAGAAGAAATCTGGTTGTGCTTGTTGAAAATCTCATATATTTTGTGGAATATGGAAGAGTTGTAGTTAAATCTCAAATTTAAACCCTCCTTGCTTTCATTCCCAAACTCTAGATCAAATTTTGTTTGCTCAAATTGATTTCAAAATTAAAAATTGGGGTTGGTTGTTCATAATAAAATTTTGTTAAAACTCCAAATGAATGCATTCAGATTCAAGTTTTAAATTGGGAAATTAGTTTGTGTTTGGCAAATTAGTTGGATGAATGTGTGTAAATTAATTCTATTTATCCAAATATGGTATTTGGTTGGAGAAATTTGCCCAGTTTTATCTTTCTGGGACTGGTTATTCAAAAAAAATTAATATTTTGGGAACCATTGTTATTCTGGAATTTATTTCTTTTTTTTGGTCTTTGTTTGAGACTCTACAGAAAATTGGGGTTTTTCTTCTTTAAAGAAATAAAAACTAAAAAAGAAAAAAGAAAAAATTTACCACCCACGTGGCAGGGTATACTACATCACGTGGGATGGTAGCAGTGCTACCAAGGGTAGTGAATTGCTACCATATGGTAGCAGTGGAAGGGTATACTACACCACGTGGGATGGTAGCAGTGCTACCAAGGGTAGTGAATTGCTACCATATGGTAGCAGTGCTACCCAAGGTAGCGGCCTGCTACCAAGGGTAGTGAATTGCTACCATATAGTAACAGCGCTACCCAAGGCAGCAGCCTGCAGCGCTACCAATGGTAGCATCTGTCGCCAAAGCGGGGGGCCCACATGGGTGTGCCCCATAATATTTGCTTTTTTGTTGTTTTTTTAACAAAAAAATAATAATATATTTTAAAATAAAGTTTGTTTTTTAAATATTATTTAATTCATAGATTATTAAATAGTATTTGGTTTTAATTAATTATTAATAATGTATATAATAAGATATATGTTAATTAATATTTAAGATTGTTTTTTATTTTTTATGCAAGGAAATTTTGTTTCTTTGGGAAAAAGATTGTCAATTTTAGTTTCCTTTTAAATGTATATTTCCGTTTTTGGAAAGTATATATTTGTTTGCGAAGATGAGAATAGTTTATTTATTTTGAAAAAGAATGAGAATGATGTTTTATTTTGAAAAATAAATATCATATTTTAGTTGATTAATGTATGTTTGATTATATCTTTGTGTGTTCAACATATAATTATAATTATATTAATGTGATTTTGGTTTGAAAACTCATGATGAAGTATTTATATTATTTTATGATGCAAAATGAATTATAGTGAGTTAGTAAACCATGAGTGACATGTACCTAGACAAGGTAGACAAATTGCAATCTACTTAGATCTATTAGAAAACTGGATCGATTGTAATGTTTAAACGATATGGAAGAAGATTGTCATTTCCAATTTATGTCTATGCATGTTTAATTTTTTGTATTCGCATTTGATTAAGAAATGGCAAGTCCTTGATTGTGATTGGTGGATATTGTCATATGTTTATTTTGGTATCTGCTTAGGTCCTTGATCTCAAGTTTTTGATTGTTTTCATGTGATTGTTTGTATCTAGTCATATCCTTATATGCGAGTGTTGGGTGTCGTCATGTGTTTGACTGTAGCTGGTCATGTCTCTAGCTAGAGAACCGTCAATCAGTATACCTCATATGAAGACTTGTTTGGCCAAGTGGGTATTCCCACCATATTGAACTATGTATGTTTGTCCTGGTGTATTCCTTGGTTTAGGAGTTCGTTTGATTATGGTCTAGTGTCATATGGGAGAGTGGCTTTCGAGTGGGGCCACGCCCAAAGTGGTTGCAGGGTAACCCATCGAAAGTGTGTCTAAATAAATGATAACCTAATAGCATATTAGAGAGTTTAGTTAATGAAAACACTAAGTAAGATAATTGTGCCTCACGCATGAGATGAGGGCTAGTACAGACTCGGCATGCAGTGAGAAGGCCTGAAATGGAAAACCAACAACCTTGTCTTCACGAAAGGATGTGTTGGGTTCACATGAGACTTGGATGGATCGAAGGTTTGGGAAAGGTTTCCAGGGTAACCCAGTAGATGGGGTCAGGACCTATGGAGGCCTACCAAGATAACCATACCAAGTTATGTGATGACACTTGTCCCTTATGTTCACTAGTGTGCAGTTTGTGTTGTCTTTGCTAGGAGCACTTTTGTGGAGTCATATTGGTTGTTTATGCCTTTGGGAGTACCTGATATTCATGTTAGACCATGGGTTGCTTATGATGGGTTGTGAGGACCTAGTCTCATAGGTGCTCTAGTTGTTCTTTTATATTTGATTCTTATCATGTTCAGATGGATCTTTTTCCTTTTTCTGGGATCATTCATGTATCTATTGGACCGATATGGTCGTATGTATTATTTGTTTATGTACGCCTACATGGCAGGATGTAAATGATGTGAACCTTATGTATTCTTCACCCTATTATTTATCAAAGGGGTCTTGCAGTTGAGTAGACTTGGAGATTTAGCCCACTAGGGGTGAACTCCAATATCATTTTGGTGTTATGTGGTGTTTGTGTACTTCTATTTAGCCCACCAAGTTATGTGATGACACTTGTCCCTTATGTTCACCTAGTGTGCAGTTTGTGTTGTCTTTGCTAGGAGCACTTTTGTGGAGTCATATTTGGTTGTTTATGCCTTTAGGAGTACCTGATATTCATGTTAGACCATGGGTTGCTTATGATGGGTTGCGAGAACCTAGTCTCGTAGGTGCTCTAGTTGTTCTTTTATATTTGATTCTTATCATGTTCATATGGATCTTTTTCCTTTTTCTGGGATCATTCATGTATCTATTGGACTAATATGGTCATATGTATTATTTGTTTATGTACGCCTAGATGGCAGGATGTAAATGATGTGAACCTTATGTATTCTTCACCCTATTATTTATCAGAAGGGTCTTGCAGTTGAGAAGACCCAGAGATTTAGCCCACTAAGGGTGAACTCCGATATCATTTTGGTGTTATGTGGTGTTTGTGTACTTCTATTTCCTTTTTGTACGGATGGCATTATGGTTAATGTAGACACCTAAAATTGTTCAATCTAATTAAATAAATATTTTATTTATTTAATTATTTTATCCTAATTCTTCTATTAATTAAATAAATCTTTATTTATTTAATTAATTCATTTATCCTCTACTAGCCTTATTTCTCATTTAAATAAATACTTTTATTTATTTAAATTATCCTTTTCTAAAATTAAATAAATATTTTATTTATTTAATTGATCCCACTTCTTCTATTAATTAAATGAATCTTTATTTATTTAATTAATTTATTAACCTTTTCTACCCATGACACATGTCATTCATCTCTTAATTCCTACACTACCTACCCTTTCATTATTTTATTATTTTATTTACCTACCCTCTAATCATAGCCAACCTCCTTTTACACCTCTCAATCTTATCCCTCCATTTCATATTGTGTCTTCTATATAAGGAGATGCTTCCTTCATTATCAAACCCTAACTAATACCTAACTATTTGATCAATTGACTACTTGGCATATGAGATCCTACTTGCAACCACACTCCGTTCTTTGTTGAGCTCTTGTGCACACAAAATCTGAGAGCAAATAGATCAAGCAAGATCAATGGAGATAGGAAGAATGGAGATCAAAACCCTATTAAACATGTGATGGTATAATCTTTGTGATTTCATTTGATTTGCATTGTCTTAGGTGATCTTCATATGTTATGGTGGATCTTTGTTGTTGTTAGGCTAGGGTTTTGTGGTTGAATTCATTTAGTCTTTCAACATTGTTGTATCCATTTTCACCATATACATTTTGGCACGCCCGGTGGGACTCTTGTCCCTTTTGCATTTAACATCCTTGTTGCAGATATTGTGTTTTGAAGTTGCAGATCTGACATTTTCGACGGCATTTTGATATTTTCGCGTCTGTGTACTTTCGGATCGCATTTTTGGTCCCGTGTCACGTCTGCGACATCTAGGATTGTGTCTGCGTCTTCAACATTATTTCACTTTTTTGTAAATTGCAGGGTCGCGTCTGTGAACCTCAGAACCGCGTCTGTGTCTAGAAGTCGTGTCTGCGTTCTAAAACCGTGTCTGTGTTTCACAGAAGCGAGTCTGCGTCAGAAAGTCGCGTCTGTGTTTGGGGTAACCGCGTCTGTGTGCATTGATTTCATTTTGGAGTTTTATTGATTTGGTTTTTAGTCATTCGATTTTTAGATTTGGATTATTTTGAGCTAACATTTGCAAATCTAGCTAACGAAATTGGTGCAGCTTGTCTTGAAAACAAAATCATTTTGGTGAAGGCCCCTATTTTCACAAAGTCTTTTGGGTTTAAAATTTGTCTAACATGTGTGCTTGCAGGAAGGGGTGATTATTTCAAACAATCCAAACTACTAACAAATCTTTATTGCAGGACTTTGGCAAGGGTTTTTTATCTTTATTGTGTGCCTTGTTTTCATAGATTAGCAAACACTTCAATTGGTGCACTAAAATTGAACCATTATCTTTTATGTCTTGAGCAATAGGCTCTTTTTGTTTAATCTTTAGAGGGTCTGTCTCCCTGTGTGGTCATTAGGACTACTAGTGAGGAGAGAACGACCCAAGTGGTAGCGAGGAAAACCCACCTCTTCCGGACCACTATAAACAACTGTATTCATGGTGAAAACTATGGATAACGTGTGTTGATTAGTTCATACCGACACTATGTCTCCCCATAAACCCGTTTGATCAAACTTATTTGATCATTTGTAGGGCGTAACCCCTACTAGCTGGGAGCCTTTTGTATTTACAGAGCTGAAAGTGCCACATGTATGGCCACACGAGCGGATGCCTTTACTAGCACATTTTTGTCTTAGAAGCCCAAATCCTTCTAGTTGTTGGGGCAGGAGGTCAGACCTCTGGCAGCGGCCCACACACATACGGTTCTTACTAGAGATACAAAGTTCACCACGGGGAGTTTTCGTGGGGACTGATGCTTGGCTGACCCGAGAAGTGAGTGTCGAGGGTGGAGCCAGTGAGGTCAAGCATCTAAGTATCTGCTCTAAATATCGTAGCCTCGGGGGTAAAACCTCATGTGGGATCAACAACTATTGTCTTGGCCAGCCATAAGAATTGTGCTCGACTTATTTTGAACAATCAAACATTCAAGACCAAACAGCAAAACATTGTGTCTTTTGTGTCTTCAAGTGTATGCAAAATGATTTTACATCAAACAACACACTTTTCTTTGAGTCATTTTGTCTAGACACTTGCAAACATTGAGTCTTCATCAACACTATGTCCTCTTGTCACGAAAAACAGTCAAACATTCAGATTTGGTCACAAAATAACTTCACAGATTGGAAAAAAATTGCACAAATTTTACAGAAACGCGTTTGTGTCTGATATAACCGTGTCTGTGTCGTATAAGCGCGTCTGTGAAGAGCAGAAACACATCTGTGTTCTCAGAAATAACATTGCATTGACAAAATCTCAGACTCGCATCTGTGTTAAACAGAACCACGTCTGTGTAAGTGAATCGCGTTTGTGCAGTATACAGGTGCGTTTGTGTTCAAAATTGAAAAACTTTTATAGTCCAGCAAACAAACACAGTCAGTTTCAGAGTTCTTGAGCTTCCTAGGTTATCTCTTCAGGTTTTCATCAAGCATTCAACCTATCTTTGGGTCTCACAAAGTCCATCATTGTTTTACACCTTACATTACATTCACATTTGTCTAAACTTGAGTCAAAAGGTCACTTGCTTGTCCTCATCATACTTTGTCAACACACTACATACAACAACATTTTGCTAAGTGGTCCCTCATCAAGGTCTATCACCTTTGGGTCTCATTTGGTCTTACTTAGAGTCAAGGTCAACTTACCTCATCAAGAGAAACTATCCTCTCTTTGGAAGCCACACCTACTCTACTATATACATACTTAGTCTTACACTTTGGACATTGCAAGTACACCTCAGATTCATTTACATTCCATCCAACTCTTGGACTTCCATACTCTTTCCATTTTCATCTAGTCTCACACATATTGGTCAATACCTAGTTCATGGTTGAAACTCGTTCTCAAAAATCTAGGAGAGAAACTAAAGAGGCTCAAGAGTCCACAAACATGAGTTCCTATGAGTATGACAATGATATCTTTTTCAATTCTAATCATACTACATTACCTGACATAGATGCTTATAGAAACATTCCAAATGTTGAGCACATGGACACTACAAACAACAATGATACACACAATGACAATATGGACAACATTTCAGTTTATTCAGCAGAAGTGGAAGACACCATTATGAATCCTCATTTCAATCGATTGGTTGAGAAAATAATGAGGAGAGATAGACAATACTTCTTACAAGTGATGGCACAAAGTGAAGCCAAGATCCCTCATGATTTTGACATATCTCAAATAATGGAACATAGACCTTTGCAACAATCTCACTCCAACATGGATCAAAGGAGGCCTAATAGTGGAGGCAATAGAGGACCACATATGGTGCCTAAATCACCATCATCTTTGTTTCAAAAACCAGAGGTCCCATACACATATGGTCAAGCATATGATACTCACCTTCGCAGACCATCATGGAAGTCTTATGCAGAGAAATATGCTCAACCACATACCAATGCTAAGGATCAACCACCAAAGCAATTGGATATCCAAAGGCATGCTCAAAATTTGGACACAAGGAAACCTCGTGTCAAATTTGGGGGCAACACACTAGAATAAACCCATGACATGCCTATAGAGTATGGTATACATGGACAAAGCAGATATTTCGTTCCTCAACATGAATCTATACCAAGTGGTCCATATATGCAGCATCATTATAGACCTCCTCTGTATGAACATGTGTATAATCAATATCATCCATATATGCAACATGCTCCTCCTTCAATTGGTGCCTCAAGCATGGGGTATAGTCTAAGGAGTCGATCTCCACCTAAGAACAATTTGGAGCAACAAATCAGGGAATTACAAAAGAAAATGGAGGACATAAATACACCGAAGCCAACATACACAATGAAAGACATATGTCCTTATCCATTTGACAAGAGCATTCCAATGCCTCCTTTTCCTACACACTTTGTGATGCCTAAATTTGATAAGTACAGAAGCAAAGGGGATCCTAAGGCACACATAAGATAGTTTTTCACAGCTTGCGTTAAGGTAGCAGCAGAAGAGACATATTTGATGAGATTATTCCCACAGAGTTTAGGTGATCAAGCTATGGAATGGTTCTCCCAACTTCCACCTGGAATTAAGTCATGAGGTGACTTAGCAAAGGCATTTATTCAACATTTATCCTACAACATAGAGACAAACATATCAGTCACTACTTTGTGCAACACCAAGCAAAAGAGGGGGAGTCTTTTGCATCATTTTTACAAAGACGGAGGAATCTAGCCAGTAGATGCTCTTGCGAGATTCCACAAAAACAAATGGTAGAGATGTTCACCCAAAATGTTAACAAAGACATTGGTTATGATCTAAGAAAAGCTTGTTTGTCTACCTTCAAGGACGTCATTGAAAAAGGCTTAGCGACAAAAAAGGTCCTAATTGAACAAGGAGTCATTAAGATATTCAAGGAAAACAAAGATGACTTTAAAGGAAAAGATAAGCCAAGATTTTGGAATAAAACCAAGAACACAGTCAACGATGGTGTTGTTGATGCCAATACAGTGCGACCCAAATTCATTTTTTTGGGATCAAGTTCTACAAACAATCAAGTGAATACTCAAACAATTTCCAAATCATGAAGGAAGTACACTCCATTGGGAGAACCACTCGAGTCAGTTTTCAAAAAGCTAGTGGCAAACAAAGTAATCACAATTCCAAATTTTCCTCCATATGAGCCAAAGGTCAAACCAAATTGGTGGAATGATGACGAGTATTGTGAGTTTCATAAGAGCAAAGGTCATAAGACAGGAAATTGTCATCGACTAAAGAACATCATACAGGATCTCATTGATAGAGGTGACATTGAGATTGCAGGGCATTCATCCAATCAAGAACATGAGATGTTTAAGGAACCATTCCCAAAACATGACAAGGGAAAAGTTAAAGCCACAAATGATCAGACCAACTATACCAGAGCATCCTACAACTATGATTCAACTATCAATCACATCTCGATGGACAATTATGTCTCTACCATTATCATCAAGGACAAAACCCCTGAGAATTCTACCCAGAGACCCAAGATCGTTCTAAAAGGCGTTGGATCTTCTTCCAAACCTACCTCTAAATGTCATGTTACAACTCGTCAAGGTAAATTCACTTTGCAAGGTGCTCCAGCCAAAAACATTGCTTCCTCGTCAACCAAGCCTGAGTATGACCTTGTAGAACAGATAGGGAAGACACCCGCGCTCATCTCCATTCTTGAGCTCCTATGCATATCCCCCGCACATAAATCCATTCTTGACAAAATCTTGAGAGAAACTGCTCTTCCTACTGATCTGAACATGGACCAGTTTCAAGCCATGGTGGGATACCTTTCCATTCCAAACTACCTTACATTCATAGAAGTCGATGACGCCTCCGTAAGTCAGCCACATAATGCACCATTACACATTGAAGCCTTCATACACAAACATAGAATCAAACGAGTCCTGATAGATGGAGGAGAAGGTCTAAACATTTGTACATTGAGCACTGTTAAAAAATTGGGATATTCCGACAAAGTTGTGAATTCTACAAACAAAATACCATCAAAGCATATGATGATGAAGAGCGTTCATCCAAGGGCACAGTCACCTTACCTCTCAAAGTTGGGTTAGTTACAAAGGATGTGGTTTGTCAAGTACTTGATCTTGATCTCACATACAACATATTGCTAGTACGTCCTTGGATTCATGAAATGAGGGTAGTCCCGTCTACATATCACCAATGTATCAAGTTTCCTCACAATGGAGTTGAAATAACAATTAATGGTGATCCTAATCCATTCATATATTGCAATAACTTGAGACCAAAAACTAAGACCATCATTCCCAGTAATCACGAAGTTGTTCCTTCTTCTGCATAAATTGATCCTGAGTCATTAAAACCTTTGACATCAAAACAAGGTGAACTTAAGGGCAAATTTCAGGACAAAGGCATGGGTGAATACACTTTGAATCAGACCATGTACTTACAACAAGTCATGAGTTCACCAAAAGAATATGGAAGACCACATCCTAATAAGCAGGAATCTATCATTATACTCAAATGGGACCCTACTATCTTTCAAAGATGGGGTGAACTGGAAGAGGAAGATCTATACAAAATGCCTTACAAAGACCTTGAAGATGATACACAAGCTCACATCAGTATACCATGTCAGAAGTATGGCAAAGGGTTCAAGATTCTACAAAAATTTGGGTATGATGGCAAAAGCCCTCTTGGGTTAAGAAAGGAAGGCATCATTGAACCTTTACAACCTGAATTGACATTCAAAAAGGAATGCTCGAAGGGACTTGGTTTCATGACTCAAAAGACAGAAGAAGCATTACAAATCAAAGATGCCAAAATTCAACAAGAAAATCGCTATTCTACAGATTCCCAAACAAATCCTCTAGTGACTATGAGCTCACCGAGATATTCAGAGAACCAAGTGACCCAACAGAAGAAGAGGAATTTAATAGGAAATTCAAAGTTGGTCAAGAAACAACCCCTAAGGATTCCACACAGTCCTTGTCTCTAGGTTCTAGGTTGAAATCACATAGAATGAGAACACCTGTCCCAAAATGCACTACTAGTGATAATAATTTGGATTCGTTCACAATCGAGACTGATGAGGAGAGTGCCAACGATGACCTCGATAATTACCTTGACATACCTGAATATAACTGCATCTTCACTCTTATCCCCGCTAACTTCGAAGACATTAAAGGCCTTCCCCTTGTTCATCACCAACTTATTGACTGGGATCATGAAGGACTTGCACAGCTTGACACATTCCCAAATGATGAAGCTTTTATTGAGTATCTTGGCATACGAGATGATCTTCCCCCTGGGGACCATAAAGCGGGATACACTATACAACTCAATAGCGTGGCATATTTCGGTGAGGGTGTCGGGCCTTCTAGTCGCAAAAATATAAAAATAAAAACAAACCAAGGGTCTTATGGCAAAAACCACATTGTGGCGCTGTCTGACCCCAAAAATGTAAAAAGAAAGGACGTATTTGAGGGCAAAAACCTCTCTGAGGCACTTGAAGATGGAAGGCTCGACATTCTCCGAGCATCATATGAGGAAAAGTCATCCATGTTGGTAGAGGAGACTATCAAAACAAATATTGGTACGGAAGAAGTTCCACACAATATATTCCTGGCTCAATCTTTGACAGAGTCAGAAAGGTCAAAATTCATAAGTTTCTTCACAGAGCGACAAATCAACTTTGCATGGTCATACTCCAATATGCCTGGCTTGGATCCCGATTTGGTAATGCATCATTTGACAGTTAAACCGAGGGCAAAACCAGTGAAATAGAAATTAAGAAAGATGCATCCACAAGTGGCATTACTAGTCAAAGCAGAACTTGAGAAATTATTGGATGTTGGATTCATACGCCCAATTGATTATCCTAAATGGATCTCCAACTTAGTGCCTATCAGTAAACCAGATCATTGTATCAGAATATGTACAGATTTCAAAGACATCAACAAAGCTTGTCCTAAGGATGATTTTGTAAGGAAGTTAAGTAGCGGAAACAACTTCCTACACTAACCTTGAGAGGAGGGTAATGCAAAAATCTAATAGATCATTACAACAGTTACAGAAAATAGAAATAGATATAATAGCAATCATACCACAACACGATGATTTACGTGGGGAAAACCCTTTCAGGAGAAAAACCCCACCCTCCAAAAGCAGCTCAATATTTTATTCAGCAATCAAAACAGATTACAAAATACTTGCAGAGCAAGCTCTTCGCAGGAGTAGCACTAATTAGAGATTCAGAGGCAACTCAATAGCCATAAGACTCTTACACACAACCTCTATCTCACACACCTCATAAATAGGAGATACAATACAAGAAACCATCAAACGGTATTACAAAACCATGGGCTAAAACCACCCAATAAGGTGTAGCCGACCTTATCTCCCTTCTAGATGCCCTATGACATGTTAAAGCACACATCAACACGTGTCGCTCCCTTTTACAGCTCATTTATGTATTCGATACAAATTATTTTTTCTATTTCAGGATTACAAACTTCCGGAGGCCATAACTTGAGAACCGGGTGTCCGATTGACGAACCGTTTAAAGCGCCGGAAAGCTCGTGAAGTGCTCTATCACCTCGTAACCCGCTTCGCCGGTTACGGCCACTTTTCAGGGCGTTTCGGAGCCTCTAAAGTCCCCAAAATTAAGTTTAAATATTTTATTGCACCCCTCCAAGACGAAAACTTTAATATCTTCAAAACTAGCTGTGACCTTGCGACGAAACTTTACCGGAATGCTTATCTAGCCAACCAGAAGCTTCAGGGAGAGTTTCGCACTATTTCGTGCTCAAATAAAAACTTACTATAAATAGTAACCTCGCATAAATGCAAGGTTGAGACACCATTTTTCCCAACAAATCTCCCACTTGTCGAACACCTTGCATGAGCGGAAGGGAATGTCAACACAATGAATCAATTGCTAGGGGCCATAAGGCCCATAGACTCTGAACACCATCTGAACTTCTCTGTGCTCACAGCCTTAGTTAAAGCATCTGCAACATTCATCAAAGTGTCCACCTTAACCAGCTTCACCCTACCATCTTCGACCATATCTCTAACAAAATGATACTGAATATCAATATGTTTGGTCCGGGCATGAAATGTCGGGTTCTTAGCTAGGCTAATTGCACTCTGACTGTCACAGTAAACTGTCACTGTACCTTGTTTTATTCCAATATCCGAACACAGTCTCTTAAGCCAAATGGCCTCTTTACAAGCATGAGTAGCTGCCATATACTCTGCTTCAGTAGTGGATAAAGCAACCACAGCCTGTCGCTTACTCATCCAACTAATTGCACCACCAAACAAAGTAAACACATAAGCACTGGTGGATCTTCTGCTATCAATATCACCTGCCCAATCTGAATCCACATAACCATGGATATCAAGGGAAGTCATGTCTCCAACTGAATTACCATGATAACACAAAGAATACTCTGAAGTACCCTTCAAATATCTGAAGACTCTTTTGACTGCATCCCAATGAACTCTACCAGGATTAGACATATATCTAGAAAGTACTCCCACTGCTTAGGCAATGTCTGGTCTAGTACAGACCATAGCATACATCAAGCTTCCAACCGCACTTTGGTAAGGCACTCTGCTCATGTCTTCCATCTCCAATGGGGATGTAGGACAATCTAAAACAGATAGTTTCGTTCCAACTGTAAAAGGAACACTCAATGGTCTACAATTCTGCATGTTGAACCTCTGTAACACTGAATTCACATACTTACTCTGGCCTAGCCATAACTTTCTGTTCGCCCTATCTCTTCTAATTTCCATCCCAAGAATGTGCTTTGCTGCACCAAGATCTTTCATTTCAAATTTAGCAGCGAGCTGAGACTTCAGTTCTGAAATCATACCTTTCCCTTTACCAATGAATAACATATCATCAACATACAATGCAATGAATAAGAAATGATCACCATAAGATTTATAATAAACACAATGATCTGATTTAGAACGTTCAAATCCTAAACTCAACACATATGTATCAAATTTCTGGTACCACATCCTAGGACTTTGTTTGAGGCCATACAAAGATTTCTTCAATTTACAGACCAAATTACTTTTGCCTTTCACCACATAGTGCTCCGGCTGTGTCATATAAATATCTTCCTCCAAATCACCATGAAGGAAAGCAGTTTTCACATCCATTTGCTCAACCTCTAAATCATAAGCAGTAGCAATAGAAAGCAAAAATCTAATGGACGTCATT
This sequence comes from Cryptomeria japonica, assembly GCF_030272615.1. Taxonomy (NCBI): domain Eukaryota; kingdom Viridiplantae; phylum Streptophyta; class Pinopsida; order Cupressales; family Cupressaceae; genus Cryptomeria; species Cryptomeria japonica. The sequence goes on along the minus strand of NC_081413.1, from coordinate 586,803,511 downwards.
TTTGCAACAGGAGAAAATATCTCACCGTAATCAACACCCTCAACCTGAGAGTAGCCTTTTGCAACTAACCTTGCTTTATACTTTTCAATGCTTCCATCTGAACCAATCTTTTTCTTGAACACCCATTTACAACCAACAGGTTTTCATCCTTCAGGCAATGGTATAAGATCCCATGTATCATTCTTTTTCAAAGCTGCCATTTCTTCCTCCATAGCAATCTTCCAGGATTCTGCATCATTCATACCTAATGCCTCTTCTACAGATTTCGGTTCATCCACACTAGTATTCAGAGCAAAAATACATCTCCAATCATCAGGTGAATACCTTTCAGGTGGTTGTCTATGTCTTGTAGACCTTCGAACAAGCTGAGTTGGAGGTTCTTCCTCCTCTTCTGAAGATTCAGAGCTAGACGAGCTCTCCTCAAATTCTTGCCTATCTAGGGGTCTTGATTCAACTCTTTCAGGTGTAGAAGGAAGTTGAATTACATCTTCTTTTTTAGTCTGTTCTGGCTGCAATGTAACAGAAGGAGACTTAATTTCTCTAAAAATAACACTTCTACTGTGAATTACCTTTTGTGCAACAGGGTCCCAAAGCTTGTATCCTTTCACACCATAACTATACCCGATGAAGATACATTTCACAGCCTTGTTCTCCAACTTTGTTCGCTTCTCCTTTGGCACATGTGCATATGCCTCGCAACCAAAAACTCTAAGATGTCTCAATGAAGGCTTGTGACCTGACCATGCTTCCATAGGCATTTTATCAACAAGAGCTGATGTAGGAGACCTGTTAATCAGGTAGCAAGCAGTGGCAACAGCTTCAGCCCAAAACTTTTGTTCAAGACCAGCACCACTCAACATACTCCTAGCCTTTTCCATCAGTGTCCTGTTCATTCTTTCTGCAACTCCATTCTGCTGTGGAGAATACGGAGTTGTCTTCTGCCTGTTAATTCCACAGTCTTTACACAATCTATCAAAATCATTAGAGCAAAACTCACCGCCATTATCAGTTCTCAAACATTTTATTTTCTTTCCAGTCTGCAACTCAACCATTGCTTTAAATTCTTTAAAACGACTAAAAACTTCAGATTTACTCTTTAGAAAATATACCCATGTCCTTCTACTAAAATCATCAATAAATGAAACATAATATGTGGATTTTCCAATTGAAGAGACATCTACTGGACCAAACACATCAGAATGGATAAGATCCAAAACACCACAAGTTTTATGAGAACTCGAGTAAAACTGAACGCGGTTTTGTTTTCCATAAATGCAATGCTCACAGAAATCAAAGTCAAGGTTACAATCATTCAAACCTTCAACAAGATTTTTATTTTTCAAGGTCCTTAGACCCTTTTCTCCAATGTGGCCAAGTCTCTGGTGCCATAACATAGTCTTCTCTGCAGGTAACTTTGCTTCAGACGAAAGTGCACCCTTAGGTACCCAAAAACCATTTCCATCTGCTGAAGGTGAAACCTTCAAATCTTCCAGTGAGGTATCCACAGATTTACTTTTTACAGAAGTGCTATTACACTCAACAGTGTATGCTTCAAGCTTATACAAAGTGCCAAACCTGACACCTCTAGCAACTACCATAGCACCCTTAATCATCTTACATCCTATTTCAGAAAAGACTACCTGCACACCTGCATCTATTAGTTTGCTCACAGATAACAGGTTTCGTTTTAATCCAGGGATATGCAACACACCATTAATCCTTTTTATTCTACCATCAGAAAACCTGATTCTAACTTTACCTCGACCAACAATGTCTAGATGTGAATCATCACCCAAGTACACCTTACCTCCATTAAATCCTTCATATTCAGAAAACCAATCTTTATTGGAAGTCATATGAAAAGATGCACCTGAGTCAATTAGCCAGGCATCATTACCTGCATGAGTCGCCAAAGCCGCAATAAAGGCATCGCCATCTTCCTTGTCGGACTCAGAATCAGAATCGAACTTTTTCTTTTTCTTCTTCTTTTCTTCTTTGCAGTCCTTACGGATGTGACCCGGTTTACCGCAATTCCAGCAAATGACTTTGGACTTTCCAGGAGATTTCGATCTCCCTTTGGATTTGGACTTGCCACGCTTCTCATTCTTCTTGCCTTTCTCCTTAGGTCTTCCACGAACGGTTAGGGCTTCCTTTGAACTGATGGATACCTTCCTTCGCATCTCTTCACCGAGTAGGGCACCCACCACGTCTTCAGATTTCAAAACAACAGAAGTACTACCGATAGCCATAACAAGAGAATCCCACGAATCAGGCAAAGAACAAAGCAAGATCTGACATTTCTCCTCCTCGTCCATCTTAACACCGACGGATACTAATTGAGCCACAATCATATTGAATGCTTCTAGGTGGTCTGCAATTCGTCCACCCTCTTCCATCTTTAAGGAATACAATTTCTTTCTTAAGAAAATTTGATTTAATAAAGATTTCACTTGATACATCTCACCAAGCTTAGTCCATAGCTTCTTTGCAGAGTTCTCTTCATGGACATTGATTAGAACAGAGTCTGCCAGGCACAGTCTGATTAGACCCTTGGCTTTTCGGTCCATAACATCATACTGAGCTGCCGCAGTAGGATCTGAGGGCCTTTGGACATTCGCATCAACAGCATCCCAAAGATCTCGATCTATTAGCAGATCTTCCATCTTCAGCTTCCACATCTCAAAATTACTTCCATTAAATTTCTCCACCTCTATTCTCCCTGACGAACTCGCCATCTGAATATTCCTGCAACAAGATCAAAAAGTGTCTTCTGCACAAGCTCCCACTCAAATCTGGATTAGTTCAAAAAACCCAACTGCCCACAATTGAAACCAAAGGTGATCAGGCTCTGATACCACTTGTAAGGAAGTTAAGTAGCGGAAACAACTTCCTACACTAACCTTGAGAGGAGGGTAATGCAAAAATCTAATAGATCATTACAACAGTTACAGAAAATAGAAATAGATATAATAGCAATCATACCACAACACAATGATTTACGTGGGGAAAACCCTTTCGGGAGAAAAACCCCACCCTCCAAAAGCAGCTCAATATTTTATTCAGCAATCAAAACAGATTACAAAATACTTGCAGAGCAAGCTCTTCGCAGGAGTAGCACTAATCAGAGATTCAGAGACAACTCAATAGCCATAAGACTCTTACACACAACCTCTATCTCACACACCTCATAAATAGGAGATACAATACAAGAAACCATCAAACGGTATTACAAAACCATGGGCTAAAACCACCCAATAAGGTGTAGCCGACCTTATCTCCCTTCTAGATGCCCTATGACATGTTAAAGCACACATCAACACGTGTCGCTCCCTTTTACAGCTCATTTATGTATTCGATACAAATTATTTTTTCTATTTCAGGAGTACAAACTTTCGGAGGCCATAACTTGAGAACCGGGTGTCCAATTGACGAACCGTTTGAAGCGCCGGAAAACTCGTGAAGTGCTCTATCACCTCGTAACCCGCTTCGCCGGTTACGGCCACTTTTCAGGGCGTTTCGGAGCCTCTAAAGTCCCCAAAATTAAGTTTAAATATTTTATTGCACCCCTCCAAGACGAAAACTTTAATATCTTCAAAACTAGCTGTGACCTTGCGACGAAACTTTACCGGAATGCTTATCTAGCCAACCAGAAGCTTCAGGGAGAGTTTCGCACTATTTCGTGCTCAAATAAAAACTTACTATAAATAGTAACCTCGCATAAATGCAAGGTTGAGACACCATTTTTCCCAACAGATTTTCCATTACCAAATATTGACTTGATTGTTGATCTCACAGCATGTCGTGCGATGTTATCTTTGATGGATGGATTCTCTAGTTATAATCAAATAAAGATCGCATCTGAGGATCAACACAAAACGGCATTTACTTGTCCTTAGGGAACCTTCTGCTAGAATGTCATGCCCTTTGGGCTAAAAAATGCAGGCGCTACAAATCAAAGAGCCATGACTACTATCTTTCATGATCTCATGGACGCTACTGTGGAAGATTATGTGGACGACCTCTTGGGCAAATCAGTAGATAGAGATACACATTTGGACATACTTTCGATCATCTTTCATCGGTTGGAAAAATACAAAGTAAGATTAAACCCCAAGAAATGTGTTTTTGGAGTAACCTCCGGGAAGCTCCTAGGATTCATTGTATCAAAAAGAGGAATCGAAGCCGATCCAGCAAAAGTCAAAGCCATCCTAGAGATGCAACCACCATGAAACATCAGTCAACTTTGATCTTTACAAGGGAGACTTCAGTCCATACGAAGATTCATAGCCCAACTTGCAGATAAGTGTAATCCTTTTCAGCACTTGCTACATAAAAACATCAAATTTAAATGGGACGATAACTGTCAACAGGCTTTCCAGATACTCAAAGATTATCTTCTAAATCCACCAGTTTTGATGCCACCAATTCTAGATCAGCCTTTATTATTGTACATATCAGCTACTTCAACAGCACTGGGGGCACTCTTAGCACAACAAGATGCTGAAGGCAGAGAAAAGGCAATATACCATATCAGTCGCACATTGGTAGGATATGAGCTAAACTACACACCAATTGAGCGTGTATGTCTCGCCATGGTCTTTGCTTCACAGAAATTATGACATTACATGTTAACTCATAAGACTAAGTTGGTTGCAAGGATCGACACATTGAAATACCTTCTCAATAAAGCAACGCTTACTGGGCAACTAGCTAAATGGGTAATGATCCTGAGTGAATTTGACATCGAGTATGTGGACAGAAAAGCAATAAAAGGACAAGCCATTGCAAATCAATTAGCAGATGCTCCCATGATAGATGATGTTCCTCTAATTTCAGAATTTCCAGATGAATCCATTTTAATAGTGTCACATGCAAAACCATGGCAATTATACTTTGACGGCTCATACACAACATGGGGCAGGAGCTGGCATCCTCTTTATAACTCCTCAAGGGGATTCTATACCAAAATCATACCGCTTATCATTTCCTTGCACTAATAACATAGCGGAATATGAGGCATTAACAACAGGATTACAGATTGCAGTTCAGTGGAAGATCCAAAAACTTTGTGTTTTTGGGGACTCTCAACTTGTAATTCATCAAGCAACTGATGATTACCAAACAAAGGATGAGAAATTAATGCCTTACAAAAGAATGGTGGATGACCTGAAACAACATTTCACAAAGATAAACTTTGAGCAAATACCAAGAGAGCAGAATCGAGCCGCAGATGCCATGGCTACAATTGCTTCACTAATCAATCTACCTCCGAATGAGACCCGCTATGAGTTCTTGGTGGATAACCTTTTGGTTCCTTCGTATGAAATCACTCTTACTGAGATGATATGTGTCGTTGGTCCCGAGTCCCAGTTATATGGTTCCATTTTCATATACCTTCGTGATAATACTCTACCTCCTAATCTATCCAATAACTAACGTCGCACTTTCATTCGCCAATCTTCTCGATATGTCATTTTAGCCGATATCCTATACCATCGAGGTATAGATGGCACTCTTCTTAGATGTTTGGAAAGTGATGAAGCTCAGATTGTGTTACGTGAAGTACATGAAGGGATATGTGGTCCACATTCTAGTGGTCCTACCTTAACCAAGAAACTCATCAGGACTGGATATTACTGGCCCAGTATGGAAAAAGACTCATATCAGTTTGTCAGAAAATGTAAGCAATGTCAACTTCATGGAGACCTCATCCATGCGCCAGCGCAAGAACTTCAACCAATTGTGACTCCTTGGCCATTTTGTCAGTGGGGACTTGATCTCATAGGCAAGATTCACCCTCCTTCCTCCAACGGACATAAATTCATTATCACTGCCACAGAGTATTTCACAAAATGGATCGAAGTCGTGCCTCTCATGCAAGTCACTGGAAAACAAATTGTTACATTCATTCTCAACTATATCATTTGTCGATACGGTATTCATGTTTCCATTATTACCGATAACGGGCGTCCTTTCAAAAATCAGGATGTTCGTGAACTCTGTGATCGCTTCCATATTTCCCATCGTTTCTCCACACCTTATTACCCTCAAGGTAATGGTCAAGTTGAGGCGTCTAATAAAACAATCCTTAAAATCATAAAAAAGACAGTCGACGATGCTGGTCGTAATTGGCATGTCCAACTTAATCCTGCACTTTAGGCATATTGCACAAGTGTTCGCACACCTACAGGAGCTACACCCTATTCACTTGTCTACAGAACTGAAGCTATCTTGCCTATTGAGGTCGAGTTGCCTTCTTTATGAGTCTCTTTACGACACATTATCAGTGATGAAGACTACAGGGTCTCTCGCTTACAAGAACTTGAACTATTGGATGAACGAAGGCAAACTGCTTTTAATCATCTTAAGGCTTATCAACAACGAATGAGTCGCAGCTACAATCATAAAATCAAGCCTCGCACATTTGAGGTAGGTGATTTGGTTCTCACAGAAAACCCCAAAAATCAGCAAGACAGAGAGAAGAAGGGCAAATTCAAACCAAACTGGTTTGGTCCTTACATCATTACAGCAGCATATAGATCTGGTGCATATCAGCTCTCAACCATAGAGGGTGAACCTTTAGAGGATTTTATCAACAGCATGCACCTTCGCAGGTTTTACACATAGCTTTTCGGAATATCCTAACTCAAAAATACAAAAAAAAAATCATAAAACAAAAAAATGGTTACTTGGTGAAAACCTGGCAAACAAGTGCCTTGTGACAACAAAAAAAACAAAAAAATCAAAATTGAAAAATAGAAAAATATTTTCACCCAACGGTGAAAACCACTTCGATGGCGCCCTGGGCAAGTACCATGGTGAAAACTAGGTCACCAGCGCCATGCGTAGAGACATTGTTCCTCTCTCCTTCAGGATTCACTTTCATCCTTTCACTTTGCACACACTCACAACCTATTCATCCATGATAAACTTACCCATTCCCATCATGGCTTGTTATTGATCTACCCAAGGTTGGTTAGCCATTCATAATAAACCTCTCTTTTAGCCCCTTTCCATTCATAATAAATCAGCTCCTATATGTGGCTAAGGAAAATCCTACGTCTAGTGATGGATGTGGAACTGAGAGCATCATCTGTTTCGAGGAGTATAGTTTCTTCCAGTTTTCTTCAGTCTATCAGCGCACAATCCGCAATAAAGCAACATCTGCATCGCCGATCCACAATAAAGTTTCGTCTTCTCCGCAATAAAGTATCGGTTTCATGGATTCAATCAGTTTCAGATGAGACACATCAGCAACAATGAGCTTCAACAAATCAAATCTTTCAATAGACGCGGACAACATATGGTTCAGTGCTATCTATCATTTTTGTGAAAGTAAACATTGTGACCACAATCAAATAAACTTATACAAGTGACAGGAGACACTAAACTTGAGGACTCTAGTGAATGTTGGTGTCGAGTCTTGGTTTTCTTTTGATTTTATCTTTTGGTGACATGTCTTTTAGCTTTTCCAAGATGTCTCTGACTAGAGATTCTATCTCAAAGATGTCTTTGACTAGAAAGGCGAGGATGGGGTATCGTCACCTGTTTTTCTTTGTTGTCTGTAGATTGTCTCTTAGTAATGTTATGACTTGTTCAAGGATATGAGGACACTGTGAGTCTAGTATGAACTGGGGCATTCATTGTTTGAGACTGTCTTATCTCCATGCAAACAGGTACTTGTCATAACCCATCTTGCCATAATAAAGCTCAATGATGATAACGCACAAGAACCTCTTTCACTTTCATATCTTCTGTCTTCCATCATCCTTCATGAGTCCATGTAGCCCGCTATCATATGGCTGAGTATAATGACACACCAAAAACATTTGCATCTCATGTAGTTTCACCTGCATTACCACATATAAGCATTTCATACATACATATAGATATCATAATTGCATCACATCCTGCACCCAACACATGTTAGCACATCTTACATTTTCATCACAGTTATCTATATTATCATATTCATCTGCATTTCATACATTCACAATTGTATTTGCATAACATATTCAAAACATAAAAGAACAAAAATATTGCATTTCATCATATATATATTTGCATCCATATCATAAGCATCACATAAGAACATCTCATCACATAGATACACATGCAAATAGTTGCCGCAAAGATGAATCATCTCATATATATATAATCATAAGTGTCATGATACAATGATGTCAAAATCATATGGCTACAATCACCCGAAGGTGTCTACATCATCATACAAAAATAGTACAATACTGATACATAGGGAGCCCTCTACGGCTATGATGAACTCCCTCCCTCAGAGCCGCCTGGCCTCGACGGAATCTGAGCTTTGGAAGGACCTGCCCTAGGATCATCCTTCCTGTCCCCCCTATCTGGTGGTGGTGGAGGACCCATAACCCCACCACTAGATGCATGTCTCCTCTGGCTCCCTCCCGTAGCTGTCGCTCTCCGCAATGGTCTACGGAAGCTCCTCACCCGTTGATCTGGTGGCACTGCACCATAATATAGATCCCACCAATAGCCTATCTCCTCTCTTGCCCGTAGCACATAGGCATATCTAGCCCCTATGTCCTCTGCCACCTATCTACCAGCCCTCAGTGATGTCTCAGCCTCTGTGTAGCACTGAATGGCATGATCCCGCTCCCGCTCAGTATCTCTGAGCCGCCTCCTGAGACTATCCCTCTCCCTCTCTAGCTCCTGGATCTCATCTGCCTATCCCTGGCAGATCTCCCTCAGCTCAACTAGCTCATCCTCCTCCTCCTCATCCCCCTGTGCCTCTGCCTGTGGCTCATCCTATATGGGTGCCTGTCACTATGCCTGTGCCTATACTGGTGGTTGTACATATACCTGCCTTTGTCCCTATCCCTGCACCTGTCTGGGACCCTGTGTTGCTGGCACCTGTAGCAGCAATCCACCATGACCCCTCACAATCTGAGCCTGTCTGTCCTCTCCACCCTCCCTCCGCGGTGCCACCCTCCTCTCTCCAACTACACCCTGCCTCCTCCGTCGGCCTCTACCCCCATCATCTCCATCATCATCACCATCCCCACCACCATCTCCGTCTAGCAGCTCTCCTGGATCTGTCAGGCGTGGGAATGGATGCTCGGCCTAATACGCTGTGTACTCTACATCCATGTCGGCATCCTCAATCTCTGGCCACATATCCCAGGGTAAGGGCATCATCTCCACTAGCTGTGTAACAACCTGATCATATGATAGCAATGGCCCAAAGTGCGCTTGATCCCTGACTGTCCGTGCATACATGCCTAAACCCCGTGGCATCCGCTGGATCCTGCCAAACTGTCTACCAACCCTGTCAACTAGCTGCCTCTCTAGTACATAAGGTGTCCGCCCAATCAGATACCTACTTCAAAAGGTGTAGGGCAGCTCTACTACATCATCCTCCCACTACTCACATCCTAGGTACGGCCTCCATATAACCATATCAATCTCATCAATAACCCGCCGCCAATACTCCAACCTGTCAATCCGTTGTTGTGAGGTGATCATATCATACAAATGCACAAAATTGCATCCATGGCCCCCACCCCTGAAGTGTATCGGTTGTGTCACTAGCAGATGCTCATATGCCCACACCTATAGCAATGTCACTCCGCAGCCCAGTCCCACTGATCTGTGGTACACAAACTGATGCAACTCATAGTATAAATGTGCCAGCACGCACAGACCCCGGGCATATCTGGTGTGCTGAGTAACTAGTGTCTCCAGTGCACCTCCCCAGCCCACAGCCAACCCTCGTGTCGCTCTATCCAAACACAAGAACCCACTAATCACTCCTCCCAATACAACTGGTAGTGTTAACCCTGTCACTGCCATGGTATCCCTAGCAACATGTCTAGCCCTCATCTCCAATGCCGGATCCTAGAACACTCGTCTCAGGGCATCCCTGTCTCCGTCTCGATCGTACAGAATTAGCTCCCCATCGATCGATATCCGTAGAATCCTGTATACATCCTCCAAGGTGACTATCATCTCACCCATCGGCAAATGAAAAGTGCAAGTCTCAGAGTGCCACCTCTCCGCCAGTGCAGTCAGCAATCCCATGTTCGCCCGAAACTCAAGCACATACAGAACATGTCTCAATCCCATAGCCTCAATCGCAGCTCGGTCCTCAGCTGTCAACTCAGGTCGCAACCTCTGAGTCGATGGGAATCTCTCCCGTGACTCGAACATAAGCAAATACCCCTGCAGTCAAGCAAATCAATCATATCAGTCCTAGTGGCATTCACTGTTCATCACAAAATGCTACTTTTTTATCTAAGTGCGTATGATGCTCTATCCTAGTGGCACTCATTGTTCATCACAAAGTGTTGCTTCTATCCTAGTGGTACTCCATGTTCATCACAAAGTACTACGTGTTTGCACTCCCTGTTCATCACAAAGTTCTGCTTACATTTGCACTCCCTGTTCATCACAAAGTGCTGCCCATATTTTGGTACTCCCTGTTCATCACAAAGTACTATGTCTTGGTACTCACTATTCATCACAAAGTGCTTTGATCTATCTTATCCTAGGGTCTTTGCTTGAGTGAATCCTCTTGAGTAGTTTCCTAATTGGCAATGTATGTTCTATCACAGAATTGTCAATCTTAGCCCTATTTGCTATCCTATTCTTCCCTAGAGGACCTGTTTGAGTGTATTCTCTCAGCGGCTTATCCAATCGACAGTGTATGTTCATCACAGAACTGCAGATTTGACCTAGAAGACACAAATGCACATTTTTGGACACAAACGCACTTAGAGACTGCATAAACGCGCCTGCCTAGCACAGACGCACCTAAAAAACATAGACGTGCCTATGCTCTGCACAGACGCGCCTACATTCCACAGACGTGCTTGGATTTCACAGATGCGCCTGCATGACACAGATGTGACCGCATTCTACACAGACGCTTTTCCTAACATAGACGCGCTTGGCACCAACACAGACGCGCCTAGCGAGCATAGACGCGCCTGGCACCAATGCAGACGCACCTACACGTTTTTGACATTTTTTGGGACCCTATTCTAAGTGCATTTATTGCACTACCTAGCATGCATTAATGACAACAATTAATACAACAAAGTACAAGGAGGTTTTGCGGTACTTACCGGCTCTCCTGCCTCTGCTAGCCTCTGAAATCGATGAATGCGATCGAATCTGTGAACCATTGCCATCGCTGCTAATTGTTGTTGCTCTATTTCGCTCTGCACTCTGATCTCTTGGATGTGTGGATGACAATGAGGATGTATTTCCCTCGTGGTCTATCTTATAGACTACCCTAGCCCTTGTTTCCCGAGTCATTCTTCATTATCCCATGACTTTGTCACTTTATCCGGTCAGTCCATTCTAGCCTTTCTTTCTTATCGAGAGATTGTCTGCGATCTTTTCAGACATTTTTCATCCAATCTCTCGAGGGGCATATCATTCCCATCTTGGGGCAACTTTGTATCAGTTCATATTATCTTCTTTGAAACAACGCGACAAGCCGCATTGTCTCAAAGAGGGGCAAAATGTAGACACCTAAAATTGTCCAGTCTAATTAAATAAATATTTTATTTATTTAATTATTTTATCCTAATTCTTCTATTAATTAAATAAATCTTTATTTATTTAATTAATTCATTTATCCTCTGCTAGCCTTATTTCTCATTTAAATAAATACTTTTATTTATTTAAATTATCCTTTTCTTATATTAAATAAATAAATGATCCCACTTCTTCTATTAATTAAATGAATCTTTATTTATTTAATTAATTCATTAACATTTTCTACCCATGACACATGTCATTCATCTCTTAATTCCTACACTACCTACCCTTTCATTATTTTATTATTTTCTTTACCTACCCTCTAATCATAGCCGACCTCCTTTTACACCTTTCAATATTATCCCTCCATTTCATATTGTGTCTTTTATATAAGGAGATGCTTCCTTTATTATCAAACCCTAACTAACTACCTAACTATTTGATCAATTGACTACTTGGCATATGAGATCCTACTTGCAACCACATTCCGTTCTTTGTTGAGCTCTTGTGCACACAAAATCTAAGAGCAAATATATCAAGCAAGATAAATGGAGATAGGAAGAATGGAGATCAAAACCCTATTGGACATGTGATGGTATAATCTTTGTGATTTCATTTGATTTGCATTGTCTTAGGTAATCTTCATATGTTATGGTGGATCTTTGTTGTTGTTAGGCTAGGGTTTTGTGGTTGAATTCATTTAGTCCTTCAACATTGTTGTATCCATTTTCACCATATACAGTTAAAATGTATAATGTGTATTAGATGATGTTAATCTTAAATGCATGTATGTAGTTATCTTATTAAATGCAGTAATATGGATCATGAAGAATGTAGGTTGGTATAATGGAAAGTATTCATTAGTTTTTTTTAATGCAATTAAAGTATGTAAGGAAATTAGATGCATGACATATGTTTTAAATGTAAGATTGAACGTAATGTATGGTTAAATTATAATAGATAAACTTAATCATGTTATCTATATTTTTAACTTACCGAACGATTTTATCCTTGTTTAAAGTATTAACATGTCATTAAGTTAATCAACTGAATTGGATTAATTAGTGTGAAGTTGAGTTAAGTGTTGAATCAAGTAATCACGTTGGGAAACTCTTTAGGTGCTAATTAAGTCTTCCATAGTGTAATCTGATCTTAATGTTAACTCAATGTATCTTTGATTCTATTTTAACTTCTTTTTTTAAAATATTTGCACTCTAATCTTGTGTTTTAGCTTTATCCCTTCGGGGTTTCTGGGCGGGGCATTACACACCATCTATAAAAATAATTTTCAAAATAGGGAGATTCTTCAATTAATATTTGTAAGAGCATATGCCAAAAATAAAATTGTAACTCCCGTGTTGTCAATTTATTTATTTCTTTCGTTTTATCAAAAATCATTTTTGTAACTCCCTTGTCATAAAAATGCCATGAATAGATATATTCTTGTCATAGTATTAATTCGTATCTCCCGTGTCATAGTATTTGCTAAAATAAAATTCATTCCTTCCAAAATAAATAAATATTATATTCTCCATTTGTCATAGAATATGCTAATAATAAATTTCCTCTTCTAGCATGCCATGTGTCTTGGCCTTCCTTTTTTCTCCTACACCATGCTCTTAAATAAAAATATATGCATTAAAATAAGTATAAGTATTTATCTATTTCTTGACTCTAAATTTTACTCTGAAAGCAAACAGCCTTATGGGAAATTCAGTGATGGGGGACCAATTGCACGAGACTCATTGAATGACCTCCGGGTTTGAGAAGCCAGCTCTTCCTTATGGTTTTGAGAAAAGGGGAAGAAGGGAAAACTCAAAACAACAAGATCTAAACTACTGAGGCGATATGCTAGAGAATTTTTCAAAAAATATTATCACCATATAAAACCCAAAGACATATAGTTTTAAAGCCCATTCAACAATCTACATGTCCGGACATGACCACAACTAAGATACAATCAAAATTCCTTTGCAACATAAAGAAATATCAATCATGCATCTACCAGATAACAAGTGCAAAACATAGTTTAATCGGCAGGGTCTTAGATATATATTTCCAAAGTTATCAGAATCACAATAGAAAGCACAAAAAACCATCAGAGCATGTTGAAAAGAGGCATCACAAAGGCCACAGGCACAATTTGATTAACCTTCTTCAGAAAGCAGTAATAGCTAAAAGGCCAAAATTCTAACTAAGAAAACTTAATTGTTTATTTTAAAAGTTATGAACCCCCATAAAAAGGAAAACACAAGCATAAATAGAGCCCATGGCTCTGCTAACAACCCAAACATCTGCCAACCGAGCACAACCACCCCTGAAACAAAAAAGACATGTCGTGGCACTCTGCAGGAACACACCCACCAAAATGGCCTCTAATGTTGTTAATCTCATCTAGCCACGACGATCTTCCTACCCGCCTGAACAGAAAAAACTATGTCGTGGCACTCCGCAGGAAAACACAATGAAGGACATGCAGAAGAACAAAGGAAACTCTATAGAAGAGCCTCCCAACCAAAAAAACTACCAACAGCGGGGAGAGGCTAGGTGTCTCCATTTTTCAAACCACAAGGCGGGGCCCAAAAGAAAAGCCAAGCCACCAGAACCGATACATCTGTCACCTCCGCGCTCTTTGAGACTTCGAAACGTAAAATATGCGTCGTCGGGGCAACGCCGAGATGAATCTTGGCACGTACATCAAGCACGGATGGAAAGCTAAAGAAAAAAAAGAAGCAACCTGATCAAAAAAATCACCCACTGACTTTAACTGAAAACAATGTGAACATTTCTTAGCGACTAAAAGGGGGAATTCTGCCTATGGAATACGAGAACCCAAAATTGTTGGTTTGGAGACTAGACTTCATGCTAGAACGGGGCGGAGTAGATCATAGACCTGTTGCAAGGGGGTCCAATATTCTTCAAAGGGCAACACTTGCAACTCCAGATTCTGATAATGTTGATTCAGGCAGATAATTTCATCAAAAGGCAGGCCAACTGGCTCATCATGGACCAACTTCAGGAGCACGTAGAGCTGAGCTAAGGGGTGCAGGAGACGTTCAACCTCCTCCATGGAGATGGGATTACTCAAGCGCTAGATGAAAGATCTATCCTGCTGCAAATGCTCGACGTAACTTAATACTTGTTCAACCCCTAGTACAGAACCATCCGGAGGGAACGGAGAAAGGAGGCCTAATGAGACAAACCTCTCTATACATTGTTTGATATTTGGGATGGAGATTTGCAAGGGTTCAAGTGTCGCTACTACATGCATGATCACACTATGATGATTGATGAAAATATGTGTCTTCTTGATCAGTTGTCGGTGGTCTTCTATCCCCTTTGCTCTTAATTCTTCATCTTGGGCTGCGTATAACATTTGGATTAGGTCCTGAGCCATGGGGATCTTAGGACCGAGGATGACCAGAGAGTTCTTGACAAGGGCTCCTACCTCAGCACAGAGGGATTACACTTCCTGAATGAATCTCAGCACAAGCTGCAGTGAGGGGCTATACTACTTAATGCTTTCCCAATGGGAAACATACAATTCGATTAGAATTGATGAAAAATCTTGAGAAACCTGCGTGGGGCGAGGAGTATTTAGCAACTACAAAACCTCTTCGCTCTTGGAAGCTACCTCGTGTTGCAACTCTTTGCACCTATTTTGCTCAATGATCACCTGGCTTTCCAGAGCGAGGATCCTGGCGCTTCCGTCTAGTACTTTCTATTGGAGCTACACTGTACGATCACGTTCTTGCTGCAACAAAACTTCTATGTCTAGGAATTTCCTTTCAGATGATTCTAGACTATCTTCCCTGCTCTGGAGCTCTGCTTCAAACCTCGTTTTCTTCTCAAAGAGCATAATTTGTGCATCACTCAGTTGTCAGGCGTACTCTTCTTTTAGACGGACTTCTTCACACTACTGAACTTGTATTTGGGTGGCATCTCTCGAAGCTGGCCTTAGATGTTAAATCTCTAGGTATTTCTCCTGCAATTATTTTAAGGCCGCACTCCTTGTCACTTCCTGGCCTTTCAATTGGATGCTCACGCTATTAAGGGTTGACTGTAGCTTTCCCTTCTGTGAATTGTCTTGCGTCAACAAACCCTGCAAGCGATTAATTTCTGAGCTTCGTGCCTTGTCTTCCTTCCTCTGTTGGGTCAGGGATTCTCGGAGATGCTCGTTCTCCGCTTGTATTTTTTCCAGGCGATGGGTCTTCGTGATGAAATTTGAAGATACGGCCTTTGAAGTTTCTTCCATCATCTCCACCTTGTCAGACGTCATAGCATTTTGAAGGCTGACGCTAATAGCATGCAAGGCGTAGTCATTTGGTCTCATTTGGGACACTGGCTTGTTGATTTTGGGAAAAAGGTTTGCAAAGAAAAGACAATCTTTATCTTCGTTAAAATGTGTTTGCAAGTGCGGACGGGCTGGAGGGGCACCTTCCTTTTCTTTTTGCTTTCCCGTCTTACCGATGCGAGTAGTCATGGAATAGACAACTTGTTGTTGGAAATCATCTAGGTTATCGATAGCCTGGTCGGCAAAAGCGGTGCTTGGGCGAGTGCGAAGGGAAACAGGGAAATAGGCCCGCCGAAAGTGGTCTGAATAGGTTGGGCAATGGTCGATAGGGAAAACAATGGGATGAAAACAGAGGCTCCAGATGGAAAAGGAATCGTGGATGCTGACCCCATGATTTGGGGGGGAGTAGACTCTCCAAAACCAAGCCTACGTGACATGGAGGTTTCTTTAGACATCTGCGTGGAAAAAGTTGCGAGGATGAAGATAGGGGTCAGGAAAGGGATGGAATCTTGCAGGAATATATCTTGGGGCTCAAACGGTGTCCCTGCGGGTGCTAATGTAAGGGCAGTAGGTACCTGGGTCTGCATTGTGGCAAGAGGAACAGCAGAGGAAACAGCTTGAGGAGGAGACAAAGATAAAGAGGGACCTACCTGAGCCGTGGAAGTCACCGACCGCTGCAAATCTAGGGGCACTCCTGGAGTTTGAGAAGGCGGACTCCTCCTTGCTGAACTCGGATGTTGCCTTTTCCTTGGAGGGGAGTTGCGCGACTGCTTCTCGGCCTATCTTTTACCAGCCCGGGAATGGGGCCTGTGGGCGAAACTAGTTAGAGGGAGAAGGATTTGAGGCTCTAGATCTTGCTCTGCAATACTTATAACCTCTACCTCCTGTCGTGGGGCCACCTTGGGGGATGAGTTCCCACGTCGGGAATTTTCACTTGTCTCTTCATCGGATTTATTTAGCTGACACCATTCTCGCTCGAAGCACTTGTCGCGAGGGGCATTTCCAATATTAGTTCTAGGCTAGCTTACTTCTTGCTGATAAATCCAAAAGTCTTCCCTCTTTTTCCTGGGCTAGGCTTCCGCTTTCATACTTTCTAACATCGTCTGAGGAATAGGCTTTGCAGGGTTGTACCTCTACAAGACTAAATAGAAACTCAACCACAAGGGGTGCTTAAGGACCTGGTAATCAGCAAGACCCACATACAAACCTGGGTCATCAACCTGAGGGTTTGTGCGCCCCTCCCATGAGCTCTGCAACTCATGCTTTACTGCATTCTTTCTCTTACTGAGGCAACCATCAAGGTCGTATCTCCAGGAGTCATTGATCGCTACCAGCCCAAGTTGTGCTAGCTCAGAAGTCAAGACCTCTTCTGCAATGTTTCTCCTTACCAGAGTGATCAGACCGATGGCTTTGTGGTCTTCAGTAATGGAGGTATCATGCTTTCGCTCTCCTATAGCCCTCTCAATTCTTACCAATTGTCTCTCAATCTCTAGAGCAAGGGTCCTCTCAGTAACATAGATGGGCATACGAAAAGGCTCCTCGGAGAAACCATGCACTCGAACAAACAAAAAATCGCAACCTATGAACCAATCACGGGGAGGGTGCTCTTTCTGCATCTAGTTCATCTAGACTTGGGAGAAACGGGCTAACGGTTCATTAGGGATTGAACCAAAATATTTGAGCATCGAAGTCAAGAGAGGTCAGAAAAATGGTACACATCGAAAGAAACTAGTAGCAGGGGTGTCCAAGCCGACACCGGCATCCTATTTCCTAACTCATCGCAATTTGCCAACCGTATGCGCTGGCTGAAGAAGGCCTCATTCTGATGCAGGAGCAAGTAGACTAAGACTGAGGAAAACCTGAAGTGTCACGACTCCTGAAATTCTGATAATTGCTTCACCATGGCCTCTATTATGGCGATGGAGAAGTCAAGGTGAAAAGGCTCTCTCTGCTTCCTGCACTTAAAAGAAACCCATCATTGCGATTGTAATGTCCCGGTCGTTATTGTAACCACATAGCCAGGCGAGGGTAGAAGAGATATCCTTGAGGTCATCATGCTTCAGATCGTTGTATGACCGTGGGAACTTCGGAAGCCCGAAAGACAGACTTTGGTTAAGTGTGCTTTGGCAAAAGGTCAATGCATTTGCTCCTGGTATTCCAAAACTCTTCCATTGAATTCTCTGAAAATACCTCTATCCCTTCAAAGATAGGGCAACACATCATATTCCTAACAGCCTCTGGAGAGATTACCACCTTCAAGGAAGAGCCACTGATAGAACAAGTGGTAGGGTTGAAAACATCGGCGCAAACCGATATGGGTTCTGGGAAATGTAGAACTATGGGGACCACAAATTGGGGCGTGCCACCACCCTAGAAATTAACTGCCATTGCTTGTGGTTCCACTCTATGGTGAAGTATTTTGTTGCATGCGGCCTCTCTGAGGTTCTTGGGTTGCTTGCGGACCTCTGGCTTGAAAATGATTTCTAAGGAATCCAGCACAGCGGATGTATTTCGAGTGACCATCTTTGCCTTGGCTTTCGTTCTTGGGTACTCCACTTTGGGAGGGGTTGCATGTGAAGAATACGAGAGTTCTCTGAAAACATCCACCCAGAATCCTCCATGGGCAGAGCCTAAGGATGTTGCTTCGGCCTCCATTATAGGCTGTGACTTTACTTCTGTCAAACTTCTCAACAATCTGAGAGAGAGAAAAGCACTTAGATTAAAAAAATATAATGAGATGAAAAAGAGAGGTTACCTTCACTCTTTAAATGCACTGCATGCCTAGATTTTCGCAAAAGCAAATGCTTAATGGCAAGCGCCCGCCTACACGTGTGCCAGCTCATTTTGCAGCTGCAATAAACTCCTGAGGAGGACGAGCACCGCCATTCCTGCTTCCCAAGAAAAAATTTAGTTAACCCGCCATAACTTGAATCCGCTTGAGGGAAAAGGCATGCTCGGACAAATCTTTTCTTTAATCGAGAGAATCGGCAGGCAGTGAAGCTTGCACAAGTTGAGACAGTCCTACGGAGGTTGAGTTAAAAATGCGATGTACCTGCACATACGTGTGGCATCTGCTTACATAGACTCCTTCTTCGAGGTACCTGGCAAGACATTGCCAACTCTGAATCCAGGGTCATTCCCTTGAGTGAATTAATGAAAAAATGACAGGAGCATTGAAGTTTGTGAAGGTTGGGGCTTCAAGCATTCATCATCTCGAGCTGTAATTTTCTATAAATATGTCTTTTCAGACATTCCTTTTGTATAGTGCAAGATTCAACGACTAAGTTTCTACAACCATGGATACTTCGGTTAGGCTTGTCAGCAGCAAAGTGCAGGTCACTTTCCTTGGGAATATCTCTAATCGGAGATTGCAATTGATGACGTGGCGGAAAAATCCACAGATAATAGTTTCTATCAAGTGGGTGCTTGGAGAGGACTTCATCGATAATGTGGATCGGTACCGGGTGAACACAGACATCTGCTCACGCTTCATAGCTTCTTTACCGGATTGTGGTCAGGTTGGGCTATTAGCTTTGCAATTGACCAGGGCTCTCTTTTCCCAAGACTACTTGGGCGAACTGGAGGATGTGGTTGCATATCATGTCCCTTTCTGAGGGCTCCTGCTACCATCTGGCTTGGAAAGGTTTGTCACTCACAATGAGGAAGTGGCTTGGCATCCACTCGTTAGTGGGTTGAAGACAATAACACTGTCTTCTCATCGGTTTTGTGTCGAGCTTGCTGCAGAATTCCTTCTGCGCATTCATATGATAGTCCACGTCCCTGAAGATACTGAATGGTATACTGACTTTAGGGACCATATCTTCCCTCGGGTTCTAACACCGCATAAACGGTCAAACCTGGTTGTTGTCTTCCTGCCTAGGGAGCCTGGAAGTGATTCTGACCACGAGTGGTCAGAGGGAGGGAACACTCCTGATGATAGTGAGGATTCAAACTTCCTAATAGATGAAGATGAGGACATGAGAGACCAATGAACCAGTGATGACCCGCCTTTGTTGACTGTTGCCTTATCATTTTGTAAAAAGGAGGGGCCATAAGCCTACTCTATACATGTAACAGAAATACAAAAATGCTTAATACAACAAACTTTCTTTTTTTGCTCAATCTTGGCATATTTTGTAATTTATTTTACCTTGTTGGAACTAGCTTGGGGAATAAATGAAATAAATTATGCACTCAAAAGAACTATTCACAATATATACAATATATGCACTAAACGAAAGGAGAAAGCTTAGTGAAATGTCTTGAGGTGGAAACCATTAACCAGAATCCAGAGGGGGTCTCCATTCATGTTTTTGAGTTCGAATGCGTTAACACCCCTACAGTTTAGAATACGGAAAGGCCCTTCCCACAAGCAATCGAACTTGGCATGTTGGTCGGGCTTCATCGCCGTTTCATTGTACTTCAGCACAAGGTCCCCAGGTTTTAAAACTGGATTAGAGCTCTTTTTAATGTCGAACCACCTTTTGATGGTTTCCTGCCTATCTTGGAGAGTTGCAAAGGTTGTCTCTCTTGCCTCTTCTAACTCCATAATCTCTGCTAATCTAGCCATGGGGCCGTTCTCCGCCACCTACATAGACCTAAGTAGTTGTAGGGTTGGGCTCACTAAAGACGTGGGGAAAAGTGCATCTTTTCCATATACCAGCTTATATGGGGAGTTTTTTAGGATTTGTTTGGGTGTTATGCAGTCTGCCCATAATGCGCTTCTCAAATGACGGTGTCACTCCCTCTTATATTCAGAACCTATCCTTTTAATAAGCCTGATCAAGTTCTTGTTAGTAGACTCGGCAAGTCCATTCCTCTGAGGATAGTAATTAGAAGAGTTTTAAGATAGATAACTTTGTCAAGGGCAAATTGGATAATTCGCGAGTCGGTGAATGCGCGTGCATTATCTGATATGATGGTTTTAGGAGAACCGTATTGGCATGACAGGTCTTCTAGGAAAGCCGACACTTCACTTTCTAATGAGTTCCTCAAAGGGATGGCTTTGAACCATCTGGTGAGATAGTCGGTGCCGGTCACGATCCACTTGTGTCCAGCTGAATTGGGGGGACTGATCATTCCGATAAAATCGAGAGCCCACTGGGCGAAAGGCTCTTCTACTGACACAGGCCTGAGGGGCATTGTTGTTCTTCTACTTCTGCCAGTATAATATTGGTACTCCTTGCATCCCCTTATCAGATTGTGCACGTCCTTGAACATAGAAGGCCAAAAATATCCGGCTTGGGTAATTTTGATAGTAGTTGTAGGTGCAGAGAAATGGCCTCCCGAGGAGTCGTAGTGTAATTCATGTAGGATTTTATCCACTTGGCTTCGATCTACACAGCGAAGCAGGATTCCATCAAAATTCTTTTTTAACAGGACTTCATCTATCAAGCGGAAACCGTTGTTTTGGAATCTATCGTACCTTCTCTTTTCGGGGGGGAGATCCTCAGGAAAAACCCTGGTCTTCATGAATTGCTTCCTGGCCTCCATCCAGCATGCTTTTGGAAAATCGGGTGAAAGCATAACGACCTCTTCTGCAGCATTTTGACTTTGCGGGGTTCATACCCCTGAACTATGTACTCACATATGCCCTTGTACTCACCCTCCATGATGTATTCTCGGACTACATGATGAGCTACATACACCGTGGTTTTATTGTAGGCAATGAAATGCCTGAATTTCTTGAGTCCCTTTACCGCGACCAAGCCCTGTTTTTCAACAAAGTTATATTTGGCCTCATATTCCTTGAGGATCTTTGAATGGAAGGCCATAGGATGTTCACTCCCCTTTTCGACGTCTATATGGGTCAACACCATGGCAATACTATATTGACTAGAAAAAACATATATTATGAAATCTATAGACATATCCGGGTTAGACAAAACAGGGGCTAAACAGATAGCGTCTTTGATTCCATAAAAAGCTCTTTTGGCCTCTAGAGTCCATTTGAAGTGTGTATCTTTCTTGAGCATTAGGGTGATGGGCCTTATGATTCCGGCAAAATCAGAAATAAAACGGCTGACAAAATTGACCTTTCCTAGAAAGAATTGGACTCCCTTTTTATTAACCAGAAGGGGGAGGTCTTTTATGGCCTTGACTCTATCTGGGTCAATGGAAACACCTTCTTTGGACACTATATGTCTGAGCAACTTGCCTTGAGGGACACCGAAAATGCATTTCTTTAGGTTTAAGGAAATCCCAAATTCAAGGCATTTTTGGAAAACCAGTTCGAGATTATCAAAATGATCCTCTCGGTCTTTGGAAAACACTGTCATGGCATTCAAGTATATCAAAATAATCTTATTTATGAGTTCTTTGAAGGCTAGATCCATAGCTCTTTGAAAAGTTGCTCTGGTGTTTGACAACCCAAAAGGCATCTTCTGGTATGCGAACGTTCTCCATTTGGCGGTGAACGTTGTCTTATTTTGATCTTCTCGATTTACTAGGACTTGGTTGTATCTCGAGAAGCTGTCGAGCATTGAGAACATCTTTGACCCCGCCACCGTGCTCAGTAGCTACTCCATTGACGGCAAGGGGTAGTGGTCTTTGAGAAATGCTTGATTTAGATCTCGGAAATATACACAGAGCCGAATATCTCCATTCTTTTTCCTTACAAGAACCAGATTGGATACCCATGTGCTATGTTTTATAGGGTAAACGATCCTTGATTTGATCATCTTCCTTAACTCTTGAGTCATGAGGGACTCGATCTTTGGGTTGACCGGCCTTTGCTTCTGTCGAACTGGCTTAGCTTCGTTACTGAGCTCAATGGTATGTTGAATGATGTTGAGATCATAACCTTTTAAATCATCATAAGACCAAACTAGGACATGGACGTATTCATCATAGTATTGGGCCAATCTCTTCTGGTCCTTAGGAGAAACGCCTTTTCCTACTTTGAGTAATCTCCCATTTCCTACCGACATCTCGGTATAATCTCCTTTACTGGTTGTAAGCTTCCGCTTATCATTTTTCATTTCATCATGGTCGAACAGATTCTCCAAAGTAATCAGACCATTAGGAAGCTTATTGGATTTCAACTGGATGATCTGATCTTTGTAAACCTCTTTCACCTTAGGTTGCAGTTGATCTGCAAATTCTCCTGAGCTTTGGATGAATAATGCGATCTACTCGTTGCTCTCGAAAACCTGTCAGTGGGTATCATTATCGGGGATAGTCGGTCAAACAACTATAGAGATTGCTCGGGGGCCGGTGAGTAAATCTGTGGTGGGATCAAACTGTGATCCGATCGTGGCCATCCGGTCAACAACAGCATTTAGTTTTCGGGGGATGCTCACAATATTTAAAGCGTCAAAGCTTTCGATTAAATCCCACGTTCTGGCGTGACAAGATCTCATGCGGACATGCTTGGCACTGGACACCCCTCAAACTTGATGGACCACCAGCTCGGAGTCACCCAAGACCCTCAACTTTTTAATGCCCATTCTTTCCGCCAAGATCAGACCCTCGATCAATCCCTCGTACTCTACTTCTTTATTAGAACATACAAATTGTAAACGGAAAGACTTCAAGACGTGCTCGCCTGAGGGTGGGGTGAGGCAGATTCCAGCCCTGGAGCCTATCTTGCATTTTGCGCTATCGAAATGCAATGTCCATAATGTTGAAGATAACTGCTCTTCATAAAACGATCCTTTAGTAAGCTTTGGGATGGCCTGGTTTTAGTCAAAGATGCACTAGGTACCTAGACCAGTGGCGTGGTAGTTGGAGTAGGGATCAGATTTTATGAATTTGTTCAGGAAATCCTCTTGTTCGGGTGAAATCTCCCCTGTTACTTCTTCGTCTTCCAGGAGTTCTACAACTTTCCTTTCCTCATTTGAAATAGAAGTGTGAGCGGGCTCGAAATTAATCATGGCCTCGTCCACTACGTGTTCGGCATGGAGGGTTTTTGAGAGAATTTTTAGCTTGGTGCCACACTGAGTGCGAAGGATGAGGTGGGACCAATCTAAAGACGGGTAACCTCATATTTTTGCAGTGAAGTCTCGAGAAAGGCAGAGCCTGAAAATAGGCGGGATGTCAATGACCACTACTTCTCGGGATACCGTAACACTGGTACATGCAAACAAAGTCAGAGGGAGACTTCTGATAAGACCTATGATCTGGACCTTGTTCCCATCAAGTTCCGTAACCCTCCTATTTAAAGGTTCATACTTGATATTCAAAACTTCGGCAATTTGTTTAGGCATGGCGGTGGTGCTAGCTCTAGAATCTATCATAGAATTATGCAAGAGTTTATCCCCAACTATAAGGGTAAGATAAAATGGGTTCTGCTTGGGCTTACCTTCTAGTTGAGATTTGGGAGATGAAACCTCATTGGTCAACATGGTCGGAGAGCATGACTTGTCAGCAACGGGTTGGAAAATATTTCGTTGGTCCATGGAGCTTTGGTGGCACCCTCGCTTGCATCTCTCCCACTCGTAGACAGGGCTTCCTTCAACCAGTTCTTCTACTCAAGGATACTCGGGAGATCCCACAGGGAAACATCGGTCGGAGCTTTCTTCAGATGCTCCACAACATCTACTATTGTGGGTGTGGGAACCTTCAGCTCTTTCGACTTATAAGGGATGAATTCTTTCCTTGGATAAGCGGGGCTAATCACCGGTTGTTTGGGAGTTGTATCTGTGGGAGCTCGTCCTGAAGTGTTGGCATTCTCCCCGATGAAACTCCTCTTGGAGTGGATATTATAATCCGATTGCACAAAGGGGGCTCCCTCCCTTGAAGTGGATGTAATGTTGGTGAACATTGCACCCTCGTCCTCCATCCAAGAAAATAGTGCATGATCTGGGGCAATCTCTGCCTCTTGTTGCAATGACATGCCTTGCATTTGAGCAACAAGAGACGCGTTATCCATACCTGGAGATGTATAAATAGACTCGTCCAGCGCCATGCCTAGACTCCTTTGCTCGGCAACTTTCTGCTGCAAATTTCCTCTCGGGCAATTCCTCAGAGCATGAGCGTTGTTACATGGGAAGCACCAGGAATTGGTATCATCTGCAAGGTTATTTTAACCCACTGCCATCTCCTTACCAGTGTTTGGATAGGTAGTTTGCAATGGATTCGGGACTGGGACTATTTGGCCATTCGGTTGAGCGGGCTTGTCAGTACAGTGATTGGCATGCTGGTTATGTTGGTATGGAGGTCAGTTCCCTTGGAAGTTTTGCTGGAAAGGGGGTCTGGTGGGTGGAACTTGGGCTTTCTTTAGATTGACAATCTCATTGGAGAAGGATCTCAAGAAGTTCTTCATATCGCTAACTTCAACGGCCAAGGATGATAGCGGGGGAACGGGATACAAGTACATAGATTGTGGGGTAGATGTGCTAGGAGAGGTTTCTTCGGGAATTTGAAGGGATATCTCAGGAAAGACTGTCATGGTGGGGCGGGAGGCGAGCTTTCCGGCATCAATCAAATTATTTTCTGCTTGGACTGCTATGTCGAATGCTTGTGGGAGAGTATTGCCTCCTATGGATTGAATCATCACTGATATATCGGAATTGAAAGCTTTTAAGTAGAATACAAATGCCATATCCACAGGAGGGTGGGTGGATAAAGGTATCCTCTGTCAGGTCCTCTGAAATCTTAGATTGAAATCAATTAGTGCTTCCTGAGGGGCTCTCTTTATTGTGATCAATTGATGCATCAAGGATGATCTGTCAGCCTTATCAGAGAATCTTTGGAAAAAACAGTCGCCCAACTGATCCCAATCTCCTATAGTATCAGGACCTAAAGATCCGAACCAATCCAAAGCTCTTCCCTTGAAAGAAGCTATGAGCAATCTCAAGGCCACATTTTGTTCAGTAATGCCACAGACAGTGGCTACATCTTGTAAATGTTCCCCAGGGGTTTTATGACATTCTCCAGTGAACTTGGGCACGCCTTTCAATGCGACTATAGGGATGGGTCCCCATACCACGAGCGGGGTTGGGGGAATGAGAGGGCTCTCGTTATCCCAAGTCATGAAATTCCTAGGGGGAATATGTGTCATTGCTACGAAGGAGACTGCGAGGAAGACGAGTAAACTCTGTGAGGATGAAGATAAGGACGAATGAATGGTCACTAGGGGTGGTAAGAGTAGACTGGGATTCGAGGTTGTTTGACTCCTGGTAAAAGGCTTGCGACTCATAAACTGGCTCAGAGTTTTACTTGAACTTCAGGTCCCACGGGGTGTGCCAGAAAAAGAATTGTTGACTCTAAATTTCTCTGAAAGCAAACAGCCTTATGGGAAATTCAGTGATGGGGGACCAATTGCGCAAGACTCGCTAAATGACCTCCGGGTTTGAGAAGTCAGCTCTTCCTTATGATTTTGAGAAAAAGGGAAGAAGGAAAAACTCAAAACAAGAAGATCTAAACTACTGAGGTGATACGCCAGAGCATTTTTCTAAAAATATTATCACCATATAAAACCCAAAGACATGTAGTTTTAAAGCCCATTCAATAATCTACATGTTCGAACAGATCCACAACTAAGATACAATCAAAATTCCTTTGCAACATAAACAAATATCAATCATGCATCTCCCAGATAACAAGTGCAAAACATAGTTTAATCGGCAGAGTCTTAGATATATATTTCCAAAGTTATCAGAATCACAATAGAAAACATAGACAACCATCAGAGCATGCTGAAAAAAGGCATCACAAAGGCCGCATGAACAATTTGATTAACCTTCTTCAGAAAGCAGTAACAGCTAAAAGGCCAAAATTCTAACTAATAAAACTTAATTATTTCTTTTAAAAATTCTGAACCCCCATAATAGAGAAAAAACAAGCATAAATAGAGCCCATGGCTTTGCTAACAGCCCAAACATCCGCCAACCGAGAAAAACCACCCCTGAAACAGAAAAGACATGTCGTGGCACTCTGCAAGAACACACCCAGCAAAACGACCTTCGAAGTTGTTAATCTCACCTAGTCGCGACGATCTTCCTACTTGCCTGAACAAAAAAAAACATGTCGTGCAACTCCGCAGGAAAACACACTGAAGGACACGCGGAAGAACAGAGGAAACTCTACAGAAGAGCCTCCCAACCGAAAAACTACAAACAACACTGAGAGGCCAGGTGTCTCCATTTTTCAAACCATGAGGCGAGGCCCAAAAGCAAAGCCAAGTCATCAGAATCGATCCATCTGTCACCTCCGCGCTCTTTGAGACTTCAAAACATAAAATACGAGTCGTCGGGGCGACATCGAGATGACACTTGGCTCGTACGTCGAGCACGGCTGGAAAGCTAAAGAAAGAAAAGAAGCAACCTTATCAAAAAAATCGTCCGCTGACTTTAACCGAAAACAATGTGAACATTATTGTTTTAAATTTTTAAATCAATTACTTGCATCTAGTTAATATTATAATGAAAATGATATATATATTTATATATATGTATTTTTGGTTTCTTAGTAAAATTAGTTTTTTATATATTAGTCTACTATTATATTTAATCAAGTTTATTATATAATTTAATGCATTTACAAAATTTTGAGTTTTTGCTTGATTTATTGGTTACTTTTTAATTTATTATAAATAAAGAATCGATCAATTCCAACCTTATCCAAAATTAATCAAATATTTTTTTTCGAATATCCCGAGTAAGAGGGTTATGACAATCATTCTTAGATAACTAAGAAATTCCTAATGGGATATGTGTGCCAATGCATGGAACAAATTCGTTGCATTATAACCTGAGTGTGCCAAAATTCCTTACCAAATAGCATAAATTCCTTACCTATCATTCTCTTTTGTGGAAATTATTTGGTCTTGTAGGGTTCCTGCAGATGTTGACGAATCGCCTATCTATTCCTACATTTGAGATCCATGAAACAATACTTAATATAGGAATTGGACTCTTACAAACATCAATCATTCATAACTTGAAGAAGAATGTCATTTCTTGAAACTCTAGAGACCAACATGTAGTTGTGGACTAGCCATTTGTTGATTAGCCACATGGTATAGAAAGGTTCAACACTAATTTGATTGTTGACTAGGAATTTAGTAAGTATACCTCAATGGTCTATTTGATTGTTGACTAGGAATTTAGTAAGTATACCTCAATGGTCTATTTAACATACTTACTATTTGAAACACT
Source organism: Cryptomeria japonica (assembly GCF_030272615.1). Taxonomy (NCBI): domain Eukaryota; kingdom Viridiplantae; phylum Streptophyta; class Pinopsida; order Cupressales; family Cupressaceae; genus Cryptomeria; species Cryptomeria japonica. Next base: position 586,775,590 of record NC_081413.1, on the reverse strand, counting down.
ATCAAAGATAAAACAAGGTTGCTTCATTTCTTTTGCAACAGTTATACATGATAAAACTCTTTCCTTATGTTTAGGAATTCTAGGGAGTTCTACTTGTTATGTCTCAAAATAAGTACTGCATTTCCTAGAATACAACTATCATTCACAAGGCTAGAGTGTCACAAATAAACTGAAAACAGTTCATGAAGAGAACTATAGATGATTTTGAGAAAAATTAACAAGACTGGGTTTTATCTTTTGCACCTTATCTTAGTTGAAACTCAAGAGGGTATTCCCAGGGGCATACCTAAATAGGTATTGAAATCATATAAAATAAAAAATGATTAAATAGGAATAGCTAAACCCAACTTGATTTTTTGGTTTCAAATATTGTCATTGCACCAAGAACAAGCAATTGCCTTAATAAGCCCTATATAAATAATTAAATTGTGTAAGCATGGCCCATATAAAATATATATGTTGAGTGTTCTCATTCTCTAGTTATATTAATGGTCATGGATGCACATGAAGGACTTCCCAAATAAACTACCGATTTATTTATTTGATTTAATGTGATGATATTTAAGGATGGCTTTACACCAATACCTTTTCATTGGGCAACAAAGTCACAACAAATTGATTGGAAAGAAAAAAATGGTATCTTTAGGCATTCTCTAATCTCTAGTTTGTTCTCTACTTCCATTCTACGAAAAGTATGTGCTAAAGATATCATTTGGAGTTCCAAGTGTCAAATATGGTTGTAATACAAAATTGTATTTTAACGTGCAAAGTATTCATTTGAAGGGAAGCTATGAAAGTCAAGTTCCTTAACATCAATCCACGAAATGACACGGATGATAGGAAAACAATCTGACAATGAAGTAAAAAATTCAACTTTCACACAATACCCACAAGAGCGTTGCGATAAATGCAACTTGGGAGAGATATAATACGTGTCCAATCTACTAAGATTTCTATCCACACCCAATCTACAATCAATCCAAGTGAACTAGTTATGGTGATAGCTGGAAAAAGAATTGTGAATAGGATCAATCACAACCAATGAGCTTCAACAAAAAAAGTCATTTATCAAATTCCTTATTACTTAATTTTAACATGGTTATGCCAACTACGATCTGAGTCATGTTCTACCATGTTAAAATCGCCACCAGTCACCCAATCATCTTGGTGTAAATTATTATTCATCAATTCCCATAGTTCAAATTTTTCTCTAGCTATGTTAGGAGCATAAATAGAACAAAACCAAAAATTTGCCCATTGATAAAAAGAAAGATCCACACACAAATGTGTGACGGGTCCTCCCTTTTATTAGTGGTAAACTTATTGATACATACATTTTTCCCAATCCTCTTAGTTTTGATTTCCCATCCTCTGTCCTCCCAATTAACTTTTGCTCATTCAAAAAACTCAGTCTTCGATGACCTATATTGATACTCAATAATGCTATTAATCACATCATCAAGCAATAGAAATTCTAGGGTTGTACCTGTATCTCCATTGTAGGTTGCTAACATTCCATTGTCTTCATTTCTTTTTCCTCAAACAGTTACTTCTCTACAATGAATGCTTTTTCTTTTGCCAATTTGTCATCCGCCATTTCTCTAGCTGCCATTTTGCATCCTTAAAAGACTAGTCACTCATTCCTCCTTTCACCTCAAAAACATCATCCATTTCCACGAGTTGTTTGTCTAATTTTGTTGTTGAACTTCTCTTTGCCAGACGTGCTGGCTCTTTGTTCTCATTTGCATACTCTGCCACCAAAACACCACAAAAATTTGATGTTTAAACGCTCCACTACCGAAAACATCCCAACACTCGACTGTCTCAATATTCATCAATATTGATTCCATTTGAGTCCATGTTCATAGATCAAAACGGCCCAACATATGCTCTTAGCAAACAAGTGAAAATATGTTAACTCTGAAAGTAATACTTGTTAACTTTGATGATTGGATGATAGTACATTTTTTATTAAAAGAACTAGTACAATATGTTTGATATTATTGCATTGTCAATTGACAATACTCTTTTTATTCAAATTACTCAATGCAGCAAAAAGTACCACTATATGAATGTACTAATTTCTCAATATACAACCAAATCAAGTAAGAATCAAATAAATCACCTTCATAATTAATCAAGAAAGAATCAAATAAATCATAATCAAAATTATATTGGGGTGTAAAATATCATAAAATCTTCGTAGTTACTTTATCGCTTTGTGATCTAGAAGTGCCCTTTAATCCATCTTGTAGAACACAACACATTTCCCTAACAATTTCTAAAAACTTACTTAAATTGTTGGAAAACCTCACTATGAAAGCACATTGAGTGTTTCAAGACGACCATTTATCATGATTTTCCTCATCACGACCATTTATCTTGATAAAATGGAATGAAATTTTATTTACCTCATGAATGTTGAGTTGAAGTTTAAGAACCTCAATAACAACATTAATTATTTTATTCTTTGCAATCATCCTTAATTTCAAGCAAACCCATTTCTATATGGTTTTTTTTGGGGGGGTGTACTAGTTTAACATCATCTACAAACCTAACATTTAAAATGGTAATTGCATGCTACACTATGGCGAGGCTTTAATTTTATGCTAGAGACACGTGAAATTTTAAAGGCCTAAAAAGTGAGTTTATTTTGATTGTTCACAATTAGAAGAGATAAACACAAGTTCTTGAATTCAAATATTTCAGCCCTCAAACATAACAAGAGAGTGACCCATACAAAAGTGTATATAACTCGAAGTAACACACAAATCACACTACCAAAGCATAGTGACCCATACAAAAGTGTATCTAACTCGAAGCAACACACAGTTCACACTACCAAAGTATACATGTTGACATACAAAAATTATACTTAAATACTAGAAAACTTTTATCCATAAATTTACCTTCCAAGCCAATTCATGATAACAATGGTAAATACATCCATAAATCTAACCTTATGAGCCAAATTCATTATAACAAAGTGGAAAATACATTCCACAAAAATAAATTCAAACAGTCCATAGAATTTACATGTAATTTAGATTTGTTATTTTCCTAGATAATTCCTAGTGGAATATGTTGCCAATACATGGAATAAATTTGTTGCATTATAAGCTAAGTGTTCCAAAATTCTTAAACAGATAGCATAAATTTCCATGACACCTCCACAGATTAACATGAATAGATTGTTTATAAGTTGTTTATAAGTTGTTTATAAGTTGTTGATTCTATATCTTAATCACCTTTCTTATTACTTCCACTTCCAGGTTGTGCATTGCTTTGTATTGGGTGTTCCATGTTACTTGGTGATGGCGGTGGGGGTGGTGGCCGCTGGTAAGCATTATTCCTCATTTCCCTTCGTCTCTCAAAATTCCTCGACCGATCAAAGTTTCTTGGTCTGTCATTAGATCGTCTCTCATTGCAACGTGCATTGTTCCTCACCCACTCCTCATGGTACTTAGGATCATAGGGTACTGCTTGTCCATTAATGAAGGGCTCCCCTAATGATCACATTACAATAAAAAAATAAGCCACGCCCGATATAATCAGAGTATCAATAACTTACATAGTAAACACATTAAAAAAATATTTCCACAAATTTATATAAGAGGCTAAATATGTGATAAAGTACAACAATTAAGTAGACAATTTAAATATTTAAAGACAGTAATGACTTTGATATTCATAAAATATGCAAGATTCATCAAAAAATTAGAGATGAAGAACCTAAAATATAGGTACAAATCAAATCAAAAACCTTGAATAACAAATACCCCAAGATGTTTTGTGATAGCTTGCCACAATGTTCAAACTTCCAAATGTGTATATGTTGTATATACATAACTTATAAATGTTTGCATGTTTCATAAGTACTCATAAATGTTTTGAGAGCTATACTTTTACATCCCATCTAATATGAAGTGTATGTTTTAGATTGCTAAGATCCTTTCTACAAACATGAGTCCCACACTCATAATAACATAAGGACAACATAGAGATTATTGAATACAACAATAGTAATAAAACCTAGAGCAAGGAATAACGTGTGATGGTACAATGGCTCCAACCATGAAATGATATTAAGCAACTTGTTGAGTATAGTAAGTTTGCTTATAGATTGTCATAAAGGGAGATAATATATATGATAAAATAACAAACAAAGGTACGTTGACCAGTTCAAAAGATACCGTGGCCAATAAAACTCATATTTGGAATAGCTAGTAAACACATCTGGACAAAAATAAGAAAATCATAATTTGAAAAGACTACTTACAAAATGACTCTGTGAAGAGATATGTTTGTGAATTGATACGATTTACTTCAAACATGTGTTGCAATTCCTTAAAGAAAGGATACGACTATATTAAAAAGGTCATTCACTTCTAAAACAATTGAAATTGCTATACTAGGATATAACAACAAAATTAGTAAATAAGTTAAGATTTATTAACTCAGTAAAATCAGTTTAGTATATTCTTAATAGGGGATTAATTCTAGTTAAAACTTGCCTAAACCTAGTAGGGGACATTACACATCTATGCTCCATGCCTTATGTATATTACCTTATGTTTCCATGCGTACTATTTCATACTTTATGTATATACTTAGGGGTTTGCGCTACATGTCTGGTTAAAACTTGCCTAAACCTAGTAGGGGACATTACACATCTATGCTCCATGCCTTACGTATATTACCTTATGTTTCCATGCGTACTATTTCATACTTTATGTATATACTTAGGGGTTTGTGCTACATGTCTGATATGTATTTAAGTGAATTGCTTCATGCTTTAAGTGTATTCGCATGCCTTATGTATGTTTCTCTTAAATATATATATACTCTTCATGTGATTGAATTCAGGTTAAGATGGTTATGTCTCCTAGTCAATGTAGTTTAAGTCATAAGTATGTTAAGATGGATTGATTCTGGTTAAAACTTGCCTAAACCTAGTAGGGGACATTACATATCTATGCTCCGTGCCTTATGTATATTACCTTATGTTTACATGCGTACTATTTCATACTTTATGTTTATACTTAGGTGTTTGCGCCACATGTCTGAAATGTATTTAAGTGTATTTGTGTGCCTTATGTATGTTTCTCTTAAATATATATATACTCTTCTTAATTTGTGGATAATTATGTGTCTACTATGTCTTCAATATGTTTGCTCCATTGTATGCGTACATGTATACTTGTATTGTATTGTATGTGATTGCTCCATGTTCGTCACATTTTCAGCATGACTGTGTCACGCACACACCTTCCTAACACATGCTTTATGTCTTGAATATGCTTTGCATCATGATTGATATGTTTTCAACGTGTTATTCCATGTGCAATTTATATTCCTTTCACAAATGCTTCATATCTTAAACATAATTACTTCATGATTGATGTTTTTTCAGAATGTTGACCTCATGTGCATTCTCTAAGTATAGATCTCAAGTATACTTTACATGCAATTGCTTCCTATCTAGAGTATGCTTGTTATACATAAGTGTCTCTCTTATAACCACATACATTCACATATATGCTTCGTGACTTAAGAGAATTTGTGTGCATGCTTCATACTTTATGGGCTTCATAACTTATGTACTACATGATTCATGTGTTACATGTATTTCACTTGTATGTTGCATGCCTTAATCGTATTCACTATGCTTCACACCTTGTGTATATTCATGCGTATACTCCATGTTTTATGTAGATGCTTCTTGCCTTATGTGCTTTGTGTTTACATCTTATGTGTATCCATATGTATGAATGAGGTCTTATGTATTCATGTGTATGCTTGATGTATTGGGTTTGTGCATGGAGTGTTTATACATGCTTTGCACCCCCATGTGATGTGTACACTTCATATCTTATGAGTATTTGTGAATATTACTACAAGCATTACTTTTGTCTATGCTTCAAGACTTCCATGTATACTTCAAGCCTTTGCATGTATTTACATGACTTCGTGTGTATTACTTCATACCCTCCATGTCTTACATACTTTTAATGCCTCATGCTTCACTCCTTGCATGTATTCTTGCATACTAAATATATTGTGTGTATACTTCATGTGTGCTTCATGTCATTATACATATGTATACCTTGTACTTTATTAGGAGATGTCTCAGTTGAGAGAGAATTATCAATTGCTTGAGGACAAGCAATTTCAAGAAGGGTGGACTGTCATGTCCCCTCCTTGATCATCATAGATACATATACTAAATTAAGTAATTATTAATATTATTTAATATATATAATACCAACAAATAATTATTTATTTAATTAAATATTATTATCAATATTTATTACTAATAATATCTTTCAAATAGTCAAATAAAATAAACACTAACCGATGATCGATATTCTCAAGATATATTATGGATGCATAAGCATGATCATAGAACAAAGACTAAGACATAACAATAAGCCTAAGAGAGCAATCGGAGGCTTGGAACGGATCTCTACTCTTTCAGGGGATTATCAAAATATTAACAGGGCATGATCCAAAGCATAGTGCAACATGCTAAGGAACAATGACGCACACCTCTATTCGGGAATTTGATAAACTGTGACAAACAACATACAAGGGAAACATCACGTAGTCCGATCAGTTCATAAAGTATGAGAAGCTGTGACTACATACAATCAGCAATTGTTTGGGAAATAAGACGATGAAGACTAGTCAACCACATCTATCAATTTCTATGCCTCGGACAACAATGACATAAGTACAATTAGTTATCTATAATAATTTATCAAGCCTAAACGACTATGATTAGATGGCAGCAGTTGAATAATTATTCAATTATCAATAAGAAAGGATTGATATTATTGAGGCATCGATTTAATTGAATCAATAATTCGAAATGGCACAAGGGTTATTACAATCAAACAATAGTTATTAATGATAATTGGCAGCGATTGCACTACTAACTAAATCGATAAACCAAAAGGCATGATCTGTTATGAAGAAGGTGTCTCATCGCATGTGAAGAAGTGCGTCCCTTTCTACTTGCAAGATACAAGAAGGCCATCAATCCACTCCGTCAAAAAAGGGGTACGAATATGCAGGACATGCAGACAATTGGGCATTAGTATAGTTAATCTCATCAGATCAGTTCAGAACTGTTATGAAGTTCCAGCCAGTTACATCTTGGTTCTAGGTGGTATGCATAGAGGATGTGACGATACGTATGCCTAATATATGAAACCCGATACGATGTCTGTATGCAGAATTTAATAGTAATACGTATGAGTTACATTTCAAATTATATACATATGGGCAGACCAGATCTGACACATGTCAGATCTGTCTGTCTTTACCAACCATTAAATATATCATTAATAATTAATATTTTAAAAGCAGTAGTAATATTAATAATCTATAGAATAAGTAATTAACAAATACATAAATTATTGGTATAATTAATTCATTTATTTATTTATAAATATATATATATACTCAAATCTGATAAGAATTAAGGAAGGGTGTATAAATATGGATATTGATACAATAGTAGATATTAATATAATAATTATAATTAATAAAATATCTTTAGAAACTACTCTACAGTAAAACCACAAAATGTAATACTATCTGAACTTAAATATATATATTTATATAGCAACAGTAATTTGAATGAACAAATAAATGTGAGATTATAAATTTGATTGAATTATCAATTTCATATCAAGAAGAAGATTATGTTATTGAATTCCGGTTATAGTCAATAAGTATGTGGGGATGGATTAATTATGGTTAAAATGGGCTTAAATCTAAGAGGGGACATTACACTAACACTACTAAATGGTTATCAAAAATGGCAAAAGATAGGGTTTAGAGAAGTTCTAAACTATCCTAAGAACTAATGGATGAAGAATGACACAAGTAAAACTTAACTAGTTATAGCATTGCCATACATGAATAACTCCACTAGAACTAGTGCAATCTTCTACGGATGTTTGGAAATTTTCAAATTACTACTAATCATAGACACCAGTAGTTGAATGCATGTCAATGGTTGAGCAATAATCGAACTTAAACAAATTTAAGAGTTCTAGTTGACCACACAAGGCTCACTTACACTCAGCAAGAAGCTAGTGGTATGGATAACGAGTTTCACAATACATCAAGTGCAACATGCTATCATTCAATCTAAACACTAAAACTAACATCAAAGATAGGCTTAAGAAGATAAAAGAACCATGCAATAGGCTTCAAGGATTGAGCAAAAACACCATAACTTCAATGTTTTATTGATCCAATAGCCAAACAACAACAATTCTTCAAGTCTTTCTCTTGCCACTATTCTAGCACGATTACTCTCTCTTCTATTCTATTGCTATTACTATTGCTATCATTGCTTATTAACCATTACAAATGAAATGAGTGGAGTTTATATAAGACTCTCAAATACAATGAAGGGTCGAGATCGAATAAAGATAAAAGACCAAGATCTTGCTATCGAAACCCTAATCAAGGTTTGATACAAATGAAAACCCTATCAAGATAATCATCATCCTAAATCAACCAATGAGAAGATAACATGTGCCAACATGGAAAATGAGGAAGCATCCTCCAATGGGAAAATAGAACGCCAAGTGGGATCATAACAAACTTTCTTCTAGAATCCGATTCTCTTTCTCACGTTCCTTTCTAGCATATTCAATGAATCTAGACATCATACTCTCCACTTCAGAAATTGGAATCTCAGGTAGATTCTTCATCCATTCCTCTAGGTGGACTACTTCATCAAAGGCTGCAAGAAGTTTTATCCCCATCCATGCTCAAGTTCTTTTGTCTTATCAATAAGGAACATAGTGGTATGCATATGATCCAACTATTTTTCTGTGATCGATCCACCTTCTCCCTGAAAGATGACTTTTATCCTGTCCTCTAATTCTTGAATGTCCACATCTGCTTCAATTTCTGCCCTTTTAACAAGTATGATGCACATCACCTCAATTATCTTGTCATGAATAGGATGGACGATATCTTCAACTTGATTACATTTGTTACTAATATCTTCAAAAAGGAGTTTCTTCATTTGAAGCAAAGTAGACCACTGTAACAAATTAGGAGTCGATTCCTTCCTAATTACACATTCTTGTGCCAGCATTTGTCTAGGTACTTTCCTTATTGCTTGCAATACTGGGATGGTGACATCTTTGGTATGAGTGAAGGCATCAACTGTCACCATGAGGTTATGAACTATCTCAAGAACATGAATGGCTCTACCAAGTATTTTCATCATATTTATCACAAATTCATTAACCATTGTGAAAGATTTATTGACCCATGTATCTAGAAGTTGTGTTGAGTTTGCTATCTTCTCCATATGATTTTATCGATTCATGAGGAAGCATTGGTGGACGTGTGATTGTTGGATCATGTTGTCTTAGTGGTTCCTTGAAATGATCGAAATAACTCCTCCATGCATTTACCTCTTTTTCTAACCTTTTGTTCTTCTCTATTTTAGCCTTTAGCTTCTCATTGACTACCTTCACTAAATCGATTGCTTCCTCCATGGCTTGCTCAGAAAAAAGTGGACTTAAGTCAAATGTCTCCAAATCATATTCATCTACCATTATCTCATCCTCATATTTATCTACTGCCGGAGTGGCAATTTGTATCTTCCTGGAGCCTGTATCATCTCTTATTACTTCAGACATCTTTGAAGCTTTCTTCTTCTCAATGACTTCTTGAGGTCCATTTAGAAGAGACTCCAAACCAAATGCGTGTTCTTCTTCTTCCACTATTGCCTCCTTGGCAAGTCTTTCCTTGAGCCAGTCAAGGATAGAAGACCTCCCTTCTTTTACTTGCACTTCTTCCGGCAATGGCTCATTCCTAGGAGAAGTTACTTCAGTATTATCTCCTTGTTCCTCATCATCACAAATTTGGATATGAAGGGCCGGATTTGAAGATTCTTGAGGCCTTTTTCCCTTATCTTGTCTATCATTCCAATCATTTTGTATTGTTGACTCCATTGATTCATCTACTTCATGGACCATGCCTTCATCTATCCTTTGATCCTTGCCTTGATTTATCTCTCTCATGCCTAGAAGAAGCACTAAGAGGCTAATCAAAATTTGTCTTTTGCTTCTTCTTGGGTGTTTGGGCGTCTCCTCCTTTCTCTGTTCATTCTTCCTCTTTGATCCTTTGGAATGAGAAGTGCTCTCACTTACACTTGCCCTTTCTTCTTCTTCAATCCTTGTCTCCAAATTGAATGTCATTGTCACATCTTGCTCGTCCAATTTTTGATGTTGAATATCTACCCATCTACGTGCACAAGTTAAAACTTGATTCATCAATTCCCTCAAATCCATGACTTCCTTTTCATCCCAATTAATCTTTATTCCTTTTTCTTCCATCTCATAGGTAGATTGGATATACCTACCACTATCTTGTGCTTGATCGACCACTCTATAGACTTTGCATTTCCTGATGAGATCAAGAGGCATTTGGGAGTGCATCTTCTTCTTTATCTCTAAGTCATCTTGTGCATTCATCCAAAAGTCTTCTACTTAAAACACATGCTTATGTTTTCTTCCAACCATTTCTTCTACATTACCATAGGGATCAAATTTATCTCTAGAAGCAAATGGTGTAAACGAATAGAGAGATAACTCTAGCTCGGCACATTCAACTACTTGAAGGGAGGGGCAAACTTCTATTGAATTCCCAAGTGAGATAGAATTAGTAATGACACCTCCATGTTTATACCTTAATGCCTTGGTACATGATAACAATTGTCTTATCATCTCAAGTAGTACTATCCGGTTTGTTGGATAACTCAGCAAAGCATGGTGATCAAATCCCTGAATTCTTCTTGGAAGTCAATTCCATGTGGCCCATTAGGTATCTTGTTTAGGCGAGGTCTACTCTTTTGATGATTGATAAGCATGCATCGGGATCATATTCATATATTGTTTTAACTTATAGCTCTTTCTGATAGGTAAGCAGGAACGGTTCCATCCTCCACCACAATTGTCCTTGAATGTGAATCATAGTGCTTGGCACACTCAATCATTAATTCATGACATCTAATTGTAGGAGGAAAGTCGACTACATTGAAGTTCCCCAGGTTTGTATCTCCAATGTTGCTCCACCAGGATGTAATTTTGGTCTCCAAGTCATCATTCTTCTGATCTTCTTTGATGAGACCCTATCGGGAGGTAGATCCACTTGCCTTGCGTGCTGCCATCATTCAACTATTAAAAGTGTTCAAGTTAAGGTCTTGGTAAGGTTATGAAAATTATAGACTTTTAGGCTTGCAAAACCTTAGAATGAAGATGAAATACTAATGAAATACTAGTTTAAACCAATCCGACACTTTAAGGACTCTAATCAAATGCTCAATAAGACTGATCTAACTCTATACATGCATCCTAACTTGAGTGAACTATGATATTCTGCCTCCAATCAGACCTAATTTTTTATCTTGAATGCAATCCTTACTTCTGATTTTGATGATTTGCTTAACTAATGAATTCACTATTTGGAATGCAATTCTGATGTCTAAAGCAAATCTGGGCTGTCCAAGGTGAATTCGCTGTATGGTAGGCTCCTAGCTGAATAAATTTGCTTCAACCTGATCTTCAAATGATAAATTCGCCTTTTTTTTAAAAGACCAAACCTGCATTCAATGATGAAATTCGTCCTTTATAATTGCTGATGCTTGATGAAGTTCGTTGTTCAATTGGAGAAGTGCGTTGTTCAATTGGAGAAATTCGCTGATCTGCTGGCAAAATTCGCTTTTAGAGAGAGGAATTGTGTTTCGAATTGATGTTAAAATGATTAATTTGATCCCCTTTATATATGTGATTAGGGTAGAGTCGTGACTCTAGTGTTTTAGGCTGACTTGGTTTAATAAAAACAAAAAATAAATTGCTTCCTTAATGCTGGCCGACTTAACAGATTAGAACTTTCCCTCTTGGTAATTATAATTTCAATAAGTTTATGTCGCCAAAATGCTTCTCTTTGGGAATTTCGCTTTAGGTCCTTGGCAAGGACATGAATCTTGAAATCAGTTCGCTCAATGTCCTTTGGAAGGACAAGGTCAAGGTAAAAAGTTCGCTCTATGTACTTTGGAAGGACATGACCTGAAGGTAATTTTCGCTCTTGAACCTTAGGAAGGTACGCCATCTTGAAACAAGTTCGCTCTAGGTCCTTTGGAAGGACAAGGTCAAGTTCGCTTTAGGACCTTAGCAAGGACAAGGTCAAGGTAAAAAGTTTGCTCCATGTCCTTAGAAAGGACAAGACTCTATGATAAGTATTTCGCTCTAGGTCCTTTCCAAGGACGGGACTCAAAATTGAAATTCGCTGTGTTCTTTACAAGGACATGACTTGGATAAAAAATTTGCTCCATGTCCTTTCTAAGGTACGTGACCTTGTATTGCAATTTGCTCCAAGACCTTCAAGAGGTACATCAATTGGAAATAATTCGCTCTAGCACCTTGGTAGGGACAAGGTGAAATTCGCTCTCTGACCTCGGCAAGGACAAGACCTAAAATAAAATCTTGCTCCATAACCCTTGGAAGGACATGAGCTTGGTAAAGATTTTTGCTCTATGTCCTTTGGAAGGACATGACCTTGAAGATAAAAATCGCTCTTGGACCTTGGCAAGGACAAGACTTGGAGGTGAAATTCGCTCTTGATTTTCACTTGGATTGTTGGTGTTGGAAATTAGCCACACTCGAACCGACGATGGACTAGTCCAAGAGGGGCAGCAGTGTATGGAAGGTCCTATGTTCGAGTCCTATCTGGTCCATGTCTCAACATGGTATCAAAGCCAGGTCCAAGCTAGGAGCTCCAAGCACACAAGAGGTGTGGCTTAAGGGGGGTGTTGGTGTTGGAAATAAGCCACACCCGAACCGACGATGGACTAGTCCAAGAGGGGCCAATAGCTCAGTGGTAGAGCACTCCAGCAGCATATGGAAGGTCCTAGGTTCGATTCCTAGCTGGTCCATGTCTCAACATGGTGTCAGAGCCAGGTCCAGGCTAGAAGCTCCAAGCACACAAGAGGTGTGGCTTAAGGGGGGGTGTTGGTGTTGGAAATAAGCCACACCCAGACCAACGATGGACTAGTCCAAGAGGGGCCAGTAGCTCAATGGTAGAGCACTCCAACAGCATATGGAAGGTCCTAGGTTCGAGTCCTAGCTGGTCCATGTCTCAACATGGACAAATTCACTCTTGATCTTCTACAAGGTACATCATATGAAGAAGGATTCGCTCTGGATGCTTAGCAAGGACATGACCTTTGAGTTCGCTCTAGGGCCTCTCCAAGTACAAGACTTAAAAATCGCTCTTTCACTTGGTTGATTTTGACCTTGATTTTTCCAACATGTCCATATGAAAACATTATCAATCCGACCATTAAAAACACCTATGGAGGAAATTCGCTCTAGGACCTTAGCAATGACATGACCTTGGTGAAATTTTTTCGCTCTAGAACCCCAACAAGGTACAGGGTCAAGTTACTTAGGCAGATTCTCTCCAATGAGTGAGCAAGGTACATGGTCTTAACAAAATTTTGCTCTCAAATTGGGACAAGGTATGCAACCTTATGAATGACTCTTCACTTAGCTATTTCACATGACTTTACTTAGCTTGTTCAATCTTGAGTCCTCCATCTTCAAATCATTCTTGCAACACTTGATGACCTACTCCACTCCATTCACTAGAAAAGAGCAAAGAGAGACTACTCCTAGAGGAGGCAAAACCTTAAAAAAAGGGGGGGTCCCCATCTTGATGGGGCAATGTGTGATGTGGTTATCCACTTGGAAATAGAGGATGATTCCAAAGTGGTTATCGATGTCGTGTGAAAGAAATATACTCTGAGTTGGCATCTACAAGCCATCTTAGATGAACCCCTACTTAGTCTTAATCAAATTTCTATGTACATCGTCGACCATGTCTAAAAGGAAGCCAACTCGGATGCAAACTTGTTATCCAACTTTGGAGCAAATGGTGTAGCATCATCATTTTCAATATTCCCAAATTAATTGGGCAAGTAGATTGTTGTACTCATCATTAGCTTTCAAAACCTACCTTTGGCATGGTTACTTTGTCATTCCCAAGGCTTATGTATAGATTTCCTTGCCTCTCACTACCAATTCAAGCAAGTCTCTACAAGACTACGTCCTTCCTAGACACTCGATACATTTCAAAAGGTGACATGTGTTTGGTACTGCCAACACCCAATTTAACCCAAGTCATGTCAAAGCCAACTATCGAGTATGTATTAAATTTATCTAGATTGTATGTACTTCGATGTGATTTTCTTTAATTTGAAGTGATATTTCTTTCAAGTGTTCATCGCTCTAGTTCAACTAGTTCGAGGGTATGAATCTTTAATCGTCTAAAAAAAGGCCAAGAGGTGTCTTTTTAGGCATCTAAATTCTAAACTTTGATAAGACAAGTTTGGGAACAGAAATGGACACCCCTGTAAGGTTGGTGAGTGCTCACCCTCAGATGGCTTTTCTTGGGAAGGTAACAAATCGGTGCCTCAATGCAGTTTTTTTGGCACCTAGCAATCTTATGCTAAAGGCTATTAAAATGGTTCTCCGTGAGGGATTTTTAATTGCAAAGGATAGGTGACGTGTAAACATGGATATATTTTGCTTTGCGACTTCCTTGCTAGATTTGAGAGAACCTGAGGGCCAAATTCTAGAATTGTTTAGCATGCTAATGCATACAAATTTTCTTGGTGATCTAGAGATTGTTTTGGCAACGAGATGATCGTTAACTAACAAAAGTTGTAGTGGTTTGGCATCCCTTTGTGAGAAACTTCAAATCCCTCACCATTCTGCAACATCATCATCGTGTTCTTGAGGGATGTTTGTTTCTTAAAAGGATTACTAACATAGAGCCGACCACAGACTCCAAGTGAATGACAAAATTCATAAACAAGATGAAAGAGCAACAAGCAACGACCTCGATTGAAGAGCCGACACCAAGCTAAGGATGAGAATGAGGGTTAAAACCCTCTGTCAAATGGTCTTTTTGTTGTTTTTTTGGCTTTAATGTAATGATACGTCTAGTATTAGGATATAGATTTAGTACTCTTACGAACTTTCATGGTTGAAATGTTTTTTCATTATACTCATTGATGGAGCTAGTTTTGAGTTCAATTTACAATCTATAAATATGGATATTCAATACAAAGACTTGGAAATAGATTTAGTACTCTTACGAACTTTCATGGTTGAAATGTTTTTTCATTCTACTCATTGATTTTTGAGTTCAATTTACAATCTATAAATATGGATACTCAATACAAAGACTTGAATATCAATCCGTATGTAATATTTTTCCTATTACTAATATTAAAAATCAGCTTATCTATGCAAAAAAATTACATGCGTTTCACTTTACATTTTGTTTTTTTAAGTAGGCTTAAATTTTCTATTTTTAGAAGTTAAAAATCTTTTTTTTAATTTCTAATGAATGGGCTATTGAGACCCATTTTGTCTCCAACACAGTTATCTTAAAACAACTTGTGAGAGTTTGAAAGTCACTCTTTAACATGGTCATCAAATCAAATTGTTATATATGAAGTCAATCTAGCACATTTTGAATATGATCCATTATATCAACATGTATAGCCTTATTTGGGAGAGATATGTGATGGCTTTGACTCAATGGTTGAGAAGACAAAGGCGATCATAAATGTAAAAGAGTTTGATCGTAAAGAAACTCTCTGAACAACTACACAAAATTATTGAAGAGAGATGAAATGCTATGTATACCTTGCTACATCTTCTCGCCTTTGTATTGGGTGGGTCAAAAAATTTACTGTTGAGATTCTTTTTGTGTTGAAAAAGATTACCCCATATAAAGATCTTGAAGTCAACCAAGGCTACAAGCTAGAGCTTTGTATACTCTTCATTAATCTGGATATGTGAGATGCAATTAGACTCATGTTCATGTATTTTGTACACTACAATGGCATATCGATATTCTTCAAGACAAGTTTAATGTTAATTTCATGACCAATCATTCACATGCCTGCAACCTCTTGCAATCAAAAACTTTATCACAAGTTTTAGAAAAGATATTTTTTTATCTTTTAAGTTTCAATTTATGATTTAATTTATTTTTTTTTTATACCCTCTAATTTTGACTTAACAAGTTGCCAATTCATTTTCAATAAAGATACCCAACTACCCTCAAAAAAGGCAAAGGATTTACTGTGTGTGCATTCCAACTTGCACCTCCTTTCACACAAAGTGGCTAGAAGGGGCCATAAGGAAGTGGGATATCACACCAAAGCATGATGACTTAGATGCACCACTCCCCAGCTTGTTGCACTTAATGTTGGGGACAATAGCTAACATGCATGACAGTGTCGGTACCAATGGCACCATTTGTGATTCTTCTAATATTCTAGAACCTTCACCATCTAATATGGATGGTGATCATGATATTTCAAAAGACCCACATGGCACTGATGCCTGATCAATGATGGATAGTTGTTGACACTTGACATTATTACTTTTAATTTTAATATATAACATGACATTCGAGTTTGACTAATTGACATTGCAGTATTTTTTAATTTTATTTTATGGTGGTTTTATCTATTATATGATGTTATGTAGTTTTATAAGCTAAACTTAATTACTGATGCAAATTTGTGTGTATATTTCAGATTTTTATACATTTTTGTATGGAGTAACCTAGGACAAACTCAAACCCAAAAAAAAGGTGACAATACCCGCATATCAGAAGCTAAACCAATTCTAGGCTCAATAACTTAATAAAAGAATCAAAGATATTTCTAGAGTTCCTTAAAATTATTCTAAGTTTATTCCAATTCCACTTCTTATTTTTCCTACTCTAATGTTTTTTCCTATAAAATCGAAACCATTTAGAAAAGTATTGAGCATTGGTTGCTTCCTTGAAGCCTTCAATTGATTTTCTTTTTGACCAATACAACCAAGTATTTGCTGCCTCCACCACTATGGCATTGGACATACTCTATCTAGTATTTAAGATGTACCATGGTGCATGCCTGGCTGAATATTTAGTCAACATATGCATGGATGAGGAACATAATCACAATCACTGCATACCTAACACGTTATGCTTGCAGTCCTGCTGCTATGATCAATCCTTCCATTCTTATGCCCTCATTTATGTTCTCATTCCTTGCAACTTACAAAACAACTTATTCACAAATCCCTATAATTATATACTTTAATTCACTCGTATAATTTTATTTTATTTGTCTTTTAGTAATTAAATTTCAAATAAGTGCTATGTTCCAGGACATTTTGAGGACAGGTATGGTGGGACGGCAGGGGATGCATTTCAGGGACAGCAGTCCAAGGGCCATTTGTTGGGGGCAACGGGGTGACACCTATATATATATAGATAAATAGACGGAGCGAGAGAGAATCAAATTTCCACAAGTTAATAGAAAGCAGTATAATAGCAGCAACATAACTGACACTATTAAAATGATGCTGAACAATGTCCGCAGAAACCTGCACACCAACCACATTCCCAAAAAACTGTTTGTCTGCACTTCTCACACAATACCGTACTGTACCAGACCATGACCATTGCACCTGTAATCTCTTTTACAACTAACAATAATAACTGCCTCTATTACCATATAGAAAATTTTGAAGTTTGAGACTTTGAGTTTAGAGTTTGAAAATGAAATCACAAATTCAAATTATTGTTATCAGTGTGTCATTAACTGTTGTATAACTTATATAATTAGCTATGAATCTGAACCATAATATATTTATTGTTGTTATACTACTGTCGGTGCTGTCAATTCTGTGAGGCAAGATCAAATCTCACAATTTGTGCAAGACCAATATATTGGAATACTAAAACACTTATACAGCATCTAGTGAGAGGCAAATTTATTAGAAATTGGGATTTCTTTGATTGCATTTGTTTTGCTTCCTTCTATATGATGAACTAGACATAGTTTCTATCAAATATATGACTACAGGACTTTTCTGCTGTTATTCATTGCCCAGGGGAGACAAACTCCTCTTATAAACTTGGAATTGTTATTAGTGCAGAAGAAAAATGTCAAGAGATAAATGGTCTTGAAAAGCTACAGGCTAACGTGCTCGCAGTTCTCTCGGCCAAAGTAGGGCATGTTGATAGGATTCCAGACGGGTCTCCTACAAGACTGTCTTAAGGATAAGAGAGCTCAGCTTGAAGCCCTGCAGGAAATTACAGTTTGCTTTCAATATATGACTGTAGGACTTGTTTCTGCTGTAATTCATTGCACAGAGGAGACACAAACTCCTCTTATAAACTTGGAACCAGTGTTCCACGGGTGTTGGGGACAGGGGGACGCAGGGACGTGTTTCCGGGAGGGGAGACCAAGGGCCTAAGTTTGGGGACGGCGGGGGACGGCGTCGAGGGGTGGTGGGGTGGTGGTGCTGATATAGTTATACATATACATATACATATAGTACTTGAAAAACTAGTTTTGAAAAGATGTATGACAGTATTACAGTATAAGAATTACATTTCAAATGGGACTTATAGGAAATTTGAAATACTAAATCTAAATACCAAGATTTCTAAGTTGTGTTGTTATATGGAGCCTAATCAGACTCGGAGGTTAGATTTTCCCTACTTCTATCGACGCGGTTTCCCCCTATATTTTTCAACGGGTGTTTGGGGGCAGCGCCCCCAAGTTGGGGTCAAAGGGCATCGCCCCTTGCGTGTTCTAGTCTCCCCATTGCATATACGTGAAGGCGACAAGAGATGTCATGGCGTCTCCCCATCCCTTGAGAGACGTTTGAATGCCTCTCGAAGGACAGGGAGACGCCCCAACATCTCCCAAGGAGACGTGGAGGCATCTCCATGTCTCCTTGGGAAACACGGAGACGTCTCCAACGGCACTTGGGTGGCGGTGGCGGGACAGCGGGGAACATCGCATCCCCATCCCCCGTCCCGGAGATGTCCCCGTCTCGGAGATGCGGCCAAAAAAGGGGGGGGACGCGTCCCCGTGGAAGACTGCTTGGAACTGTTATCAAAGTGGGAAAAAAGCATCAAGAGGCAAATGGTCTTGAAAAGTGTGATCGGAGGCCATGTGATGGATTGAACATGCTCTTCATGATGCCCCCATAATACATCCCGAATGTTGGATGGCTAGTGCCATCAAATACAAATCACCAGTGGATTAAAGCTTAAAAAATACAAATATTATGCATTCAAATCGTTGCAGCGGACTGCACGAAAAGAAGTTCCACCATGAGAACCATTACCTAAACAAAGTTAAAAAAGATATACTTTTGTAATCAAGGGTTCTAAGAATATAAGCCATTAGTGGTTGGGAAGGTCCAGAACTCAGAAATGGAAGGAAATTCAAAAGAAATGGAGCAAGAATCTGTTACAGCGATTGAAATGGAGAGAGATTCAAAAGAAATAGAGCAAAAATCTGTTACACCAAGTAAAGGAATGAGAGAATCGAGAGAGTTGAAAGAAATAGAGCAGGAATCTATTACAACAATTGAAAGAGATGGAGAGGAGTGTAGTATATCTAAGCTGCCTCAGGAAATGAAGGAGATGATATTTGCAATGCTTCCATTTGAATCAATTTGCAGCTCTTTGACAGTATGTAAGGAATGGAATTGTATTTTGTCTTCTCAGGGCTTTCTGTCTTCATTGCCAACCCAAAATCCATGGCTTCTTATCTGTGGTCGAGAAGAGAATGGGAATTGGAACTGTGTGGCCTATTGCTTCCCCACGCTAAAATGGAGAGAGCTCTCTCTCTCTTTTCTCCCAGATCCTCAATTATTTGCTTTGAAACACTACAACACAGAAATAGAAGACTCTACCCCCCTCATTTCTTTAAGAGATTTATCAATGGCAGGGCAGGGGTTAATGCTCTTTCGAGAAACTCCAATGGGACAATTAAATGTTTGCAATCCACTTCTGAGATCTTACGCAGAGATAGATATGGATTTGACTAACAAATTTGTCCATATTGTGCAAGGAAAAAACAAAGAGCCCTATTTGGTAGTTTGGTCAAACTCTGCAAAATTTTCTTTCGATATCTATCACTATTTTCAACATTCATGGACGACTAAGTTTCAGTTTGCAGGAGAAAGAGATCTGATATATTTGATAATGAAATGATTGAATGCAATGGTGTTCTTTTCTGGAAGGGAATAACGCCTGCGAGTATAATCGGTTATAAAATCCAAGATGAGGGTTTCATTAGCTCTGTTACAGTAGCTCCATTACCCATCCAAATGGTTCATGAAATGCATCTGTATAATCTATCTATTTTTCAAAATCTGTATTTGCACTATTTTTCTATGGTTTCATATGGATCGTCCGTTCTTGTGGTGACAACCTTTCAGGAGGAGCCGTCTGCAGTCAACATCCCTGGAGCCTGGAGTAGCCAAGCTCAACCATGGTATGCTGGAAATCATCCTTTGGCAATGGCAATGGCAATGCCGCCAGTGCCAGCAATGTTTAATAATTGGAAATCATCAGTTGGCCAGAAGGGTATTGTTATCTGGGAGTTGTTTCCGGACGAGGAAGATGAGTTGATTTGGAACTGGAAAGAATTTGCAAGAATACGTCCATACTCGCTCCCTCAATATTTTGATGAAATGATTTGTTCTCATTTGAAGTGTATTTGTGTGGGGGATTACCTGTGCTTCAGCGGTCTGTTACCAGCTGGAAGTCCACCGGTGTTTGCATTAAATTTAAGAGAAGGGTTTTGGCAACGCCTTCCTCCCTCTAACATTAAACAGACGGTGGAGTTCGTGAAGCTGATGTCGTTCGCACCCAAGTTCAATTATCAGTTTTTTCAAAAATAGAAGTGAGATATAGCATTATTATGGTGATGAGTATGGAAATCATTTTGACTTGGGAAGTATTATCCTCTGCAAAATTGTTAGTTGAACTCTCAATATATAAATTTTCAGCAATGTCATTGTTTCTTATGCTATAAAAAAGAAAAAAAAAATTACCTAAACAAAGTTAAACCCAATCCACATAATACTACATGAGCCAATCAATGAGCCAATCAAGCATTCAACATCAAAATCATTGGAAAATATTCCAAATGCACCATGTGTCTAGGAAGATCTATAATAAGTCACCATTACACATGATTAAAGAGTAAGTCGTCGACCACAATATAAACCTTACAGTTTTGGACAACATTCTTACCTCCATACGACTTGATACGTGGATCCAAGTAAGAATCAGGCAACACCCAGCGAACATTAGGAAGAGCTGCAATTAAAGACAAAAACTCATTAAAATTTACATTGGGTAACTAAAATAGATTTTAAAAAAAAACATAGCTACTATTATACAAGAACTACGCATACGCTTAATCTTGAAGGACAGTTCCTCTGAAACCAGGCAGCCAAAAGCAAAATAATGCTTTGTTGAAACCGAGTACATTTTCATCCTAGCTTCCTCCTCGCTGTAAAATCAAAACAATCAGAAACCATTTTAAATCAAATTAATGCCCCATTTTATCTTGCACTTACACAAACAAACCTATGCTTGTTTCTCAATACCCAAGAATTTATCTTTGCTGCACTTCTGCACCTACATAGCCAGAACTATGGAGATTCCCAACACCGAAGATTTTATCTTTGCTGCAATTACATAGTCAAACCTATGCTTGTTCCCCAATACCCAAGATAAAACATGACAAGCATAAATGCCTCAAACACTAAATCGAAAACCCCCTCTGCACATAATAAACAAAAATTAAAATAGCAATTCTATCTGTTTTGGGAAAGAAAAAACAGTAAAATTAGAGGTCCTCACCTTCCCACGACCTGTGCAAGCGTCTTGATATAGCTATCAATAATCTCATCTCTGGTGGGGTTACCCTCGGGGGGATCCATGACAATGAGCCAGTGCTCGTAATCGCAGCCGTCGAGTAGAATCGTCTCCTTCGGAGGACGATTGCTCCAGTTGGGCGACGGATCGTTCACAGACGATGTAGTGGGTATTGTTGCATAGCGTCTCAGTGCCGGTAGAATGACAGGTTGCGGGATTGTTACCCCTCCAAGAAAGCGTCCATTGCGAAACCCTACAGATGGATGTGAAGAAATCCTTAAGCCCCTGAGGCTTACACCTCTGTTTGTTAACAGCGAAACCCTGTTATAAGAACAGAGATTGAGACTTGCTCTCAATGACAGGGCTGCCCGCACCAGTACCACCATTTTCTCTGTAGGAAAACTGAGTTGCAAAGTAGCTACAACAGACTAAAACCCTACACAGGCATGCATGCAGAAGAACAATATTTATGGATGAGGGTTTAAGAGGGTCGATCATAAAAATACTTTATCATTCGAAATATATTCTAGAATTCTCTCTGTTTTGAATATTGCTGAATTTAGGGTTATTAGCTTTCTTTTGTTTTATAATTGGTTCATTTGTCTATGATTATTGGGATATTTGTACAAGGAATTCGCAATTTTAAGTGCACGGATATTAAGTGCACGGATATTAGGGCATCTTTAAGTGTATGATTATTGGGATATTATGTACACGGATATTAGGGCATCTTTAAGTGTATGATTATTGGGATATTAAGTGCACGTAAATTAGGGTATCTTTAAGTGTAAGATTATTGGGATATTAAGTGCACGGATATTAGGGCATCTTTAGGGTATCTTTAAGTGTAAGATTATTGGGATATTAAGTCGGATATTAGGGCATCTTTAGGTAAGTATCAAGCAAAACTTTGAAATGTGTAAGTTTTTACTCTTGTGCTATCCAAAATTAAAGAGTAATATTATTTAGATGCATACAACATGGACTTTGTCATTAAATAAGAAAAGTATTGAATATACAAAATATTTTGAGCATAAACTTAAAGCTTATGGAAGTATCAAAATATTTTTAAAATATTACTCATTAGTTTGTAAATTTTATTTAAAAAATAGTATTGATTATTTGAATTGTAGGACATGTTTTTATAATGATTTGTATTAAAATCAAATTAATACTAGATTTTCAATGGTAATTTTGTAATTTCACATCATTATATTATTTGTCTATCTTTTAGAGATATTATTTGTCCATCTTCTATAGATATTATCCATCAATTGTCTAATCTCTTACATATCTATATAGAAATGTGAAAAAATTATTTAAGTTGTATAGATGTTTGAAATAAACCTATCTAAAAAATGTCAAGAGATATCAATTTAGAGGTATTTTAACTACCTAGAAGTTATTTTTTTAATTTACTTTGCAACTATTTTATTTACTACATAAATGGAGATTTGAATTAAATGTGTTGTTTATTCTCTTGAAAGATTATGTTTATTGTTAAATATTAATATTTTGACATCTAAATAGATACCAAATTTAAGATAAAAGATGTGATTTTTTGTTAACATATTCAACTCATTATGTTATATCCTTTATTGTCATTGTAGAATGTCTCTCGACAATAATTAGGGGTTCAATTAGAATAATAATTTAAAGTTAACCAAGTTAGAACAATTAAGTGGATGATGACAATCTTTCATTCAAGATATTAAAGTCCTATTTGTTAAGCCCTATAGACAAAAGATTTTTTTAGGTTTTTTATTTTATTTTAAAAAATATTGTCAATCTTTTTAGCCTTTAGTATAGGAATTTTTTAACATTTAGGGAGGTTTTGTCCTAAGAGGGGCAATTAGGATGAGTTATTTTGTATTTATTAGACTATTTTATACTTCATTTGTCTTTCACTAAGATTGTTTCAAGTTTGGCCTATTAATGGGCATATTCAGGTTAATCTGAAGGATTATCAAAAGAAGGTGGTGGAGTGGACTAAACCAAGGGAAGGTTGGTATAAGATAAACTTTGACAAGGCCTCAAAAGGCAACCCAAGATTGTTGGGGATTGGGTTGTGGCGAGAGATTGGGAGGACAACATTGTAGCTTTTAGTTCCTTGAAGCTTGTTGAGGGAATGAATGCGGTGCCTCTCCCTGATTCATGCTTTATGATAGGATGTGATAGATACTTATGGACTTGTTCATGTCCTTGATGCCTCTTGTTTCATTCTTTATATTGATATTCTCTTTGACATTAGTGGATTCATTGTGATTACTATGGCAATGCTAACTCTATGCTTTGGTTTAATTATTGAAGTTAGGTTTATAATTAGCCTTGTGAGTATTTCGCCATTTAGGACATGTGGTTCATGTTTATTTCTTATAACGATTTATCTTGTGCTAGACATTTCATATTGACAACTAATACATTATGGTTTTATGTGGATGATGATATCATGTTATGTGTTAACCCTACTTCATGCTCATATTGGATATGTTGAGGTTATTAGTGATGTTGTGGTTGCCATGATTGTATTACTATTGTGAACTTGAAAGTGATGATGTTATACCACTTATTTATGAGTAGGGTATGATGTCACAACTCTCTTTCACCTATTTGATTATCTATGATATATGCAAGTATATATGTTATTGTATAGACATGTGGTGTTTCGCAAGATGCAAGTACTAGACATCAACTCCACCTAGTTTCATAGGTCTGAGTGTGTCTCTAATCCTAGTGGCAAGTTGATTGGAGATGGCATAAGGTCTTATCACACCCTAGGCTTAGTTGATGTCTTGTCAGTTTTAGTGTTTAAGTCTTGGTTGTCTTGTTGGGTCCTTTTGTGCTCCTCGTTTGATTGTTAATTTATGATTGAGGTGATAGTATATATTGTTGTGCATAGCTTTGTGTGTGAGTAATTAATTATTCATGTGGGAAGATTGCAAGTCCTATATTATTAAGGTAATGGTATTATTTCATGGATTATTATATTGTAAAAATATTATATTATATTTGTATGTGGGAGATATTAATGGTATTGAGTTTAAATTATATTATTCAAGTATTTATGATTATATATGAATTTGATTATTTATTTTATTGGTTATTTGGAGTTGTAAAAATGTATTAATTATTATGTATAACTCATTGTTGTGAATTATTAAATGATGGTAGATATGAATAAATATAAATATATATTTATTTTGGGAGACTTATAATTAATTGATGATTATTCGATGAAATTATATTGATTAAGTATTTATGCTTATTTGTGCATTTATGGTTTTATTTATTTATTGTTTACTTATTGTTGGTTTATTTATTTATTATTTATTTATTGTTTATTTAATTATTTATTGTTTTGATTATTTGATTATTTGCTTTATTGTTTATCTATGTGTTTAATTGTTTACTTACTTACCCCTCATTATGATTGGTCATTTTGGGACTTTTGATTGTAAGATAATATTATTCAATTATTTATTCATTTGTTTATTTATTTATTTACTTACTCCATTTTACTATTGGTCTTTGGGAATTGTAATTGGAGATTATTGTTTATTTTAATTATTTTCTCTCGATTATTGTGAAAGAGTTGGTAACGATAATATTATTTTTATCATTTTAATTTTGGTTGTGAGGAGATATCATTATTATGATTATTTTAAATAGAGATTTTTTTATATTGTTGTATGGTTCTCGTGGTTGGAAATTATTGTATTTTCTAAACTTGGTTTTCAGATGGATTTTTCTGTGAATGCTTGAGGATTGGAGCTTGGTTTTGGATTTTCTTTGTTGATGTGTTGCATGGGGAGAGTTTGTTGGATTTTGGTTGGCAACTTCAGAATTCTCTTTCAATTTTCCTTTGTCCATTTCTTCATTTCTAGGTCAGTGATCTCAACTTTCTTATGCATTTTGATTTTGAAAAGATTGTCTTCATTGTGTCTATGGAAAGGAATTTTATGGTTGTTGTGTGTTGTGAGATTGTTCCTATGCATAATACAGTTGTTGTGGATCTTTATTTATGTGGCTTTGGTTACCTTATTTTGGGTTGTTGGTAATGAAACCTTTAGTTTATTATTGTCATATATTGCCTTGATCTTTTGGCTAGGATATTTTGGATTCGCTTTCTTGATGGATATTAGTTGTATTGAACTCCTATGTATGATTCTCGTTATTGGTGTTGTCATGAGTAAGTTTTTGTGCAGTGTCGGGAAGTTGTTTATTTGTCTTGATATATTGATATTTATCTTATGTTGTACTCTCTCATTTTGGATTGAATTACACCCTTGAAACCTCATGTTGATGTCATATTTGCTTTTGAGTTGATTTTGGACTTTTCATTTACTTTTCTTTGCATCTGAGACAATATTTTATCCTTTGTTGTAAATGTGGTACCCTGGTTATCGAATGTGCTAAACTATTTGTTATATGCGCTATTATACTTTGTTATGCACTACTGTATTTTGTATATGTGCTAAATTGGGCATCGTATGCCCCATCCTATTGTTTATATGTGTTGTATTGTCCTATGAATGCCCTGGTCTGTTATCTAGATGCACTAAATTGGGTAAGATATGCACTAAATTATTGTTTAAATGTGTCGTTTTAGTTAATTTATGCGTCAAAGTTTGGTGTAAAGGTGCCACAGTTTTGTGTATAGATTTTGTACTGTTGATGATTTTTTGAGTCATTTTCACAATCTATATTTATGGCTTTTGGAGAAATTGTGTATCTCGCAGTGATTGTTGGTAATCGTATTTGGAATTATACCTTAAATAAGGTTTATGGCTCTTGGTTGGATGTTTGTTACATGATAATACTTCATTATGGTATTATGAATCAGATGTGTTTATGGTTCTATTCAGATATGGATCCTTTGGATGGATATTATGTGATTTCTTTGGAATAGTCGTATTTGCATGAATATTGTATGTTATTCCCAAGGTTTACGAACATGATAGGGGGAGTGGGCTTCCAAGTGGGTGTTGAGGTTGTGAGAGAGAGATCACCAAGAAATCCCTTGTGTTGGGTGTCGGGGTCTAGACCGCCAAGAAACCTCATTAGAAGTTATTTTGTAAAGAAGTGATAATCTTAAATAATTAATCTAGATGGGCTGGGTAGTAGGTTTTCACATTAATAAGATAATGAAATGATTTTTGGTGCCCCACTCATGGCCTAGAGTGGTAGTATAGGCTTGGGATGAGATTGGGAAGGCCTTAGGTAGGCATGACCGGACTCCCTTGATTCTCTAAAAGGTTTCAAGACGATTTTGTATGGGTATCAAGGGTGTCGAAGCAAGAGACCCCAGGAACTCCCATTTCTATTGTGATAGCATGTAATGACACTCTCCCTTATATGTGTCCTGGTACCTTAAGCTTTTCTTGATGGTAGTCCCTAGTGTCTTTGTGCTTTATGTTTGAGCCTTATGTTGTGGATTTGGATATGTTTTGTGGCTAGTCTTCAGTTATGTTTATGTCATTTGGTTGTTAGATGTCAGCCTAGGCTTAGAGTGTGTGTAGGACCTCGTGTCATTCTTTGAAGCATGGGGGATGGACCTTATTGGTTCTACATGGTTGGGTGCTTTGATGCCTTCTTCCTTTGGGATTTTCTCTTCGTTGGATGTTCATGTGCATGGTTGAAGATTCTTTATCTTGTTCTTGGATTCTTTGAGCAGTTTATCATGTATCTATGTGATTGGAAAATGTCATTATAATCTCTTGTACTTTAGATATTAATAATGTATCTTGAGGCTCTGATTCATTATTGGAATAGATATTGTATATAGGTTATGATCCTTTGAGTAAGACATGTTATGTAATTGGGATAATGATTCCTGTAATTAGAGATTATGGTTTCATGTAGGAGTAATTGATGTTATTTGTATTAATTATAATAGGAGTTACATAATATGTAAGGATTGATGTGGTTGTCTCTATTGAGAAATGGTTAATGATAATGCTTAGAGTTGTTATGGATGTCTAATGGTTGAGATTATTGAGTAGGAACATTAAAATGAACCTTTCTTATTAGTAGCATTACTACATCTTAAATTCATGAGCAAGTGATAGCATGGGAAATGGATATTGTTAATGGGTTATATTTCACGAGAGCATAATGGTTTAGTTAAATGGTTACTTTCCTATTATCTTAGTAGAAATGAATATTATGATTAATGTAGGAAAATATGTGGTAGTTATATGATGTTGTTTATGTTCTTAATGTTATGTTAAGTAATGACATCGGATACCCTATGGAATGTGAATCTATGTGATTTAAGTTATTTTTGCTTGTGTATTTATGTTCATATAGTCATACTTAACTAATTGTACATGTTTCTTTAATTACATGTGTTGTATTAGTTACTTAAAAATAAAAATGTGTCTCTATTTCTTTGTTTAGTTGGTTAGTTTCTCTAGGGTATTTTGGCAGGCTTTACAATGAACAACAAAGCTAAGGCTTAGGCAGTTATTGAAGCTCTGAAAATGGGGGAAAAAAGAAGCCTTTAAAAAATTTACCTAGAGGGAGATTCATTTATTATTATAAATGATTTAAAGAAAGGTGAAATAAATGCTTGGAAGTTGAACAAATTTATACCCATTACTGAGCAAAATTTAGAAACCATTGAATATTTTAAAATTGGGCATGTGAGGAGATTAGGGAACGATGTGACAAATAGGTTGTCTAAATGGGTAGTGCAAGATGATGGGATGAAGTGTACAGTGGAAGATCTTCATAATCTGGAGCTTGATTTGTGAGATGAGGTGGTACGCCGCCATTTTAAAAAGATTTTACTAGAAAGAAGTGGCAATGAATTGATATAACAAGGGTTGAGTAGGTAATAAAACATGTAGATGGTTATTTGGAGCCCACATTTGAGGATGGGTGGTCAAGGCAAGTCACGATGGAGGCTATCTTTTCCTTCATGACACCTCGACAAGAATTAGCATTTATGGGTAAAATTAATGAGAAAAGAATGAATAACCTCTTCAAATTCAATGATGATGTCTTCATACGGATTATGGAAGTACTTCTTGATGAAGATTTCATGGAGATAAAGCACAAATATTGGACGAATGTTGATATCGTTGCAATGGTGGCGGCTTGGGGATTAGAGGTTGGGTAGAAGGAAGATGTAGATTGGGCTTTGAAGGGGTCTATGGCAAAAGACTAGTTGTGTGGACTTCAATTTGTGTTGGACATGGATGTCACTAATACATTTCGCCTCAAATTCTGACGAAGGTTTTTGACAGACAAGGCATTTTGTGATCAAATTTTTTTTTTTTTAAAAGCTCGATAACGTCAAAATGCCAACAACGTTTTCTGACAAAGCCCGTGTTAGTCGAAATTCAGATGCCCACGGGCATTATTTAAAAAAAAAAAAAAGTGCGGGTTCATTTGAAAACTGCTCACAATGGATTGAATTAACTCTCGACTTCCTCCACCTCTGCCTCTGTAAATCGGGTTTGACGTGTCCTTCTCCCTTTAACTCTCGACTTCCTAATTAACAACAACAGATTTATAGCCAAGTGTTTTGTTATCTTTAAATCCTAGCAAGGATATCGAAGGATTTAGTTTTAACTTGATCCTGAACAAGACTACCACTTCAAGGGCATCTATATGAATTATCTTTTCCTGGTTTGGTTATCTTTTCTTGGTTTAAAATTGGGTTGTCTAGCAAGTGATATTGAAGGATTGAGTAGCTAGTTCGAAGGGTATCAAACTATTGGAGATGGCGAAATTCCTGTAGATTTTTGCATGCCTGTAAATTCCTATGGACTTGTAGGTTGTGTGTTTGAATCATGTAAAGTTGGTTGTAGACAAGTTCATTTCAGAGTGTGTGTCTCATAAATTTGAGCTTGTCATCCTATCGATATGTTCTCATTTATATGTTTTTCTTTACTAAATCCTAATGTTGCAGTTCCTAGTTATTGAAAAGTCTTTCAATTATCGATTATGTTAGATAAAGGCTAAAAGTATTGTATAAAAATTAAAAAATAAGTAAACCCTATTTTCTGTACCAAAATCGGGACATAAGCAGCAGTGATGTCCACATATTTATCTAAGTATTGTTACAAAATAGGCTTCAACTTCCAAGTTTTGTCAAATCCACTGAAAAAGCTTTTAAAATCAAATAAGTTGATAAGCATTTGAATCTTCCATAGTTCAATTTGGCACCGGTTGTAGAGTGTGTTGGGATTCAATCCAACAGTTGGAATTTTTACTCGAATCCCCCCTAATGTATATAGCCTTATTTTGCCCATCATATGTAATAGATTTGAGAAATCTTTAAATGGATCTCCCTCGGTCAAATTTGTCTAGGTGTCGTTCCTCTTCATTTCACCTGCTATTATCATATGTTGAAAGTTGCAAAAGCCCAAAAAAAATCTTTGTCTAGGAAGGTTTTGGTCATTTTTCTCACTTTTTGTGGAGTTGCAGACTTTTTGTTGACTACTGTCAGTCCCACGTGGAATCTCTGCTAAGTATATTGGGTTTTTCTTCTCTTCATCTATTTTTGTTTCCTCCTTTTGAGGGTTTTTAACAAACAGCTGGACTTTTGTCTCTTTGTCCCAATATTACACTCTCTTTTGCCCCTAATAACCTATTTGAGGTTGTAGAATGAAGAGTTATCTTTAATTCAAGACAGGTTCGAAGGTCAGCCATGGATTATAAAGAAAGTTCTAATGGTTTTTGTCAAAACTATTATAAAACCCTTGTTGACAGGGTTGCAACAAAAGAATTGATTATAACTCTTAAATAACTAGTTCTAAGATGACTTTCATACTTGCGATATCCTTTTGCGTAGTTTGTGAAGCTTATGCACCGAAGTTTTGATAGCCCGATTTTTTTGCGTGTGAAGAAAGACCGTGTCATAAAATACCAACGAAGAATAAAATAAGGAGACAATTGCTAGATTGTGGTATAACTTGAAAAGAAAAGGTGATGGAAAGTGTTATTGTCCCTACAAAATGTTTATGACATGGTCTTTCTTTACACGCAAAAAATGCCCAATAACATCGAAATGCTAACGGTGTTTTCTGACGAAGCCCATGTTAGTTGGAATTTGGATGACCACAGGCATTATTAAAAAGAAAAGAAAAGCACGGGCTCATTTCAAAACTGTGTGCGACGAATTGAATTAACTCTCGACTTCCTCTGCCTTTGCCAATTCCTTTGTTTCTTTTGCCTCTTCCTCTGCCTCTACCTTTGCGAATTGAGTTTGATGTGTCCTTCTCCCTTTAACTCTCGACTTCCTGATTAACAATAAAAAAATTATAGTCGAGTGTTTTGTTATCTTTAAAGCCTAGCAGGGATATCGAAGGATTCAATTTTAACTTGCTCTTGAACAAGACTATCACTTCAAGAGCATCTATATGAATTGTCTTTTCCTGGTTTAAAACTAGGTTGTCTAGCAGGTGATATCGAAGGATTGAGTAGCTAGTTTGGAGGGTATCGAACTATTGGAGATGGCAAAATTCTTGTAGATTTTTGCATGCCTATAAATTCCTATGGACTTGTAGGTTGTGTGTTTGAATCATGTAAAGTTGGTTGTAGGTTGTGTGTTTGAATCATGTAAAGTTGGTTGTAGACAAGTTCATTTAAGAGTGTGTGTCTCATAAATTTGAGCTTGTCATCCTACCGATATGTTCTCATTTATATGTTTTTCTTTACTAAATCCTAATGTTGCAGTTCCTAGTTATTGAAAAGTTTTCCAATTATCGATTATGTTAGATAAAGGCTAAAAGTATTGTATAAAAATTTAAAAATAAGTAAACCCTATTTACTGTACCAGAATCAGGACATAAGCAGCAGTGATGTCCACATATTTATCTAAGTATTGTTACAAAATAGGCTTCAACTTCCAAGTTTTGTCAAATCCACTGAAAAAGCTTTTAAAATCAAATAAGGTGATAAGCATTTGAATCTTCCATAGTTCATTTTGGCACCAGTTGTAGAGTGTGTTGGGATTCAATCCAATAGTTGGAATTTTTACTTGAATCCCCCCTTGTGTATATAGCCTTATTTTGCCCATCATATATAATAGATTTGAGAAATCTTTAAATGGATCTCCCTCGGTCAAATTTGTCTAGATGTTGTTCCTCTTCATTTCACCTACTATTATCATATGTTGAAAGTTGCAAAAGTCCAAAAAAATTCTCTGTCCAGGAAGGTTTTGGTCATTTTTCTCACTTTTTGTGGAGTTGCAGACTTTTTGTTGACTACTGTCAATCCCACGTGGAAGCTTTGCTAAGTATATTGGGTTTTTCTTCTCTTCATCTATTTTTGTTTCCTCCTTTTGAGGGTTTTTAACAAACAAATGGACTTTTGTCTCTTTGTCACAATATTCCATTCTCTTATGCCCCTAGTAACCTATTTGAGGTTGTAGAATGAAGAGTTATCTTTAATTCAAGACAGGTTCGAAGGTCAACCATGGATTATAAAGAAAGTTATAATGATTTTTGTCAAAACTGTCATAAAACCCTTGTTGACAGGGTTGCAACAAAATAATTGATTAGAAAACCTAAATCGGGGAGCGGCAATGGGGGAAGGAGCAAGCAGCGGCAATGGGGGAATTCAGAATTCAAACTCTCTGCAAGGTGGGAATTCTAGTTCCAATGATGGGAGTGGCTAGATTGTAACTGGTCCCATAGGAGAGAAGGATAAGCCTCCGAACTTTCTGGAAGTTGCTGCTATTCAGTAGACTGGTGGTACTCTGCCAGAGAAGATGGAGGGTTCCTCTGGGCCCTTGGGGGAAGGGACCAGCGGGGGGCCCATTCCACATGATGGCTCCAGGGAGAGCGGAAAAGAATAAAAAAAATGGTCTTCCCTATTTGGAACTAGACCAACTGGTAAATCCTCATTTCCTCCTGTCAAGAATATATATGATCCTTCTAGAGGTAAGTTCGCTATCTCTATCCTTGATCTGGTTTTGGATCACAATATAAATAGTATGTCGAACTCTTTCGTAGGCAAATTTATGGGACTGCGTCCTAACATTGAAGTTGTTAGGGCCTATGTCAAACAAAAATGGGCCCTTAAGGGTAATGTTGAAATTCCGGTCCTACCCAAGGGCCTCTTGTCCTTTTCTTTCTCTTGTGAAGAAGACAAACTCATTATTCTTTATGGAAGTCCCTGGATGGTAGGAAAGACAGCCTTGGTTCTTCGTAAATGGCAACTGAATCTGAATATGAAAGACTCTCTCTTAACACAAGTTCTAGTTTGGGTAAAGCTGCCAGGCTTGCCTCTAGAATATTGGGCTGAAAGTATCTTCTTTGGAATTGCAAACTCTTTTGGTGAACTGCTCTCTATAGACCCAGTAACAGCTTCAAAAAGGAGACTCACTCATGCCAGGTTTTGCGTAGGGGTAGCCTATGATGCAGATATGCCAGATCAGATAGATTTAGTTTCAAAGCTGGGAACATGGAAGCAACATATTGAATATGAATCTATTCCCTTTGCCTGCTTCCATTGTAAAAAAGCAGGGCACTAGGTGAAGTCCTATCCCACCAAACCCAAGGCAGAATCCAGGCAGCCTAAGCCCCATTTTGAGAACCAAAGGGCACCAGAAAAAAAGGTATGGCAAGTTAAAAACTCAGATAGTAAAGAAGAAAACTCAAATCATTTTAATCCCTTGGGGGAGAGGAAGGAAGTGCCCTTAGCCTCTATCTTCAGTCCTACAACCCAAGAAGCTCTGAGAAATGATCCAACCAAAGTCAACCTCCCGATTACTTCTCAAACAGGGGAGCAGAAAGATCAAACTGATTACCCAAATTATATAGTTGAAGTGGTAGCTGATACCTATGAAGGAAATGAACTGCAAGAGAAAAATGATCAACCAGAGGAAGGGGAAATCCCTGTTTCCCGAGAAGAAAAGACTGATTCCTCTTTGCTCGTGCCTAGTCTTGAAATACAAGAAGCCCAAAAATGTTCAATTTTGGGCTTGAACCTCTCAGACTCAGTCTGGAGTTCAAAATCAACTAACAGTGATTTAAATGATTCAAATGCTTCTAGAACCCCTAACTGGGGAAATGAAGAAGAAATTTCCAAAATCCTAAACAACCCGGTAGCGGCTCCTGAGATAGACGCTAAATGGAAAATACCAAAGCAAAGGAATAAGAAAGGAACTACTCCCTTGACTTCTCTTCTTAGGAAATCTAACAGAACAGCTCAAGTGGATGTCGGGTATACCTCCTCCTCCCCAGGTCGTCCCTCTAATCACATAGTTAGAATCAAGGAGGCCAACAAGAACATTGTAGATGGAACCCAGAAGACTCTTAAGGAGTTAGGAATTGGTCAGTATCTATGAAGATTATTTCTTGGAATATTAGGGGACTTAATAACCCCCATAAGCATGACATTATCACGAATATAATAAGGGATAGTAAACCTGATATCTTTCTAATTCAAGAAACCAAATTGAGTAAAGAGAAAGTTGAATCTTTAAAGTTTTTCAAAAATGGAAATGTCAGTGGCGGTAGCTCTGAAGGTGCTTCGAGAGGCATAGCAACCATTTGTAATCTTAATTCTGTCAAAGGGCAAGTTATCATCCAGGACAACAATTTCTCGTGTATCAAATTTGAGCACCTAAAAGATGGTACTTCATGGGTCCTCACCAACATTTATGCTCCCAACACCTTAAAGGCTAGAAATTCCTTTTGGAAAAAACTTATTCAAGCTAGGGACAGCTTCAGGAATCTTAGCTGGCTGGTTATGGGAGACTTCAATACTCCTTTGAGAGAGGAGGAAAAATATGGAGGAAGCCCCCCTCAGCTGGAAAGCAGGTTGGCCCTTATGGATTTCATTAACTCTCAGACCCTCAATGACTTGGAAATACAGGGATGTAATTATACTTGGACTAACAGGAGAACTGGTACTAATCTTATCCAAGTTCATCTTGATAGGACTCTCATTTCCGATGACTGGTTTAGTCATTATTTTTGCTCTTTGTCGGCCCACATTCAGGTTGGTTCAGATCATTTTCCCATCACCTCTATTGCTAACTCCATCAATAGAAGGAGAAACTTCCCCTTCATATTTGAAAAAAAGTGGACCCTCCACCTAGACATCAAAAGTAATATCCAGAAATGGTGGAGCATTCAAGTTGAGGGAACTGCTATGTATAGAGTTGTTAAGAAGCTTGAGAGTGTAAAGGACAACATAAGAATCTGGAATAAATCCAGCTTTGGGAACATTTTTTAGGCCAAAAGAAAAGTCTGGGAAGACCTCAAAGAAATACAAACTCAAATCTAGAAAGATGGTTTCAGAACTGTGTCCATTGCTGATGAAAATGAGACTCTCAAAAAATATCATGATATCATTGCCACAGAGGAATTCTTTTGGAAGTAGAGATCAAGATGCATCTGGCTTAAGGAAGGAGATAGGAACACAAGATTCTTCCACATGTCGACTATCAAGCATAAAGCAGTTAATAGGGTTACCAAACTCGTGGTGGCTAGAGCGGAGATTATTAAGGAGGAGGAAATTAGAAAGGAAGCTAAAACTTTTTTTTCAGAACTGCTAATGAGGGATAATAGATTGGATGTTGAAGCTCAATCTTCTTTTCTTCTTAACATCCCTTGTCTCATTGATGATCATAAGAATGCCTCCCTTTCTTCCATTCCTTCTAATCAGAAAATCAAAAATGTTGTCTTCTCCTTTGATGGTAACAAAGAGCCGGGCCCGGATGGTTTTCCAATGTTCTTTTTTCAAGATTTATGGGACATTGTCAGGAAAGATGTTAAATATGGAGTCAAGGATTTTTTGGGGGCTAGGAAACTTTTGAAAGAAATCAATGGCACATTTATGGCTCTCATTCCCAAATCTCAAGGCGCTGACTCTATGGACAAATTTAGACCTATCAGTCTTTGCAATTCCTTTTATAAGATTATCTCTAAGGTTCTTACTTCTAGATTGCTTTATGTCCTTCCTGCTCTTATTAATCACTAGCAAAATGGTTTTGTCCCTGGTCATCAAATTCTTGACTCTATTATTACTGTCCATGAGAACATTCACTCTCTTGTTAAAGCTAAGAAGCAGGGTCTCATCCTTAAGCTTGATCTCTCCAAAGCCTATGATAGGGTTGACTGGTCTTTTAACTTGAAGGTTCTCATGTCTTTTTGTTTCTCACCCAGAGTTTTGGATCTCATCACCCAACTTATCACCTCTGCTTCTTTTGTTGTCATTATCAATGGTTCACCTTCTCCTTTTTTCCAAGCTTCTAGAGGTCTTAGGCAAGGGGATCCTATTTCCCCCATCCTCTTCATTATTATGGCAGAATGTTTTGGAAGGAGTATGAAAATTTTGGTTTTGCAAGGCTCCTTTAAGGGCCTCCACCCTTCCTATGTGGATCTTGTTTGTTCTCATCAACAATTTGTCGATGATACTATTATCATGGGGGAATCTAGTATTTTTGAAGCTAAAATTTTGAAGAGTACTCTTTGTAAATTTGCCTGTGCATCGGGTCAGCTTATCAGCTGGACTAAAAGTGAAGTTTTTTTCATCAATACCCCAGAGAGAAGACAACAGAGAATTAGTAGAATCTTGGAGTGTAGGATTGCTGATCTTCCTGCAAACTACCTTGGTCTCCCTATGGGCACTGCTCCTCCTGAATCCTTCTGGAGTTCTCTTGTGGACAAATTCCAAAAAAAGTTAGCTGGATAGAAAGGAGCCCTCCTAAGTCAAGCTGGAAAGCTCCAACTTCTTAAAGCTTCTCTTCTAAGTATTTCGATATATGCTCTTAGCCTTTTCAGAATTCCAGTTAAGTATGTTGATGCTATCGAGAAAATCCAAAGAAGATTCCTTTGGTCTGGGGTTGAGGACAAGAAAAGAATGTCCTTGTTGGCTTGAGACTAGGTCTGTAAACCGAAGAGCCATGGCGGTCTGGGCTTGAGGAGGATCTGAACCCTAAATGAAGCTCTTCTATCCAAACAAGTCTGGAGAATGTTTCAACTTGATACCGAATGGTGTAAAATTTGGCGAAGTAAGTACACTCTCAAGTGCTCTTCCCTTTCTTCTTTTATCAATTCAGATATTAGTATTAATGGTTCCCACATATGGAATTATGCCTCTAAATGTAAAGAAAGTATAGCTAAAAGAGTGATCTGGAAAGTTGGAAATGGTAGGAAAGTTAAATTTTGGGAGGATCCCTAGCTTTTTGATAAACCTTTGATAAAAATCAATGAATGGGCCCCCACCTTTGCTCCCTCTTGTATAAGATCTTTTGGCTCCTTAGTTGCTGAGTACCGGAGTGGTAACGAATGGCAGAATATTGAAAGCATCCACCTAAGCCTCTCTAAGCTCAAGATCCATTTGTCTGCAGTTTGGTTGAACAAAGAGGTTGACTCCCTAGTCTAGAAACATGATCCCAAAGGTACCCTTACTATTTCCTCTATGTATTGTGTTATGTCCCTTGATCCTTTAGGTAATCCCTTCTGGTCTAAAGTCTGGATTAGAGGCCTTACCCCCAAGATCAATTCCTTCTTCTGGACTGTCCTCCATAATAAAATCTTGACCCTTGACAACCTGAAATGCAGAGGCTTTGCTATCCCTAATAGATGTGCTCTATGCCTTCAGGAAGAAGAGTTTGTGGACCACCTTGCCATTCACTGCCCCTTCTCAGCCTCAATATGGGAAAGATTCCTCAATAGTTTTAGCATTGCATGGGTGTTTCCCAACACCATCACAAATATGTTTTCCTCCTGGAACATAAAATGGACTAATTCTTTTTTGAGATCTTTGTGGTAGCTCTCGCTTCCTCACCTCCTATGGGGACTATGGAAAGAAAGAAATACTCGAATCTTCAAGGACATTTCCCTCAATCAGGATACTGTGTTCCAAAAAATCCAATGGGCGATTTAGGAAAATATAGAGATCATTGAGGGTCCTTGTTTTTTGAACAATACACTGTAAGCAAATATTTTAAGGGTGTGGAACATGAAGAGTACCGACAATCCAAACCTCAATCATAATAAAAGGATTGAAGCCAAATGGCAAACCCCCCCTCACGGTTGGTTCAAAGTTAATTGTGACGGTGCTGCCAAAGGTAACTCGGGTCCTTCAGGTTGTGGAGCTGTTCTAAGAGATGACAAAGGAATGTACAAGGAAATGGTTGTTGTCCCTATTGGAATTCAAACTAATCATAAAGTCGAAGTTATGGCTACTCTCCAAGGTATCCTCCTAGCAAAAAAATGGAATTGTCCCCACCTATGGATTGAAGGGGACTCAAACAATATTATAAATTGTCTTAAGGGGGTCTCAAAACCTTCATGGTCGATCAACAACATTATCATCTCTCCTAGAGACCTTATTAGTACCTTTTTAAAAAGCTACATTTCCCACATTTACTGGGAGGCCAATGGCTCTACTAACTGGGCTGCCACTGTGACGGTTAACAAGGAAGCAATTACCATGTGGACGGGAGAACAAGGACTCCCTGAAGATGTCAGGAAAATCATTTGCTATGATCGTTATAGAAGTACTCCTAAGATATTTGATGGACAAGATAATTATGAAAAGAACTGACTTGAGTACTTCGAGTCATTATAATAATGAGAGACTCATTTATTATATTACCAATGCCATAAGTTCCCATGCTTTATGGGTGACTTTGATAGTTCTGAAAAGCTCACCGGCTAATCTGCTTTGCAAGTTTCAAATTTGGTGTTGAAAAGCGACAATATGGGTGGTAACAAGAGGCGATATGAACCAAGTAGCTGTAAAGAATGGAAACAGAAGGAGGAGCTTTGGGGTATTTTGCAGAAGGGTGGCTTCTCGAAATTCATGGAGAGACTCCATGGTCAAGACGACATGGTCACCATTTTTTCTGTAAAAATTAGAAAAAGGGCATGCTGAAAATGGGAGACCAAACTGTAGAAATCGATGAAGATTTAATTGCTCAAGCTACGGGGCTCACTAGAGAAGGGTGCAACTTCTACAGAGATAGGAAAGCCAGTAGGGAAGCTATTGAAAGATACCCGGACACTGAGAAAGAGAAGAAACGACTAGTAAAGTTGAGCAAAACCTACTACCCGCCCAGGGCTTTTGCCAAACCCTGGTGGGAAGTCCTCTTTGTTTTAATGTGATACATCACTTTAGATGGTAGGTTCACTAAAGTTTATGGTTATCACATTGTTCTACTGAATCACTTTAGGCACAATGATAAGGTTAACTTCCCTTATTTTTTGCTCTGTTCGATGAATGCGTCCCTCAAGGCCTACAAAGAGAACCCACGGGGTAATACGGCCATGCACCAAGGCCTTATGGTACTAATCTACGACCATTTTAAGGCCAACCAAATTGCTCGGATGCAGCCCTCTGTAGATTTTGAGGATGAGGGGTCTGACCCTGCCTTCTCAGAGGAAGAGAAGTCTGAAAGTGACCCTTCAACTGATACTGAGGACAACATGGATGTCTTGGATTATGAAAGTAGGAAGAAGAGGAAATACATCAAAACGAGACCCTCATCCTCTAAGGGCAAAAGACCTAAAGGTAGACCCCTAATTAGCATTTCTTCGGAAGAGGAGACTTCGGACGACTCTGAGGAGGAGTACCCTCAAGAACGACTGAAGAAGAAGACAAAAGCTCACACCCAGGCTAGGGAAATGCACAAGAAGAAAGAGGAGACTGTTAAGGAACCAGAAGCCCACAAGCACGTAAGGGCCCTGGAAGATGATCAGAATCTGGAAAAGGAGACCATGGAAGAGGCTCTTAGGGCTGTTAACACAACCATCCAACACACCCCTAAAGAGGAAAAGGCAACCCCTGGAAAAGTTGACCCCCCCTCTAACCCTCCCCTCGAGGGTTTGCAAGGTTTCATGGAAACTATGGAGTGGCTCATCAATGGTTACAAGAAAGCTATGGATGAAAATAAAAAACTCTGTAACAGAATCTTGATCTTGGAAACCATCAATACAGGGGAAGGGAAGACCATGGCCAACTTCATAGAGGACCTAAAAAGTACCATCACCAAAGTTGAAGACATAAGAGATGCTTTCAACCCTAGGTTTGAAAAAATTGAGAAGGATTTGTTGGAAGGAAAGAATCTTGCTGACACTAACGACCACACTCTCATGGATATTGTCAGCAAAATTGGTAAAATTGAGGAGTGTCTGAAGAACATTGCTAAACAGAGCCTTAGCAGCCTGAAGATTTCAGCCAACAACACCAATACTCTCATCAGCAAACTGGATGATGAAAAGGAAATCCTGGACATTCATCCGGAAATGAAAGGAACAAGGGAAGCTCAAGGCCCCAGAACCCGCACCATAGGCAAAAAGAAGGACAAAAAACCTAACAAGGATATGGAAGACCTTAAAGTTGTCAGGGCTACTTACGACGAACTGGTGACAAAGGCGGAGGACTTGTTGAAGAAAATTTCTGTGTAGTGCCTTCTTAGTTTCTTTGTTGTTGTTAGTTTTGCTGTCCTTTTGGTTCACTAGCTTTTTGCCATTTTTTTGTATGCGGTTCTTAAGCACTGATCTTTTTGGTGTCTTATCTTAATATCTTTTGTTAAAGGTTTCGGGTCCTGAAAACCTATTTTTTTAATTAATCAGAATAAAAGATTTGATTATAACTCTTAATGTAACCGCTTAAGCTTCTTCATATTTTGGATTCTAATATTCAATTCAATTATTTTTTATATGAAGTTGGTTTCATGTTGATTGGTTGTATAAATTATAAGAAATCTTATGCCCTAGCAGGATAAATATGGAATGAGCCTAAATGCCATTGACTCAAAACCACATTATGAATGATAAAACCTTAAAATTCTCAAATTAAAACCTTAATACATTATGAATGACTTGATTGACTTCTTTATAAATTCATCATTCCTAAGTTGATTCTATTAGATGACACAATAAAAAGGTTTCTCTTTTTTTTATACTCAAATATTTTTCATCAACTTGCCAAAATCAAGCTTCTTTTTTAGCCAAGAAAACTATCTAAATAAAATAGTCTTCATAATTGAAGAGAGTCTAAGTTTAAGTAACATTTCAACTTCTATATAACTAGTTCTAAGAAGACTTTTATACTTGCAATATCATTTTGCATAGTTTGTGAAGGTTATGCACCGAAGTTTTGATAGCCCGATTTTTTTGTGTGTGAAGAAAGACCATGTCAAAAAATATCAACGAAGAACGAAATAAGGAGACAATTGCTAGATTGTGGTCTAACTTGAAAAGAAAAGGTGATGGAAAATGTTATTGTCCCTGTGAAATTTTGTAAGGGCTTAAAGACTAGAAGACTTCTAATCAAAACAACTAAGAAATATTGTAGGCAACATGGTCACATTGAAGGGGCATGATTATCATCCATTGGTAAGTTGTTCATTATATCGTTATAACAATTTATATACATAAGAAATCACTTCATGATGAGATCATGATCATGGTTTATTTATGTTGATCGTTTTTATATAGGTTGAGCTCTGCAGGCACATGATATGGACCAACACAACCCGGAGAATATGTTTTTTGAAGTGGAGGAACATGGAGGTGTGAATATTGAAGCTGAAGATAATGATCCCATGGAAGATGATGATCGTGTGCCAGAAAACACAATTGAAGATGATGGTGCAAATACATTGATCAATGACATATTTAGTACTAGCGCAGCCGATCATGATGATCAAGATGACTTTAATGTTGTTCATGATTTACTATACTTGAGAAGGCATACAAGCCCCTTTATGAAGGCTCCAAAACAACCCTTCTCTCCATTGTATTGTTGTTGGTGAACTTCAAGGTTATGAATGGTTTATCCAACATATCAATCTCACGTATGTTAAGGTATGGCGTATATGTCATTATAGTTAATAAAGGGTGAATCACATGCCATTAATATTCTTTATATTAACAAATTAATATTTTGTAGATTGATAGGTGAGTTTTTGTTACCACCATCAAATATTCTACCTTGCTTATACCAAGAATTATCTTCCATTGTGAAATATATTGAAATGGAGTATCAAGCAATAGATGCTTATCCCAATGATCATATTATATATCATAAACAACTTGAATTTGCAACAGAATGTCCTGAATGTCATATCAATAGATATCGAACAGATCAAATAACAAAAAAGGTGCCTCGCAAGGTTCTTCGTTATATTCCCATTATTCCACGTATGCGATGATTATTTAGGAACACTAGCTTGGCACAATTTATGGACTATCATGCATGCAATAGAAGTCGAGATAACATTATTCAAATGCCTGCAGATGGTTCAACATTTATGGACATAGAGTAAAAGTGGCCACACTTTAAAGAAGAACCTCGTAATCTCAAGCTTTCATTGACAGTGGACGATGTCAATCCATTTGGAGAGATGAGATCTGTTTACTTGGTTTGGCCATTTTTTGTTATCAACAATAACATTCCTCCATGGATGTCAATAAAGAGGGAGCACATAATGTT
Organism: Cryptomeria japonica; assembly: GCF_030272615.1. Taxonomy (NCBI): domain Eukaryota; kingdom Viridiplantae; phylum Streptophyta; class Pinopsida; order Cupressales; family Cupressaceae; genus Cryptomeria; species Cryptomeria japonica. The sequence goes on along the minus strand of NC_081413.1, from coordinate 586,733,374 downwards.
GGTGATGATTGTTCCAGGTATTTTATCATTTAATAGTCATCTACATTTAATTATAAATATTGCAGTAAAATGATCATAATAATTATGTAATGTTTTTGTTCATTCAACTATGCAAGTACCAAGTTAAAGATATGAATGTATATATTGAGCCTCTTATCGACGAGTTGTTGGATTTATGGAATGGTGTCACTATGTATGATGTCTCTAGACCAATAGGACAAAGACAATTTCAATTCCATGCAATGCTTGTATGGACAATACATGATGCCCTAGGGCTAACACATTTTTGTGGTATGTTATAGTGTTCAAGTTGCACATTATAATTATAATTATAAAAATTAACACATTTAATCCAATTATACATTATCATGTAGGTCTTCAAACAAAGGGAAAATTTGCATGTCTAGTTTGTGGTCCGAAGATGAAATCCCGTCATTCAAAAGTTTAGGAAAGTAGGTGTTTGATGAGTATAGGTACTTCCTCCACAAAAATCACAAGTCTCGAAATACTAAAAAAACATCTTTTCAATGGGAAAAAAGAGACTACATGAAAGCCACGAAGAATGACACCTTTCCTATAGAAGTTAGAATACAATAGAATTAATCATCAAGGTAATGTCATTCCATCTAATGGTTTATGTTTGGAATTTGTATTTTTCTATTGTGTTTTGTTTATTGATGATGTAATTGATGATCGTGAAGGTCGTCAAGGCATTAATGACCACCTTCCAAAGGGACTAAAAGGTTCTCCATGACAATTTAGTAGGCTGCCTACTACGAGTAGCTACAAATTGTGCATTGATACTATGCATATTGGAAAGAATACAACAGAGACATTATGGAAAATATTGGAGGGAAGGCGTGACAAATAAAAAATTGCCAAAATCTGTAGTGACATTCGGGAATCTAATAATGCAATGAAAAATGTCATTCAATCAAATAGCATTAGAGACCAGATTAATATAAGTGTCCTTCCTTGGTTATTAACGGACCAGCAAAGCAATTCTATAAAAGAAGTCATACAAAGAATTCGAATTCCCATGGGATTTGTTGCGCACATAAACAATCTCATATCAAAGAAAAGTAAATTTGGGCTAGGGATGAAAACACATGATTGGCATACCTTTATTAAGGTAATTCATGTTCTTGTGTATTTACTAAATATTTGTATACTACTCATGTAGTTTTCATTGTATTATGTTAGAAAACAATGAAAAGATCATTTGATAATTGTTGCAGTACGTTCTACCTCTATCTCTCCCAGACAACTTTGATAATAATGTCAAGCAAGTCATATATGATCTTGGAAAATACACGAGGTAAGTAGTTATCTTTGTTCAATTTGTTGTATAGATAATATATTTGTGATTTGTTTTACTTGTTATGTAATATATTCTATATTATTTTGTAAAGTCTCGTTTATATATTTTTGTGTCTTGAATCTCGTCTAGGTGGTTGTCATCTAAAGAAATTCATAAAGAAGATATAAAATATTGGAAGAGAAAAATTCCTCACTTAATGTGTGACATACAAAAGTGTCTACCTTCAACTTTTTTCAATGCACAAGAACACTACCTCATACACCAAGTCGAGGAGATTGAATTGTGTGGACCTGTACGCACTAGGTCAATGTGGATGGTTGAGAGGCACTTGAAATTTTTGAAGGCTTTGGTTCGACAAAGAGCACATCCTAAGGGTTCTGTGGTGGAGGGATATATGGTATACCAGACTATGGTGTACATTGTCGAATATCTTCCTAAGTTTGCAACAGAGATCCACGTAGATCACATTTGGGATCCCAACCCCATTAACAAATTCAAAGGGGAGTACTTGATGGGGAAAGGTAGATTGAGGAAAGTGAGAGGTAATTATAAGATGTTATTGTAGTTAATTAATTCTTATTCTTCCAAGTAAAACAGTTGTAAGTCGTCTATTAATTATTTGTACAATTGGTTGGGAGTGGGATGCGCTACATTTGTATATTGCAAACAATCTTGATTGGATGATGATGTGGATTGAATGATGTTAACATTTTGGTCGCAGATTAACATGGGAAGGTGTGGATTCATTGGTTAAAGTAGATCATCGTAATGAAGACTCCAATGTTATGCAAAGGGAAATTGATTTAGCATATGGTTTAAGAGATAAACAGGTATGTATAATTTTATTAATCACTCGTATGTTTATCAACTCCCGATGCAATAATTTTAACATGTTAGACATATTGTAGGTCAAACACCACAAGGCTATGTGCTGCAATGGTCATAAATTTTGCATCAAAAAGTTAGATGACACAAAGAAAACTTGTGATTCTAGAATAACTGCAGTCTTTGAGGTGACTAATATTTCATCTAGAAATGACATACATCCTCAAGAGTCTCAAAATCAATACTATGACATTTTGGATGATATCCTTCAACTTAGTTTTGTTCGTCTTCAAATGGTATAGGCTACGACTGAATAAAAATGATCTTGATAGAATTGTTATTGAACATGATAATGGATTTATAATGGTTAATACAGGGTCATTTGAGCCAGTTGGGGATGAGCCCTATGTTCTTCCAAGCCAGTGTGAGCAGGTATTTTACTCAGAGGTTCCACATAAACCAGGTTGGTCATTTGTTGTTAGACATGATCCAAGAGGAAGGCCGATAAAGTATAATGAGATGGAAGAAGAAGATACCGAAGAAGTAGAAGATGATGTAGATGATGATGGTGATGATGATGTCATTGTTGTTACTGCTGCTAATGATGATGATGGTGGTGATGGTGATGATGGTGATGATGATGACGATGATGATGACGATGACAATGATGACAACAATGACGATGACAATGATGACGATGACGATGACGACGATGATAATGATGACGATGATGATGATGATGATGATGATGATGATGATGATGATGATGATGATGACGATGAGTTGGATGAAGAAGAAGATCAATGACATGAATGAAATGTGATGATGATGATGATGATGATGATGATGATGATGATGATGATGATGATGGTGGTGATGATGATGATGATGATGATGATGATGGTGATGATGGTGATGATGATGATGATGATGATGATGATGATGATGACGATGAGTTGGATGAAGAAGAAGATCAATGCCATGAATGAAATGTATGACATTTTTTGAACTTTATGTTTATTTATGGATTTTGGACTGTTTATTAGCTATATGATGGATGATGATTTAAAACACATATATGATGGATTACATGTTTATGATGATACATTTGACATTTTTTGAACTTTGTGTTTATTTATGGAACATTGACTGTCTATTAGCTATGTGATGCATGGTGATTTATGATACATATGTGATAGATTACATGTATATGATGATACATATGTGATGCCTATGATGCTTGATTATATATATGATGATACATATGTGATGCTTATGATGCTCATGATACATATGTATTTATTATTTATCAAATTACAAATATAATGCTTATGATGCTCAATTGTTGGTGTTGATTTCATGTATATATTTTGTGTGATGCTGCCACCCTTGGTGTAAACAGGTAATTGATTATAGACATCATCAACCCTTTAGTTGAGGATCCTGCACAGTCTACATAAAGTAAAGGTAAGGAATAAAAAAATATACAATGATTATGATGATTGCATATTGTTCATGTTGTGTACTATGTAATTTTTAGTATACGTATCATGTAATTTTTAGCTAACATAACATAATTGAATTACATATGCAGGTACCTAAAACCCTTTGACGAGGATCCTGCACAGCCTCATGGATCGCCAGGTATAAGTCAATACACCCTATAGAAATAGTTTATTTTTAAAAAATTACTAGGAAAACAAACTTCCTAAGTTCTTCAAACCTCGACATTAGCAGCAAATATAATACAGTTATCAACACTTGAGGCCCTAGTTGGACTTATTCAATTTTTAATCTCAACGTCAACTTCAGGATCGACTTTTTCATCAACATTACCCTCATTTGCAAAATATCTCTCTCATTACCGACTAACTCACTCATTTGATGGAGTGCAGGTACCACCAAATAGGTATTTGTTAGATGTGTCTTCCTCGAGTGAGGGAAATGTAGGAATAGTCGACGAAAGTGAGACATTTAGTAGGTCTAAAATAGGGACATCAACCAGTGGTCAAAAGTTTAGAAGAAAATTAAATAAACGCATGGAATTTTTCCTTGCTCAAGGGGGGTCATGTTCTTATAATGATGAGACCAAAGGTGACATCGAGGTGCCCTTGAGGTACAAACATCTACAAACATCTACAGAAACAATGGGTACCCAAGGAACTTCCTCCAATAAACACTGATTTTTGTGTTAATGAGAGGATATATCTCATAGGACCTTCGTCGTTACATGGTTTGGGCCTATTTTTTATGGATGACATAAAGGTATGTTACAACAAAGTTGTTGAATTGATGGAGTATGTCAGACCTTGTTACAATTACAAAAATTGGATGCAGATTATTTGATATAAAAAAAGTATGTGTAGGTATGCACTGTCAACAAATTATACACAACAAGAGATAAAGATCAAAGTAAACGAGTGGCTATATACATTGATGGAAGGCCAAAAGCAACAGGGAATATTGTAGGTTTTATAAATAGTACGCGACCTGGGTCAACTAATAAGCAACCCAATTGCATATTCGAGGTGAGCGAAGGAAATCGTGTATTCATATGTGGGATAAAATCAATAAGTGCAGGGGAAAAGCTGCTAATCGATTACAATTTGAATCGTATAGATACAAACAAAGTTACCAACGTGGGGGTCGTACGTACTATATACCATTTAAACCAACCTCCAATTAATGACTCCAATATACCATCTTATTATTAAGTTTTTTTGCTAAGTCTATTGGTTTCATTTCGCCAACGTGTTTATATTTTTTCTTTGTCATAGGGCGACCTGGATCTGTCACATAGCACAGGCAAGGATGTAGGTCCCGACACTTCTACCGAGCAGGTAAACCTCATTGTAATTGTACAAATTAGATAGAAGCAAACAGTTACATTATTATATTATTTTATTGAGTGTTTTGGAGTAATTTTGATAGTGTTAATAATATTCTTGTCATAGACGGATGTTAGGGGAAAGGGAAAGGAACCTCCCTTACATCAACACCTCAACACAGTACTAAGCGATGAGGACTACGCAATTTCTACAAACCCTGTAGAAGTGATAAAAATGTTTATCACAAAAATTAATAAAGAGATTGTTGCTTTGGTATGCATGACCCCTCAGACTAATGAGATAAAAGATAGGCTGAATCAATTGATGCAAGCGGCAGAAAACATGCGAGTAAGCAATAATGAAAGCTTTAATTATAACAAAAGTTCAATAATGGTTTATATTTTATACTCTTTTATGTCACTAACTAAAACATGTACATGTTGTTTTTACATATTTTCATGTGTCATCATCAACCTAGTGGACATGATCAGGGTATTGCAGGTGATGACCATGTTCTATACATTAAAATTACTCCTTCTTTGGACTTGTAAACTTCCTTTTTTAATGCTAGTGTTATTTACACAGGCCTTTCCCTATCTATACTATTGCTCTCTCTTTAGAGTGAATAATAATAAGTTTTGTGTGTATATATGATTGTAATAATAGTTTATTAAACTGTTAATAAATTATTTAGTTGCACAATTAGAAGTTCTCATTTGATATGATCTAATCACTTGTATTTTAATTTACTATTATTAAATTATATTTCAAAGTAGGGACATTACAAAGACCAATAAGACAGCGTGAAGTTTGACAACATGAGATAGCACATTGAAGCAATCTAAATAAATAGATTCCATGGACTATCTTTTGTAAGGACTATACTAGTTTATCACGTACACTGCCCTCTTGTCACAAATTTCCATACCTTTGTCCTGCATCAAAACCTACCTTCCTTATTCTCCTTCATACTGTTGTATCATTAAGATTGGCATCGAACACTTAATAAAGGTTCATATTTCTTTACAACTCTTAATAAAGGTTCATCCTTGTTTACAATTCTTGCAGTTTTCATATATTTAATGTATTATTCTTCAGGTACTGCCAATGTTCTTGTGGAAGGGCCACCTCATTTGAGGTTATCCCCATTTGTATTGCTGATTGCATTGTCGCCAACAAGCAGCATGTAGACATCCTCTACTTCTCATCATGTTGACTTGCCCACTATTAGTAGATCCCTCTTTTTCTCTCTCTTTTTTTATGTGTTTATTTCCCTTGAAGTGTTCTTTCATGGGGGTATTTCATAATGGATTCATTTTTACAGTAGGGGATGCACATGAGGATGCACTAGAGGCGAATACTAGTGATAACATACCATCATTTCCTGGATCTTCCCATATTGCTAGTACAGGAACGTTGCAAACCACATTGGTGGTGAGAGATGAAGAATTGTTTCCCTTGAAGATACAAAAGGTTCCAGGTACTTTAAAATTATTATTATATAGTGTAATTGCAATTTACTTACTGATCACTTGTTTTGGACTAATGATCCCATGATTTTTTTGTAGGAAATGATATTTTTTAATTAAAATCTTAATGACATTACATTGCAGATGTTTGGGCCCACCATACGTAAAAGGTGGAACATCATATGTGAACTAACCCTAATCCACTATTTTTATTTCACATCATTTCCAAAATAGTTTTCCTTTGATCCATTTCTTGAACTATATTAAAGGTAGCTTCAATTCATTTCTAAATCTAATAGGTTTTTTTTTGCTTAAAAGGTGGAATGACCAAGAAAACAGGTTAAAAGACGAACTCACAAACCATATGGTTGAGTTGTTCGAAAATGACACATTTGACAAAACCAAGCTCCTTGAAAAATTTGGCACATATCTAAAGTATGCGAGGGACCTATAAAGGACACATTTAGAGAAGAATGTAAAGTATGAGCGTCCCCCCATGATTCCAGAGAGGGAGTGGAAGGACCTGATTTTGGATGCGAAGCAGAGAATTGAAAGGAAAAAAGGAAATACACCACCACACGCCAGAAGAAGGTATGTGATACTATTAAGAATGTAATTATGTACTAATTACTCCTTACACTTATATAATCTAACATATTTCAAACTTTTTATAGACTGAGTGACACGTCAAAGGCAACTAAGGCAAGATAAGAAAAGCATAGGCAACACAGACTCGGTTGTGGTGGTTATATGAAACTTGTCGCATGAATTGTAAGTATCGGTAAATGAAACATCGAACGAAAATATTTATAAATTGCAAACAATTTTTTTTTATCAAACAATACAAGCAAAATTCATAATACTAAGCAAAAATGCAGGGCTCTGAATTCAATAGAGCACCTGCTCAAGATGACATGAGAATTTTCTACTAGCAAGGCTATATAGCCATGGCTGAATGGCTACGAGAATTGAGTGGGAAAAAATGAGATTCTGGTGCATCCGTCACACAGGTAAATGAGCTATATGAAAATAATTTTAAATTGAATACTTTACCAATAATCTATTTGATGTTAAGTTCCAACATAAAGTGAATTTATTTGTTTTAATTAAGCAAGCAATTATAATAATCGCATGAGATTGGAATGCAACCTGATAATCGTGGAACACAACCTCCACATGAAGGTCCGGATGTGCATCCTAGTAGTGGATGTATTCATTTGCTATTCAATTTTTTTTTTTATGTAATTATTAATACAAATAAACACATTAAATTGTAATTGGTGTAAAATTTTATGTAACCTTTTTTGTTAATATTTTAGAGCATGGAGTCGGTGGTGACCAAGTGGAGCATGATCCGGGTAGACAACATCAGGAATGTGATGTTCCCCAGTTAGGTAAAGAGGACCACTGTTATTCCTTTAGACATATTTAATTGCAATTGGTGTATTAATTAATGTAACCTTTCGTATTTCAACTCCAGAGGATCTAGAGGATGTTCAGCATGTTGAGGTTGAGGCTAGACAAAATGATTTTGAAGATGATGTGGCCCCATCAGGTAAAGAGCCCCACAGTTATGTTCTTTAAATTAATGAAAAATTTATAACAAAAATAAAAAATGATTTGAATTTAACCCATTTCTTTGTTATTGCAAAGGACCCCCCTTTGCATTGGTGTCCTCATCCTCAGAAGAGGACTAGGCATACATCGAGATCACGAGCAGAGGGCAGAACAACTGAAGAGGGGGGAAATGATGAAGAAAACAATGCTCCACTTAGACTTTAAACATAGCTTCAAAATAAAATAAAATAAACAAATGATTGTAATCTACATTATTTGATAATGACTGATTTTTATGTGTTAATGAATGTAATTATGTGCTAATGAATGTTCATGAATGATATGTGTTAATTAATATTGATGAATGTTGCGTGTTAATGAGTGTTAATGAATGTTATGTGTTATTGAACGTTATGTGATAATGAATGAATGTTATATTTTATTAATGAATGAAACAATGATTGAATGTTAGATGTTAACGGGGAATTTAGAGTGATGTTAGGGGGGGGAGGGGCCAAATGAGCTTCCACCTTCACGTGCTTGGCCCTGTTAAGTAGAGAATATTAAAATATTCTCAAAACCAAGCAAAGCTCAATAAGATAACACACTTTTCAATATTTCATTATGTTGCACGGTTAATCTTATTGAATAATGTATATTGAATCTTAATTGCAAGGTCCAACAGAGCCAACACGAACAACAACACCACAAGTAAGTGGTTTGTTTTTTTTAATTTTTTTTTCATGATAATCTGGGAAGGTTCATCTACAGTGTTATGTGTAATTGTCAAGGTGAGAAAATTATATTTTTTGTGTTCTGACATTTATTTTTTCTTACAGGTGGATGACTTGGAAGAGGTCAGTGATTAGTATCAAAATAGGGGTCGCTTTGATGAACTCATATCCCTATTTGTGATGAGCAACAACACTAGAAGGAACTTACATATTTATATATTCAAGATGATGAATATGATAATGCCGCCACTACTATCATGAACCATTCTCCAGAGGCATGGGATCATATGCAATTCAAAGATGTTGTAGTTAAAGTGGCCAATGTTGAATTGTACTACAAAGTTGTACACTTTTATTTGCAAGAACACCCAGATCTTATTAATGACCTCTTGAATGTCCTTGCCCTTAGGGTAGATCATACATGAGTGGTTGATATCGAGCGTAAGGTATGAATCTCAACTCTTTTATTCTGTTACTGTTTTTAGGATTATCGAAATGTATTTCACTTAGGTATTAAGTTTTTCTAGATGTTCTCTTTAGCAGCTATTTGGTTTGGAAAAATTTCATGAGTATCTTTTGTTTTGTTGTATTTGTTATCCACGTTGGTCATCTTCGTCTTGTGAAGCCATACATGGTTGCGGTACAGAGAAACAATGTAGTTATTGTTAATGATGCTTTGAATGAAATTTCTGTAGAAGAGGAATATTATGATAGGCTTTGAGAATCTATAGATATGCATGATAACTTTGATCAGATAGGGCTTTCTCAAAGGGTGAGAGGAACTTCTCTATTGGTTCTTTAATTTAAGTTAAAGTGGGATGTAATTTAGCATTTGAATAGTTTTCTAATGATCTTCAATTTCAATTAGGTTGAGAAACACGAACTTCTTGAATTCCGGTTAAAGGCTTTTCTATAGCGAATTTTCAAAAAACTAGTGACCCTTTGAGGAGGCAAATGATTCTTGAATTTTGTCTGGTTATATATATTGCTTGCTGAAAATTATGAAATGCTTACTTATAAATATTTATGAAGTTGTGATAGTATAAATTAAAAGTATGATTCCTTGATGAAGATTGCTTCTAAAAATACCTGATTTAATTATATCAGATCAACGACAGACCAGTTCCTTCATCCCTTACTAATTTCATACTATTTCAAATTGAAAGATCCTACGTATAACCATGGAGACAATTTTAATAAATTGTTTTCAAAACAAGACCATCACATCAAAAGCATCTATATGGATTGTAACTGGAATATAAAATGCAGTTAGTCTTATTGAATTTTAACTTTGCTTTGAAAGACCAATAAGACAATTTGAAACTTGCCAGCCAACCTTTCAAACTGATGCTCAAACTGGAAATTAGTCTCAATCACAATAGCATAGGATAGCACATTGACGCAATCTAATAAAATAGATTTATCACATGGAACTAATCAATCAATTGAAAAGCATATACCATTCAGAATGAAGTGCACTTAAAATTTAGATTGAAAATAGATAATCAAACCAGTTGATTTCAATATGTATCATCCATCAACTTTGATATTTCTAGAAAACAAACTGCATAAGTGTTGTATAAAATTATCTTGATAAGATCATAAAATTTGAGGTATCTCCCCCATTTGTTCTAAAAGATCCTCCACTTATAGATGAAGATTCAGTTTGAAAGTGAAAGGGTATACCCTTTCATTAAAACTAAAACTAACAAAAACTAACTAAAAACTAACTTCCTAAAAACTGTCTTTACAATATGAACATATTATAAAAACATAAAAAACATGACTCTGGGCTCCAACTTAGACACCAGGTCTAGTCTCCTAGCATCTTGTCACACTTTTGGATATGCTTCAAGTACTTCTCTGACTTATATGTGTCTACATCGTGGATGATATCCCTGGCAATGACTTCCAGCGTGACAAAGTTTTCCATCTGTTTCATAGTCTCTTTCAATTCAATTCCATCAATTTGGGCAATATTAAGGGAGACATTGGGAAGACTATGACATTCTGAGATCCATACATCTTTATCCTTTATCTCACCCTTATGATCAATTAACTCTCGAAAACCATGTTGAACAGTGTGTTTGCATTCATCATATTCAAATTATAATTCTTCATCAAATTTATTATGTTAGACAAAAACCTCTTTATTTTTTCAATTTCTTTTGTTTCCGCTTTGGTCATTGTTTTATCATGCAACCTTGTTCCCAATCTGTTTGAAATTTTGTTGTGTGAAACTCCATTGTTCATGTTCTTTTGAAATATTGTCCAGAATTCTTTCAGAAAGCCTTGTAAAACCTCAAATTTTTTAATTAGTAATACACCAACAGTATCTGCCCTCACACTTTGCATCTGTTTTAATATCCTTTTATTTTTTTGCTGCAACCCCTCACATTTTTTCTTCCATTGAGAGCTATCTGGAGTAAGAACCATTGGCACCTATTGCTCACTTCTCCTTAGTGTTTCTTCATACAATACCTTGTACTGGTTCCTCTCCGTCACTACTCTGACCATTTGTGCTTTATTGAATTTTGAAATATCCACTCTGATATCAACAGAAACAATTGGATCAATTTCACCAACTTTTAGTTTCATCATATGGCCAAAGGCCTTGTCAACATCAATGATCTTTGGTCTCTTGTGGGGAGGGTACAAAGCCCATAACCTCAAATATTCCTCATCCTGATCAAATCTTGAACCAATAAATACATCATTTACACCTTGTATATCCAATTTGAATTCCTTGTTTTTTGAATGCAATAAACTGTCAAAGATAAAAGAAGCACTGAGGTCCCATCTGGGAAACAAAATCACCCTAGCCTCTATAAGCAGTTGCCTCCCCTTTTGAGGGATCATTGTGGTTATCTCTGCATCAATTTCCTCTTTTAATTTCTTTAACAACTCAGCTTCATTATCAGGCGTTATGTTGGGAATAGAGTCCCTCAATTTCTTCCCTTTAAAATTGTACAAGAATGATTTAAATTCGTTGGAATGAATAAAAACATCATCAGCAACAAAAGCAGAAAACTCCTCTAATCGAGAGTCAACATGAACTTCTAATGTTGTCGCTATTTGGCCCTGCATGTCTGACTCTTCTTCCTTCTCTGGCACTTGCCATCTAGAGACAACTGCATTCTCATCAGATTCATTTTCTGCCTCCTTCTCCTCGATTTCAATTTCATGGAGTCTCTGTCTCTTTTCTGCCAGTTCATTATTCAGTTGATCAATTACCTCTTTGGCCTCTGCTTCCTCCATGTTCTTGAAGATATCTTTAGCCTCGATACTGACATGCAGATAATCTCCCAAGTTCTGCCTCTTCTTGCAAGAGTGAATGTATCCTTCAAGATCATAGTTTTTCCTGGCATAATGCTCGAATAAATTGTATTCTTCTATCAACTTCTTATTAATTATTTCATAAGCTTTGGTTGACACTATGGTTAAATCACCAAAACTCAGTGTCCCAAACAGGAACGCTTGCTTACACATATTTGCAAAATGTTTAGCATTGGACACTCTCAATTGCCTCATAATATCTAGATAAGCTATTATATCTGGTACTAGTTTCGGCAGCATGTAGGGGCTCCCCTCAAATCCATATACTCTAAAACATGTAAAATCCTTATTCACAAACCAATCCCCCCAGTTGTGATCACCAATGTGTCTTTCATCATAATCCTTGGTTCTTAGGAACCTCTTGATCTCATCAGAAGTAGACCCTTCACATGAAATCCCATACATTCGGTACAATGGCATCACAATAAGTTCTTCAAACTTAATATAGTTGGACCTCATATATCAAAAACCCCAAAGAGATGTCCACAATTGGATGGGATACTCCTCACCTTCCCTATTCTTGGTATTTAATTTTAGTCCCTCAGGCCAAAAACCCTTTACATATCCATAAAATAACAATAGATGCATCAATAGTGAATAAAATTTGAAATTGGGATGAGTATCATCCCTAAGGTTTAAAAAACCTTCGTGCAACCTCTCCACCAAATATGTTGCATAGTCAAAAGGCCTAGGTTCATACATTTGTATATTAGAGGCTAACACCAGTGGCCCAGTGCTTTCTAGATCAGGCACCTCTGCCCCTCCTACTTGCCCACATGACATATATGTGTATTTTAAGTAGTGTCTAAACAAATCAATGTTGAATGGTGGCCCATCTGCCTCTGTTAATTTTCCTGCTTGCCTCTTGTGAATTGCAAATTTCCAGCCGGTATATGTAGTGTCCATTCTAAGGTATTCTTCCTCTAACTCCCCAAAGGATAAGGGCTTACGAGGATTGGGGTCTAAATTGAAAACATCATTTATGGTACCTGCAAAAAATCTAATAAATGCTTCTCCATTTGGGAGTTGAATGCACCTCTTCATCGAATTATAATTCCTCACCAAAATCTCTAGTAATCTTATGTTTACAAAAACATTGGGGTCTGTTAGCTTACCTAAATTTGTCATCCAAGGATTGCAGAGCGACATCTCCTTGCTCCTTCTCAAATAGTGGAACATAAATAGTTCATGTCCCCTTACCTTGGTCCAGACATCTCCGACCTCTCTTTACTTGTCTTCTAATTAGTCTCTCCCCGATAGGTGTTGCTTTGACCTTCTAGATTTTGGGTCGAGTGTCTGCATTTGGTCTATCATGTCTTGGTTTAACCTTCTGACTGAAGGCACCTCTTCAATTTTTCTTTTCTTCACCTTAGAGTTAGGTCTCTTAGTCGCCCTCTTCTTTCCTGTTGAACTCAAAGCTTCCATTTCTGCAATTACAATCCTCTACTCTATTTTTCAAAGGCACAATGTATTCTATCTGTGTATTATTCTTTCACCAAAGCAGTATTTAGACAAGGCAATTTCTAGTTCCGCCGTATTCTTTTGCAATAATGAACTTCTCATTAAATTTGCCTCGTACGAACCATAGATGTATCTACTGCAAGTATTAAATAGAAGATTTTTAAAATTTTCAGTTTTGAATTCTGATATGACAATGACTCATCAGCATATGTCTCCCTGATGAATATTTCCCTTTTGGCACTCTCTGAACATCCCTTTATCTGCTTTGTGATGTAGAGGGGATGCTCACTCCTATTGGGTTTGCTTATTCTTGATGACTCCTTAAGTTGTCTCTTGAACCGTCCAATGGTTCCACTCTTCCCAACCTTCCAAAGGTTGTGGGGCCTACCCTTACTAACCTTCCCAAGGTCTTTAGACTGATGTGTCCTTTTATTTAGTGAGTGTCCAACACTCCTTATTAGAGACCTTCCTCCTCAACACTTTAACCAAGAGCCAACCCTCTCTACCATCGGATCTTCATTATACATGTCCAACATACTTAGGGATGATTTTCCTTAGTTATCCAACCCTAACCCTTCATTTATGGACTTTGGTATTTATTGGTTTCAAGCTTTAGGACCAATTTGCTCTTTTAGGCCTAATAGGAGACCTAGTCCAATTAGCCCTACCAGTGAGGTATTTTGCACTTATCTGCCCGAAGTCCTAAACATCAGTATGAAATCTTTAACTTTTCAGATACCCTTTTGGAATCTTCATACAATATCATAAAATTGGTTGTGGGTTTGGTCGCTAACCATCCTAACCCTTTTTAGGCCTAATTCCCCCTTTTTAAGCCTACAAAATAGGGTTTTGCTCAAATGCCTTCACCAATCCAAAGGTCCGAGAAATATGATGATTGTCTTAGGTATATACACCCATGAGGATGTCCAATACAACCTAGTATCAATTCCATTCAACAGATTTACCCATCTAGGGCCTGCTATCCATGTACCCCATTGCTTACCAACTCAATGTGTCAAGCCTAGGGCATGGTGGAAAAATTGGAGATCAGCCTTCCGTGTCTTTAAAAAAAATGAAAACATGATGTACAAATCCTCCTAGCATTCCACAAGGTTTCAGTATGTGGTTCCACCATGGAATGCTAGGATTGAGCCATAGAGTCTTCAAAACCCTTGTTTTAAGGTCTTTAGGACCCGCCTGCAACCAAAAATCTAAAAAATAGCAAACAATAACACTTCAAATCCTCAAATCACCACAAAATGGAAGACAATTCTTTGTTCTAACAATTCATATCTTGGTCTGGGCTCGGAAGTCCGTATAAACTATACAATTCCAATGAAAACTTAATGCAATTCGCTAAAAACACAAAATTTGAAGGCTAAAACTTACTCTCCTTAATTCAATTCTTCAACTAACATTCTCATCGGTTGTCCCAAGCCTTATATTGGCCTTGGGTTGGTCATAAGTGTCTCTTAACTGAAATAGACAACCAACTAGCTATTTGTGTTTAGAAAATGCAAAAGTTGCAAAGTTGCTATGAGCAACTTTTGCAACTTTTTGCAACTTTTACATAGTTGAGCAACTTTTGCCCAAATCAAACCTAGATCACTTCTAAAGGTTCAAATGACATTAAAAACCACTATAAAACAACAACCATCCTATTCTAACACAAAAATCAACTCATTCTACCAAGTACTCTTCCTGGCACCCTTAAGAGCCCATATGCCAACATTGGCCAATCAGTGACTCCTAGGGTCCGTTAAAACTTCTGAGTACTTGTTCAAAAACTTAATGACCTTATTACAAACCAAAATCACATGATTCCAAACTCATGGAACCTACACAACAAAATTGCTCAAGTGCTCCTGCACCATGCTCTAGGGGGTAAGAAGAACTCAAGTCTCTTGAGTGGATAAAGCTTGGACAGTAGTACCATGGTGTATTATATCTCTCTCTGACATCCATGTAGCCTTTTACTCTGTAACCCTGTCCATTTGATCAGATAGTCTCTATAGACTCCTTTCCTAGTCTTTTTCACAACTTTAGAATCCAAGATGCATTCCAATGTGACCGGTTGGCCTGGAGGTAAATCTTGTAACTAGTGTACATCTTCCATATCACTAGGTTCTTCTTGATTTGTTGATGTTTGAGACCCTTTGTATGTATACAAATCATATACATTGGATATTGGGGATATGCCCTAGTTTGGAGGTAACTCTAGCTCATATGCATTATTTCCAAATTTATGCATCACCTTAAGAGGTCCAATCTTCTTCATGCATAACTTACTAGGTTGTCCCTTGGGTAGCCTCTCCTTCCTCAAGTAGGTCAATACTAGATCACCTACCTTATAGTGTAATTCTCTTCTTTTATTATCTACTAGTGCCTTGTACTTCTCATTGTGCTGCTGCAATGTCTTCTTGACCTACTCATGTATCTCTTTTATATTCTCTGAAATTTTTTCCCCTTGTGCACTTCTATGGTCCATAGGATTGAGGTCTCTAAGTTCCAAGATGACCCTAGGATGACATCCATAAACAATTTCAAAGGGACTTTGACCTATTCTTCTATTAACTGAGTCATTGTAGGCATACTCTACTTGACCCAATACTAGATCCCAAGCTTGTCCATGTTGTTTGGTGAGACATCTCAACAAGTTACCTAAGGATCCATTAACCACTTCAATTTAACCATATGATTGTGGATGGTATGCTGATGAAAAGGAAAGCTTTGTGCCTAGTTTCTTCCATAAGGTTCGCCAAAAGTGACTTACAAATTTAGTGTCTCTGTCACTCACAATGCCAAGCGGTAAGCCATGAATCCTCACAACTTCCTTGAAGAATATCCCTACTATGTAAGAGACATCATTTGTGCATTTGCAAGGCACAAAGTGTGCCATCTTGCTGAATCTATCCACTATGACAAAAACATTGTCATACCCTCTTGGTGTCCTAGGCAAGCCAAGAACAAAGTTCATGCTCAAACATTCCCAAGGTCTGGTTGGTATGGCCAATGACTGATATAAACCTGCATTATTGGAGGTTCCCTCAACTCTTTGATATATGGGACATTGCTCCACAAACCTCCTAACATCTGATTGAAGTTTAGGCCAATGATAAAACCTTCCAACCTGCGCTAAGGTCTTGTCAAAACCAAAATGTCCTCCTAAGCTGCCTTGATGCTTCTCCTCAATGATATTATCTCTCATAGAGCATCGAGGTATGCAAAGTAAGTGTCCTTTAAATAAAAGGCCTTCCTGCAACATGAAATTAGAATATGCAACATGACAAATATTAGTAAACTTGATGCAAATATCATATGCTGCACCAAAATCCTTGTCACCTTGGTATAGATCTTTGAGTTCATTTAACCCCACACTTTGGAGCTGCACTTCTTGGATGGTAAGAAATCCTCTACTTAAGGCATCTGCTATCTTATTAGTGACTCCTTTCTTGTGTTTTATGGAAAAGGTATAAGCCTGTAGGTGGTCAACCCATTTGATGTGTCTTTGATGCAACTTCTCCTGTCCATTCAAGAAGCTAAGTGCATGGCTATCAGTGTAAACTATGAATTCCTTGGGAAGTAGACAATGCCGCTATTTCTTAATGGCTTATGCCATGGCATACAACTCTAGATCATAGATAGAATACTTTTGCTTTGCCTCATTGAGCTTCTCAGAGAAAAATGCTACCGGATGACCTTCTTGGCTCAAAACTGCTCCTATTGCCAACTTGCTAGCATCACACTCCACAGTAAAGAGCTGATTAAAATTAGGAAGCCTAAGATAAGGTAAATCTGCTACTTTTTATTTCAACAACTCAAACCCCTTGTTTGTTGTTCTAGTTCACTTAAACTGACATTTCATTCCTCCTTTGATGGTATTCAATATGGGCGCACATACATGACTAAACCCTCTAATGAACTTCCTATAGAATGAAGCTAACCCAAGAAAACTTCTCACATCTCCTATTGATATAGAAGTAGGCCAATTAACTACTACATCTACCTTTGTTGGATCTATTTTCAAAAAACCTTGAGAAACTACAAAACCAAGATATACTAGTTCATTTTTAAAGAACTCGCACTTGTCTAAGTTGATCATCAACTTTTCTTGATGTAACTTCCTCAAGACCTGATCCAAATATCTGATATGCTCCTCCCTTAACCTACAAAAAATCAAAATGTCATCAAGATAAACAATCACAAACTTACCAATAAATTCTACAAGCACTTCATTCACGAGTCTCATGAAGGTGCTAGGTGCATTTGTGAGCCCAAAGGGCTTCACCAACCATTCATAGTGTTCAACCCAACAATAAGAATAATAACTCTAGTTGAAGTCTCAACCTGAAGTTTGGACATTCATTTGGTAAAGTCACTATTTTCATAGCTAGTGTTCATTTGATTGTCAACCCAGGGACGTAATACTTGAAATGGGTTTGCACTATATATGCAATAAGTTCCTGCGACAACTATTCTGCATTACTGCAACAACTAACATTATGCAGAAAAGATAATCAAGAATTGAAACTATAGAAAGGATACAAGAAAACTTCTACGTAAACTCATAAAAGAAATACTGGATAAATTCAATGCTAATAAACAAAAATTACTCTGTTCTGGCTTGGCTGCAGGAACAGGCAATGGATCTATTTCTAGTGGCTGCAGGAACAATCAATGCAAGAACGTCTACTGCAGCTAAGGATAGAAAACTAATCTTAACAAATGCGCAGGAACACTCACCAAGTGGGGCCCCTTGGATGAGGGATACCAGGCTTCCTGAAAACAACTCTAAAAGATCATAATAACATAATTTTATTCATCGTTCATTGAAAGTCATTACATGATTCAATATGAAAAGAAACTAAAAAATGATTATGAAAAATCCTCTGCTCTATTCTTCTCTCCTTCTATCTAACCTCTGAGAAGAATAAGAGCTTATTATTAAAAAGAAATAATCTACAATAGACAACACAAATCATGCCGAAAAGAGGAGGCAAATGATTGACCGAGAAAGAGATAGCTGGAGTTATGCTGCAGGAAACACGGATCTAAACCGAACCACAGTCATAACATATTGTGGCGGTGTTTACAACTTCAATGTCCACTTAAGTTAGACATTGGTAATATCACTTGATTTCTCATCTTATGCCATCCCTTACGCTTGCTCAACTTTTCTACAGTTTGATCTTTAGTCATCTCTTGAGTATCCTTCCCTTCAATAGGTGTGATAGGTGAACATCCACTACAACATCATTTATTCCCTACACTACAAAAGAAATAACATACAAGAACATACATACACATTTTATTTAATCAAGACATCTATTAATTTCACATATGATATCGCCCTAAGTAATTCGCATGGCAACAAGAATAAATCACATGGGTGCAGGAATAAATCACATGGCTGCAGGAATAAATTGGCAAAGATAAAACATGATTTAATAGGTTCAGGCTTAACATATGGAATACATATAGTAAACTTCCAATACATCACTACTACTATGCAAACCAAAAGATGACAAAAACTCAAGAGTTATGATGATAGAAATATGACAATGTCTCAACTCATCATGCCCCCCAACTTTAAGAGCTTGTTGATCCTACAACAAAAGGAAAATTTATCACTCTTGCATTAATTCTCAGATCACCAATGGTTCCTTGACTTATTCCTCCTGAAGCTAAATTCCAGTAAAATCCTTTCATCTTTTCTAGTCTGGACCATCTGGCTGATTCTTCTGTAACTGTATCATAGGGCTGATTCGTAGGCTTACATCCCAATAGTGGCCACATAAGAATAGGAGGTTGAAAAATTAGTGGTAACCAGTTATTGGCCTTCTCTCTGCTCAATTGTATATATTTGGGGGCTCTTTGCATAGCTGCCTGAAAATTCTGCAGTGAATGAGGTTCTTCCCGCTTTAATTGTTCTGGTAAGTTATTCCAGCGCCTAGTTAACCCATCTATTGCAGGTGCACTGTTAGACTAAACTAAATGCTCATATGCCTAGTATATTTCCTCTCTCATTGGAAGCACTAGTTTCCTAACATCATCTCTTACAAGTAATTTATGCCATTCATAGTAAAGAGCTCTTGGTTCTTTTGCTTCATTCCTTAATGGCAATGGATAATCAAATTCAAAGTCTTTGTATGCTATAGCATGTGCTCCCATGCTGATCTCATTTTGAATCCATGACATTAAAGCTTTTATATGGATATCTCCACTATATAACAAAGGGTTCCACTCACTGTCTGAGGGTACAACATAGTTATGTAAATAAAATTCACATAGCAACTTCTTCACAGCTGCTCGAGAAGTCTATTAAGCATAATAAAACTCCTCAGGGGTTTCCAAAGAGGGGCTAACGTCCTTGAGAATATGGTTCAATTTAAAATTTAAATATCGCTCCTTTAAATGCAAAGCATAAACCCTTGGAGGTGCCATACATTGCATCAATTCTGGGACCATACTAGCGATTGTTTCAACCTTAGCTTCTAATTCCTCGATTTTGTTATCCCTCTTTTCAATTTCTCTTTGATGTTTGTCAATAACCCCTTGCAATCTAGCCCTCTCTATTTCCCATTGTCTATAAAATGTTAAAGCAATAGATAAACTACTTAGGGATGATGGAGGTCTAATAGGTGCTACCTTAGGTCATGGAATCTCTTCAATAAGTTCCTCAAGCTACCATGGAATCTCTCCAACAGTTTCCTCAAGTTGCTGTGGTAGTTTCCTCAAGCTGCTCTGCCATAAATTCAAGATTTGACAATCTATCTTCATCACCTTCTTCCTGGATTTCAACTTCTGCAGGGCTCCCTTTTTCTGATGTTTTCACTGAAATAACCTCTGTCGGATCACCTGTTGGATGAGCCTTCTAGGTCCTACTTCGTGTTCTTCTCACATAAACCTTTGGAGTGGCTACAGGAATGGTTTCTAACTGTGGCTCTGCTGCAGGAGTTTTTATTTTTGACCTACGCCTCTTGGCTGCAGGAGAAATTTGAGTTGCATGCGGTTGAACCATAGGTTCTTCATCTGTTTCATTTATTTCCATTTTCTTCCCTTTTCTCTTAGTAATTGGTGAATCTCTTTGAAGAGAAGTGGAGGGTTGCTCCACATTTTCCTCAACCATCTCTTCTTCCATAATAACCATAGCTCCTTTGGTAACAAGCAAATCATCCTCTACAACAACTATGGGAGAAGAGGGTTCTACAATATTTTCTTCTTCAACTGGTGGATCCTCTACAATAGGAGCATCTTCAACCCTAAATTGTATTATGTCTTCAAATACCCCCCATTCCATTTGTGAAACGTCTCTAAGAGAACGTTCTACAAGCAATTTAACCAAACCATGATGGCTGACAAAACAATTTCCATTCTTTCACGTTTCTTTAGCACTTGTAGAAATGAGGTGGTATAGAAAATTAGGGACATTCATCCTCCGGCCATGTTGTAAATGATTAAGTAATTGAAAATGTGGTGAATGTAGATTTGAATATCTCCCTTCACAAGTAATGTATTTCATGACATATAAAGCAACCTGAGGCCACTCTACTAGTAGGGAAACCCTCCTAGTTCCTTGTTTGTCCACCGTTAGAGGTCCATCTATGGGAAGTGTAAACTCTGCCCTGGTGCTCCTTGCGTCTTTTGATTCTGGAAACAATTTTCCTTCCTGCAGCAACCTTGTTACTTTAGCTATCCGCTACTCTGTAGAAATTACCCTTAAACCTTTAACCGTAGCTTCTCCTTCATTGAAGGAATGCATAAACTTTGCAGCAATTTCTTCATTAAAATCTATGATTTTTAAAAAGTAATCAATCTAACCATGGTGTCTAAAATAATGCTCACAAAGAGCATCCTGCAGCAATGCATCATGGACTGTTGGTTCATGGTGGATTGGATCTCCACCCATTTCTTACTTTGTTAGTATAGCACACTCTGCAGCTGAGAAACAGAGAACCAAAATATCTGACAAACTTGCAAAATTGAAAATTCCATACATATCTCCAAATCAGTGGCAAAATTTATTACTTCCTTGCGCGAAAGAATATCTTGTTAAAACAAAGATGGAAAGCAATCAATTCTAAGTACCGAAAAGGATGAATAATTACTAACTTTGGAAATCAAACCATAAAACACCCCCCAACTTAACCGACCACGTGTTCGCACAAGCTGACGAGATTTAGGGGAGTGTATGCAGATTTAGGAAGGCATAATCATAATGAAATCATAAATGTGTAATTAAAATAAAATACAATATGTACATACCTGTAGTCGTACGAAAATGATGGTGAAATGAAATGAAATGACAGATAAGAAAATGGGATGGAATGACATGGATAGAATTTTATTTATGGAGAAGAATATTCCCATAAGACATGGAAATATTTATGATGAAGTGGCAAGCATGTCCACTGCAGTGGCTGCAGGAACCTTACCTTCATTACTTTTCTCAATTGCAGCAAGAGCTTGATCAGTTGCTGCAAGAACCTTATTAGTTGCTGCAGGAACCTGTGTTTCATCCTTTTGGGCAAATTGATGTAGGAATTCCTCTTTAGTGGTCGGCTTATGATACAGACGCAATCGGTGACCATTCACCAAAAGCTTAAACTGAAAGGGGTCGATTATGGTCAAATGAACAACTCCATTATTGAAAACTTCTTCTATCTCATATGGACCTAACCATCTGGTTTGCAACTTTCCCATAATATATTTATATATGGAGACATACAATAGTGCCCAGTCACCAACTTTGAACTTCTTCTCTTTGATATATTTATCATGCCACTTTGCTCTCTAATTTTGGATCAGTTCTGTCTGTTGGACAACTATTTTTCTCCATTCATCCAGAGCATTCAATTGTTGAATACGGTCCTTTTGTGCTTCAGATAGTGTCATATTTAATTGCAAAGTTGTCCTCAGATTTTTATGCTCAAATTCAATAGGCATCATTGTTGCTTTTCGATAAACCATCTCAAAAGGTGTAAAACCAATTGGTGTTTTCCAAGTTGTTATGTATGCCCAAATTGCTTCTGAAAGCCTATGAGACTAGTCTTTTTTATGAACAAATACCATTTTAGTAAGTATAGCCTCAAGCTCCCTATTTGTAACCTCTACTTGTCCATTAGCTTGTGGATGATATGGAGTAGATTTCATGTGCCTTATATTGTATTCATTGACCAAAGCCACAATCAACGTTGAAGTAAATTGTGGAACCTAGTTTGAGACAATTTCTCTTAGTACTTCATATCTTGTAAATATCTCTTCATAAAGAAACTCAGCCACCTTATTATCTCTTGCATGCGTCATAGCACGAGCTTCCACCCATTTTGTTACATAATCTATACATACCAAAATGTAGGATTTTCCATTAGAAGGTGGATCAATTGGGCCAACAAAATCTAATCCCCATTTATCAAATGGTGCAACTAATATTTATGGATATAATGGCATCTCATCAAATTTAGTAGGTCTTCCCATACGCTGGCATCTATCATGTTTTCTTGTATACTGTGTTGTATCCTTGTGTAATGTGGGCCAATAGTATCCTATATTTAGTATTTTGAGTGCTATTCTTTTGGCAGCAAAATGTCCTCCACATGGCTCATCATGACACGCATGCAGGATATCATATGTTTCATCTTTTCTTACACATCTTCTCATGACTTGGTCAGGCCTAGTATAAAACAAACAATCAACAATCGATGAGAAGTTAAAACTTTTTTCTACTAACAACCTTTTTTCTTTAGGAGAGAAATGAATTAGCATTTTAGCAGCAACTAAATAGTTGGCAATATCAGCATACCAGGGAGTGTGAGCTTGTATAGGGAATAAATGTTCATCTGGAAAAGCATCATCTATTACTGTAGAATCTTCTTGCAACTGAAGTCTTGAAAGATAGTCTGCAACCATATTAGACTTCCCTAGTTTATCAACAACTGTGATATCAAATTCCTGCATCAATAATAACCAATGAGCTAATCTACCAATAATTGAAGGCTTATTCATGAGATATCTGATTGCAGTATGATTTGTATGCACAAATATGGGATGTCCTGTGATATAGTGCCAGAATTTGTTGATTGCATATATAATAGCTAACATTTCTTTTTTAGTGACTGTGTAATTCAACTCAGGTCCCTGTAAGTTCTTGCTAATATAATATATTGCACTTTCCAAGTTGTCAATCTTCTGTCCTAATATTGCCCCTATTGCATAATCAGATGCATCTGTATGAATTTGAAATGGTAAAGACCAATTTGGACCTTTAAGAATTGGCACTTGGGTCAAGGTTAAAGCATGCTTAAGCTTCAAGAAAGCTTCATTGCATGCAGAGGTCCATTTAAATTCAATATCCTTGGTAAGCAGTGAATATAAGGGACTTGCAATTTTACTGAAATCTTTGATAAACCTTCTATAGTATCCAGCATGACCAAGGAAACTTCTTACATCTTTTTGCTTCACTAGAGCATTAATATGTTGAATGACTTTAATTTTTGTTGGGTCCACCTGTATGCCTTTTATAGAGATATGATGACCAAGGACTATTCCTTCCTGCATCATGATGAAGCATTTCTCACTATTTAATGATAGACTATAGTCCTCACATCGCTGCAAAACTTTTTTTAGGTTCTCCAATGCTTGTTCAAATTCAAAACCATAAGTTGTAAAGTCATCCATATAGATTTCCAAGATGTCTTGAGAAATATCAGAAAAGACATTGATCAATGCTCTTTGAAAAGTGGCTGGAGCATTACACAACCCAAAAGAAAGAACAAAATATGCATATGTGCCCCGAGGACAAGTAATGTTGTCTTTTCTTGATCCTTCGGGGCTATCTGAATCTGATTGTAACCATTGAATCCATCAAGAAATGAAAAATATCTTTTACCAACCAAAGAATCCAATACCTTATCCACAAATGGTAATGGAAAATGATCTTTTCTTGTTGCTAAGTTCAAGGCTCTATAATCAACACATACCCTCCATTTTCCTCCTTTCTTATGGACTATTACCAAACATGATACCCATTGGCTATCAGAGATAAGATAGATAAACCTGGCCTTTAACAACTTCTGCAACATTTCTTTAACTATTTATTTTAATGCAAGATTGATTCTTCTTTGTGGCTGTCTGAGTGGGCAACATTCTTCTTTTATATAGATATGGTGGGTGCAAATTGTTGGATATATTCCATGCATATCCTTGTAATCCCTTGCAAAAGCATTTTTATGACATTTCAACAAGTCTACAAGGGCCCCTTTTTGAGTATCTAAAAGATCTCTATTGATATTCAAACATTTATTCAAATCAACTTCTATCTTGGTAGTAAGATCAATATGAGACATATCAGAAAAATGAGAAGTACAGACTTCCTATGGCAATAGAGTATGCAATACATCAGTGACTACAGGAAAGTCTAAACCTGCAATATTCGGTACCAACTCTAGCAATTGTTGTTCTTGTATCAACTCATTTATCAGAATTTTATAAAGAATTGAGTCTTCCTCATATAATTGCATGAATGGCCCTCGATTAATCATCATAAGGTGATTAATAGAGTCAATTTCCTCAGACTCTTCTCCCAAAATAGGCCAAACGGCTTGTTGTTGATCACACTGGGGTTGTGCAGGAGAATACAAAGCTAATATTTTTGTAGAGTTATCATATGAAATAGTCATTGTAGACACCCAAAATTGTCATGTCTAATTAAATAAATATTTTATTTATTTAATTATCTAAGCCTAATTCTTCTATTAATTAAATAAATCTTTATTTATTTAATTAATTCATTTATCCTCTTCTAGCCTTATTTCTCATTTAAATAAATACATTTATTTATTTAAATTATCCCTTTCCTATATTAAATAAATATTTTATTTATTTAATTGCCCTACTTCTTCTATTAATTAAATAAATCTTTATTTATTTAATTAATTCATTATCTTTTTCTACACATGACACATGTCATTCATCTCTTATTTCCTACACTACCTACCCCTTTCATTATTTTGGTATTTCTTATACCTACCCTCTAATCCTAGCCGACCTCCTTTTTACACCTCTCAATCTTAACCCTCCATTTTCTATTGTGTCTTCTATTTAAGGAGATGCTTTCTTCATTACCAAACCCTAACTACTGGATCAATTGACTACACTACAATTCTACTTGCAACCACATTCCGTTCTTTGTTGAGCTCTTGTGCATACAAAAATCTGAGAGCAAGCATATCAAACAAGATCAATGGAGATAGGAAGAATGGAGATCAAAACCCTAGTGGACATGTGATGGTATAATCTTTGTGATTTTTGAGTTATTTTGCATTGTCTTAGGTTATCTTCATATGTTATGGTGGATCTTTGTTCATTGTTAGGCTAGGGTTTAGTGGTTGAATCCATTTTAGTCTTTCAATATTGTTGTTTATTGCTATCCATTTTCACCATATACATTTTGGCACGCCCGGTGGGACTCTTGTCCCTTTGCATTTAACATTTTTGTTGCAGATTTTGCATTTTTGAAGTTGCAGATCGGACGATTTCGATGACATTTTAGGTTTTTTCCGCGTCTGCGAGTGTTCGGATCGCGTTTTTGTATTTCAGAGGCGTCTGTGATATCTTTTATCACGTCTGTGTTTCTGTCATTTTTTTTTTTTGCAGGTTTCCGAAAGTCGCGTTTGTGATCCCTAATCGCGTCTGTGAACCATCTGATCGCGTCTGCAGAATAAAGAGGCGTCTGTGTTCTGAAATCACGTCTGCGAATCACAGAACCGCGTCTATGTCGGACAGACGCGTCTGTGTCTGGTATAACAACGTCTGTGCATTCTGTTTTGCAAATTTTTTTAAGTTTTTCGATTCGGGTTTTCGGATTTTGTACTTAGGGTTTCAGATCTGGTTTATTTTTGGCTAACCTTTGCAGATCTAGCTAACCTGGTTTGTGCAGCTTGCTTTGGAGGCAAATACGTTTTTGTTGAAGGCCCCTTTTCACAAAGTCTTTTTGGGTTTTCTTAAAATTTACCTAACTTGTGTGCTTGCAGGAAGGGGTTATCACTTGAAACAACCCAAACTACTAACAATTTTGTTGCAGGGCCTTAGCTAGGGTTTTGTAATTTTATTTGTGTGCCTTGTCTTCATAGCTTAGCAAACACTTCAATTGGTGCACTAAAATTGAACCATTGTCTTTTGTGTCTTGAGCAATAGGCTCTTTTTGTTTATTCTTTAGAGGGCCTGTCTTCCCGTGTGGTCATTAGGACTACTAGTGAGAAGAGAACGACCCAAGTGGTAGCAAAAGAAAAGCCATCTTCTTCCAAGCCACTATAATCAAATGTATTCATGGTGAAAACTATGAATAACGTGTGCTGATTAGTTCATACCGACACTATGTCTCCCCATAAACCCGTTTGATCAAATTTATTTGATCATTTGTAGGGCGTAACCCCTACCGGCTGGGAGCCTTCTGTATTTACAGAGCTGAAAGTGCCGCATGTATGGCCACACGAGCGGATGCCCTTACTAGCACCTCATTGTTTTAGATGCCCAAATCCTTCTAGTTGTTGAGGCAGGAGGTCGGACCTCTGGTAGCGGCCCACACACATACGGTTCTTAGTAGAGATACAAAGTTCGCCATGGGGAGTTTTCATGGGGACTGATGCTTGGCTGACCCGAGAAGTGAGTGCCGAGGGTGGAGCCAGTGAGGTCAAGCATCTAAGTATCCGCTCTGAATAGCGTAGCCTCGGGGGTAAAACCCCATGTGGGATCAACAATTATTGTCCTGGCCAGCCATAAGAATTGTGCTTGACTTATGATAAACATTCAAACAATCAAGACAAAACAACAAAACATTGTGTCTTTTGTGTCTTCAAGTGTATGCAAAAACTTTTTACATCAAACAACACACTTTTTGGAGTCTAAACAGTCTGCAAACATTGGGTCATCAACACTGTGTCCTCTTGTCACGAAAAACAGTCGAAAAATCAGATTTGGTCACAGCAAAACAAATTCACAGATAGGAAAGATTGCACTAAGGTTACAAAAACGCGTCTGTGTCTGTTAAAACCGCGTCTGTGTCTGATAAACGCGTCTGTGAAGTACAGAATAGCGTCTGTGTTTTTATCAGCGTCTGTGTCGAACAGAGACACGTCTGTGTCTGGAAATCGCGTCTGTGAAGTATACAGCAGCGTCTGTGTCCAAAATTGCAAAAAACTGTTACAGTCTCAGCAAACATCAACAGGAAATCTCAGAATCACGTTTGTGTCAAACAGAATAGCGTCTGTGTCTTCAAACCGCGTCTGTGAAGTATACAGAGGCATCTGTGTCAGGATTTGAAAAAAGTTTAACAGTCAAGCAAACAAAGAAATCAGTTTCGGCATACTTGAGCTTCCTAGGTTGTCTCTTCAGGTTTCATCTAGCATTCAGCCTGTTCTAAGGTCTTACACAGTCCATCATTGCTTCATACCTCATTTTACATTCATACTTGTCTAAACTTGAGTCAAAAGGTCACTTGCTTGTCCTCACTATACTTTGTCAACACACTACATACTACAACACTTTGTTAAGTGGTCCCTCATCAAGGTTTCTTACCTTTGGGTCTCATTTGGTCTTACTTAGAGTCAAGGTCAGCTTACCTCATCAAGAGAAACTATCCTCTCTTTGGAAGTCACACCTACTCTACTACGTACATACTTGGTCTTACACTTTGGACATTGCAAGTAAACTTCAGATTCATTTACACTCCATACAACTCTTGGTCTTACATACTCTTGTCATTTTCGTCTAAGACTCTCACATATTGCTAAACACCTAGTTCATGGTTGAAACCCGTCTTCAAAAATCTAGGAGAAAAGCTAAAGAAGCTCAAGGGTCCGTAAACATGAGTTCTTATGAGTATGACAATGATGTCTTCTACAATCCTGAGCACACTACATTACCAGACATGAATGTTTATAGACACAATCCAAATATGGAAAGCGCAAACGCTATACACAACGCTACACACAATGACAATGTTGACAATTCTTCAATACTATCAGCAGACATACAAGAATCTATAATGGATCCTCAATTCAATAGATTGGTTGAAGAGATAATGAGGAGAGATCGTCAATACTTTCTAAACATGATGGCATAAAGTGGAGCTAAAATACCACATGATTTTGACTTATCTCAACTTATGGAAAGTAGACCTTCACAACAAACTCAACCAAATAGTGGAGGACCCAATAATATGATGCCGGAGTCACCATCAGTTTTGCTTCAGAAACCAGCAATCCCACATACACAAGCTCAAATGCATGATACTTACACTCAAAGACCATCATGGAGGCCTTATGTTCAAACACATGCTCAAGATATGGGTCAACCAAGACAAATGGATACTCAAGGACTTCCTCAAAATTTTGACACAAGAAGACCTCGTGCCAAAATTGGGGGCAACATAATGGAAAATGAAAGGCCCATTGAATATGGTTTATATACACAAAACAGATATGGGGTCCCTCAACAAGAAATTATGCCAAGTGCTCCATACATGTCACAACAATATAGACCTCCATATGGACATGTCTACGATCAGTATCATCCATATATGCAACAAGCTCCTCCTCAAATGGGTGTTTCAAACATGGGATATGCTACAAGAAATCCATCTCCTCCCAAAAATAATTTGGAGCAACAAATTAGAGATCTACAAAAGAAAGTGGAAGACATGGGCACATCAAAACCCACATATACTATGAGAGATATATGCCCTTATCCCTTTGATAAGAGCATTCCAATGCCTCCGTTTCCTCCGCACTTTGCAACGCCGAAATTCGACAAATATAGAGGGAGAGGAGATCCCAAGGCACACATAAGACAATTCTTCACAGCTTGCATTGAGGTAGCGGCAGAAGAAACATACTTAATGAGGTTGTTCCCACAGAGCTTAGGAGATCAAGCGATGGAATGGTTTTCTCAATTACCTCCTGGTATTAAGTCATGGGGCGACTTGGCAGAGGCATTCATTCAACATTTCTCTTACAACATTGAAACAGATGTCTCAGTTACTACCTTGTGCAATACGAAACAAAAAGAAGGAGAATCTTTTGCGTCATTTTTACAAAGATGGAGAAACTTAGCTAGCAGATGCTCTTGTGAAATCCCGTAAAAACAAATGGTGGAAATGTTCACACAAAATGTTAACAAGGCTATTGGTTATGATCTCAGAAAAGCTTGTTTGTCTACATTTAAGGATGTCATTGAAAAGGGCCTAGCAACAGAAAAGGTCTTGATTGAACAAGGAGTTATCAAACTATTCAAAGAAAACAAAGAGGACTTTAAGGGAAAGGACAAACCAAAGTTTTGGAACAAGAACAAGAACACAGTTAATGATGGTGTTGTTGATGCCAACACAGTGAGACCAAAGTTCATCTTTTCTGGATCAAATTCTACCAACAATCAAGTGAACAATCAAACGGCTGCTAAACCACGAAGGAAGTACACTCCATTGGGAGAACCACTTGAATCAGTATTCAAAAAGCTTGTAGCAAACAAAGTGATCACGGTCCCAGATTTTCCTCCATATGAACCAAAGGTAAAACCGAATTGGTGGAATGATGATGAATATTGTGAATTTCATAAGAGCAAGGGTCACAAGACAAGTAATTGCCATCGATTGAAAAACATTGTACAAGATCTCATTGACAGAGGAGATATTGAGATTGAGGGACATTCATCTAACCAAGAGCATGAGGTGTTTAAGGAACCATTCCTGAAACATGACAAGGGAAAAGGCAAAGTCACAGATGATCAAGCCAATTACACCAGAACATCTTACAATTATGATTCCACTATTAATCACATCTCAATGGACAATCATATTTCTACCATTACTATCAAAAATAAAAATCCTGAGAATCCTCCTCAGCGACCTAAAATTGTCCTAAAAGGTGTGGGATCTTCGTCCGCATCTACCTCTGAATGTCATGTTACAACCCGTCGAGGTAAGATCACATTGCCAGGTACCTCTACTAAGAATACCAATCTTTCGTCAACTAAGCCTGAGTACGATCTTGTAGAGCAATTAGGGAAAACACCCGCACTCATCTCTATTCTTGAGCTCTTACGTATATCTCCTGCACATAAAGCTGTCCTTGACAAAACCTTGAGAGATACTGCTGTCCCTACTGATCTGAACGTGGATCAGTTTCAAGCCATGGTGGGATACCTATCCGTTCCACACTCCCTCACATTCACAGAAGCCGATGACGCCTCCATAAGTCAGCCTCATAATGCACCTCTACATATTGAAGCCTTCATACATAAACACCGAATAAAACGAGTCCTGATAGATGGAGGAGCAGGTCTTAATATTTGTACATTGAGCACCATCAGACAATTGGGATATTCTGACAAAGCTGTGAATGCTACAAACCAGATCACTATTAAGGCTTATGATGATGAAGAGTGTTCGTCCAAGGGCACAGTCATCTTACCACTAAGAATAGGGCCAGTCACAAAGGACAGGATTTGTCAAGTCCTGGATCTAGACCTCACATATAACATATTGCTAGGACGTCCGTGGATTCATGAAATGAGAGCAGTCCCATCAACGTACCATCAGTGCATAAAATTTCCTCATAATGGAGTCGAGGTAACGGTTAATGGTGATCCAAATCCATTCATATATTGCAATAACTTGAGATCACATACTGAGATTATCATTCTCAGCAATCGTGAGGCTACTCCTTCTTCAGCATATATTGATCCTGAGTCATTAAAGCCCTCGACATCCAAACAAGGTGAACTTAGAGCCAAGTTTCAAGACAAAGGCATGGGAGAATACACTCTGAATCAAACAATGTTCTTACGACAAGTCATGAACTCCCCCAAGGAATATGGGAGACCACATCCTAATAAGCAAATCTCCATCATGCTCCTCAAATGGGATCCTACCGTCTTTCAAAAATGGGGCGAACTAGAGGAAGAAAGTTTATATAAAATGCTATATAAGGACGCTGAAGATGATACACATGATCAAATTATAATACCCTGTGAAAACTATGGTAAAGGTTTCAAAATTCTGCAGAGATTCGGGTATGATGGAAAAAGTCCTCTCGGACTACGCAAAGAAGGTGTCATGGAGCCTCTACAACCTGAGCTAACTACAAGAAGGGAACGCTCTAAGGGGCTTGGTTTTCTAAATCCCAAGATTCAAAACAAGAGAACAAAACAAATATGGCGAGTCAAAGTGGCTGAAGTTCAACAAGAGGATAATTATTCCATAGACTCCAATGAGTGGGAATGGGGTTCAGACAAATCCTCCAGCGACTATGAACTTAATGAGACATTTAGAGAGCCAGATGAACCTACAGAGGAGGAGGAGTTTTACAAGAAATTCAGAGTTGGTCAAGAACCGACCCATAAGGATCCCGCACAAGCTTCGTTTCAGGGCCCTAGGTCAGGATCACATAGGATGAGGACACCTGTCCCTGAGGGTGCTACTAGTGATGATAATTTGGACTCACTCACGATCGACACTGATGAGGAGAGTGCCATTGACGACCTCGATGACTACCTTGACATACCTGAATATAACCACATCTTCACTATTAGCCTTGCGGACTCTAAAAACACTAAAGACCTTCCCCTCGTTCACCCCCAACTCATTGACTGGGATCAGGATGGACCACCACAGTTTGATACATTTCAAAATGACGAAGCTATTGTTGATTATCTTAGCATTCGCGATGATCTTCCTCTTGGAGACCATAAAGCAGGATACGCCATAGAGCTAAATAACATGGCATACTTTGGTGAGGGTGTCGGGCCTTCTAGTCGCAAAAATGTGAAAATAAAGACAAAACAAGGGTCTTATGGCGAAAACCACACTGTGGCGCTCTCTGACTCTAAAAAAGTAAAAAGAAAGGACGTATCTGAGGGTGAAAACCTCTCTGAGGCGCCCGAAGATGGAAGGCTTGACATTCTCCCAGCATCATACGAGGAAAAATCATCCATGTTGGTAGAGGAGACTATAAAGACAAACATTGGTACAGCAGAGGTTCCACACAACATATTTTTGGCTCAATCATTGACAGAGGCCGAGAAAGCAAGGTTCATAAGCTTCTTTAAGGAACGACAAGTCAACTTCGCATGGTCTTATGCTGATATGCCTGGACTAGACCCCGACTTAGTAATGCATCATTTAACAGTCAAACCGGGGGCAAAACCAGTAAAACGGAAATTGAGGAAAATGCATCCACAGGTGGCATTGCTAGTCAAGGCAGAGCTGGAGAAATTACTAGATGTCGGATTCATACGCCCAATTGATTATCCCGAATGGATTTCCAACTTAGTACCTGTTAGCAAACCAGATCGCAGCATCCGAATATGTACAGACTTCAGGGATATCAACAAGGCTTGTCCGAAGGACGATTTCCCATTACCAAACATTGATTTAATTGTTGATCTCACAGCAGGCCATGAGATGTTATCTTTAATGGACGGATTCTCTGGATATAATCAGATCAGGATTGCACCTGAAGATCAACATAAAACATCATTCACTTGTCCATGGGGAACCTTCTGCTGGAATGTCATGCCCTTTGGGCTGAAAAATGCAGGTGCCGCGTATCAACGAGCCATGACTACTATCTTCCATGATCTCATGCATGTAAAGGTGGAAGATTATGTCGACGACCTTTTGGTTAAATCAATAGACAGAAATACACACTTGGACATACTTTCAGTTGCTTTTGATAGGCTGGAAAAATACAAGGTAAGATTAAATCCAAAGAAATGTGTCTTTGGAGTAACCTCCGGGAAGCTCCTAGGATTCATTGTGTCTAAAAGAGGAATAGAAGCGGATCCAGCAAAAGTCAAGGCTATCTTGGACATGCCGCCACCCAAGAATATCAGTCAACTTCGGTCTTTACAAGGGAGACTCCAGTCCATACGAAGATTCATAGCACAACTTGCAGATAAGTGTAATCCTTTCCAGCACCTGCTACACAAAAACATTAAGTTCAAATGGGATGAGAACTGTCAACAGGCTTTTCAGGCACTTAAAGACTATCTTTTGAACCCGCCAATTTTGATGCCACCAATTCCGGATCAACCATTGCTACTTTACATATCAGCTACTCCAACAGCACTGGGGGCACTACTAGCACAGCAAATATCTGACGGCAAGGAAAAAGCAGTCTACTATATCAGTCGCACATTGGTGGGATATGAGCTAAACTACACACCAATTGAGCGTGCATGTCTCGCTGTGGTCTTCGCTTCACAAAAATTACGACATTATATGCTCACTCACAAGACCAAGTTGATTGCCAGAATTGATCCACTAAAATATCTGCTCAACAAAGCTACACTTACTGGGCGACTGGCCAAGTGGGTAATGATTTTGAGTGAATTCGACATTGAATACGTGGACAGAAAAGCAATCAAAGGACAAGCCATCGCAGATCAACTGGCAGATGCTCCCATGATAGATGATGTTCCTCTACAGTCAGAATTTCCAGATGAGTCCATTCTAACAATATCACCTGCAAAGCCATGGCAACTATACTTTGATGGCTCATACACACAGCATGGGGCAGGAGCGGGTATACTCTTTATAACTCCCCAAGGTGATTCTATACCAAAGTCATACCGCTTATCATTTCCTTGCACCAACAATATAGCGGAATACGAGGCATTAACAACTGGGTTAAGAATTGCAGTTCAGTGGAAGATCCAGGAACTTCGTGTTTTTGGCGATTCTCAACTTGTCATCCGTCAAGCAACTGATGATTATCAAACAAAAGATGAAAAGCTAATGCCTTACAAACAACTGGTAGATGATCTGAAACAACACTTTGCAAAGATAGAGTTTGAGCAGATACCAAGAGAACAGAATCGCGCTGCTGATGCCATGGCTACAATTGCTTCACTCATTGACCTACCGCAAAATGAGACCTGTTATGAGTTCCTGGTTGACAACCTGCTGATTCCGTCATATGAGATCACTCCTACGGAAATGATATGTGTTGTTGGTCCTGAATCCCAGTTATATGGTTCCGTATTCACATACCTTCGCGACAACATCTTACCTCCCGATTTATCGAACAACCAACGTCGCACTTTCATCCGCCAATCCTCCCGATACGTTATCCTAGCTGATATCCTATACCGACGAGGTCTAGATGGCACCCTCCTTAGATGTTTAGAGAGTGACGAAGCTCAGATTGCGTTACGAGAAGTGCACGAAGGGATATGTGGTCCGCATACTAGTGGTCCTACCTTGGCCAAGAAACTCATCAGGACTGGATACTACTGGCCTACTATGGAAAAAGATGCATATCAGTTTGTCAAGAGGTGTAAGCAATGTCAAATTCATGGAGACCTCATACATGCACCAGCGCAGGAACTACAGCCACTTGCATCTCCTTGGCCCTTTTGTCAGTGGGGACTCGATCTCATAGGCAAGATTCACCCTCCTTCTTCCAATGGACATAAATTCATTATCACAGCCACAGAGTATTTCACAAAGTGGATTGAAGTCATGCCTCTCACACAAGTTACTGGGAAACAAATCGCTACTTTCATCCTGAACTACATCATTTGCCGATACGGGATTCCTACTTCCATTATCACTGATAACGGGCGTCCTTTCAAGAACCAGGATGTTCGTGAACTCTGTGAGCGCTTCCATATCTCTCATCGTTTCTCCACACCATATTACCCCCAAGGTAATGGCCAAGCTAAGGCGTCTAACAAAACAATTCTCAAAATACTTAAAAAGACAGTCGACGACGCTGGCCGTAACTGGCATGTCCAACTCAATCCCGCACTTTGGGCCTATCGTACCAGTGTCCGCACACCTACAGGGGCTACACCTTACTCACTTGTCTATGGTGCTAAAGCCATCTTGCCTATTGAGGTCGAGTTACCTTCTTTACGGGTCTCCTTGAGAAACATAATCAACGATGAAGACTACAGGGTCTCTCGCTTACAAGAACTAGAACTGCTGGAGGAACGACGACACACTGCTTTTAATCATCTCAAGGCTTACCAACAACGAATGAGTCGCAGTTACAATCACAAGGTCAAGCCTCGCACATTTGAGGTAGGTGACTTAGTCCTCAGAGAGAACCCCAAGAATCAGCAAGATAGAGAAAAGAAGGGCAAATTTGAACCCAACTGGCTTGGTCCTTACATCATCACAGCAGCATATGGATCTGGGGCATATCAACTCTCAACTACAGAAGGGGAATCTTTGGAGGATCCTATCAACAGCATGCACCTTCGCAGGTTCTACACATAAGCTCTTTTTGAGTATCCTAATGCAAAAACACAAAAAAAATAAAAAAAAAATTCAAAAATACAAAAAAATTATAAAAAAAACAAAAAAATCGTTACTTGGTGAAAACCTGGCAAACAAGCGCCTTGTGACAACAAAAAAAATTGAAAAAATCGAGAAAAGTAAAGAAAAATAATTTCGTCCAACGGTGAAAACCACTTCGGTGGCGCCCTGAGCAAGTACCATGGTGAAAACTGGGTCACCAGCGCCATGCGTAGAGACTTTGCTCCTCCCTCTTTCAGGATTCTCTTTCATCTTTTCACTTCGCACACACTCACGACCAATTCACTCACAATAAACTTACCCATTCCCATCATGGCTTGTTATTGATCTACCCAAGATTGGTTAGTCATTCATAATAAACCCTCCCTTTTCACTCCCTTTCCATCCATAATAAATCAGATCCTATCTGTGACTACGGCCAATTCCTACGTCTAGTAATGGGTGTGGAACTGAGAACATCACATGTTTCGAGGAGTACAGTTTCTTCTAGTTTCCTTCAGGTCTATCCGCGCGCAATCCGCAATAAAGCAACATTTGCATCGCAAATCCGCAATAAAGTTTCATCTTCTCCACAATAAAGTATCAGTTTCATGGATTCAGTCAGTTTCAAATGAGACACAGCAGCAACAATGAGCTTCAACAAAATCAAATCTTTCAACAGACTCAGACAACATATGGTTCAGTGCTATCTATCCTTTTTGTGAAAGTGAACATTGTGACCACAATCAAAATTTGACTTATACAAGTGACAAGAGACACTAAACTTGAGGACTACAGTGGATGTTGGTGTCGAGTCTTGGTTTTCTTTTGGTTTTATCTTTTTGGTGACATGTCTTTTAGCTTTTCCAGGATGTCTTTGACTAGAGATTCTATCTCCAGGATGTCTTTGACTAGAAAGGCGAGGATGGGGTATCGTCACTTATTTGCATTTGCTGTCTGTGGATTGTCTTTTAGTAATGCTATGACTTGTCCAAGGATATGAGGACACTGTGAGTCTAGTATGAACTGGGGCATTCCTTGTTTGTGACTGTCTTATCTCCATGCAAACAGGTACAATGACTTTCTGGGCCGAACAAATGCCTCGATTGTCATAACCTATTCTGCCATAATAAAGCTCAATGATGATAACGCACAAGAAGCTCTTTCACGTTCATATCTTCTGTCTTTCATCCCCCTTTCTTGATTGACTTCCATCGTCCTTCTCGAGTCCGTGTAGCCCGCTATCACATGACTGAGTATAATGACACACCAAAAAATATTTGCATTTCATATAGTTGCACCTACATCACCACATATAAGCATTTCATACATACATATAGATATCACAATTGCATCACATCCTGCATACACATGTTAGCACATCTCACATTCTCATTAAGTAAATAATCATTTGCATTATCATATTCATTTGCATCACATATACAACATAAAAGAAAAAAAAAAAATATTGCATTGCATCATATACATATTTGCATCCATATCATAAACATCACATAAGAACATTTCATCACATAAGGTACACATGCATATAGCTGCCGCAAAAAATGAATCATCTCATATATAATCAAATGTGTCATAATACAATGATGTCAAAAGAATCATATGGCTACAAAAGAATCACCCGCAGGTGTCTACAATACAATAATGGTACATATAATGATACAATGGGAGCCCACTATAGCTATGAGGAACTCCCTCCCTCGGAGCCGCCTCGCCTCGACGGAGTCTGAGCTATAGATGGACCCGCCCCTGGATCCCCCTGTCTCTCTGGTGGTGGTGGAGGCCCCATAACCCCACCGCTGGATGCCTGTCTCCTGCGGCTCCCTCCTGTAGCCGTCGCTGTGCGCGATGATCTATGGAAGCTCCTAGCCCGCTGATCTGCTGGCACGGCTGCATAATATAGATCCCTCCAGTAGGCGATCTCCTCTCCGGCTCGCAAAACATATGCGTAGCCTGCCCCTGCATCCTCTGCTGCCCGCCTCCCTGGCCTCAGAGCTGTCTCGGCCTCGGTGTATCTCTGGATGGCCTGATCCCTCTCCCGCTCTGTGTCTCGGACCCTGATCCTGAGGTGGTTCCTCTCTCGAACCAAATCCTCAATCTCATCTGCCTGGCCCTGGCAGATCTCCCGCAGCCTAAGCACCTCATCCTCCTCAGAGTCTCCGCTCTCCGTCCCTGCCTGTGGCTCCTCCTCTACAGGTGCCTGTCCCTGTGCCTCTGCCTGCACCTGTCCCTGTGCCCGTATAGGTACCTGTGGCTGTACCTGTCTCTGTCCCTCTGGCTGCACCTGTCTCTGTCCCTCTCTGGGACCCTGTGTTGCTGGCACCTGTAGGGGCAGTCCACCCCGTCCTCTCACCACTGGAGCTGCTCTCTCCTGACCTCCCTCCCTCCGAGGTGCTACCCGTCTCTCTCCCACCACTCCCCTCCGCCTCCGCCGGCCCCTACCTCCATCCCCTCCTCCCTCATCATCCTCTCCTCCACCCTCTCCATCCACTGGCTCTGCTGGATCTGTCAACCTAGGAAATGGATGCTCTGCCCAGTACACAGAGTACTCTGCGTCCATCCCTGCATCATCTACCTCTGGCCACATGTCCCATGGCATCGGCATCATCTCCGCTAGCTGCATAACTGCCTGATCATATGATAGCAGTGGGCCAAACTGCACCTGATCTCTGACCGTACGGGCATACATGCCCGAGCCTCGGGGCATCCTCTGAATCCTGCCATACTGCCTGCATACCCTGTCCACCAGCTATCTCTCTAATATATAGGGCGTCCGCCCAATCAGGTACCTGCTCCGGAAGGTGTAGGGCAGCTCCAGTGCATCGTCCTCCCACTCCTCGCACCCCAGGTACGGCCTCCAGATCACCATGTCAATGTCATCAATGACTCTCCTCCAGTGCTCCAATCTCCCAATCTGAGGCTGGGATGTAATCATCGCATATAGGTGCACAAAACTCTGTCCCTGTCCTCTGCCTCTGAAATGAATAGGCCGTGTGATGGGAAGGTGCTCATAGGCCCACACCTGCAAGAGAGTCACACCGCAGCCCAACCCCACTGATCCATGGTATACAAACTGATGCAGCTCATAAT
Organism: Cryptomeria japonica; assembly: GCF_030272615.1. Classification (NCBI taxonomy): domain Eukaryota; kingdom Viridiplantae; phylum Streptophyta; class Pinopsida; order Cupressales; family Cupressaceae; genus Cryptomeria; species Cryptomeria japonica. Next base: position 586,694,435 of record NC_081413.1, on the reverse strand, counting down.
ACAAATGTGCTAGGACACATGGCCCCCATGCATACCTAGTGTGCTCTGCCATCAGCGTCTCCAAGGCCCCTCCCCAGCCCACTGCCAATCCTCGTGTGGCCCTGTCTGGACATAAGTATCCACTGATAACTCCCCCAACAACTGCCGGCAATGCTAATCCTGTGGCAGTCATGGTGTCCCAGGCTACATGGCCTGCTCGCATCTCCAACTCAGGATCCTGAAAGACCCGTCTCAAGGCCTCCCTGTCACCATCACGGTCGTAGGGGATCAACTCTCCATCAATGGGAACATGTAATATCCTGTATACATCCTCTAAGGTCACTGTCATCTCACCCATCGGCAGGTGAAACGTGCATGTCTCTGAGTGCCATCTCTCGGCCAACGCAGTCAGCAACCCCATGTTTGCCCGAAACTCGGGCACATAGAGCATATGTGTGAGACCCATCTCCTCAACGGAAATCATGTCCTGGATAGACAACTCTGGTTGCAGTCTCTGTGTCGACGCGAATCTCTCCCGTGACTCCAACATCGGCAAATACTCCTGCAGTCAAGCAAATCAATCTTGTTAGTTATCGTGGCATTCACTGTTTATCACAAAATGCTACTTGCTACCTAAATGCATATGGCTATCTACCCTAGTGACACTCACTGTTCATCACAAAGTGTTGCTATTTATCCTAGTAGTGCTCCCTGTTCATCACAAAGTACTACGTGTGTGACATTCCCTGTTCATCACAAAGTGTCACTCACATTCGCACTCCCTGTTCATCACAAAGTGCTGCATATCCTGGTGCTCCCTGTTCATCACAAAGTGCCTTGATCTATCCTAATCTTCCCAGAGGACCTGCTTGAGTGTATCCTCTTAGCAGCTTATCCAATCGACAGCGTATGTTCATCACATAACTGCCGATTTGACCTAAAGGACTAAAACCATGCATTTAAACACACAAACGCACTGTTTCAACACACACGCGCTTTTAACTCATAAACGCGCTTATAGACTTCATAAACGCGCCTCTGCAACACAGACGCGCTTTCTGAACACAAACGTGCCTATGCCAGACACAAACGCGACCAGGGAACACAGACGTCCCTGCATGATATAAACGCTACTAAAAATCACAGACGCTGCTGAATTTCACAAACGCGTCCACAATCAACACAAACGCGGTTCCAGGCACAGACGCGCCTGGATCCGACACAGACGCGCCTGTTGGACACAAACGTGCCTGGCACTGACACAGACGCGGTTGCGCGTTTTTGCACTTCTACACTATCCTATTCCTAGCGCATTTATTGCTCCTAAACATGCATTAATGACAAAACTCGAAATGCATGAAAGTACGAGGAGGTTTTCGGGTACTTACCGGCTCTCCTGCATCGGCTGGTCGCTGGAATCGGCGGACACGGTCGAATCTATGAACGAATGCCATCGCTGCTGACTGCTGCTGCTCTTTTCTCGCTCTGCACTATGATCTTCTATGGGTGTGGATGACAATGAGGATGTCTTTTGCCCGTGGTCTATCTTATAGCCTACCCTAGCCCTCGCCCTCATTTCCCGAGTCAGTCTTCCTCATCCCGTGACTTTGTCACTTTATCCAATCAGTCCATTCTATCCCATCTTTCTTATCGAGAGATTGTCTGCAATCTTTCCAGACTTTTTCATCCAATCTCTCGAGGGGGCATATCATTCCCATCCTGGGGCAACTCTGTATCAGTTCATCTTGTCTTCTTTGAAACAACGCGACAAGCCGCATTGTCTCAAAGAGGGGCAAAATGTAGACACCCAAAATTGTCATGTCTAATTAAATAAATATTTTATTTATTTAATTATCTAAGCCTAATTCTTCTATTAATTAAATAAATCTTTATTTATTTAATTAATTCATTTATCCTCTTCTAGCCTTATTTCTCATTTAAATAAATACATTTATTTATTTAAATTATCCCTTTCCTATATTAAATAAATATTTTATTTATTTAATTGCCCTACTTCTTCTATTAATTAAATAAATCTTTATTTATTTAATTAATTCATTATCTTTTTCTACACATGACACATGTCATTCATCTCTTATTTCCTACACTACCTACCCCTTTCATTATTTTGGTATTTCTTATACCTACCCTCTAATCCTAGCCGACCTCCTTTTTACACCTCTCAATCTTAACCCTCCATTTTCTATTGTGTCTTCTATTTAAGGAGATGCTTTCTTCATTACCAAACCCTAACTACTGGATCAATTGACTACACTACAATTCTACTTGCAACCACATTCCGTTCTTTGTTGAGCTCTTGTGCATACAAAAATCTGAGAGCAAGCATATCAAACAAGATCAATGGAGATAGGAAGAATGGAGATCAAAACCCTAGTGGACATGTGATGGTATAATCTTTGTGATTTTTGAGTTATTTTGCATTGTCTTAGGTTATCTTCATATGTTATGGTGGATCTTTGTTCATTGTTAGGCTAGGGTTTAGTGGTTGAATCCATTTTAGTCTTTCAATATTGTTGTTTATTGCTATCCATTTTCACCATATACAGTCATATCCCCTGATCTACATCCAATAAATGCATCAGTCATGGCAAGCCAAGATCTTCCCAAAATCACCGGATATCCTCCCAGTGTTGCCTTTGGAGATAGAATCATAAAGTCTGCAGGGTATTCCCAAGAATCCAAAATAACCACCACATCTTCAATCATACCATCAGGTCTCACTGTAGAGCTATCAGCAAGCTGTAGAACTATGGGTGTAGGCCTTAGACTATTGATTTCAAGTTGTTTCATTACTTCTCTTGTCATCACATTAATGGCTGCCCCTAAATCAATTAAAACATTTCTTATCTAGCTGCCATTAATGACTATACTTACAACAAGACTACCTGGATCATAATATTTTAGAATTACAATCTTGTCTAACATAATATCTACTAGTTGACCCATAACATGCACTATTTGTGGATCCTTCTTCTTCCTGCAAGTTTTTTTTAAACATGCTTCTCTCAGTGCCTTACTATATATAGGAACATCTTTTATTTCTTGCAACAATGGAATTTTAACACAAACATGTTTGAGTTGATCTATAATATCAAAACCTTGCTCTTGTTCTGTGAGAACTTCCTTTTCTTGCAATCTCTAGGGAAATGGCAGTAATATCTGCTTCTAAGGTATTGTATCTATTGGATTAGAGATTTCTTGTTCTTCTTGTACCTCAGTGATAACTGGAGGAGATGGATTAGGTAGAGTTGTCCCAGATCAGAGCTGAATATCACTTAGGGATAGAGAATATGTTGGGTATTGATTAAGATCGGCTGAATAAGCTTGTTGTTGTTGTTGTTGAGATTTAATATTAGGATTTGGCATTGGTTGAGTGGGCAACTGTGTTGGTTTAGGTGGGACAACAGTGGTTGCAAGAGGAGGCATTAATGCAAGCGGCTGTGGCTGCTGACTCAGTTGTTGATAACCAAAAGATTGGGCAGTCCATGACTGACCCCCCCTTCATTGAGGAGTAGGTTGCCAATTCCCTTGAAACTAACTTCCTTGGCCCTGAGGTGGATACCAATTCCCTTGTGGCTGCTGCCACTATGGCATTTGATTAGCAAAATGCTACTCTTGGCTTTGAGAAGCATACCAGTTTTGATAATTACCAAAATTTTGAGCATATGGTGATTGCCATTGGTTATTTGGTACATAAGAATTTCCACTATAACCAGAAAAAGAAAGTGGATCTGGAGGCATACCTTGTCTTTGGAAATTTGGCCTCCTTTGAGCAACATAGAAAACTTGCTCATCCTCACCTTATATTGGCTTGAAGTGAGGAACCTCAACATTTGCAACCATTTTACATTTGCAATCCTTCTTTCGCTATCTACAATGAGGGCAAAATTCTGCAAGAAATGCATCAACTTCTTCATGCTTCTTCTTAGCTGAAAGTGTATCCAATTGAGTAGCCACATTATTTATGATGTCCTCCTTAAAGTCCTTTAATAAATGGCTAAGTTCCATTCTAGAAACTCCAGTACCAAATGCTTATGGAGATACTCCTAGCTTGAAATGCCTGTTCTTTTTAGAAGCAGATCTGGAATACTTCTTATAAATTTGTCTTATTTTAGCCCAAGTGGACTATGTAATGTCACCTCCTCCCATAAGATCCAAAGAATCGGTGCATTCATCACTGATTCCCCTCAAAAATATCAACTTGAGGGAATCCTCATTTGGAGTACTATGTTTGGACTTTTTGACACTAAATAGAAACCTCTCCAGATAATCTTCAAGACTCTCATCTTCTTTCCATGTCATTCCAAATATATCATCCCCATGACGATCAATGCCTCTACAATACTCTTTATATTTTGCAAGAAACGATCATTTCATCTCATCCCATGTATTGATTGTGCTACTACCCAAGCTCATAAATCATCTTAAAGATGATTCCTTCAAGGTGGCAGGAAATATTTTGAGTCTATGGACATCTGTAGTATAGTCAAAACTCCTACAGAGAACATCAAACTCAAACATAAATGTGTTTGGATCCTTTGTCACCAATCCATAGAATTTAGGGAGGGAAGAAGTTGGAATGTTCTTGAGATTAGCATTATCACGTTGATCAGATATGGGGAACTCAAACGTTGGGTCCAAAGGTGGTGGTGGATTATTTCCACCAGGAGGTGAGTTTCCTTGCATTGGAATTGTGGGGGTAGTCACTAGATGAAATTCTTCTTCTTGAGGTCCAAAGAGGAAATGAAGACTACTTTCTGGAAATTCAGATTCAGGATGGTTCAAATTTTCTGGGGTTTGATAAAGTTCAACAAAAGGGTTTATATCTGAGGAATTATTTTCTGCATGATTAGGATGACTAGGCAAGAATCTACCTAGAACATCTCTTCTTCGCCTATGCATGCAAATTCATTAAATTTTTGAACAATCAGGTATTGCCAAAAAAAACAATTAACTGAAAACTGAAAAGACAATAACCATAACAGGTTCTTAGTTTGACACCATCCCCGACAACAATGCCAAAAATGTTCAACCCAACAATAAGAATAATAATTCTAGTTGAAGTCTCAACCCGAAGTTTGGACATTCATTTGGTAAAGTCACTATTTTCATAGCTAGTGTTCATTTGATTGTCAACCCAGGGACGTAATACTTGAAATGGGTCAGCACTATATATGCACTAAGTTCCTACGACAACTATTATGCATTACTGCAACAACTAACATTATGCAGAAAAGATAATCAAGAATTGAAACTATAGAAGGCTACAGGAAAAATTCTACATAAACTCATAAAAGCAATACTGGATAAATTCAATGCTGATAAACAAAAATTACTCTGTTCTGGCTTGACTGCAGGAACAATCAGTGGATTTGTTTCTAGTGGCTACAGGAACAGTCAATGCAAGAACGTCTACTGCAGCTAAGGAAAGAAAACTAATCTTAACAAATGCGTAGGAACACTCACCAAGTGGGCCCCCTTGGATGAGTGATACTAGGCTTCCCGAAAACAACTCTAAAAGATCAGAATAATTATTCATCATTCTTTGAAAGTCATTACATGATTCAATACGAAAAGAAACTAAAAAATGCTTGTGAAAAATCATCTGCTCTATTCTTCTCTCCTTCTATCTAACCTCTAAGAAGAAGAAGAGCTTATTATTAAAAAGAAATCATCTACAATCGAACACAAATCATGCCGAAAAGAGGAGGTAGATGATTGAATGAGAAAGGAGATAGCTAGAGTTATGTTGCAAGAAACATGGATCTAAACCAAACCACAGTCATAACATACTGTGGCGTTATTTACAACTTCAATGTCCACTTAATTTAGACATTGGTAGTATCGCTTGATTTCTCCTCTTATGTCATCCCTTACGCTTGCTTAGCTTTCTACAGTTTGATCTTTAGTCATCTCTTGAGTATCCTTCCCTTCAACAGGTGCGATAGGCAAACATCCACTGCAACATCATTTATTCTCTGCACTACAAAAGAAATAACATACAAGAACATACATACACATTTTATTTAATCAATACATCTATTAATTTCACATATGATATTGCCCTAAATAATCCGCATGGCAACATGAATAAATCACATGGCTGCAAGAATAAATGGCATGGCTGCAGGAATAAATTGGCAAAGATAAAACATGATTTAATTGGTTTAGGCTTAACATATGGAATACATATAGTAAACTTCCAATACATCACTACTACTATGCAAACCAAAAGATGACAAAAACTCGAGAGTTCCGAGGATAGAAATATGACAATGTCTCAACTCATCACATAGAGCCCCTCATTGGTCTTAAAGGTTGTTTTCCACTCATCTCCAGGTTTGACCCTTATTTGATGATAACCTAATTTCAAATCCACCTTTGTAAAGTAACAAGCTCCTCCTAAGTAGTCCATTAGGTCCTCAATTCTTGGCATTGGAAACCGGTATCTGATGGTAATCTTGTTGATGGCTCTTGAGTTGGTGCACATTCTCCACTTGCCATCTTTCTTAGGTACCAAAATAGTAGGTATTGCACATGGGTTTAAACTCTTCTTTATCTACCCCTTATCTTGCAATTCTTTCACTTGTCTTGCTATTTATTCATTTTGAGTAGGTGTCATTTTGTAAGCAGCCTTGTTTGGCAAGGTAGCTCTAGGTATGAGGTATATTTGATGGTTCACATCTCTGTATGGGGGTAAAGCATTCGATATCTCATTTACAACAATGTCTTTATACCGATCCAACAAGGTCTTCACTTCTTGAGGTACTACTGGCTTGAGTTCAGTCTTTGCCTCTTCTTTTGGTTTCACTATGATGGCATATCCTTGGTTCCCTTCATGCTTCAACTCTTTTAGGAACTCCTTCCCACTAAGTAACATAACACTTGAACCTACATGTCTTTCTTCTCCCTGAATAACCAAAGGATCCATTTGGAACTTCCTCCCTTCCTTGGTGATAACATAAGAGTTATTTTCCCCATCATGTATGGCTTTGACATCATATTGCCAAGGGCATCCAAGCAACAAATGGTATGCATCCATGGGTAGTATATCACATAGTACTCTATCCTTATACTCTCCAATTTCAAAGTTTATCCAAGCTTGCTCATCAACTAACACATGTTGTCCTTTACTCAACCATGATACCTTATAAGGATTGGTGTGTGGCGACCTTTTCAACTTGAGTTTGTCTACCATTCAACTACGACAATGTTCTCAGTAGACCCTGAATCCACTATGAACCTACAAATCTTACCATATGATCTGCAAGTGGTTTTAGAGAGTGTCTTTCTTTGAGTAGGTTCTTTGGCCTATGGTACCTTCAATAAGGTCATCGTTAACATCAGGTTCTTTCCATCTAGAACTGGTCCAGCTTTGCTGATTGGTGAGGTAACACTTTGATTGTCTTCTTCCTGCACCAACTGAGTTTTCCTTTCACCTACATAAGAACTTGAAGTCTTTTCAGGACACCAGTTCATTGTGTGGCCCACTTGATGACAATGAAAGCATTTACCAGTGAAGATTGTGGGTCCTCTTCCTTGTGTGCCAAATCTACCTCTAAAGTTGTTTCTTCCTCTAGAGTTGCCTCTAAATGGACCATTTTTGTTGAAGTTATCCCCACTATTTTAAGTTTGGTTGCCTTCTTCATTCTTGCCAGAGTTATGACCCCTTCCAAAGGTGCCTCTTCCTCTGAATCCTTTACTACCTCTGCCTCTTTGATTGAACTCACTTTTCCTCTTGATCTCGTCCTCTTCTCTCAAGGCCAACTGAAAAACTCTTATGTACTGTCTCAGGTGCCAACATGCTGATTTAGGTATCTTGCTACCTTCTCCACTTCTTCCTCTTGTTTCCTTGCTCTTAGAGTTAGTTTTTTGAACTCCTCTGTGTAGGCACTCACATCCATTTCTCTTTGCTTCAAACTCATCAACTTCTTGTGTATTTGCGCCTCGTAATCTAGAGGTAGGAATTGAGTTTTAATTATGATCTTCATTCTCTCCCAAGAGTTGATCTTCTTTCTCCCAGTTTGTTCCCTTTATTCTTGCATCATGTTCCACCACACTAGAGCTGATCCTTTCAACTTTGTCTTAGCCAGATTGTCCCTCTTTTCTTCTGCAACCTCCTTGTATTCAAAATGATTGCTCAAAGCTTCTATCCAATGCAATAACTCTTCTCCATTTAGGCTACCACTATAGACTGGTAAACCATCTAGGCTATCTTTGTTGAGTGATTTAAGAGCATCCAAGAAGATTTTCCGATCTTTCTCAACTCCTTCTTTTCTATTGCCACTCCTATCACATCTGCATCTTCATCATCAGTTTCATCACCCCACTTTGTGATCTTTCCCTTACCTTTCTTGGAGTCTTTCTCTCAGGCTTCATTAAGCATGTCTTGGACCAGCTTCCTAATGGCACCTTGACTCATTACCTTAGGTGGCATGTTGCTGGCTTCTGATTCTACCTCTTGGTCTGATATACACCACTTTGTTCAATCAAGTGACTCTAATACCAATCTGATGTAGAGGGGAGGCTCACTCCTATTGGGTTTGCTTATTCTCGACGACTCCTTAGGTTGTCTCTTGAATCGTCCAATGGTTCCACTCTTCCCAACCTTCCAAAGGTTGTGGGGCCCACTCTTACTAACCTTCCCAATGTCCTTAGACTAAGGTGCCCTCCTTTTTTTTAGTGAGTGCCCAACACTCCTTATTAGAGACCTTCCTGCTCAACACTTTAACCAAGAACCAACCCTCTCTACCATAGGATCTTCATTATACATGTCCATTACACTTAGGGATGATTTTCCTTATTTATCCAACCCTAACCTTCATTTATGGACTTTGGTGTTTACCGGTTTCAAGCTTTAGGACCAATTTGCTCTTTTAGGCCTACTAGGAGACCTAGTCCAATTAGCCCTACCAGTGAGGTATTTTGCACTTATTTGCCCAAAGTCTTGAACACTAGTATGAAATATTTATCTTTTCAGATACCATTTTGGAAGCTTCATACAATACCACAAAATTGGTCATGGGTTTGGTCGCTAACCATCCTAACCTTTTTTAGGCCAAATTCCCTCCTTTTAAGCTTACAAAATAGGGTTTTGCTCAAATGTCTTCACCAGTCCAAAGGTCCAAGAAATTCAATGATTGTCTTAGGTCTGTACACTCATGAGGATTTCCAATACAACTTTCTATCAATTCCATTCAATGGATTTACCAATCTAGGGCCTGTTGTCCATGTACCCCATTGCTTACCAACTCAACGTGCCAAGCCTAGGGTATGGTGGCAAAACTGGAGATCAACCTTCCATGTCTTAAAAATAAAATGAAAACATAATTTACAAATCCTCCTAGTGGTCCACAAGGTTTTAGTATGTGGCTCCACCATGGAATGCTAGGATTGAGCCATAGAGTCTTCAAAACCCTTGTTTCAAGGTCTTTAGGACCTGCCTACAACCAAAAAACTCAAAACTTGCAAACATTAACACTTCAAATCCTCAAATAACCATGAAATGGAAGAAAATTGTTTGTTCTAACAATTCATATTTTGGTTTGGGCTTGGAATTCTGTACAATCTGTACAATTCCAATGAAAACTTAATGCAATTCGCTGAAAACACAAAATTTGAAGGCTAAAACTTACTCTCCTTAATTCAATTCTTCAACTAACATTCTCATCAGTTGTCCCAAGCCTTATATCATCCTTGGGTTGGTTACAAGTGTCTCTTAGTTGAAAAATACAACCAACTAGCCGTTGGTGTTTAGAAAATGCAAAAGTTGCAAAGTTGTTATGAGCAACTTTTGCATTTTTTTGCAACTTTTACATAGTTGAGCAAATTTTACATAGTTGAGAAAATTTTTCCCAAATCAAACCTAGATCACTTCTAAATGTTCAAATGACCTTAAAAACTACTAGACAACAACAACCATCCTATTCTACCACAAAAATCAACTCATTCTACCAAGTACTCTTCCTGGCACCCTTAAGAGCCCATATGCCAACATTGACCAATCAGTGACTCCTAGGGTCCTTACAAACTTCTTAGTACTTATTCACAAACCTAATGACCTTATTACAAACCAAAATCACATGATTCCAAACTCCTAGAACATTCACAACAAAATTTCTCAAGTTCTCCTGCACCACTTTGACATCTTACTTTCTGTTATTTGGATACCCTAAGCCGATGACTCCTTTTCCTCCTCATCGATATATCTCAAACTGATATTCTCATCGGGCGTCGGGTGAGCTCATTTAGCATTATCGCGATAGGCATTATTTCCTCGATGGGCTTCACCATCGGTATAGCTCTTCTCGATGCAACTGAATTCATTGCCACGAGTCTTCCCAATGGTGTCTTCACTCTGCTCAATCAGTCCGCTCCTTCATCGGGTATTAGGGTAATCCAAAATGAAACATACCGATAAGACAATTCTTCTAGATAGAGTACGTTCCATCGATATATGTTTCATCAATGATTCTTTGGGCATCGTGGTGGCTCAAAGTAACACATAATGATCACTTTGGTTATACCGGTGCAACCAGCTTCATCGCCATGAATCTTCCTGATAGTGTCTTTGCTCCGCTCAATCAGTCCGCTCCTTCATCGGGTATCGGGGTAATCCGAAATGAAACATACCGATAAGCAAAGTCTCTCGATAGAGTATGTTCCATTGGTATATGTTTCACCGATGATTTCTTTGGGCATTGGGGTGGCTCAAAGTAACACATACCGATCGCTTTGGTTATATCGATGGACTCTTCTTTTCACCACTCTTATCGATATAAGTCTTACCGATAGCCTCATCGACTATCAATAAGACAATTCTCCACTGCTACCACTAGTGTTTACTATGCCGATGGGTCATATCAGTATAGTTTTTGCTGATGCATCAATTCTCTTAAACTTTGCTCCTTGATTGGTATAACATTTGTTGATGAGTACAACTCTGGCTTGCTACGCTCTCTCATCGATATATGGTATCCCAATGCAAAATTGGTCTTTGTTAGTTTAAGTTCCCTCATCGGTATAACATACCGATAATGTGAAATTTCAATCATTTTCAAGTCCTTCTTTAAGATACAAAAATTGATAATGGATTTAATATAATCTGAACAAAAACTTTGTTCTGCATGGGAGCTTTACCCTTTCTGATAATTACTTGTGCACTTTGATCAATCCCAAGAACCTATTTGCCAGGCCTCCTCACCTCAAAAGGAAAGCCAAAGTGCTTCATCTTGTCTCAATGCCACCCTCAATATACCCATCCGATGGTTGAATCTTTGGAGAGAAGTCACAAATGGATGGAGATTGTCACTACAAGATTGCACCTACACATAAAACCCAACAGTAACTATTCTTATGGAAAAAGTGCTCAATATATAAAAGGAAATTATAGAAAAATAACATTTTTAAGAGCATAATTAATTTGAAAAATTACGTGCTAACATGTTGCACTGTCTAAAAAGGATAATCTTTACAAGGATGCAATAGAAACTAGTTCTCAATCAGGTGATCATGAACTTGCAGAGGAATTGCTGGTGTATTTTGTGGGACATGTATACAATTGGTAAAACATATAGTTGGTTGTTCTCTCTCATAGGCTAAAGTACATTTTGAATTTTCATTTTGGATTGGGGCATTGAAATGGGGCTTACTTTTGCATTTGGGACTACAGGGCAAGAAAGAATGCTTTGCTTCATGCTTGTTCATATGCTATGACTTAATCAAACTAGATGCGGCTTTGGAACTTACCTGGATGAATAATATGATTGACTTTGTGTTTCCATACCTACTTCAGGTTCTTGATATACTATGATGATTTTGTGAATATTTTAAGTTTCTCTTTAATAAACATTTTAAATCTTATGTAGAATTAAATAGCTAATATTCAAAAAATCTCTTTTTCAAAGTTCATTCGAGAATACACGACAAAAGTTGATGAGCTTGTTAAGGACAAGTTAGAGGTTGTCCAAGAAGAAAAATCCAAGGAGAAAGAAGAGAAAGATCTTGTTGCTCAACAAGTATGCATTTTGCTTAATTGAGCCTCAAGGAGCACTTGTTCTACTTTATTGACGGTTTTTAAAAATTCAAACAAATATGTGCCTATTTTGTTTATAGAATATGTATGCTCAGCTTCTTCCCCTTGCTTTTCTAGGACCTCCAATAGCATTTTTAAGAGCATAATAAAGGAAATTATAGAAAATAACATTTTCAAGAGCATAATTAAGGAAATTATAGAAAAATAGCATTTTTAAGAGAATAATTAAGGAAATTATAGAAAAATAGCATTTTTTAAGAGCATAATTAAGGAAATTATAGAAAAATAACATTTTAAAGGAAATTATAGAAAAAATATGTGCTAACATGTTGCACTATCTAAAAAGGATAATCTTTACAAGGATGCAATGGAAACTAGTTCTCAATTGGGTGATCGTGAACTTGCAGAGGAATTCCTGGTGTATTTTGTGGAACAGGTATACAATTGGTAAAACATATAATTGGTTGTTCTCTTTCACAGGCTAAAGTATATTTTTAATTTTCATTTTGGATTGGGGAATTGAAATGAGGCTTACTTTTGCATTTGGAACTGCAGGGCAAGAAAGAATGCTTTGCTTCATGCTTGTTCATATGCTATGACTTGATCAGACCAAATGTGGCTTTGGAACTTACCTAGATGAGTAATATGATTGAATTTGTGTTTCCATACCTACTTCAGGTTCTTGATATACTCTGATGATTTTGTGAATATTTTAAGTTTCTCTTTAATAAACATTTTAAATCTTTTGCAAAAATAAATATGCCTATTTTGTTTATAGAATATGTATGCTCAACTTCTTCCCCTTGCTTTTCTAGCACCTCCAATGCCTGGCATGGGAGTGGGCATGGGAGGTTGATTTTAGCCAAGTATGAGTGGAATGGGAATGCCTCCCATGCCAGCTTATGGTATGCCACCTATGGGTGGCTATTGATGAGATTGAAGAACTTAACATGGGACACAATTCTTCAATCATACATGGTTTTTTGAGGCTGGTCTTTGAGTGGAAAGATTAGATTGTCAAATTGTTTTTATTGTTGTTTGGTTGGTTGATACAAGTTAACGAATCTTTAGTATTATTGTATTGGTCAATTAGTTCAAATCTTTCCATCCACCAAGCATCTAATGCCCGAGCTGCTGCATGCTTAGATTGTCAAATTGTTTTTATTGTCGTTTGGTTGGTTGATACAAAATAATGAATCTTTAGTATTATTGTATTGGTCAATCAGTTCAAATATTTCCATCCACCAAGCATCCAACGAGGATGTTGTATGTTCGACAACATCCTCGTCGGATAAGCAGTGAGGAGGCCGTCAGAATTCTGACACCCACCCAGTTTATTTTGACGCCCGAACTATTGCACATACAACATCCTCATCGGTGCGGATGCCCTGGTTGTTGTTGGACGTTGTTGAAATTTCGATGGACCCCCATAGAACATCCAATGAGAATGTTGTATATCCGATGACATTCTCGCCAGATGGGCAGTCATGTTCACCGTCAGAACATTACCTAGAAGCCGTTGGAATTCTGACAACGTATCGAGTTTTACTGACGAATAAGCGCATTCATGGTTGTCATCGAAAGAGTCTCTGATGGTGTTAGAATTATGACGGTCTTGAGAATCATCGAAATGTCTGACTATAAGTTTTCGACGGTGTTGCTCGTCGGCAATCCGACAAATTGTAGTTAGAATTCCGACGAACTGCCATCAAAATTGGGCCCCAAATGTACTAGTGTGTTATGGGGGTGAGTTTCATGTTGACGAAGGAAAATGAAAGCTCTGATGATACTCCCCAACAATTGATGCCTTTCATTTTATGGGCAAAAGGGACAAATAAAGATGAGTGTCAAGTTGAAGCCTTCATTGGATGGGATTCATTGATGCATTTCCTACATGCGAATGAGAAAGAGTGAGCAAGAGGGAAGCTAAATCTTGGGACAAAGGAGGATCCAATTGCGAGATTTGAGTTGAAAGACTACTAGGTCAATGGACCCTTGAAAGTAGTGAGAAAGAACTAATACAGAAAATGGCAATTTTTTTGTTCAATGTTTTTATTATTTCTATATGGACTCTATGCTTAAAAATGTGATAGTGCATGTATGGATGTATAGGGTGGATCTCTATTTGATAGGGGTAGGGTTTGAATAGAAGCTATGACAGTATGTATTTTTTTGTCTTTGCTGCTATTTTCAATGTCAATATAGAAATGGGTGTACATGACTGAATCTGGGGCAAGGGGGTAGGGTTTGGGAAATGTTTTTCCCGATTTTGGACATTTCATTTTTTATACAGTTCTATGGAGGATGGATGGATGATATTTCTAATTTTGTAATATGCTTTGAATAAATTAATAAAAATATACTATTACTAACCAAAAAAAAGATTGTTTCAAGTTTATTTCTTTTCTTGACTTCACCATATTTTTTTCAAGGGAAAAACTTCTTTTTAGGTGTCACTTCATTCTATTTCCCTACATCTCTTTGCTTTCCTTCATCCCTTCATTATCACTTTCTTCCTTGTTATGTAAATTTGTAGACTTCTCACACATAACCAAACTTGGCAAAAATCTTTCCATTCTTTACTTTCTCACATCCCTTTCTTCCTTTTGCATTCTTTCATTTTTTACCTTTGTGGATTTATAGATTTGACATAGACTTCAACATCTCCCTTACTTTGCTTCATTCCTTACTTTCTTGTCTCCCTACAAGTCTTAACTTCCTATTTGTGGGAATATGGAATTCCACACACCATTGATTTTCTTCCATCTTTTTTCCTTAATCCTTGTCTTCCACACATCTTTATGACCTTTCTCCAGATCAAACCTTCTTTTTTCCGGTGAAATTTTCATGGACTTTCAAACATATTCTAAAGTTCCTTCATGTATGATTTCCCTTTCCAACTTGGACTTTTGTAACCTTGATGTTAAGTTTCACCAACCCACCCACACTTGACACATGAGACCTCCTTACTAGCTTGCAACTAATATAATCCCAACAAAAAATCAACCCATTGAATATTATATATATTCACCATTACATTGAGATGAATGACAAAGAACATTTGACTATACAAACCTATTATAGCCTACCATGTGGCAATTTTTTATTTGTCACATCAATGCTCTGTTTTTTAGTGATTCTTTATACTACATCTGGCCTATTCACCTCTCCTTGGTCATTCAAAATGAGAAAGAAACCCTACACTTCATAATCCTAAATTTGGTAGCTTGTCTAACCAAAAAAATATTATCTTATGCATGTCTAAGGCACTATGAAGAGCTCATTTTTCCATCCAAGCCCCTATTTGAATTGTTCTTGTGTACGAATCTAACCATTAGCATGTACAACTCCTAAAACTACCTACCTATTAATTTTTATATGCTCCCATGGCATATTTTACTCAAATTTAAGTTTTCTTATATTTGACTCTTTGTTTGCCATTTATGCAAGATTTAACACCATACTTTGCCTAAATCCATAACTAGATGTTTCATAAGTGAAGAGTTAAATAGAAATATAACTCAAGTCATAGATATTTATTCTTTAGGCTCGATTATACAAGTTATAATTTACAAAACAAGTAGGTCCACATGAGTGGGATTTGTCTAAAATTGTGAAAGTTGAAAATACCCATAATTTTAAATTTTATCTTTTGGGTCACTTGAAATGCACAACATAATTAATTAGGGTATTTACCCTCTTCCTAAGAGATGTATAAATACCTCTTCCTAAGATATATAGAAAGATTTAGTAGAATTTTAATTGGAGTGGGACTGACTTGAGATCTATGAATAAGGAAAAAGAGAAAAATTTCTTCCTCTATGCATGTAATTGACGGAGTAGGGATTGTAGCATCATTTGGAACTCCATTTTTATAAGCTCAAAGAATGTATTTGGTACTATTATTCTTAGTAACACGTGTAATATGGTGAAGCTTAATGAATATTTATTTGTGGATACAA
Source organism: Cryptomeria japonica (assembly GCF_030272615.1). Taxonomy (NCBI): domain Eukaryota; kingdom Viridiplantae; phylum Streptophyta; class Pinopsida; order Cupressales; family Cupressaceae; genus Cryptomeria; species Cryptomeria japonica. The sequence goes on along the minus strand of NC_081413.1, from coordinate 586,678,439 downwards.
TAGTTATTGGCTACACATGTAATACGATGATGATTTCATTCTTGTATTTATTTACAAATTTACTTTCATCAATTATATGCTAACTTGGAATCTTATACATGTGATTTTATGTGTTGAGGTGAAACTAATGATACAATCTATAATAGTTGTGTGCTAAGAATACTACAACATGACAATGTTCCTCCTTGCAAATGGTGGATATCTTCAATTTTCTCTTTTCCTTCTTTTTGTCCCTTCTCTTCTTTTCCTTCATCATTTTTGTGCCTCTATTAATTGTTAGGTTAGTTTTATCATAGCTTCCCATTATCTAAATTTTTAAAAGTACATTTTTTTCTCTTGAATCCTTATTAGACCCCTCATTATAATAACATCTCAAATGCCACTAAGGGAACCTTCGAAATCCAATACTTAGTGGCTATGAGACCTTACAGAGATCATGTATCCCTTTCAAGAGAGGAATCATACGCTTGATTACTAAGTGTTGGATTACATATTATTTCATAAACTAATAATTATAGCACTAGAAGGACCTTTTCTATTTCCACTCAATTTAGAAAGTTACAAAAATCTTAGGTTCATGCTCGCATATGGGTTTTATAACTATAGCTTGATTGTTATGGATGATTTTTATAACTACCCACTTTATGATCTTACAAAATTTTAATAGTATTTTCCAACTCATTTTGAGTGAGATTACCCCCCTCCACCTCATTTTAACCATAACCATCTATAATAGTGGAGACACTTGAAATTGACACATTATCATTTCAAATTATCATTCATTATTTATTATATGATTAGTCACTTGTATTTGATTAGTTTTTTTAATTTATCTTCTAAAATTAATTATTAGTATTTTGTTATTATTTAATTAATGTAACCAATGTTCACTTACTATTTGCCACTACTCATCCAACCTTATTTCTACCATCTACTATACATTTCCTTCTATAATTCACCTTGTTGGGAAAGGTGTTTAACCTTTCTCCCAATGTTGAGATTATAAAGTGTGATTTTCATATATAAAATAAATAAAAACTCATTTTTGGGGCTACAGAGTTGGTTTTTGGTCAAAACAAAAATTCTAAATTGTTTGGCACCACCTAGAGGGTTCTTCTTACATAAATCTCTTTGAGTACTTAAATTTGAAGAAAAGGGCCTAATCGACCCACCAAATCAGAAGTTATGACCTCCAAAAATTTGCATAGGAAATGTAAAAAGTTGTTGGATGCATAAAAGAGTTGTAAGTTGAGTTGGATCCACCAACCAACTTATGATGTGCGTTACTACAAATCATAAGGCATCTTTGATTGAGGATAATTTGGGCAACATTTTGTAGCATTGTAAATTATATACCCTTCATAGTTCCATGCTAGGTTTAACAACTGCCTTGGAATTTGTGATTGATTATATCTGATTGTGCCCACCCTAAGATCAAAATTGTGACATGGATCACATAATGTTATGCCCTGACCTTTATGCAACCTTAGTCCCAGAATGGACACGAGTGCCCAACACCCCTATCCTCCCAATTTGGTTCCAATTTCAAATATTTGAAAGTAGATGTCACGCCCTTCATTGTTGCATCCCTTTGTTGACCTCTCCCGAGAAGTTGCAAATAAAAAAGTGCAAGTCACATATAAATGTGGCTCCATTTCCTATTTGAAAAGCTAGATCTCTAATTATTAATCATAAGAAAATTCAATTCTTATGAGAAAAATTGTGCAGACATTTCAAACCATTTATTGCAAGATTAAAGACATGCCAACATAGAAAATATGAAGATCAATAATCAAGCATACTCAAACATCGTCCTTTGTGTGGACATCATGTTGCATTAAGGACTTGCAAATCTGTACCATCTTCATCATAAGGTCCAAACTAGGATTTTGTGCATGAGGTAACCATTGTTATGTTGTTTCGTTTGCCTCTAATTCCCCGAGGCACACACTCTTTATCAATCATTATTGTTTTTGTGGAGGTGGGATTTAACAATTGATGTTTGAGGATGATATTGCACAAGTCCAACATGGTACCATTTCAACCATTTCATTTGGCCTAAAGAGTTATATATGGTATATTTTTTCACACATACATGTTTACAATTGTTTATTGCACATGCATATCATATCAATTATCATTAATAAAATTATATATTCATTTATATTTTGATTTTAGTTTACTCTCGTAGGATACTCCAAGTATGGGTGAGGTACAACATTTCCAACCTCTGACAAAATAAAACTAAATTGAGGAAAGGTAATTGAACACAATTAAATAATTGAATTAATAGTTTAAAGAACTCATATAACTTATTGTAGCATGATTTAGATGTTAACTTTTCAAATGTATTAAATGATTATACATGTACATAGCTTGATAGTCTTACATTCTTGTCTTTTTATACGACAACCTATCGGCTTTACATCCATGATGATTGCTCCTAAAACATTTGAAGAAGCATCAAAAGATGTATGCATTTATTTTATATTGTAGATACACGTGTTTGGATATAAGTATCTATATATGTTTAGTTTATGTTTCTTTGTCAACAATTATATATTAATTCATATCAATTTTATTCTATCTATTATAGTCTTTTACACAATTTGGCAATTTCATGGAGCTTCTACCATTGTGATATGTTAGGAGTCTGATTGTCCTACGGAGCATCATATGTAGAACATCTTTTGAGAAAAAGACCAAGAGATGAGGTAATCAAGAATTTAATTATAATTCAATATCTAGTGATTTTGATGTTAATTTGACAATTCTAAATTACAGTATATAATTTTCTATTTAGTAGTATAACTTGTCAACCATTGACATAATTAATCTAATTTGTGGTTTGAATTATTAATGCGTAGACAACTTTAGAGATACGAAGTACTTCGAAGAGGCTTGATTTTGATGATTCACACAAGTTTAGGATTTGATAGAGACATATATTGTCACCTATGGATAGTTAGATATTGATACATAACTATTTGACATGTATATTGTATATAGATCTCGATATGACATCTACCACATTTTGTAAAAAAAATATTAAGTTGGCATATATGTCATTTTTATATATGTACATACACAATTATTCTACAATTTGATATAGAAAACTTTATTTTCAATATGTTTTGTTCCTTGTGTACATGTCTTCCTACTTTGAAACTTAAAATTTGAATGTATAAACAATTTAGAATGGTTAAGTTATGAACAATAACATGATATAGATTAATGATATTACACTTCAATCAAACTTATGATTGACAATCGGCAATCCATTTATATTAGTGTAAAATTTGGTTTCCTTGGGCAACTTCGCCAATTTTATGACCTTTGTAATGTTAACAATCATAACATGGATTCTTAGTAATCACAAATAAGTACATAATAAGGGTTGTTTTCAAGAGTTTAGGATTACCATAATCCACATAACAATACACTATCATGCTGGGATAGTCATAACAACCTATAAGAACATCGAATCCCACAACTTTATGCTAAAAAAATAAAAGATAATCATTGCACATGGTAGACTTAGACATTGGCATCTAGGTATATGGGTTGTCATTATGTCCTAAAAAATAAGAAAAACAGGACAACCCTATGCTACCCATGGGAAAATAATTGTTCCTCCAAACCAATCTCTTTCAATTTTGGTCAACTCAACCATATTTGATTATGCCAACATCAAATTCATTCTTGCAAAAACTATTAGTGGAAAGCAGTACAAAAATAGAAATATTGAATCTGCCCCTATCCGTTTGATAGGAATCTTTATATGCCACCTTTTCCACGCGGGTTCGAAACACCAAAATTTGAAAAATATAGAGGAAAGGGAGATCCCCGCGATCATGTCCGAGAATTTCATTCCGCTTGTCTCGAAGTTGCATATGAGGACACATACCTAATGCGCCTTTTTCCCCAAAGCTTGGGAGGAACAACCACATCATGGTTTTCCCGACTACCAGGTGGCATAAGAACATTTGAGGAACTCATCCAGAAGTTCCTATCTCATTACTCTTATAATATTGAACGCGACATCACCATGGCTGATCTATGCAACACCAAACAAAAACCAGGTGAATTATTCTCAGTATTCCTGCAACGATGGCGCCAAATGTCTAGCAGACGTTCTCTTCAGTTACCTGAACGAGAACTAGTGGAAATTTTCATTTCCAACTTAAACGAAGAAATGGAATTTCACCTGGATGTCAAAGATACCGATTCTTTTAACGATATGATCACCAAGGGTATAAAATGTGAAAGGGCACTCATCAAAAAAGGACTCATCAAAATCTTTAATGAACCCAAAGATGGTCCTCGCCCGCGTTTCAATAGTGATAAACCGAACTTCTGGAACAAGAATAAGAATATCGTCAATGATGGGGTTGTGGATGCTCGAACTATCCAAAATGCACAACCTGTGGTTCGATTTGCAGGACAAAATCCTCCACCTCAAAATAACACAAATGTTCCTCCTAATCAAGGTCGCATCACATCTCATGATGAACCAAGACCCCGTCCACAAAAACAAAAACGCACATACACTCCCTTAGGGGAACCCATTGAAACAGTGATGCGACAACTCATTTCTCAGAATTTGATCACTCTACCTAAGCTATCAAACTATGAACCTCAGGTCAAACCGGCATGGTGGAGAGATACTGAACATTGTGAATTCCATCAAGGAAGAGGACACAAGACAAGTAATTGTCATCGATTGAAAGATCTCATTCAGGATCTTATTGACCGAGGAGAAATTGAGATTGAAGGACATGATCCGAAAACGACCAATAATGATCATCAGATGTTCAAGAATCCACTTCCATCACAAGATCAAAGGGGTCCTTCCACGTCCCGACGAGGTCCTGATACCACTGATTATACGCAAGCTGCGTATAACTACACTGTCAATCACCTGTATGATGCCAATGAACAAATTGCAACTATCACCTTCAAAAATCCCACCTCAAATTGCAATGTTGTTACACGTCGTGGCAAGGTCACCATCAAGGCAGCTCCATAAGGCGCCACCTCCATCCCAAAGTAGTACAATCTTGTGGAACAATTAGATAAAACGCCTGCGCTCATATCCATTTTAGAGCTATTACGCCTATCACCATCTCATAAAACTATCTTGGATCAAGCACTCCAAGAGGCGTCAGTCCCTGCAAACTTGAATACAGACCAATTTCAAGCCATGGTTGGAAATCTGAAGTCATCACCTTGTCTCACTTTTTCCGAAAGTGACAACTCTTCGTTCCAACAACCTCATAATGCCTCACTCCACATTGAAGGCTTTGTCAACCAACACAGGATCAAGCGAGTCTTGATCGATAATGGAGCAGGCCTAAACATTTGTACACTACAGTTGGTCAAAGCGCTGGGGTATGCAATAGAATCAGTGGATCCTCGCAAGAAGATCACCATCAAGGCCTATGATGATGCAGAGCGTTCATCCAAAGGAGCTGTGGTACTACCAATCCGAGTCGGTCCTGTGGTAAAGCACATAATTTGTCAGGTTCTGGACCTTCCTCTGCCATATAATCTATTATTAGGGAGACCTTGGATACATGCCATGCAAGCTGTTCCATCTACCTACCATCAATGTATCAAGTTCCCACATAACGGTACAGAGATCACAATCCTGGGCGATGCAAATCCCTTTGCATTTTGCCATAATATTAGCCATCAACCAGAGATTACTGTTCCTAATAATAGGGAAGCCATTTCCTCCACATCATATGTAAATCCCGCCTCTCTTGCCAGTTCAAACACTCCTATACCCAAGCAAGAAAAGCTTAAGATGAAAGTCGCAGAGGAAGGTCCTGGAGAATACAACTTGAGTCAGCTCTTTTGTGTGGGACAAATGCCCACTTCTCCTAGAACACATGGTAAACCACAGCAGTTACTCAAGCAACCACTAATCACGCCTACATGTGCCTTGACGCCTTTCATCCTTGGAAAGAGTCAAGAGGAAGAGACACAAGATGAGGACCTAGCGGAATGGATCTATAAGGATCCCATCACCACTGATAAACCGCAAGTTACACTTCCTATGGAACAATATGGCAAAGGCCTCCTCATTATGCAAAGAATGGGATATGATGGTCAGAGTGCTTTGGGATCCTGCAAACAAGGACGACATGAACCGCTGCTGCCAGAGTTCAAGCCCAAAAGTAATACAGGCCTAGGTTTTGAAAAAGAAGTCCTTCCTAAACTCAGATTCAAAGGAAAACCCAGCAAACCATTTTGCCCACCTACTACAAAGAGGACACCTTTTATAATCAAAGCACCATCAAGCACTATCCCCACTGCCCCATCAAGGCTCACAACTCCACCGCAACCATCACCAGTGCCAAACATCCCACCAAATGAACCAGTAATCCCATCAGCAACACCATTTGTAGCAACAACTGTATCAGAACCCGCAACAGCATCTATGGCACCAGCCGTTCCATCAACAGCCACTGAGTCACCATTACCGATACTTCCAGTAACAAATCCTTTAAATCCCATCACGGTTCCTGCAGCACCGATCACTACAAAGATACATAAACCAATCACACCTGCCGTGTTCAACTCCAAAGACATCCCAGTATGGTATAGCAATCGGATGCTGGAAAGTGATTCAGAGACCGACTCACATGAGTGGGAATTTGATTCAGTGCAACTTAACACTTCAGATGAGGAAGACACATCACCACCTCTGCCATGCAAAGACATTCCTGTTTACGGAGAAGCACAGATAAAGACCACTTGGGTACCTGAGCTGGAAACATCTTCCACAGACCCTACGTCTCATCCTACGCCTGATTCTGACAGGGAGAGTACCATCAACGACCTTCACCACACTGTCTTAACCCTCACTGATACCTCTAACGCACTTAACTTAATCGATGAAGTAATGCCCATTATCCACCCTGAACTCATTGAATGGAACCAACCAAATCCCCCATGTCTTGACCTCTTCCAGAACGATGAGGCTATCATTGACTTTTTGGAATTAAGGGATAATCTACCAAGCGGGGATCACAAAGCTGGATTCGCCATTGAACTTAATAGCGCAGCATACTTCGGGGCGGATGCCAAACCCTTCAGCTGCAAAAATATAACAATAAAACATGGATCTTCCAGTGAAAACCACACTGTGGCACTGTTTGATCCGACAAAAGTAAAAAGAAAGAGCGTATCCAATAGTGAAAACCTCTCTGAGGTGCCTGAGGATGAAGGGTTTGACATTCTCCCTGCTAGTACACAACAGGAACGATCAACGATTCTTATCGAGGAAACCAAAGAATACAATGTGGGGACTCCTGAAAACCCTCATATCATACATCTGGCATCTCTTCTCACTCTAGAGGAACAACCTCAATTCATAGAGTTCTTCCAGCAGCGTCAGATCAACTTTGCATGGTCATATGCAGACATGCCTGGGCTTGATCCGGATTTAGTTATGCATCATCTCACAGTAGCAAAAGGAGCCAAACCTGTCAAGCAGAAGCTTCGTAAGATGCATCCCCAGATTGCAGTGCTAGTGAAAACAGAACTCAAGAAACTCCTAGATGTTGGTTTCATTAGACCAATTGATTATGCAGAATGGATCTCCAACATCGTGCCAGTTGGCAAACCAAAAGGGGGCATCCGCATTTGTACTGACTTCAGAGATCTGAATAAGGCATGTCCTAAGGATGACTTTCCCCTACCAAATATCGACATCATAGTGGATCTGACAGCAGGACATGCCATGCTTTCACTCATGGATGGCTTTTCGGGATACAATCAAATAAAGATTGCACCAGAGGACCAACATAAGACAACCTTCACATGTCCATGGGGCACATACTGCTGGAATGTAATGCCTTTTGGTCTAAAGAATGCAGGAGCGACCTATCAAAGAGCAATGACCACCATCTTCCATGACATGATGCATACTATGATGGAAGATTATGTGGATGACTTACTAGCAAAATCACTCACAAGAGGAGGACATCTCCATATCTTAGATCAAATCTTTGATAGACTGGAACAATATCATGTTCGACTCAACGCAAAGAAATGTGTCTTCGGAGTGACCTCCGGGAAACTTCTAGGATACATTGTCTCAAGCAAAGGCATAGAGGTCGATCCAGCAAAGGTAAAGGCAATAATAGACATGCCACCTCCAAAGAATATCAGTCAGCTAAGGACACTACAAGGACGGCTTCAATCCATCCGCAGATTCATTGCACAATTGGCTGATAAATGTCACCCATTCACACACCTACTACACAAGAACATCCGCTTTCAATGGGATGACAAATGCCAACAAGCATTTCAGGAACTTAAAGACTATCTCATGAATCCACCATTGTTGATACCACCAGATCCAAGTAGACCGTTGTTACTCTATATCTCAGCAACAAGTACAGCATTGGGTGTACTACTAGCACAACATAATGCAGAAGGTAAAGAGTGTGCTGTATACTACATCTCTCGCACACTAGTTGGCTATGAACTCAATTACACACCTATTGAGCGAGCTTGCCTAGCAGTAATCTTAGCAGCCACAAAATTAAGACACTATCTGTTAACACACAAGGTACAACTCATCGCAAAGATTGATCCACTCAAGTATTTACTTAGCAAAGCAGCATTGACAGGTCGCTTGGCCAAATGGGTAATGATTCTAAGTGAATTTGACATTGAGTATGTGGACCGTAAAGCTATCAAAGGTCAGGTTATTGCAGATCAGTTGGCCGATGCACCTCTCATAGGTGATCATCCTCTCATTTCCAATTTCCCAGATGAAGAGATATTCATGATTACAGAAACACAGTCATGGAAATTATACTTTGATGGTTCATACACTAGGCACGGCTCGGGGGCAGGCATTCTGTTTATCACACCTCAGGGCAATAGCATCCCGAAGTCTTACAGGCTCACATTTCCATGCACAAACAACATAGCAGAGTATGAGGCCTTGATCACGGGACTCAGATTAGCCATACAATGGAAATTAAAAGAATTGCAAGTATATGGCGATTCCCAACTAGTCATTCGACAAGCAACAGATGAGTATCAGACCAAAGATGATAAACTCATGCCATACAAGCAAATGGTGGACACTCTAAAGACATCATTTACTACTATCACTTTTGAGCAGATACCAAGAGATCAGAATCGAGCTGCTGACGCTATGGCTACTATCGCATCTCTCCTAGATCTTCCACAAAATTCAACACGCTACGAGTTCTTGGTAGAACAGCTTTGGATCCCCGCTTATGATATCCCTGAATCTGAAATGATATGTCGCCTTGTTGGTTCTGAATCCCCATGGTACGGTGAGTTCTACACCTATCTTCGCGATCGTACCCTTCCTCCCAACCAATCAAATAACCAACGAAAAACCTTCATTCGCCAAACTGCTCGATATACCATTATTGCCGAAACCCTATACCGACGTAGTCTTGATGGTACTCTCCTTCGATGTCTGGAACAAGATGAGATAACAAAGGCTTTGGAAGAGGTACATGAAGGAATTTGCGGGACTCACTCAAGTGGTCCATCACTAGCCAAGAAGATCATGCGAGCTAGATACTATTGGCCCTCTATGGAAAAGGATTCCTACTATTTTGTCAGGAAATGCAAGAAATGTCAAGTTCACGGCGACCTGATACATGCACCGGCCCAGGAACTGCAACCAATCACGACACCATGGCCTTTTTGTCAATGGGGCCTTGACCTTGTGGGTAAAATCCATCCATCTTCATCCAATGGCCATAAATTCATTATTACCGCCACCGAATATTTCACAAAGTGGATCGAAGCTGTTCCACTTACCCAAGTCACCGGCAAGCAGATCGCCTCATTCATCCTCAATTACATCATCTGCCGGTATGGTGTACCCATGTCTATTGTCACAGATAACGGTCTCCCTTTCAAAAATCAGGATGTCCGTGAACTTTGTGAGAAATTTCATATCCAACACCGCTTTTCCACTCCCTATTATCCACAAGGCAATGGTCAGGCCGAAGCGTCCAATAAAAACATATTGAGAATCCTAAAGAAGACAGTTAATGATGCGGGCCGTGATTGGCATGTTCAATTGAATCCAGCATTATGGGCATATCGAACTAGCATTCGAACCCCTACAGGTGCAACTCCTTATTCATTGGTCTATGGTGCAGAAGCTATCTTACCTATTGAGGTCGAGATACCATCACTACGGGTTTCCTTGCACAATCTCATTGATGATGAAGCATATAGAGTATCCCGTCTTCAGGACTTGGAGTTACTAGATGAGAAGCGACAAGCTGCATACAATCACCTCAAAGCCTATCAGCAGCGCATGAGTAGAAGTTACAATCACCGAGTTAGATCTCGTACATTTGAGGTAGGTGATCTTGTTCTTCGAGAAAATCCTCGCAACCAACCAAACAGAGAACATCAAGGCAAGTTTGAATCAAACTGGTTGGGCCCATATGTTGTCACTGCTGTATTCGGGTCCGGGGCATATCAGTTGGCTACATCAGACGGAGAACCGCTCACAGATCCAATCAATAGCATGCACCTCAAACGGTTTTATACCTAAGGTATACAGAGCATCAGGCTCCCCTACATATCAAGAAAATCTCAAAAACATTCAAAAAATGTCCTGAAGAAAATACAAAAACATTCAAAAAAGTAAAGAAAAATCATGCATCCAAAACGGTAAACAACCACTCCGGTGGCACCTTGGGTAAGTACGATGGCGAAAACCTGGCAAACAGGCGCCACTCGTAAAGGCAATGGCTCCAATATCTTTCAGGCTCGTTGCGATCACATTCATGCACACACACATCCATCCATCCAAACTATGGCTTGTTATTTGATCTGCAATTAAGAAAGTACTCCACGCGTCTAGCATCCCACCTTTTCATAGTCCGGTCTACAAACTGGGGGCAATACCCTTACCCTCGTGATAGAAGTGGATTCTACATTACTGGTGATTCATTGGCAAAAACATTCAAAAATGTCTCACAAAATACAAAAACATTCAAAAATGTCTCGCAAAATCCAAAAACATTCACAAATGACTCACAAAATACAAAAACATTCAAAAATGTCTCGCAAAATCCAAAAACATCGAAAAACCATCGAAAAATCACACAAAAACATGGCAACACCTTGTACATATTCATCCGATCAGATGCAAAACAAACATTGACAAACTACTCACACAATGACCATTTACCAATCAAACCAAAACAATCGACATCAACAATCCAAACCTGTCTTTAACCAAGGATGTATCCTTCCTTGCCAAAACAAAGACAAGATGACGTTTTCTTTGACAAGAAAATTATGTTAAGCTATCAAAAACTTGGTTGATTTGTGAGTACAATCGTTTGTTTATCTATATCGGGATCTTTTTAGCATTGTTTTGTTTTGTTTGCGCATCATTTCCGATGAAGTTTTGGGGCATGTACTAATGGTGTCTACGTGGGAAGTTCACCAAGCTACGTGATCTTATGCAAAATGCAGTCATAGATCACTACGGCTTGCTGACTACAGTGTATACCTCGACCATATGAGCATGAACCATTACCAAGGATCCTTATTCTTTATTCTTTATGTATATATATACTGTTTGTTTACAGGTACAATGCTCATTGTATATATATACTGTTTGTTTACAGGTACAATGCTCATTCTTTGGTTCCTCTTCCTCCAAATTGGATAAAGGTTTTATTCTCTTAAGCACGGTATGAACTTGTCTCAGGATCTGATCAAGCCTAAGATCAAGGAGGACGATCCAAGTCATGCACGAAAGGAGATAATCCTTGTCTGTTCCGCAAGCAATACTCTGGTCGACTTGACCCTTATATCAAGTCGTTTGTATTAACTTGCTATATTAAAATCCATGAAAGAAATACTCAGGTCATCTTGAATCATTGTGTCAAGATGCTTGTATTCTCTTCCAACATTTTACAGCTCAATGATGAAAATAGAGCACTATGGATCGCCATTTCATCTCATCTGTTTATATATTGCATTCCGTTGCATATCACCCATCCGTTCACTTATTCATATGTAGGCTTTTACATGTAAAAATGATTAATAAAAGCTGGTCTTGGATACAATCACGACCGAGTACTCTGATACATCATCAATGCATTATGCAAAGTCTTAAAACAACCTTGCATTCCTCATGACAATATCATCATTGCATTTAGGTGCATCTTACATTATGTCCATTCATGTCATTTTTAAACTTAAAACATTGCATCTAGTTCATTATTGTCATTAGTTTTCATTAAACAAGATCATTTTCATCATTGCATCAATCATATAAAATTAGATTCATTCATGGGACCAAATTGTCTTTGATTGTTTTAAATCATTTACTAAACATTTCATCCAGTGTAAATTATCCATTATCATCTTATCAACTTATTATTACACACATCCATTTATCCATTTAGATACAAAGTGCATGCATTCATTCATTAATAAGCATCTTATTATGTTCATTTTAGAATTCATTTCACATCGCATTCATTATCCTCTTTTTAATTGTATTAAGGTACAGTTATTACGAATATTAGTTATAGTACCATCCCACTTTCATATTTAATGCATTTTAGATTCATAACACCATTTGTTTACAAAACATTGGTTTATACCATCTCATGTATCCCTTTTACATATGCATTCATTTAAAACACATCATCATATCAACACTTGTACTTTACATTTGTTTATCCATCTGCATTCATTTAGGCATCATCATATAAACATTTGTACTTTACATTTTGTTTATCCATATTACATTCATCTAAAAACACATCTATATGCATATCCATACATAACATCATTCATTCAAAACATCTCACATCATAAATCATCTCATCATTACATTGCAATAGGAAACATCAAAAATCCTGTTCATGCATCAAGCATCAGCATATATCCTCATCATGGCATTCCATACATAAAGCATTACATAACTCATCATAAAAACATATCATCCTGCATTCATATGTCAGTATCTCACATCATAACTCGTCATAAAAACATATATCATACACATATAAACCTGCATTCATATGTCAGTATCTCACATCATAACTCATCATAAAAACATACATAAACGAAACATCTCATCAAATGCATACATGTACACTTATCCATCTAAGCGATAAAACATAATCATGCATAAACATCCATACATCATCACAATATGGGATCTCCTCATATATATCAACTCATATATCAGAGTACAATGAAGTCTACAAAATCGGCTACCAAGAGCCATCCAAGATACAGTCCAAAAAATAGACAATGATACAACACATGCATGCAAAAATGCTCTCTCAGATGCCGCTCTGCCCAGATGCTGTACCTGCCCCACCCCTACCTACTCCACCGCTGGTACCGGCACCACCTGATCCATCTCTCCGTGGAGGCCTCATCGAACCCCCACTCCCTCCTGCATCTCCTGATCTATCCCGCCTCAACGGACCCATCACTCCCCCACTACTCTGCATCCTCTGTGATCGCTCGGATCTCATCTGCCGCATCTGGGTATAACTGAGAGCTCGCTGAGTGAATGGCACAACCTGCTCATATAAACCTCGCCAGTACTCTATCTCGGCCTGCGCTCGCCCAAACTGCCTCATAGTCTCCCCTGACGGACCCTGTGCTCCTGCTCGGACTCTCTCTTGCACCTCCGCCAATCTCTCCACTGCTGTATCTCTCTCTCGCAGCACCACTGTCAGCTTTGACTCACGTGCAAATAGTTGCACATCTCTAGCTGCTACCTCTGCCTCTAATCTCTCTACCCGGGCCTGCAAATAACCTATCATGTGCTCCCGCAGATCCCCAGTCGCTCCCTCCCCCATGTCCATGGCTGCCGCACCTATATCACCCCCTCCACTAGGTCCCTCCTCTGCACCACACTCCCCTGCACCACCCTCTCCTGCACCTGTATCCATCAGGATCTCTCTCTCCATCCCCCTCCCACTCAGCTGCACTCCTCCCTGCATCAAAGGTCCCTGTGATATCTGCAGTGGTAACCCCCCTCTCCCTCTCCGCTGTCTCGGCATCCCTCCTCCACCTCCTCCACCTCCTCCACCACCTCCTCCTCCTCCACCACCTCCTCCACCACCTCCTCCACCACCACCCCCTCCTCTCCGTCCCCGTCCCCTCTCATCCTCAAATGCTGGGATCGGCTCCGCTGGATCTGATATCCGTCGAATCGGGTGCGCCGCCCGATACTGTGTATACTCTGCTGTAACCCCTGCATCTACGACCCTCGGTCGTAGCTCCCATGGCCTCGCCTGCAGTGTCCGAAACTCTGCCAATGCCTGATCATACGGTAGCACTGGACCCCATGCATACCGCTCTCGAATAACTCGAGCATACTCTCCCGATCCGCTCGGCAGACCCTGCTGCCGTCCAAACTGCCTCATAACCCGTCCTGGCACCTGTCTCTCTACGTGATAAGAGGTCCTCCCAATGAAGAATCGGGTCATAAAGCAATACGGCAGTGCCTCTGCATCATCCTCCCATGGCTCACACTCCAAGTATGGCCGCCAGATCACTGCATCCAAATCATCTAATGCCTGCCGCCACCACTCTAGCTTGCCCAAGTGGGGCTGACTCATCATACCACTATACATAAACATATAGGGTTGGTCCACGGCTCGGAATCTCAGACTCACTGGTCGAGTCACTGGTAGATGCTCCCATGCCCACACATGCAGCAGCGTCATGCCTACTGCAAGCGAACCTCTCCCCCGGTACACTACCTCATGTAACTCCTGGTACATGTGCGCTAGCACGCACGACCCCCAGGCATATCGAGTCCCCTCTGTCACCATCATCTCAATCACCTATCCCCATCCGACCGCCAATCCATGTGACCGCCTGTCTGGACACAGAAGTCCTCCCACGATCCCTGACAACACTGCTGGAAGGGCTCATATAGTGTCGCTATATCCTCCCAGGCAATCGACCCATCATCAATGTATACATCCTCATCAAATATCCTCTGACAGGCCACCGTCCCCCAAGATCGATCATATGTCACCAGCTGCCCTCGAATCGGAATCCGAAGAATACGCCACACGTCCTCCAAAGTCACCGTCATCTCTCCCTGAGCCAGATGGAACGTGCAAGTCTCACTATGCCATCGCTCTGCTAATGCTGTAATCAGGCCGTGATTCATCCGAATCATGGGCATATGCATCACCTCATAGAGCCCAGTAGCCGCAATACAATCTATCTCTAGCCGAGTCAAACGATCTCGCAACCCCTGTGTCGCGGGGTGGCGCTCGCGTAACTGCAACACGCGTAGATCCTCCTGCACATAGACATTCATCCAAACACCATCAGTTGTTTTGTTATCAAACTTTCTTAAAGTTTAAACCTAGACTATCATCAGATACTTTGATCAAGTATCTTCGGGTCTCAACAGGTAAGCAATCATGGCCGCCTAGACTTCAACAGGCATTTATCCTAACAAATGACCTAAGTCTCATCGGGCTGCTATGGTTCAAAACAACTCCCACTTCACCTCACCATCCATCAATCGTTAGGCATCCAGAATTTTATTTTGTCCGAAACTGGGGCATCTTGTATCCTAAAGCAAACGCGCTATTTAACCTCCAAAAGCGCTCATTATGAACAATAGCGCTACAACAACCTCAATAGCGCTCAAAAAGTCTTACAATAGCGCTACCAAAACAAAAGCGCTAAACCAGCTACACAATCGTGCTATTCCGGTCAATAGCGCTCAATTTACTACACCATAGCGCTAATTAATCAAAAGCGCTAAAACTTGCCTACACTAGCGCTCAATAAATTCAACAGCGCTAAAACTTGCCTGCAATAGCGCTCAATAAATTCAACAGCGCTAAAACTAGCCTACAAAAGCGCTATTGCGGCACAATAGCGCTAATTCATGGAGCAAAAGCGCTAAAAACCTACTTCCAGCGCTCTTGCTCCGACTGGACTTGGACTCAGCTAAAAACGTATTAAAAATGCATAAAAAGGAAGTTTTCGAATTTGCGTACCGCTGGTCCATAGTCGGCTGGGCGCTGGTACCGGCGGACTCGCTCAAATCGGTGCTCAGTGATCGGAAACGGCATCGTTGCTCCTCCTTGCTCCTCCAAATGTCACTATCAGAGCTCAAGTTTTCAACTGGTCGCGGTCACAAATGATCCTGTTTTCACCCCTTTCACCCCATTTATACCCCCTGCCGTCACCGTAACTTCGCCCCACTCATCGCCGTAGTCCCCGTGAACTTCCCGAGCCCCCCATTTCTCCATGTTTCTCCCGTTTTCTTCTATTTTTCACCAATATACCTCACTTCTTCCCTTCTATCACCTTGCCAATTTTCATTCTTTTTCGAGAGATCGCCCGATTTTTCGAAATTTTTCAGCCCATCTCTCGAGGGGGCATACCACCCATTAAATTTACATTTTATGGGGCATTTCTTCACACCAGTTTTTCTTTCTTTGAAACGACGCGATAAACCGCACCGTCTCAAAGAGGGGCAAATGTAGTCACATAAATCTGTCCATTTTAATTAAATGAATATTTCGTATTTATTTGATTAAAAATCCACTAGCCATCAATTAATTAAATTAATATTTAATTAATTCATCCCCAAACATTCTTCTATTAATTAAATAAATTATTCAATTTATTTTAATTAATTCATTAAATCATATTTAATTAAATCCCCCTATTCCTCTTTTAAATAAATTAAATAAA
This sequence comes from Cryptomeria japonica, assembly GCF_030272615.1. Taxonomy (NCBI): domain Eukaryota; kingdom Viridiplantae; phylum Streptophyta; class Pinopsida; order Cupressales; family Cupressaceae; genus Cryptomeria; species Cryptomeria japonica. The sequence goes on along the minus strand of NC_081413.1, from coordinate 586,661,693 downwards.
ACATTTATTTAAATCATTATCCCCACCCCACTTGCATTTTCCTACAAATGCAACTTGCACACATTTTGAAATAAATGAATTTTTATTTTAAATAAAATCCTATTTTCCCTCACCCACCAAATCCACTTGCAAAATCTAATCCCCTTCTAGATTCTTCTAACCCCTTCCTAATTAGCCTAATCCATCCCCTAATTATTGTCACATTCCTAAGCAAAATGGAGTCACTTCTCAAATGGCCCAAAGTCTTGGATAACCATTGAAGGTTTTCAACCTTCAACCACCAAAAACCCCAAAGTCTTTGAAAACCATTAAAGGCTTCCAACTTTCAACCACTTAATCCCCCAAAGTCTTCAATAACCATTAATGGTTAATTCAACCCTCCCACATAGTTAAAACATTTGTTTGACTCAACCTCTATCCAACCACAAAGGTCTCATCAAGCATTTAATACTTTGACCATGATTATCTCTTAATCATTTGCACAAAGGTTTATCCTTGGATTAACTCCTAATCCAGTGGGTAATCCTAATTTAGGCTTGACCCTTAGCCTTTAGATAACCATGAGGTCTTCTCAGGCCTTTAATGCCTCCAACCTCTTCTTTCAACCCAATCCTGTGTTGACACTTGTCACCATTTCATTGGTGTCAATTGTGCACATGGATTCCCAACTTTCAAGCTTGACCCTTGATTAAACCATTCAATCCTGGCCATCCATTGCTCCATTTTTCTTATAAATAGAGCCCATTCCTTCATAATCCAGATCCTGAAAACTTTTATGCATTTAGACTATAGTCATTTTAGAGAGCATTTTAGCATAGCATAACTAAATCTTGTCTTTTTAGTTAAAATACATCATTTTAGCATTACTATTAGCTTTTCATTTCATATTTGGAGCTATTATACAAATCTCAATCCTCCATAAGCATCCATAGTGCAAAAAGCTGCTGAGAGCTACACTATTTTGGAACTTGGAGAGGAGAGGAACAAGGGAGAAGAAGCTAAGGCCATGCTAAGAGGCAGTTGGAGATGTCTCATGATCATTTGTTCTATTTATTAGATATATTTAGCATGTTTCTTTTAGTGTCTCTTTTGGAATGCCTTCATTGTTTCAGTTTTTGATGGATTAACTCTAACATCTTGTGTGTTTTGTGTTGTTTGATCTTAAGCTAACATTGTGCCATTTAGGAGGGCATCAATAATCATTCCATTAAACCATCAACTCGATTATTAACCCCTTTATCAATTAATCTTTTCATATTTTTTTCCTCATAAAAATCCTATAACAAATAATAACAAATCATATAGTTAAAAATCTCAAAATCTACTTACTAATTTTATAATAATTTAATAATATTCTTTTACCAGATGTTAAGATTCATTATTAGCATTTAGCAAATAAATCTTAAAGATATGCACTCCTTTCTAAAATAAATAAAGAATTAGAAACTTTATTTAAATTGAGTTGACCAAATTTTAAATGGAGCGACACATGGTTTTTTCACTTATTCTAGAGGTCTGAGGCAAGGAGACCCCCTTTAGTCTTTTCTCTTCATTATCATGGCAAAGGCACTGGGTAGAAGAATTGGCCGATTTCGTGCTTCTAGAAGATGGAAGGGTTTGGAAGTAGCCAATGGGCTGCAGCTAGTCTCACACCAACAATTCACATATGATATGATCTTCTTTGGAGAAGTAATTTGCACCAAGGCAAGTGCCATTAGATCATTCCTAAACAAATACTAAAAGGCCTCGGGATAGAGTATCAATTGGAGAAAGTTAGAAATATTCTTTGTAAACATGAGCCTTGGTCTATAGAGAAATTGCAAGAATCTTTGATCTCTGAATTACCTCCCTTCCAAGAAGATTCCTCACGATGCCTTTGTTTGTTGGTGAAAATAAAAATGCTGCTGGAACAATTTGATAAATAGTTACAAAAGAAAAATGGAGACATGGAAGGGAAAGTGGCTTACATCTATGCGTACGCTGCTTATGGTCAGGGCCATTCCATCTTCAATCCTAGTATATTCAATGTCATGTTTGAAAATCCTAACGGTTGTGGAAGATGCTCTCAATTAGATCATGAGGAGATTCTTTTGGAGTGGTAGATGAGACTAGAACAAATTCCCACTCATAGAATGGGATGAGGTTTGCACCCCAAAGGAGGTGGGGGGAGGCAACATAAGACAACTATCTATAATGAACCTAGCTATGGGAGTGAAACTAGCATTGAATATATACACAAAAGGAAATCAAGAGTGGGTTCAAATCCTCAAAAGGAAATATCTAGACTCTTATGAGCTGAGTAGAATTTTGACAACTGTGAATCCGCCTAGAAAATTGGCGATTTGGAACTACATAGTGGAATGTAGGGACATTGTATCATAGCATGCTACTTGTGAAGTTAGGAATGACATGAGTGCCCTTTTTTGGACCAACTCATGGGAAGGAAAAAAATTGATTGCAAGCTAGATATCCAAATCTATAAGCTAGTAGAGATGAGACCACCAAAGTTTGGGGAAAGAGAGTTTATGACTATGAGACCAAGGTTGGGCAGAATGGTGTGACTTAGTGGGAATGGTACTCCCTCGACACAATCAGTGCCCTAAAGGATCAAAAGGAGACCCTCAAGATCTCATGAAAAATCAATTGATCTCCCCATCAGATGGTGCTAATACCATCAGGTGGTGTGGATACACTATTGGAGAATATAAAGTTAAAATATGATATAAGATGAAAGAGGCTGCGATGAAAAATCAAGAATGGCCTATGAAATTACTATGGAACAAGCACTATCTACCTAATGCCAAAGTATTTGCATGGATGACAATACAAAGGAGAATTCAAACAGAAGATCGATTGTAGAAAATGGGCATCTAGGGCCTTGATAGGTGTGAATTGAGTAAACCTAAGAGTGAAACAACTGGAACCATTTGCTACTAGGTTGCCCTTATGATAGATCTTGTTGGCACTTCTTCATGAACAAAATTAACCTTCAATGCCCAATGCCTATTGACATTGGTGACTAGTTCAAAATGTGGTTGAAGTTCAAGAGAAAGGCTTTATGTGATTGTTATGGAATGTCATTCCCTCAACAATAATCTGGGAGTTGTGGAAAGAGAGGAGCCAAAGGACATTTTAGGGTAAATCCATGCAAAGAGAGAAATTGTGTGATAAAATGGTGGAACAAATCAATGAATTAATTAATAATGTTGCAATAAATAAACCTTTGAAGAAGAACAAATATATAGGTTGGGATGATGACATGACTAAGGCTTTCCCTAGGCTGAAAGCTTCCCCCTATTAATCAGGTTGGGATGGTTGATCAGCTAGTAAATCCCAAGGATGCATTTTAGTGGGTTTCCCCAGAAGCAAGCTAGATCAAAATCAACTTTGATGGTGCCTAAATGGGAAATCCAAGACCAAGTGGTGCTAGATGTGTCACCAAAGATCATGGAGGTCGTATAATGGGAGAAAAGAGAGTGTTGTTAGGGGTGACTACTAATGAATTGGTTGAATCTTAGGTAGCTTTGCTAGGTCTCAAATTGGGTCTACAATTGAAGGTGGATAGAGTGCACTTGGAAGACGACTCCCTCAACACTAGCAATGCTATCAGATAAAATTAGACCCCAAATTGGAAGCTCAATAAATGGTTGTCTCTAATTAGATCTTTGATTGAGAAATTCTTAGACTTTACGCTCACACATGTGTACAGGGAGGGTGACTCGTTGGTAGTCTAGATTGCCAAGATGGCTGCTAGCAAGAACTGAGGGACGACATCAACAAATGATAGATTGAGGTACTACTGAAGAGTAGGTGATTGGACTAATGACAACAAGGATATTATGAAGTGGTAAGCATTGAAGTGGGGGTAGGACAAAGGCATTAATAGGAATATACAAGGGCTCGTGTGACAAATGGTGAGGATGAAGTCATGGCACCCCATCTAAACTTAGATGATGTTGCCATTATGATTGACAATACAGTTGCTGCAAGAATTGTGCAAAATATACCACGAGCAAATAATTAAGGTTGAGTGGCAGATTGGGAAAGATTGACCTGAATGATGTAAATCATTAATGCAAAAGGCAATATGATTTCATGATGTTGACACACGGTAGGTGCATATACATGGATGGAGACGGTGGCAGACGAGTCACTTTGAGTTGCTCGACTTTGTGAGCTAAGAGAAGAATAAATTGACACGTCAATTCTGCTTGAGTCATCCAGGCGACATATGTCCTTCTTAGGAGAGGTGTTTGATAAAAGGCTAGTGGATATACTTGCCATGGGCCGCGACCCATACTTTGGTCATTCATGCTGTGAAGAGAATCTTTGGGAAGGAGTTTCTCCACAACCTTTGACCATCGTAGGGTGAATATAGATGTAACCACCATGTTTTTGGTTGTGGTGCTAATGACATGGGAGTTGGAAGATGGAGCTAAGGTGCTATGACAAAAAAAATTCAAACATGCCTTCCTATGTGAGATTGATGTGGTGCTGGACAATGTGGATGGAAATTTGCACATTTCGATGCCACATAATTACTATATGTAGAAAGACAGGGGTGGGGAAGTGAAGAAATCCCCCCTTATTAGCACCTTGGAGCTAGACATTTTGGTTGGATGTGGGAAGGAAATTGGTAGGAGCATTGTCTTTTTGTAGAGGTTGACTGGGATTAGGATGGTCATAGAGGAAGGTTGGGTGAAAGAATACATGCAAAAGGAGGGATTGTTGGAGGAGAACAAAGTAGAGCCAGATGTGGGCCTAGATTTTGGGGTGTCGATACTGGAAGTAGAGTGGGCAGAGAATGACATGAGCGACCCCTTGGAGATGGCAAACACTGCAACTTATGACGCTTGTGGCCTAGAGTGCCCTGTGGTGGCCAAAGCCTTGGAAATCAAATGGCTAAAAGATGATGATTAGTATGGTGGTCTGTGTGGTTTTGGTTTTTTGGCATCTTCTCTATCTCTAGTAAAGAAATAACAGTTTTTATGCTGTAAATTGATAGGTCCTAGTTCATTTCACCATTTTGCTAATACGGTGAAAAACATAATGATTTCCATGTATTACCTCCAATTTTGTGACATGGAGAGATTAGATGGGGCAAGTGTAGTGATACTTATACTGATAAGGGGTTTTTTGAATAGAAGGGTAGAACGTGATAGGAAGAAAGCTAATGAACTATATTGTACTTTTTTCCTCAATAATACAAAGGTGTCATGCAGTAATTTATCTAGCAAAAAAAAAAGTTAAAAGATCTTCTTATCAAAAGAAGATAATAATAAAAGATAAAGTTGAGATAATTTTTTTCTTTTATGTGCATTCTTTTTCTAATTATTAATGTTAAAATATAGATATTTTAATTTTTATCTTTTTTTTTTTTTTAATTAATGTAAATTTAAGCATACTATTGAAATTGATTTTATAGTCTTGCATCCTTCTCCTCAGTTTCAAGAAATATGTTATTCACTTAAGAATGCTTTGGTATAATTAATTAAAATTATTTTTATTAATTAATTATTAATTTTTTAATTTCCAGTTAATTAATAAATATAACAAATGTTTCTCAGACTCCGACTTCATCCAAGGTCTCTGCGCCAATTTGGAACCGGCATTCCAGTTAATGTTTTTTTCAGTTTTGATGGTTTTAAATGAAGTTTGTTAAGTGTACATACTGCTGCTACCTTCGTAACAACCCATGCGATGTTATCCGTTGCCCATTTCAATGGTCATGTCAGTTTGAGAGCACTTTGTAAAGAGGGTTGTCTGAAGGAGGTTCTGCGTATTCTTCTAACTGCAAACACCCCTCCTGTACATTCCTTTACATGCATTCATACATTGTACGCCTCCTTTACCGGAAAAACTCTTTCCAAGGGCAAGCAAATCCACTCTTACATCAATGACAGCAAATTCACTTTTGCGACAAACCCAGTTTTACAAAACACACTCATCAACATGTATGACAAGTGCGGAAGCTTGGTGGATGCTCGTAGAGCCTTTGACAACATGGCTGAACCAGATGTCTTGTCATGGAATATGATAATTGCAGCTTACAGAAGGCACGGGTTTATTCAGGAAGCATTAACTCTGTTTCATAAAATGCAACGAACAGACGTACAACCTGATCACTTCACCTTCTCTACTATTCTCCCTGTATGTGCCAATCCGGTGTCTGTAAATCATGGTTTGGAGATTCATGGAAAAATCATTAGATGTGGATGTCAATCTGATGTTATTGTGATGAATACCTTGATTGACATGTATGCGAAATGTCAGAGAGTAGAGACAGCCCATGAACTGTTTGACAAAATGCCTGACCGAGATGTGGTCTCATGGACTGCGATCCTTGCTGGATATGCACGGAATGGACTTTTTGAAAAATCCTTGCAGAGTTTCAAGCAAATGCAGTTGGCTGGTGTAAAGCCGAACTCGGCAACCTTTGCTACCGTGCTACCAGCGTGCTCCAAAATTGGAGACTTGGAACAGGGTATAGAGATTCATCAAGTAATAGTCGAAAGTGGTTTTTCGTCAGATGTTGTTGTTTCGAATGCGCTGATAGACATGTATGCGAAATGTGGAATCATACAGAAGTCACGCGCTATGTTTGATAAAATGCATAATGCAGATGTTGTGTCATGGACTGCTATGATTACAGGATATGCTCAAAGTGGTGTTCTTGACGAGGCTTTGAGGCTTTTTGAAGAAATGCCTCAAAGAAATGTGGTCTCGTGGACTGCAATCATTGGTGGTTACGCACAAAATGGGCTTGTCGATAAATCCTTTGAGATTTTCGAGCAAATGCAATCATCAGGTGTTAAGCCAAACTCGGCAACCTTTGCTAGCATTCTCTCAGCATTTGCCAGAGTGGGAGATTTGCAACATGGCATGGAAGTCCATCAAAAAATAGTTGAGAGTGGATTGTTGTCAGATGCTACAGTTGTAACTGCCCTGATAGACTTTTATGCTAAATGTGGAAGCATAGACAAGGCACATGAGCTGTTTGACAATATGTCTCAAAGGAATGTGGTCTCGTGGACTGCAATTGTTGCTGGATATGCACAAAATGGACTTGTTGAACAAGCTTTGGAAATTTTTAAGGAAATGCTTTCAGCAGGCGTGAAGCCAAATTCAGCAACTCTTGCCACTATTCTCCCTGTGTGTGCCAAAATACGATCTTTGGAATATGGTATGGAAATCCATCAAATAATAATAGAATGTGAATTTTTGTCACACGTTGTAGTTGTTACTTCTCTGATAGACATGTATGCAAAATGTGGAAGTATACACAAGTCACGTAAGTTGTTTGAAAAAATACCCCAACGAGATGTGGCCTCGTGGACAGCAATCATTGCTGGATATGCACAAATTGGGTTAGTTGAGGAGGCCTTGGAAATTTTAAAGCAAATGCAATTGGCAGGTATAAAGCCAAACTCACCAGTCTTTGCCAGCATCCTTGCAGCTTGTGTGAAACACGGAGTTATGGAAATAGGTATGGAGATCCATCGAAGAACAATTGAAAGTGGGTATTCGTCAGATGTTGTAATTGCAACTAGTCTGATAGACATGTATGCAAAATTTGGATATGTAAATAAGGCATGCAAGTTGTTTGATGAAATGCCAGAACGAAATTTGGCCTCATGGAATGCAATGATTTTGGGTTATACACAAAATGGTCTTGTTGAAAAAGCCTTTGACGTTTTTAAGGAAATGCAATTGGCAGATGTAAATCCAAACTCAGCAACCTTTTCCAGCATCCTCCCAATGTGTGTCAAAATGGGAGATTTGGTGCAGGGATTGGAGATCCACCAAAAAATAATTGAATGTGGATTTTTGTCAGATGTTATCGTGGTGACTGCCTTGATAGATATGTATGCGAAATTTGGAAGCATACAAAAGGCATCCAACTTGTTTGATAAAATGTCCCCACGAGATGTAACATCATGGAATGCGATGATTATAGGATATGCACAGAATGGCTTTGTTGATAGAGCCTTGGAAACTTATAAGGAGATGAAATTGGCAGGTGCAAAGCCGAATTCATCAACATTTGTTAGTATCCTCCCAGCATGTTCCAAAATGGAAGCTTTGGAAGTAGGTATGGAAATGCATCAAAAAATAATTGAAAGTGGATTTTTGTCAGAAGTTGCAGTTGCAAATGCGTTGGTAGACATGTATGCAAAATGTGAAAGCATACATAAGGCACATGAATTGTTTAACAATATGTCTCAAGGAGATGTGGTCTCGTGGAATTCAATGATTGTAGGATATGCACAAAATGGACTTTTTGATAGGGCTTTGGATGCTTTTAAGGAAATGCAATTGGCAGGTATAAAACCAGACTCATTAACCTTCTCCTGCATCCTTCCAGTTTGTGCACAACTTGTAGCTTTGGAATTGGCCATGGAGATTCATCAAGGAATAGTCAAAAAAGGATTTTTCTCAGATATTGTAGTTGGGACCTCCCTAATAGACATGTATGCAAAATGTGGAAGTTTACAGAAGGCTTGCACATTATTTCACAAAATGCCTAAAAGAGACGTGGCCTCATGGAATGCAATGATTGTAGGGTATGCACAAAATGGCCTTCTTGATAAATCCTTAGATTATTTTAAAAAAATGCGAATGGCAGATGAAAAGCCAGAATCATCTACTTTTGCCTGCATACTTCCAGTTTGTGCCAAACTTGGAGCACTTGAGCAGGGTATGGAGTTCCATCAAAACATAATCAAAAGTGGTTTTTCATCAGATGTTGTAGTTGTGACTGCCTTGATTGACACGTATGCAAAATGTACGAGACTGCGGAAAGCCCGTGAGTTGTTTGACAAAATGTATCATCCAGGCATAGTCTCATGGAACACAATGATTGCAGGATATGCAATGCATGGATATTGCAAGGAAGCCCTTGAACTATTTGAACTTATGAAGCATTCTGGAACAAATGCAGACCATGTAAGCTTAATCTGTGTTTTATTTGCATGCAGCCATGCAGGTTTACTGGATGAGGGATGTAAATCATTCATTCACATGAGCAACTCTTACTGCATTAGACCTACAATGGATCATTATGTATGCATGGTTGATCTTCTTGGTCGTGCTGGCTACCTTCAGGAAGCCCTTTTATTTATCATAAAAATGCCAATAGAACCTGATATGGTTGTGTGGATGGGTTTGCTTGGTGCTTGTAGGTCACATAAGAATATGAGGCTAGGAGAATTTGTGACAAGAGTCCTTCTTGAGTTGGATCCTGGAAACGCTGCACCTTATGTTCTTCTGTCCAACATATATGCAGACGCTGGCATGTGGGGTAATGTTCAAAAGGTAAGGGTATTGATGAAAGATAGAGGAATTAAAAAGATACCTGGGTGTAGTTGGATTGAAGTCCATAAAACAATACATAATTTTTGTGTATGAGAGCGCATCAAAAAATACATGAGATCTATATAAAAAGTTGTAATATCATCTTGGGAGATGAAGGTATCAGGGTCTATTCCAAATACAAGATTTGTATTGCAAGATGTGGAGGAGAAGGAATTGCTTCTCAGAAACCATAGTGAGAAGTTGACAATTGCACTTGGATTGTGTCTAGTGGAACAATTATTAGCTTGTCAAGAATCTTCAAGCATGGGGTAACTTACACACTGCAACCAAGTTTATCTCACAAGATTATTACAAGAGAAATTGCTGTCATCGATGTGGAACTTTTCCATCATTTCACAAACTGAAATTGTTCTGAGGAGATTGCTAGGGATGCTAAGTGAAGCCAGCTGTAAGCATGGTCTTGCACTATTACAAGGTGCATGGTGTCTATCTTGCAGTGACAAGAAGTAATCAGGTTTCATTTAAAGTTTGAAAAAAATTGTTTTAGTGTTTGGAGAGCTAATCCATACAATGACTTGATGAAATGATATTGTGTACTATGTATTACTTACTGGATATTGTGGTATACTGTATCTGTTAAACCCTGTTGTATGATACTGTGGAGGAGTCATAACGTTCAATTGTTTTTCTCTTTCCAAACACTTGAGGAATGTACTAGTACCCTTTAGGGAGGTCCTTGGTTCCTCGGTAAAGCTGATCTTTTCTTGAAAAAATGGTCTACAGGTTTTAATGCAGCCAGGGAAAGCTTTAACAGTGTCTCTGTCTGGGGCAGGACTTCCTTAGGAATACTGCGATGAAGAGATCATATGAGGAATTACTAACTCTCTTGGTCAGTTTTTATCAATTGATGAAGTCACGAAATCTATGAAACAATCGATTTTTGTCAGATTTTGCATAAGTGTTGATATTGATAAGGTGCTGCCAAATGCCATAAAATTGTGTCCCAAACTTGTGGTTTGGGAACAGAGAATTCATTAGGAGTCTTCACAGGTTTGCCTTCTTTGCCATAAAGCTGGACATTTCATCCATTTTTATTATGATTTCTTGAAGCAGCACCATATTCGAACAAGAATTTCAATTCCTTCTCTTGCTCATTGGAATGCGATTCAGATTGTTGAAGGTGTTTCAAAGATTAAATAAGCACCCTGCTATGAGGATAGAAGGGAAGGATTCAGGCACCACTGTGGTCCTTAGGGAATACTGAGGGTTTCCCGTTAGGGACACAGGTAAAGCTTTGTCTCCGCTTCAAAGTTCATTGGTAAGGTTTGGATTCAAAACTCCATGATTGTTGGTTTGGCTGTTCTTTTGTTGTTTGTTTGTTTCTTAGGGGGCCTTTCTAGTTTCATGGCCTGTTTCTTTGTAGGTTCTGATTTCATGTTGGTTTGTCTTTCTTTTTCTGTTCAAGGTTTCAGGTTCCTTTCAAAACCCTCTCAAAATTGTTTATCTAATCAAGAACGTTCAATTGTTTTGGATCTTGTAGAGCTCTAGACTATATATCTGGGAAGAGGCAGAAGTACAGGAAATATGAAAGCAGAAAGCTGTAAAGTCAGAAGGAAATATTAGAGAAGGGCCTCCAATGAAGCCAATGCTTAGATGTGATGAGCAGAGCAACAGCATCTCTAGTTCATTTTATCTGTCACATTGTATGGCACATTTCTGGATTAATTCTAATATCTTGTGCCTCTCTCTGGAATGAAGTTTTGTCTTAAATTATATGCACCAAAATACACATGCAAATTTAAATTTGTCCTGGTGGATTTCTGTCGGTTATGATTGTGGAATACCGAGGACATATGATTGGCTTAACTTCTAAAGACCGGTGTTCAAATGTGGTTATTTTATTTCCTTAGTGAAGAATATATATATATATATATATATATGTATATATATATGAGAAGTAGACTTACATTTTTTGACATGATCAAACAAAAGCTTTTGGAAAAACTGTGAAGATTTTGTAACACTTTCAGATCACAGGATCCATCAGTAGGATGAAAAAAGATAATGAAAATTAATGATATACCAGATGTACACTTATCTTCTGAAATTGTATCTTATTTGCTTGATTGATTTTTGCGTTGCTTTTGTTACTCTTGATCTATTTACTTGGTTCTTAAAAGGCTTTACCTTGTCATTATAGCTTCTGATTGAATCCTTTTGTGTCTTACTTCTTTGTTGTTTTTATAGATAACATAATTGGGGTCGTATATCGTCCCAAACAACATGCATTGATGCCATAGAGAGAGTTAAAACTGCTTGAACAACCCTAAACATAGGTGTAGCATACGGAAGCATGATAACAATAGCATTAACGCCATAGGAAGAGCTAAAACTACTTGAACAATCCTAAACATAGGTGTAGCATAAGGAAGCATGATAACAGAAAACAACTAAGTACCAACCTCAGCTTGGGTGTGTCCAAAAGACAGATATAAAACAAACTACGTGACTGTAAGCAAACCCAAACAGCACCAAAAAATAGTATTCGAATTCTAGCCATGACAACTATCGACAGAAAAACCTCCATAACATTGAAGTTTTACCACCACCCAACTTGCCATGCCACCAACAGTGCGAGCACCGATGATCCTAAGTTCTGTAAAGCTATATCCCCTAAAGTTATATAAAGATTTGCAGCATGTTTAATTTGATTAGTTTAAATGTTTTACAATTTTATCATACTATAATCCAATGCAATTTAAATAAAATTTTATTATAATTTGATATTAAAAATAAAAATAAATAACAGCGCAGATTCATGTATGTAATTTCCAAGTAGCTTTTAATAACAATATATTCAAATAACAGCTGAGAACAGCCTCTCTTTCTATATATAATCTTTTGATTACCTACATTACATTAAGGTGTGATAAAAGAAAACAACTTATACCACCCTTCCATTGGGTGTGCCAAACAGATACAAAATTATGTTATACCAAGCAAGGATGACGATGGGGATGGGGATTGGGATGGGATGGTAGGGAGGCCATTTTTAAGGGGAAGACAGTGATAACTATTAAAAAATTAAATTAATTAAAAATATAGAACATTTCAACTATTCATATGATATCATGATAAGACAATCATTACATATATCATAGAACTTTAACATCACATATATCATAGAACTTTAATGTTTAATATTAGAGTTCAATTGAAACTTTTCATTTCATAAAAAAATGACAAATAAATTAAGTTTTAATCAATTACATTCATTGATAATATGCATATATTATATAAAAATTACAACAAAATTCTTAAAGGTTGCAAGTTTCAACTACAAAATGACAAAAATATAAAAATATGCAATTGTCTATAATCAACATCTCTTAACATTGCATCCAAATCAAAATTGAGTGGAAATCACTACCACCATGAGAGATTGTTTCATTGTAGAAATATGTACTCACTTGAATCTCCTCCACATTGAGTAATAGGGTGTTTAATTTTAGGGTCACGTATTATTAGTTTAGATTAAAGGTGAAATCTAGGTGTAAAAATTAGTAATTTAGATTTTAGAGTGTAACAATTAGGGTGAGGTATTGATATTTTAAAGGATAGAAAATAAATTATAAAATGAAATGTAAAATTTAATGTATAATTAAAATAGGTTTCTAATTATTTAAATACTTGGTAAATAAAAATATGTTTTTTAAAACATAGATAGTGATATGTGTATTCAATTGTTAGACCTTCTATATAAAATATAGAAGTAAGATTTAACAATAGTAATTGTTATTAAAAAGTTTTGGGTTCATTTAGGTGTTACATAAGTTATACTTGAAAGAAGAATATGAAATTCTTTTAATAACAAATGGTATTTTAATGTATTATTATAAGAGATCTCATGATTAAGTTTTAGTTGAATCTTAAAAAATACATTTTAAGGACACTTAAAAAGTAGATGTGTGAATATTGCGGATATGACCAAAGTATTATTTCAAAAGAAGATTCAAAATAATTGTATATTAAAAGATAATCTTAAACAAATTAAATTAGTGTTAATTGATTTGATTTATGAAATAATGAATGTATGAAGGTTTTTAATAACATCCATAAGACTAAACAACCTAACCTAGGTAACCGTCAACCACTAAGATAAGCAAAAAAATAAAAACAAATAGACTATCATAAATGCTTACTTATTCTCACTCTCCTTTTAGATCTATATTAAAAAATAATCTTAAACAAATTAAATTAGCTTTAATTGATTTTGAGTTATGAAAAAATGAATGAATGAAGGTTTTTAATAACACTCATAAGACCAAACAACCTAGCTTAGATAACTCTCAACCACACAAATAAGCACCAAAATTTAAAACAAACAAAGCATCACAAATGCTTACTTGATCTCCCTCTCCTTTTAGAATTTAGATCTTCTCCTGTCCATCTAGATTTGGTATAAACATTATATGATGTAATTTGAAGGTGTGTAGTCTAAATAAGTTATTTGAGGAGACAAAGACTTCACAAAACATCGGACTTCATGTTCACAATCTGCAACAAAAAAAATGACAATGAAAAGAACTTTAAAAATTGTAAACAAAAATGTTCTTAAAATTGTAAACAAAAATGTTTTTATCCCATAAACTGATGGTCTTCGAGACATCATTAAAACAAACTCATTCATTCATTCATCGAGAAGGAAATGTCCAATATCTTTGAAAAAGAAATGTCCTATATCTTTGAAAAACTGAAAGTGCATTTGATTTGCTGTCCTGCTTTTGATCTGTAATACGGCAGAATAAATAACGACACCATCTGTTCGATGTCAATCATGCAATGTCAACAAATGCCCTTTCGAAGGTAAGCAAATTCACTCTTACATCAATGGCAGAAGGCTTACATTTGCAAGGCACACACTTTTACAGAATAAGCTTATTAACATGTATGGCAAATGCGGAAGTTTGGTGGGTGCTCGCAAAGTTTTGGACCACTTGACTGAACCCAACATTTTCTCATGGAATATAGTAATTTCAGCTTACCGAAGTCTTGGCTTTCCTCAAGAGGCATTGCAGTTGTTTACCCAAATGCAGCGGCAAGCATGTATTCAGTCTGACCACTTCACTTTCTCTACTATTATCCCTGTGTGTGCCAATTTGGCATCTGTAAAACACGGTTTGCAGATCCATGGAAAAATCATCAGGTGTGGGTTTCAATGTGAAGTTATTGTGATGATCACCCTGGTAGATATGTATGCAAAATGTGGAAGAATGGAAAAGGCGCGCGAATTGTTTGACAAAATGCATAGTACAGACGTGGTCTCATGCACTGTGATGATTATGGGATATGCGCAGAATGGTGTTCTTGACAAGGCGCTGAGGCTTTTCTATAAAGTTCCAAATCGAGATGTGGCCTTATGGACTGCTATGATTACAGCATGTGTGCAAAATGGTGCTCTTGACTTGGCTTTGAAGTTTTTCGAAGAAATGCCTCAGCGGAATGTGGTTTCATGGACTGCAATCATTTCTGGATATGTGCAAAACGGGTATTCTGAAAAAGCATTGGAGATATTTAACCAAGTGTAATTGGCAGGCGTAGAGCCAACCTCGGCAACTTTTGCCAGTATCCTCCCTGTTTGTGCCAAGATGGGAGATTTGGAACAGGGTATGGAAAACCACCAAAAAATTATTGAATGCAACCTTTTGTCAGATGATGTTGTTTTGACTGGCCTGATAGATATGTATGCGAAATGTCGAAGCATGCAGAGGGCACTTAGTTTGTTTGAGAAAATGTCTAAACCAGATGCTGCCTCATGGACCGCAATCATTACTGGATATATGCAAAATGGATTTGTTGATAAAGCCCTAGAGTTTTATAAGCAAATGCAATTGGCAGGTGTAGAGCCGGACTCGTCAACATTTGCAAGCAAACTCCCAGCTTATGCGAGCACGGGAGATTTGGAACAGGGTAAGAAAATCCATCAAAAACTAATTGAAAGTGGAATTTTTATCAGACATGGTAGTGACTGCACTGATCGACATGTATGCAAAATGTGGGAGTATACAGAAAGCTAATGAATTGCTTGACAAGCTGCCTAAATGGGATTTGATCACCTCAAATGCAATGATTGTAGGATATGTACAAAATGGGCTTCTTGATCAAGGCTTTGAGCTTTTTAAGAAAATGCAATTAGTGGGTGTAAAGCCAGACCGTTTGCCAGCATCCTCCCAACTTGTGCCAAACTTGGAGCTCTTGAGAAAGGTATGGAAATCCATCAAAAAATAATTAAAAAAGGATTTCTGTCAAATGTTGTAGTTGTGACATCTCTGATAGACATGTATGTAAAATGTGGATGCATACAGAATGGATACAAAATGTTTGACAATATGCCTCAACGTGATGTGGCCTCGTGGAATGATATACACAGAATGGACTTGCTGATAAAACCTTGAAGATGTTTAAGCAAATGCAATTCGTAGGTGTCAAGCTAGACACGTCAACCTTTGCCAGTATTCTCTCCGCATGTGCCAAGCTTGGAGTTTTGGAACAGGGGTGGAGATCCATCAAAAAAAATCGATAGTAGATGTTTGTCTGATATCGTTGTGACTGCCTTGATAGACATGTATGGAAAATGTGGAAGTATACAGAAGGTACGAGAATTGTTTGACAAAATGCAACATCCAGGCGCAGTCTCCTGGAATGTAATGATCGCAGGATATGCAATGCATGGCTACAACAAACACGGCCTCAATCTCTTTGAACAGATGAACTACTTTGGAACCAAACCTGACCCTGTAAGCTTCATCTGTGTTTTATTTGCATGCAGCCATGCCGGTCTAGTGGACGATGGCTGTAAATACTTCAATGGCATGAGTACATTTTATTCCATCATACCTAGAATGGATCATTATGTATGTATGGTTGACCTTCTTGGCCGTGCTGGCTATCTCGTGGAAGCCTTCTACTTTGTCATCAAAATGCCATTAAAACTTGACATGGTTGTATGGATGTGTTTGCTTGGTGCTTGTAGATCACATAAGAATATTGGGCTAGGAGAATTTGTGGCTAGACTCCTTTTTGAGTTGGATACTAAAAATGCTGCTCCTTATGTTCTTCTCTCAAACATCTCTGCAGAAGCAGACAGGTGGGATGATGTTCATAAGGTAAGGAAATTAATGATAGATAGAGGAATTGAAAAGCTACCTGGATGTAGTTGGATTGAAGTCCATACAATGGTACATGTTTTCTGTGTAGGTGACAAATCACACCCACAAACACAGGAGATCTATATAAAGCTGGATAAATTGTTGCGGGAGATAAAGGGAGCAGGGTATGTTCCAGATACAAGATTTGTATTGAATGACGTGGAGGAAGAGGAGAAGGAATTTATCCTCTGCCACCATAGTGAGAGGTTGGCAATTGCATTTGGGTTGTTGAAATCACCACCTGGAACTACTATCAGAGTTGTCAAGAACCTTCGAGTATGTGGGGATTGCCACATTGCGACTAAGTTCATCTCCAAGGTTGCTGCAAGAGAAATTCTTGTGAGGGATGCAAACCGCTTCCATCTTTTTAAGCACGGCCAATGTTCCTGTGGAGATTTGTGGAGATTACTGGTGATTATGAGGAAACAAGCTGCACACGCAA
Organism: Cryptomeria japonica; assembly: GCF_030272615.1. Taxonomy (NCBI): domain Eukaryota; kingdom Viridiplantae; phylum Streptophyta; class Pinopsida; order Cupressales; family Cupressaceae; genus Cryptomeria; species Cryptomeria japonica. The sequence continues at coordinate 586,644,728 of NC_081413.1, read as the reverse complement.
GCATGCTGTAGAACGAGGTGCATGGTTTCAAACTTGCAATGGTAAGAAGGATTCTCATTTTATTTTCAGTTTCTCTGATTCTGGAGAGCTATAGCATGCTTTTGACATTTTATAATGATTTTAAAAAGTATTTCTTGTCTTCTTAACTGCTCAAGGTATTGAAGAGGTAGATCATGATTCATAGTACCATCAAGGAAGTACCTCTCCAACTTTGGACTGATAAGCTGGACGGTAACGCATAGGAAAGGGAAATGCAAGAGAGGAATACTTTAAGGGCCAGCATGGAATTCGAGGGAACTTACAATCAACCCAATGCTTGGATTTGACACAGAGAGCTTCACTTTATTCTTGTTGGATTATTCTATTATCCTTTTCTTATGTCAGGTCTGCTATCCGGGCCTAAATTATATGTGCCAAATTATAAATGCATGTCCACATGTTTGCATTGATTTTGTGAATTTTATGGCCACAATGCAAACACATTTTGCAAGCGTCAAGTTAGATCTTATCCTAGCCAGGTTAATGGGTAAGGTTGTTCAAATATTGTTATTGGAAATTCTTTAGGGAGAGGAGTAACTTCTTGGACTTGCAAAGATGCCATATATAATCTAAATGCGATTCCCCTCAAAATCACAATCTTGCAATATGGCCCTTTAAAAATCATAATGAGCTTGTAAATGTCATTGTTATACATTTTTCACTCAGTTATAAATGCACATTTAGGGTCTTTATATATCATTTAAACTTTAGTTTGGTTGGATTTGTAAGTCAAAATACAAATCTTTCCAAGAGTCTCCATTTATTGCAGTACAATGAAAATCTTTATGAAGGGAACAATCGTGTTTCAAGCATATTTGGAAAAATACGAATTGGGTTTTCATGATTTTTGGAGTGAAATTAGAAAACAATAAAATGAAAAAGTCCCATAAATTTCGTGCAAATCTAGTTTGTAGTTTTTGAGAAGTCTTCACCAATCCTATGTGCAATATTTGAAGGTTTTCACTGCTATAGAATGGTTGTTTTGATCATAAAGGAATATTTGTCAAACAAGGATGAATAAAAGAGGAGTCCAAACTCAGAAAATGCATTCAAAATGCGGTCAAAGCAATCATCAATGCAAATTTGAGTTCAAATTTCAAAAGATGAGCTAAGGGGCTCGACCAAGGAAAAGATCCACATTTTGGGGAGGTTTTTGGAGGATAATGCAGCAGTCAACCCTCAATTTGAAAGCCCACATGGGTCAGTCATCAATCAAAAGCAGTTTGGAGAGAAAAATTAGCATGTTTGCTTCAATTCTAACCTTTTTTTGGTGGGATTTTTAAGCCTATCCGCTCAAGCAATTGAATTTTGAAATGCAACAATCATTTGGTCTTGATTTTGAGGAATTTGTTTCAGTTTACAACCTAATTTGAAGAAGAGCTCACAGCCTCCTCACCTACATTTGGAGTTCACACTTAGCGAGTCACTACAAGTCAGCTTAGTCACGGAGTCAAAGGGAGCCAAAATTTCAAATTCAAAATTCTGGAGCATCTTTTCAATAAAAGGTGTAGTACCCCTACTTGTTTGAACTCATTAGACTCACATTTTATTATTGGTTGTTTTCAGTGGATACATTACCATGATATATTATTCAAATTTTTATGACATTATGCTTTATCTGGAGATGAGATGTATAATTTATTTGCAGTATTTCAATATTTGTGATTTATGGCATGTTATGGTTTATTGCTATGTATTGACATTTTACTTTATCTATGCAATGTGTAATTATATGTTGTGTGTTTGCGAGTGTATTGGATGCAAGGGGACGATTTTCTTTCACTCATTTCGGTGAGACAAGAAACGTCGTGATTCTCCTTCATTGGTGTGTATGCCGTGTTCTCTATATTGTATATATATGCATGTGTGGTTTGGTGAGGCAGGATATTGCAGGTACAAGTATCGGGCAGGTACGGGGTATTGTCTCCACCTGGTTTCACAGGTCTGAGCGTGCCTTATATTTTCCGATGGAAGTGGAGGAGATAGTAGTTGACCCTATTTTACTCAGTTACATTCGTATGAGTGTCGTCAGTTGGTCGTCTTGTCAGTTAGTTTGGTCTTCGTATTTTGTCATTTTATCTTTTATGGGTAATTGCTTGAGATTTGTTTAATTTGAGTGTTTTAATGGATTTAATTAATTAATTAATTAAGTTTATGAAATTATCTTATTATTGTATTGTTTATGCATTGAGATTATAAATTTAGTTAATTAAAAAAATTATTAAATTAAGCTGCATGGTATTAGAAATATATTTTTATTTAAATAGAAAAATAAATTAGATTAATTGTATTTATTATTTTCTAAAGTTATAATTAAATAAATGAATAAAAGGATTAATTAGAATTAAAATATTGTTTTAATTTTTTATTTAGAAAATTAATTAATGTGCATGATAAAAGAAAAGAAAGAATAATGTTTTTTAATTATTGCATGTTAGCTTATCTTTTGTGATAAATTTAGAAAATAAAATAAAAATTATTATTATTCTAAATTTAGGTTTTTTGTGAAAAAGCTATTGAACTTAGAATTTTAGTTTAAATAAAGGAATAGGTCTTTATTTTAGTTACACAGGGACAAGTCAAGAATTTTAGGTGAAGAAATTTATTGGAAGTTTATTGAAAGGATTAGGGCTCTTCTACAGATTTCTTTCAGGAAAGCTATATCAGGTTGGATGAATTCTTAGTTGTGGGTTTTTAGTAAATATTTCTATTTTTCTCTGACTGATGTGTGTGTGTAAAGTTATTGTCAAATACAAACCCTCGTCTGGTGAATTCGAGTTTTGTTTTAAAATCCATGCCTGATGTGTATTTCTAATTTATGGGAAGTAAGTAATTTTGAGAAAATTAAGAGAAATTATTATAAAAAATTTGTCAAGATTTTAGGATGCATGGAAATTGCAAGATTTATGAGAAAGGGTATTTACCTGAGAAATTATTCTCTCTTGTTTGATTTGTTCTAATAGTTTTTTTTTTTCAATAAAAGTATCTCTGTGGAAATTATTGATCACTTTAGGAATAAATTTAATTTTGAATTAAATTTATGAGATTATCTAATTTAAAAAAAAAAATTGGAAAAAAGAATTTTATTGAACTGGGTATTTAGTCTTTTTATGCTTCTGTAATGATTTTTAACAAAACTATAATTTTATGTTTTAAAAGAAAAATTTAATTTAAAAAAAAAAATTAATTATAAAAAAAATGTGGGGAGGCAATGCCTCAACCCACGCCGCACTACTTTTGGTAGTGGTTGCTGCCATAGGACAGCAGCGCTACCCAAAGGCAGCGGCTGTTGCCTTAGGACAGTAGCGATTGGCTGCCTATGGTAGCACCGCTACCTTAGGGTAGCCAAATAGTGATGATTATTATTATTTTAATTTAATTTTATTATAATTTTCTTTAAAAATTTTTTTTTTAAAGAAATTTAATAAAATAAAATAATAATATATTTGTTTATATATATATATAGCTGTCTTTACTTTATATTACTTTTAATTAAAATAGTTTCTTTATGTTTTGGGATTTTAAATAAGGTTTTGCTAAATTATAAATGTGAGAAATTTATAATTGAAGATTTTAGTTTATATATAATTAATTCAAATTTAGTTATTTCAGAAAAAAGTTTATAAATTAAGATTCCATATTTATGTTTATAAACACGTTAGGAGAATTAATTCATATGTGAATTTATTTAACTTAATTAGACAAATGACCAAATTGATTTATTTAAATATAGTTGTATTTCTTATTTTCTGGGAAATCTTTATTTGCAAGTAATTCATGCTTTGGCTGTGTTGAGAAAAGATTGCTTGTATTAGGATCTTGTGTAAATGATGTTTTCAGTCAAGCTTAAATTCCATTGGTATTCTGGTTGAATTGTCATTGTGTCCTATGTTATTATTTTTCTTAGACCAGGTGATGTTGTATAACCTATTTGATATGAGCTATTGTGTGTTTTTGTCCAAATGGTCAATCTTGGGTTGGTATTTGTGTATCCTTCACCTATGCTTGTCAGGATTGTTTATGGTTGTCTGTTTCGCCATAGAGTTCTCGTAGAGAGAAACATTTCCTGTTAGTGTCCTAGGAGAGAGAGTGACTTTCGAGCGGGGGCCGTGCCCAAAGTGGATGACAGGATAACCCGTTGAAAGTTGGTTAAAAAGTGATAACATAATAATATATTGGGGGGGAGTGAGATAAATATTAATTAAGATAAGTGTACCTTGTGCATAGGTGAGTGCTTGTACATTGCTCATAATGTTACGAGAAGACTTGGAATGGCAAACTTACCACCTTGTCTTCATGAAAGGATTGGTAGGGTCTGCATGAGACTTAGTTGGAACTGGAGGCTTGGGAGAGGCTACCAGGAGAAACCCAAGGATGGGGGCCGGGACCTATGGAGGCTGTACCATGGTAACCATCAAGCTATGCGATGACACTCTCTTCTTAGAGTCACTTGTGTTTTGTGAGTTGAGTCACATGGATGTTTGCAGAGTCTTGTAGTCCTTTTGTACTTGTCTTACTTTGCTTGCTTGAGGGTTTTCTACTATCTTCTAGCACGGTGGGGTGGTTCCATTTCGGGATCACATGGTCGGGTGGTAGTGCCACTTCCCATCGAATGTTCTTGATTGTATCTTCAGGCGAGGAAAGGCTTCGCTGGTGTTTCTTGGTTCGTGGTTTATGTACCAGATCTTGTTCGAGATCATTGTTCAGTTGAGACCTTGTGGTCATTGTATCAGACTTTTATGTAACCTTGATATTGTATCTTTGTAACCAGTGGTATTATTGGAAGCCATGTATTTACGAATATTGTAATATTATTATGTCAGTGAAATGAATGTTATTGTTTTGATCTTATGTTTAAATGGTTTATGGAAATTGGATACATTGGAATACTTTTATTTCTTTATTATGAAATTTGGATGTATGTGTAGTTTTAAACTTAAGTTTTCGATTTATCTAATTAAATGGATTAACTGTGGTGTTAATATAATCTATGAAATTAATCTTCGTTGGTTACCCTTAGTAAAACATATGGTAGACGTCCGCTGTGTTGTTAAACGTGCAATGGTTTTAGTTAGTGCACTTAGTCTTTAACAAAAAAATAAAATTATTTCACCCTTTAGTTGCCTAGTTGTGTTGTTTTCCTTTAGGGTTCCTAGCGGGGCATTACAAAAGACAGCTTCATTCTTTAATGGAAGTTAGTTCTTGCTTTTCTTTTTTGTAGGTATAGCAGAAAGACATGTCATGTAACTCAAACTTTTTTAGTTTTATCAATTCCTCATGCATTGCAATCAGATTCTTCTAGAAAATCAATAAAGAATTGCTGTCTCTACTCATTTTCTTCTCAAATTCATGTTGATATATGATTTTTATGGAGTTCATTATGATTATTTTAGTCCTTTGATTTCATCTCATCTATACAATGTGAATTGGAAAGTGGTCTCAAGGTTTGATCAAGTTGTATGATGTGTCAAAATCTGAAATGCAAACTAAAATAAATAACCTCGATATGAAATGTTTATGGTCATCTTAAGTACAAATGAGTTGTGAATGTAATTAGTTTCTTTGTTGAACTAGTTGTAATCAGTTAGTTTTAAAACGAGAAAAGTAAATATTGGTGCATCACCTCAAATTAGTTGTAGGTTTATGTTTCAAAGCACATTTTTTCTCTTTTCCTTGTAAAAAATTAGTAGTTTTAAAGAGTTTCAAAGAGAATCGACCCTCTCTCGAGGTCTACTTTCACTATAGGGTACCCGCAACCTGAAAGTAGTCCCATGTTTTACAGGTTAGCTAAGTCTAGGCTTAGCTAGGGTGCAAAACCTTAGTGATAACAATCATGATTTAAATATCTCAAATTTTGGATGGAGATTTGTAATTGAACTTCATATTCTCATTAAAGTTTTCTTGGAGAGTTGATATATTTGTAACATTGTTTTCCATTAAATTTAAAATCAATAAGTTTTGTTGAGTCATAGCCGCTTTGGTTATTTTAAATACAATATTGATTTTTTTAGAATTAAAATGACTATAATTGTATTTATGTATAGTGTTTTTTTATTGAACAAAGTTGAAACAAAATTGCAGGTGGTTCTCATGAGACTAAATGTGCCCAATACCTCATGGGCTTTCTTGAGTAATGGACAATAATGGGGAGCATTAGATTTGTTCTAGTAGGCAATCAAATGGCCAAGAATGTGAGTAAGTCTTCTTCCATGGTTGTCCCAAGGTTTTCAAGTGATGGTGCTGTCTTCCCATTACTCTTCATTTATCTCAAGATTCAAACCACAAGCAATATATATTGCATCAAATGAGAACTTTTTTTAATTGACAAGTTCATTACTTTCTATTATAGCGAGGCTAAATTTCATTGTTCAAATTTTTTTTTCTATGTATATATTATAATATAATTATTTAATTTTCTTTTCATCTTTGAATACTCAACATTCATTTTTGAGGTGTTAATAATATACACAGTATTTTAAAATGAGTGCTAGGCTACATTCCTTAAACATGTTAGAATTATTGTGCTTACAATGTCACACTAAATGTATTGAGTTTAACATAATGATAACAAGAAGGTTGGACATACCTTTCAAATGAGTTCACGCAATTGAAAGAATACAAACATATGTAAAACACTATTGGTAGTAAAGTTGCCTTACTAAAGTTCCAAGCAAATAAGTCTAATCCATCCAAATTTGAAGGGCATCATGAACATTAACAAATAAACAAACTAAAGTTGAAGCCCTCAAGCAATGCTTGTGGGACAATAAACAAGCAACCACATTGAAGGCAACATGATCCAAGTTGTGACTACATTGAAAATCAATAGCAACAAATGACCAAAGAGGACCAAGACTATACAATCCCCAACCTAGATGTACCCCTTGTCATCGTTTTATTTAAGAGTGAAGTAAGAAATTGTGGGGGTAAGAAACATTTTTTGAAGACTTTTCTTCCTCTTATGCATTATGGTCCAAAAAATGTCATTTATCACACTAGAGTAGTTGTAGCCAAAGGAGATATGCCCCTCTCATTAATAGTTAGACATGTTGTAGGAGAAGAGTTGATGCTGAAGCACCTGGTAGCTAACAACCATCCACATCATCCAACAATATGGGAGATGCTTTATTTATTATCATTTGTGTTCTATTTTATTTTTTTGCATTTCATTAAATAGTTAGATGCCAACATTTTTTGCTCCTCTTTAGACATCAAAATGGAGCATTTGATTCCCACAAATCTAGAGGTTTTAATTGCAAGTTATGGGGGATCCAAAAAGGTTCTTAAAATTTTGACAAGCATCTACCATTCATATTAGATGATCGAGAGCACAAAAGATTGTTTGTTTTGGGAGAAGAAGGTGACTTTTGGAATTGTTCTTTTTTGTCATTCTTCTATTTGTTAGAGAAAGAAGAGGGATGAAAAAAAGAGGGGATTGAGTAACTAGTAGACAAAAGGAAAATGATGCATGTGGGTTTACTAGGAATATCTAAGAGCTGTAGGTGATTGCTATAAGTTGAGAACTAAGAAGGATTTACACCTGAACAAGGGAAGTTTATCCCCACATTGCATTATCTAGTAAAAGTGAAAATACTTGAATTGTTGTAATTTTTTTATTATTATAATCAAGAGAAAAAACATTATCACTTATTGTGCCTTTTGTCATGTTTTGTTATTTGTGGGTGCATGAATGGTAGAGCTCCTAAGTTTAAATTTGGATTTTTTCTAATAAAATATAGCTATGCTTGTTGTGAAAGAGTAAGAGTGTGAAGATAAACTAAATGTTGGTTCCTTATAGAATTACCATAATAATAAATAAAGTACTTAGAGGCACCTTGCAAATATTTAAAGACATTTTTGATTGCATCCCAATGATATCCAATCTCAGCCATGAACAAACTTTAGAATCCTACTTTTTGGGCAATTCTATTCTTATTCAAACCACATCATACATAAAACTCCTAATAACATCAACATAAGGCATTGAAGCCATGTCCTCCATCTCACTATGTGTAGATGGACTATGCTTTACAGATAAATTTATCCCCACCAAAATAGCAATACTCAATGATCTACATACTAACATGCTAAATCTCTCCAATATAAACTTATCATACTTACAATTGCTAAATCTCCATACCCTAGATATAATTGGGAACTCCAAGTCCATGTTGAACTATGCTAAAAGACCAAACTTCAAGTCACAAATCACATCCTTACTATTAACAAAAGATAATACAACATGTGTAGAATATAATAACAAGGAATTCATCAACATCTATTTGTAATAAATATTATGATTTGATGTAGATCTCAAAAACCCCAAGCCCAAAACAAATGAATCAAACTTCTTGTACTTGTTTTGGACCATATAAATATTTTTTTATCTATATAATAAAATTTAAAAGAACTCTTTCCATGTAGTTCTTAGGTTGTGTCATGTATATCTCACCACGCAAAAATGTTGTCTACACATCTAAATATTCTCTCTCTAAATCAAAAGTTATTGCTATAGATAAAAGGAGCCTAATAGATGCTATCTTATCAACTAGGAATTGAACTCACCAAAGTCTATCAACTCAACTTGGAAATATCCTTTCCTACTAACCTTGCCTTGTACTTTTCAATACCACCATCTAAATTGGTCTTCTTTTTGAATGCCCATTTAGATCCAATGGTCTTTCTTCCTTTTGACGATGATACCAAGTCCCATATTTCATTGTTCTTCAATATAGCCAGCTCCTCATCCATAGATTCTCTCCAAGACTTAAAATCACCCATATCAATTACCTCACTCACATCTCTAAGCTCATTAGTATTAGTAATCAAAGCAAAAATACATCTTCAATAAAAATGAGTCTACCTATTTGGTTCCTACCTTTGTCGAATCGAACTCCTCAAGATCTAAGGTGGAGGTTCTATGCCCTCTTTAGAACCATTGGTACTATTTGAGCTCTCCTACTCTATAGGTCTTTCATGAGCTTCTATTTCAACATTCTCAATATTTTGGGTTAGTTGAACCACATATTTTTCCCATTCTTTTTTGGTTGCAACACTTCTGTTACAGAAAACTCTTGGCAACAAGGTCCCAAAGATTGTACTCATTCACATTGACACCATTGATGATGAAGATATGTTTCACTACTTTGTTCTTCAACTTTAAATGCTTCTTCTTAGGCATATCTGCATATGCATTACAACAAAAAGCTCTCAGTTATTGTAATGAGGATTTTTTCCCCCTTCGTCTCTCTACAAGTCTTGTCAACAAGAGTTGATGTAGGAGACATATCAACTAGGTAACAAGTTGTGGCAACTATTTTTTCCCAAACTTTTTATTCCAAGCTCAATGCATTAAACATAGTCTTAGCCATCTCCATTAACATCTTATTCAGTCCTTATACAATTTTGTTCTACTGAGGGGTACATGGAGTTGTCCATACAAAAATAGGGATGTGTAACACTCTATTGATCCCCTCCACTCACTTATTGAAGAATCAAATCTTAACTCTACCATCACTAACTATGCTCAAATGAGAATTATCACAAAATTACACCTTCCCACTACCATATATTTCATGCTTTGAAAACCATATTCAATGGCATGCCACGTGGAAGGTAGCTCCAAAGTCTATCAACCATGCACTTTCTGATGCATAGTTGCCAATGTTGTAATAAAGGCATCTGCATCATTATGAAAAGACTTCCCAAAATTACAATCCAAATAATTTTCTTTCATTTTCTTCTTTTATAGTTTCTATGAAAGCATACAATCTTTTCATAGTTCTAACATTTAGCCATAGACCTTGTAGTTGATTATCTTCCACAAGATTTGACTCTATTTTTTTCTTTCTTCTTTTTCTCTTTTGTTCTTCTAGGAACATGTAGGGCCTCCTTACTAGATTTGAAAATATTCCACTAGATCACATTTGAGAGTAAAAAAATCACTATCTCATCTAGTTTGAGTTATGAGGTAGTGCTTTTGATTATCATTACCAAGCAATCCCATGAGTTTGGAAAATAACAAAGTAGTGCCATGCAATTATCCTTTTTCTCATGTTTCACTCCAATGCAATGTAACCAGGTTACCATCATATTGAATGCATTCAAATTCTTAGCTATATAAACACCATAATCCATTCTCAAGGTGTACAACTTTCTTGAGAAATTTTTGGTAATTACGGATTCAACCTATTACAAGTCTCCCAACTTCTTCCAAAGAGTTTCTGTGGTGGCTTCTTCATGTACATTCATCAAAATAGATTCACCAAATAGATCCTAATGAGGTCCTTTGCCTTTCTATCCAATATCTCCCAATCAACTTGTGACATTACAATGGGTTTGGATCTTAGATATGATAGCCGACATATCTATATCTTGAAGCATATCCTCTATCTTTATTTTCCATAGCTCAAATTTATTTCCTATGAACTTCTCCATCTATATCCTTAATGTGCATGTCATTTTATTGCAACAAGTTCTCCTTTTGTGCAAGCTCCTACTTGAACCAATATTAGAACAAAAAATATTTTTCATAACACTTAAGACACAAGGTGATCAAGCTCTGATACTAAATGAAAGGAATTAGAGGTGTGGAATACATTTCTCATAATAGTTTATGAGAGGAGGTATGTGCAATTTTTTTGGTTCATATTGTTACAATTAAATAAAACAAATACATATATTATAACACAATGATTTAAATGAAGAAAAATATTTCAAAGAAATGCAATCAAATTCATGCAAGAAAAATAGCCCATATATGGGGAAGCATATTTGTAGGTCACTAATTTGCACCACTTTTCTTGGCAGAAAAATAATATAAGTCATTTCTTTTCTCACATGTGCGGAAGGGTAGGCACAAACAAAGAAGATAATTGTTGGTGTGTACATTTTAGGCACTAAGTTTTCCAACTCCTTCCATTAGCAAAATTATTTTGCAAAGAATTTTTTTAGGTCAGAGAGGTGAATAGGAAAATCTACATGTGCAATTTTTTTGGCCATACAGTCTCAAGCAATGTTGGACCAACTCTCTTCAACGATCCCAAAAACCACTTTATTTGGAGTGATTGGTAGAATTAAAATGAAGGAACAACATAGAAGACTTTTCAATACTCTCTCATTTGCTTGAAGTAAGACACAAGTCTATTTTTGAAGGGTCTTTTCTTGGCTTCACAAGCAACTCAATTTCCTTTTTTCACATTAACCACTCATCTCCGACAACCTCCACAACACATTGAGACTTGGCCAAACGACTCCATTATTATTGTTGACATTAATTTGGTTGTTGCATTCACATTTATTGTTATCTTGTAACATTTATTCTAAACAACAACAATTAATGTTGCTAAAGTTGATTGTTCAATCATTTTAAGTGCTTGTAAAGGGAGTTAGATTTTTTTCACGAGTGGATGGTAATTGAAAATATCTTTTCATGCTTATTCAAATGAGTAGTTGGAAGCCTAGGTTTGACCTCATCTTAGGCAATTTTTATTTTATTTTAGTGCAATTGTATTTAAAATAGGCCATGGGAACTTGATTGTTTCATAACTTTTGATCAGTAGCTCGAAACTGAATATTGTTTTTTGGCAAAAGTTAATGTTTATTTGTTTCCCATGCATTGGACCTCTTGGTTAACACCTTTGTGCACTTGTTTGAGTTATGCCACGAACACTTCCAAACCTTTTTGAGAAATATATGAAGATGAACAATGTAGTTCTATGACATGCATTGTGATCTCATCACCACTACATTACATGGAGATGAACAATGTAGTCCTTCGACATGCATTGTGATATCATTATGTTGTTGCTAGTTTTGTCACTTGCAATAGAAGATGCATACTAGTTTTCAACATTGTAGGTTTGGAAACTAGTATGACAACATTTAAGCTTTGGGTCATGTGCAAGCTTTAGATATTCATATTACTTCCTACATATTCACAATGAAAAGTAATCGTGCACACATTTGTGGTGTTGTTTAGTGAGTATGAATCATCTTCAACATCTAGTGTTGAGCATCTACCAACAATACAAGAATCACATCATTGGGGGGGGGACAATCTCTCATTTATCTCCTACGGGGAAAACATTCTTTGCACACTATGCTAGAAGTAGTCTTTGAGGGGGCTCAATCAATCCTTCTATGACCTATTTGCTTCACTTGTACATTCACATTGGATAATCTCTTTTGGAGAGGAGTTTTGTTCCCTTTGGGTTTTCTTCTTTACTCAATTTTATGAGAAATTTTTACATGCGTAGCTAACATGGCTAGTAGTCGAGATCCATCATCACTATTATTTACATTACTCCCTAAGTTGCACTTAAGGGGGCGTGTTGGTGTAAATAGTGACTTTATGTATCTAGTTTTCTTTTAGCTTACTTAGGTAGAGTCCTATTCCATTTTTTAAGTGTCCACTTAGGGACTTTTAGAGATTTGTCTCACTTTATGTAGTTGAGACATGTGTACTCAGTTAATGAGACACCTCTTGCACATGCCACTTGCTCACACACTTGTCAAGTGTGCTTACAAGTGTCTGAATATGGAGGGGTAGTTAATTATCATTCTCTACCTTCTCACTTTGCTTGTTTTCCTACATATGCAAGACTTCTATGTACATATCATTCAACTCCTTGATAATATTCATTTTCATCTGTGTGCTCATAGTTCGTGGAAGTTTGGTTTTTGCTTGTTGATCTTGAAAATCCCAACAAATAGTACCTTAAAAAATCACTATGAAACCTCAATCTTAAGCATGCAATACATAGGGCAAGCAATACATAAAACCATTATATGGTAATTAGGAAAGAATGAACTAAATATGATGCCCAAATCTATACACAAAATACAACGCCCAAATCCCAATATGAGTCAACAAACTAAAACTAATATATTCTTTGTAGCTATCATAAGCTCATCATAATTCACTTTCCAACTTGGATGTTTCATTGTGGACCTATTATCTCCAATCAAAGAGGGTTTATGGCATATCATAATGTGCATCAGAAGTTGGTCAACACGTGTAACTCCTCTTTTAGCTTTCTTATGTGTCGTAAATGCTCTCACATTTTTAATATGTGAGGCCCAACTTTTGGAGGCCATAACTTTTGATTTGGCAAGTCGATTGAACCCATTTTCTAAAATCTAAAATCTCAAAATGATTCATGTTGTCTAACCAACATTCTTTAGTTAAGAACCATTTGACATTTTGGGGGCCAAATCAACCTGTAGATCCCTCAAAATGGTAGTTTTCATTTTATAATCTATAAATTACATTTTGATTTTCATAGCATAAAAATGCAAGGTTGAGACACCTTTCCTAAAAGTACCATGAAATCATATTTTTGCAATGGGAAAGACTCCACTTTCACCTTCCATTCTAGACTAAAACATTCTTTGATATCTTCATCAAACATTTATCTTTGCTACACCCTCTAAGAGTCTTTGACAAATTGGTATTTGCATCCATGTTGACCTCTACTAGATCTGGTTGCACTACTGTAGTGTTGCTATGTTGATAACCATGAAAACAACAAATTGGGAGATAACCTTTCCACCTATTTTTGCTAACTTTCTCTACTAATAAATCTTTTCATTGCCCTCGTAAGTTTCTTCTCCTATGTCTCGAACTAGGATACAATCAAAATGATTATATGTTATACTAGTCAACATTTACCTTTCCTCTACACCTAAATCTATCATTGGCAAGCTAGAGTATTTGCATGCAAGGTTTTCTATGGGCGCTACAATGTAAAACCTTTCCTTTTAAATTCAAATTCATTTGAAATTTTTTCCTTTGGTTGAATCTCATTCATTCTTCTTTGTGGATTTATTAGTTATAAAATTATGTTAACATGAATTCTAGTAAACTTTGAATGAAATGGAAATACTAAGAAATTGTTTATTAAAAAACTAGTAAGCAAAACTAATGAGAATAATGTGGAAACTAGTTGGAGACTAGGAAGGAAGGTTGGAAACTTATTGATACTTAATCATGAAACCCAAGAGTTGGAAGAATCTAGGAAAGAGTTTGAAGAAACTAGAAGAATGGAACCCTAAACCTAATATGTAAAATTAGGACCAGAGTTACTTAATAACTGGTGCAGGAGCACCTAGCACAAAGGTACACCAGGAGGTTAAAGATCATGCCATGAGTCATTTCACTCATATTTGAGTTTATATGGTCATTTCAATGTATTTGAGTCCATTGAGTCAAAATGTAAAGGGCTATGAGCCATAATTGTAACAATTTGTAAAAGTTGCTCAAGTTGTCCTAATGGGTCCTAGTTGGGTCAAGAAGGTAAAAAATATGTAAAATACCCCAAGGAAGGGTAAAATGGATGTAGTATGTTATGTTTAGTATATTTTTGAATATTTAGAGGGTCCATGTAAATTTTGGAGTCATTCTTGCAAAAAAACTGTAAAAGTTGCACAAACAACATTGCAAAAATGCAACAAAAATGATGAAGAGTTGGTTCCCATTGGTCTTGGAGGTAGTTAGGAAGGTATGAATGGTCAAGAGGATTTAAATACCATTGTATTATCAATCCAAGTCGAGATTTGAGGAAGGAGAACATTTTGGTATATTTTGGTGCACTCAATTCTTGTTATTTTGATTCGTTTTAACTATTTCTGAGTTGTTTCCAGGCCTTGTGTGACCTGTGCAGCCTAGAAACAATGTATCAATAGTATTATTAGATAGGGGAATGAATAATCCTTCCTTTGGTTTTGGTTTGGAACATTTTCATTGTGAAATGAATGAGATATGAGGATTTTACTAAAAACTGCCTGGAAACCCTCATTAACACTGTTAGTCACAAGGATTTGTTGATATCTCACAATGTAACTATCCAAAAATTGTAATATTCTAGATTTTAGCAGTGGATTGAATTTAATTCAATATGGTTTTGATTTGGTATTGAATGGTTTGGCATTGTGTGAGATATTTGACGCCCTAGGCGGACTGGGCATGCACATTTCTTGTTTTTCTATAACAGTCAAAACAGTCTCGGTGCAGAGGGAATTAATCTCTAACAAACCGTTGGATCTTTATAATTTTTCGGTATGTTTTAGAAATACTAGTTATATATGTCCCCACTGGAGCAATTCCAACAATGTTGTCTGGGTTAAAAGATATGAATAACAGAATCCGAAATATCAAAACAGGGACAATCAAGTTTGTCATTTTCATTACCAGTCCAAATCATTTTGCAAGTTGGGGATAAGGTGTTTGTGGATGATAAATGGGATGTAAGAGGCCATTTTTTATCAGGAATAATTCTTGAATGCAAATTTAATTTCTCATACATTAAAATGTTGATTGGTTGGTTGTTGGGATAATATGTTAAGGATGTTGATAATGCCTCTAACTGATTGAAGAATTGTGTTGGTATATTGGGCTTCATGGATGGTTTGGAGTCCTTGCTTGGAATTTCATGATGCTCTGCATCAATAACACTTAATTCATTTTCAAATGGTATTTACATTGTAGAATTGTAGTCATGGGATGTGCTTACTAATTTGACCTTCCCATGAAATCAATTTGATTGGTATGTGTTGGGAATCACGAGTACTTTCTATAAAAATGCACTTGATTTAGTGTTTTGTGCCAATTAAAGTGTCAAACTTGATGTCATGATCGAAAGTTCATTGTTGAATTTTCCTAGGGACTAATTATAAGTTATTTGTCTATTTTGATTTTTATGTTCATAAGATATATGTGCATTATAATATACATGTAAATTTATCTTTCCTATTTTCAATTTATTAGAAGTCATGTGAATTTGTGTTGACCAAAGCCTAGAGGAAAGTTAGGGAAAGGGACTTGGATAGTCATTTTTGGAAAATATTGTGCTTGTTCAAATATTTGGGTATGGTTGACTTCTATATGGCTTGGAATTGAACCCATGCGGCTTGGGATTGAGTTGGATAATTCTTTAGTGGCTTAGGATTGAACCTTGACCCTCAAAGGCGTGAAACTATTTATTTTGAATTTTGAAAGCCTAATTTTATTATTATTATTATTATGCTTATCATAAACAATGAGTACTTCACTTAGTGAAAATAATTAGAAAACTAGATGCAATGTATGCTTAGATATTATCGACCTTTCAATCATGTTAGATTTGAGTTATATTGATTATTTATAGGATATTAACAATTTTCTAGTTTTGGGGTGTATGCAAGTACTTTGGTAGTGGATAATTTATATTCAAGTACTAAATACAACACCTGTCTTGTGATCACCAGGCCATGTTCCTTAGATATATAGCCATAGATAGTCATTTTACTATATACACATTCTATTAGATGAACTCATCAAGGGTATGATCTAGAGGGAATAAGATGTATACTTATTAAAAATGTGTATCTAACACCATGTGCTCAGAGATGTTTGATTGATGTGTCCTATTCCTTGAGTTCATAAAAGGTTTATTCCATATTTTCGATAAGAAGGTAGAGTTTCTGTTCAAAAGGATTGGGTTCCATGAGAGGTTTATCACATTGTTCTACTTATTAAAGTAGGATTTTTATCCAAAATGATAGGGTTTTATTGAAGGTTTATTCCATGGTTTCTCTTGAGAGGTAGATCGTAAATGAAAGTTTGGAGTTCTATTTGAAAGGGGTAGAGGTTCTTTGTACAAACAATTAGTTGGTAGTATTCATTACACCTAGTTGGTGTGGTTTTTATTGGGATATCTATTTATGTATTTTTGGGTTGTAAGTGTGTCAATTTGACAACTTATTGATGGATGAGTCCTAGTGTGTCGTTGTGTATCTTTACTAATGGTTGGAAGTAAGATATAATATATTGATATATAAAATATAGACTATATATTTAAACACTTCGATGGTTGTGGAGGATTAGGTTTTCTTCAATGGTTAATTCATATTGCCCCCCAACATAGTTTGTGCTTTGAGGAAGTGGAAATACCATGTACAATGAGGAAGTGGAAATATCATGTACAATGATACTAGATTGTACACTCTTGGTTGTACTTTATACATGGGAAGCGATTTGGTTATTGTCAAGATTATATCATGACTACAATTGGCTTGTTGCCATTATTATTGTATACACATACACATATGTATATATGTATGTATGTATATACATACATACATGTGTGTGTGTGTGTGTACATCTAAATTTGATTAATTTAATTAATTGAATTTAGCTATCTTAAGTTCTCTTAAATTAAATAATTATGCATTATTTATTTAATTAGTTACTGTTCCCTCCTTCTAGGTAATTAATTTTGTTAATTATGCTATAGTCCTCCTTTAATTAAATATTTGACAATCATAAATGAATTAATTAATTAAATTTGATCCCTTCTTTTATTAAATAAATCAAATGTAGAGTTTGATTATTTAATCCATGTTGATTTTTTTCCTCTTGAATTTTCTCATAGAATTAATTAAATTAATTAATTCTATTTCCCCACACGCCTCCTAATTTTAATCCTTATCTAACTCTTCCTCTAACTTAACCTATTAACTAACCTTGGGTTTTAGTCATTAATTTATTTCTTCCCACTACTTTCCCACCCCATATGTGTATTCCTAAATATCCTAATATTTGGAAATGAATCCTTTTATTCTTTCCAACCTCCTTTCCACTTCATATGTGTGTATTTCTAAATATCCTAATATTTTGAAATATCTTAATATTTGGAAATGAATCCTTTTATTCTTTCCAACCTCCTTTCCACTCCATATGTGTGTATTCCTAAATATCCTAAGTCATGAAAATATCACGGAACAAATTATTTAAATTAATTCTATTTCCTCACATGTCTCCTAACTTTAACCCTCATCTAATTCTTCCTCTAACTTAACTCGTTAATTAACCTTGGGTTTTATTCATCCTTTCATTATTTTTCCAACTTCTTTCCCACTCCATATGTATGCACTTTCCCAAAATATCTCAAATTTCTTAAAATTTGGGGAAGTTTCCTAAAATTTGGGAAAATATCCCAAATTTCTTCAAACATCGGAATATCATGGTTTTGTAATCTCTTTTGGAATAGAACCTTCCAATTTGGGTATCTCATTCCCAAATGGACATGTGTCCTCAAGGACACATGCCATTCCTTTGACATGTGTTATTCTCATGCCTCCATTTCTCATTCAAGCTTATTTAAACCTCCCATTTTCCTTCACAATCCTTCCACTTTCACATTCTCATACCGTTTTAATGTCAGTTTAGCTATCCACTTTTTCATTCTCATACCGTTATAATGCCATTTTAGCTATCCACTTTCATTTTCATACTCTCATAATGCAGAAATGCTCACTCATCTTTTTGCATAATCACATCCATTTATCATAGCAGTTTGTATCACATCTTGCTTAATTTTCATCTTTGCATTCACTATCATGGAACACAATTGAGTATCTACCATATAGCAAGCACACATCAAATCAAGGGACAATCAAATCGAAGGAGGAATATGGAGTTTGCATTTTAATTACTTCTTATCTCGTTTATCTACTTTTGTTTCTTCTTCAACGTCCTATTCTTGAGTGTGGTTGAAATGTGTCTGTTAATTGTTTAGTTTATCTTCTCAATAGCTTGCATTCACATCTCTCTCTCTCTCTCTCTCTCTCTCTCTCTCTCTCTACACACACACACACATTAAATTTGGATGTACTTATTTTATATAAAATGTCATTGATTATATATGTGTTAACATCGTTGTATGTATAAAGAGCTTGATGCAATGAACAAACCTTTTCTACTAAATATGATGTTAAAGAAAAACAAAGTAAATGTTGTTGTAGATCATGGTTCATAGTGTAATTTAATGTATACTAATATTGTAAGAAAACTTGAGTTGAAAACACTATGATCATCCTCACCCATATCCATTTAGTTGATGAAAAAGAATGTGAAGCTATGAGTAAATTAAGGTGCATATTTTGGCTTGATATAAGATCATAATACGTCGATGAGGTAATTCCCCATGATGCTTTCGATATAGTGCTTGATATTCTTTGCTTGCCAGAAATGTAATTTTTATGAGGACTAACATATAGATTGGTCAAGGATGGGGTCAAATACACCATAAAGGGATACCGGAACATATTAAAACTTGCAATGTGTTGTCAATTCTTCAATAAGTGTTCTATGAACCCAAGGGTTTATCACCAAGAAGAGAAGTGGATCATGAGATACAATTGTTACGTAAATCTCCTCTACCATCGAATCATTTTAACTTAGATGTGCTATGTACTATGAGGTAAACAAAATATTCAAGGTGCCAACCTCACCACAAGTGTAAGAACATGAGATTGGCACCTCAAGTTGTTTGGATATATCTCAATACACATCATGTCCAAATTAAACTTGATCTCTAATAATATAATAAAACTTTTGATATTTACTTCTACATATATATTTCTTATAGTACATTTCAAACTAAAAGCAACACAAAAAATATATAATTGACAAAGGTTATTGAAACCATTTTTCTTTTTAATATGTGTCCTACAATGGACCCCTAAAACCTAATTACAAATCTCTTAACCATTACTAGGAATTTATGATATTAATAAATACTACTAAATATCTAATATCTGAAAATGCCTATCTACCAAAAAAGCTTTCATATTTATGAAAGCCACCAATGTTCACCCTATATTTATTATATCATATGCCTAGGTTGCAAATCAAATTAAATTTATTATAAGTCTTGTGATATTTCACTCCTCTCTTCTAAAGACTTCAAATAAATAGATCAAACACCAGCCTTCAACAGTTAACCTGAGCAAGAGATGGTATAGATCGATGCGGAAATGCCCTTGCTGTTCCAAGACCATATGTAACGCCCTGTTAGGAGGCCTAGAGGACTTAAAGCAAAATAATCATCAATAAAATGCAAATATATATATATATATATATATATATATATATATATATATATATATATATATATTAAAAGAAGATCCATTTAAACACATTCAGATACAAGATGCAACAAGACGATGAAATGATGTACAATACACATTGGCAAAGTCCTCAAGGCCCCACAATGATGAAACTCAAGGTTGAACATCATCCAACGAACCCAACGAGGAACTGCTATACAATTAACAACATTGTTCATTTACATAGGTACAAGATACATTTTACATTGCTTGAGAATATACATATGAACATCAAGTACATTACAATGGACCCATAAAGATACAATCTCCAAGAGTCCCAAGGTGGGATGAATACATGAATTTGGTACATAAAAAAGTCTTCAATCTTCTCACGAGCCTCTTCGTACATGAACCAAGACGGGCCAAAACCCAATGGGTGTGAATACCACTCCACCCAACCATGTAGTACCATAAGGTCCACCCCCCATGCTAGGAGGTATCAGCCAGACCCATAAGGCGGAAGCAATCAGAAAGAGAACCAACAAGACACACAAGAGAAACTCTCAAGACTTAACCACAAGAGACTCACAAGGCTTAAAATAAAACAACCATCTTCCAAAGGCTCAAGAAATCCACAGGAGAATAAAAGATGCAAGTTACCACTAGGTAGCAATAGAGAAGAGTGTCATCACTAGGTTGTCATGAGTTACCATGGTAGGTCTTCACTAGGTCTTGACCCCCATCTTGGGTTGCCCTGGTGACCTCTCCCAACCCCTAGCCCCCATACAAACACTAGTGAACCACACCAACCTTTCGAAAGGACAAGATTGGTGGAAGCTATTCTAGGCCCTTCTCTACTTACCTCAGCCCTAAACAAGCACCTGAGCATAAGATAGGCAACAAAAATTACTCTTTATTAATGTGAGTTAACTACCCATCCCAATTCATTATATTATGTTTTCACTTGATTACCAAACCTCTCATTGAGTTACTCTAGCGATCACTTTGGGTCCCGAACCCCAATGAAAACCACTCCCCCAAGATTGCACCTAGAAATCCAAGCAATACCAAAGGTCAAACCGGAAGTCACAGGATGGTAAGACACCAAAATACCATAGCAAGGCTCGACTCTCTTGCTAGAGTAAGATAACATACAAGGAGTATCCCAAGCAGGCTAGGAAACACCATCTAGCTTCAAAATCATTCAAGGCTTGAACTCTTAACATCAAAAGAGAAGCATGACTATACAATAAAGAATCCAAAAACTCCCTTCCTAAGCCTTTGGAATTCAAATACATAAAACTACACATCTGAGTATCCCCACAATGAAAGACAAGATCCAAAAGTGAGTATCCCCACAATGAAAGACAAGATCCAAAAGTCAAAACAAGGACTCATGATGCCAAAAACAAGGGAGTTCATTCAAATCTACCAAAGAGTCCATAATAACACATAAACCACTAAAGAAATCAACCATAGTCAAACTAAGTTAAACGGAGTTTGACCGAGGGAGGGGCATTACACCATAAATGATACGATTTCAACTTGGACAAATATTAATCAGCTTAAATGGTAGTTTGATATGCACAAGATAACATAATTATTTTAGGCAAAATAAAAACATACTAAATGAATAATGTTAGAGTTAAGAACCTTTCAGAGATACTGTCCTCATCAAATCCAACCACTGACTTGAATGTAAATCGTTCTAATACTTCTTTCTAGCTGAGCAACTTTCCTTTTCCTTCAACATGCCTCTGTTTTTCTGCATTTCCTATTCTTATTCCCCATTCTCCAGCTTCTACTCCAGAGCTCTACAAACTTCCTGCAAACAAGTTCAATGTTGTGACTCCTCCATGGCATCATAAACAAGGGCTTTAAAAAAAAACCTTTTAGTTTATCTAAAAAGTGATGTATAATATATAATATCGTTTCATCCGAATCCAAAGCATGATCTAGCATACCAAAAATGCATAAACAACTTTCCTTCAGGAAATGAACATGTAAACTGATTCCTTCCTGACATTACAAGTCTGATAGAATGCACTTTCTTACAGTACAAGCCAGTGTATGAAGCTTGCCTTATTAATTTTCCACAAGAACATCACCTGTGTTTAAAATAATGGAATGGTTATCATCTCTCACAAAATTTCTCTTGCAACAACCTTAGATGTTCTTGACAGTTCTAAAACATGTTCTACAGGACGTGTTTAACATCCAAATGCAATTGCTACCTTCTCACTATGGTCCCAGAGGAGTATATTCTTCTCCTCCACATCATTCAGCACAAATCTTCTATCTTGAATTTACGTTGATGCCTTATCTCATGACTATTTTTCCAACTTCAGATGCATCTTCCGTTTCGTAGGTCTAACCTGTCTTCTACACAAAAAGCATGTACCATTTTGTGGACTTCAATCCAACTACATCCGGGCAACTTTCTAATTCCTCTCTCTTTCATCAATTTCCTTACCTTATGAACATCACGCCACCTGCCTGCTTCTGCATAAATGTTGGACCAAAGAACATAAGGAGCAGCATTTTTAGGATCTAACTCAAATAGAAGTGTTGCTACATACTCTCCTAGCTCTATATTCTTATGTGATCTACAAGCGCCAAGCAAACACATCCACACATCCACATCGTTTTGTAATGGTATTTTGATGATAAAGTTTAAGGCTTGCTCAAGATAGCCAGCACGGCCAAGGAGATCAACCATACATACATAATGATCCATTGTAGGCATTATACAATAAGAATCACTCATGCAATTGAAGTACTTACAGGCGCTGTCCACTAGACCTGCATGACTACATGCAAATAATATACAAAGAAAGGTTACATGGTTCGGGTCAGTTCCAGAGTGCTTCATTAGTTCAAAGAGTTCGAGGGAATCCTTGCTATATCCATGCATTGCACATCCTGCAATCATTGCTGTCCATGAAATAACACTTTTTTGAGGCATTTTGTCAAACAACACACGTGCCTTCCGTACACTTGCACATTTGGCATACATGTCTATCAGGGAATTCATGATTGCATCTTCAAAAAACCCATTTTTTATTATTTTTTGATGGATTACCATACCTTGCTCTAAAGCTCCAATTTTTGCGAAAGCTGGGAGGACACTGGCATAGGTTACCGAATCTGGCTTTAAACCTGCCAATTGTATTTGCTTGAAAATATCCAAGGCTTTGTCGACAAGCCCATTTTGTGCATATCCTACAATTATTGCATTCCATGAAGCCACATCTCGACTTGACATATTGTCAAACAATTCGTGTGCCTTCTGTATGCTGCCACATTTTGCATAGATATCTATCAGGGCAGTCACAACGACAACATCCGACAAAAATCCAGTTTTGATAACTTTTTGGTGGATTTGCATACCTTGCACTAAAACTCCAAGTTTTGTACAAGCTGTAAGGATGCTTGCAAAGGTTGACGAATCTGACTTTATACTTGCCAATTGCATTCGTCTAAAAAACTCCAAGGATTTGTTAAAGAGTCTATTTTGTGCATGTGCTACAATTATTTCATTCCATGAGGCCAGATCTCGTTGATGCATCTTGTCGAACAATTGAGTTACTTTCTGTATGCTTCCACATTTTGCATACATGTCTAGCAGGGCATTTGCGACTATAACTGTCGACAAAAATCCGCATTTGATTATTTTTTGATGGATTTCCATACCCTGTTCCAAAGCTTCTGCTTGTGCACATGCTGGGAGGAAGCTAGCAAATATTGTTGAGTTTGGCTTTACACCAGCCACTTGTACCTGCCTATAAATACCCAAAGCTTCATCAACAAGCCCATTATGTGTATATCCTCCAATCATTACATTCCATGAGGTTGCATCTCGTTGAGGCATTTCATCAAACAATCCTTGTGCCTTCTGTATGCTTCCACATTTTGCATACATATCTACAAGGGCCGTGACTGCAACAACATTTGACAAAAGTCCATTTTCGATTAATTTTTGATGGATTTCCCTACCCTGATCCAAAGCTTCCATCCTAGCACACACTGAGACTATACTGGCAAAGGTTGCCGAGTTTGGCTTTATCCCTCCCGATTGCATTTGCCTGAATATTCCCAGGGCTTGTTTAGCTAGCCCGATTTGTGTAAATCCAGAAATAATTGCAATAAATGAAACAGCGTCTCGTTTAGGCATTTTGTCAAACAGTTCAAGTGCCCTCTGCATCCTTCCACATTTTGCATACATGTCTATCAGGGTATTCATCACAATCACGTCAAATTGAAATCCACATCTGATGATTCTTCCATGTATCTGCAAACCATGTTTAAGAGACGATGCGTTGGTGCATACAGGGAGCAGAGTGGAGAAGGTGAAATGATCCGGTTGAACCAAAGTTCGTTGCATTTGGTTAAACAGTGTGAATGCTTCCCAAGGAATTCCATTTCTTTGGTAACCTGCAATTATCATATTCCATGTGAACACATCTCGTTCATTCATGTGATTGAAAACTTGGCGAGCATCCACCAAACTTCCGCACTTGTCATACATGTTAATAAGTCTGTTTTGCCAAAATGTGTTTGTGGCAAACGTATATCCTCTGTCATTGATTTGAGAGTGGATTTGCTGACCCTCTGTAAATGTTTTGTGGGCAGAGAAAGCAGGTAATATATGAAGATATGTAGACGAATATACAGAAGTGTTATGGATAGTAAGCAAAATGTGTTGAGCCTGCTTCAAGCGACCTTCTCTACAGAATGCTCTGAGATTTTGAGTGAGATGGGGGATCGATGGCATCGTATCTTGTTATCTCGTGAAGCTCTCGGGTAGAATATTTCCATAGCAGTTCTTCATCTAGAACCCAACTTGCGGTCACTTTCCATTTAGGGAAATTATTGAGAGTAGTTGAGCATGTTTCAATAGTAGTTATAGCATTTGTTGACTTAATTTTTAATATTTTTGATAATGTTGTATTAGTATTTGTGACTTTCAAGTTATTAGTGTTGGTTAGTTATAATTGAATGAAATGTATTTTTTAGATTTAAAAGGTAACAAATCATGTGATGTCACATCACACAACAATAAAATGTGACTCAGTGTATACATATTAGTCTATTTTTTTAGGTCTCTTTGGACATCTCGACAAAAAACATGTTGATGTGATATCATATTTGATGATGTGGCCTTGAAACCTTAGTTATAATCAAGGGACTTGTCAAGTAAGTCGCTCTAAAAAAATAGGAGTGATTTGAATTTTCCACATAAGATTTTGAGAAGCGTGGAGTTAGGTTGCTCAATTACTGGGTCCTTCCAAGAAAGAAAGAATAGCAACAATAAGAGTAAGCCAAACAATTAATTGTTAAATCTTAATTTGAGCTCTCAAACTATATGATTATCAATAATTTGTTTATGTTAGTGAGGTTGAGCAAAATTAATTGCAAAGTGGGAGAGAATAGAAGCGTCTCTAGCTCAACGATGACACAATGAAACTCTAAGATGGTGACCTCTTGTAAGTGACAATGGAATTGGTCTTGTGTTCCAAATAGATAATTTGTGCTCTAGAAGATCATGAAGCTAGAAATTTTCTTTAGACATTGCATTGCTTATGGAGTTCCTCATGGTAGGCAAGCCTAGGAAGGTCTAAGGCTTCATTCCATCTTCATCACGAAGGAGTTAGTGCAAATTCAGGGCACTCTTTTTGCTAAAGAATATGGAAGGCTTAGGAAGCCATCAAGTCATTGCTTATTTGAAGAGAAAATGATTTCCAGATTGGGATCTCCTCCACCCAACAATTGCTTTGATGGCTCCTATGATTACATGGCAAAATCGACCTCTTCCAAAAATTCTCTAGGTCCATGTGTTAAAAAATTTCTTGTGAGGGGTTCGCTTTATTATAAACCTCTTTTCAAAAATTTCTTGTCCATAATTTTAAATTGAAATATGCTTGCAATTAGGATTTTGAGACCTTTCAAAATAAGTCAGTGCCTACAAAAGTGTTGCGTAAGGTTAGGATTTGATGTACTACAACTTGTTGGAAGGATTAGAAGTGGTATCTAGACACCCTCTTCAAGAATTACAAACCCTCCAAAGTGCATTCTTGGTTTTCTATTCACTTGCCCATTGTTCAAAAACTCATTGTCAAGGGAAACCTCCAATCCACTACCACTTAATGGTGCCATAGGTTTCAAATAGTTTGGTCTTACATTTTGGAGCCCAAGCTAGCTCATTTTGTTTGGTATCTCCTACATTAGGGTCTTCCCATTGAATCTCATCTTATCCATTTGGGTGATTTCAATCCCCTCTACCCTTTTTGTGGATATTTGGGAACTTTAAAACATCTCTTCTAGTTTTTCCCATGAGCCCAACTTGCATTGAACTAGATACATGATTTCTTCAAATCTTTCTAGATATAGATTTTTTATTATCATACGATTCTTATAGGTGATTGGTCTAAGATGCCTTTGAGATTTATGTAAATTTGGCATATGCCTTAGAGTGGAAATTCTATTCAATATATGGATATATAGAAATACTACTTATTTTTAGGTTTTCAATGGATGTTCTTTCTATTTGTATACTAAAGTCATTATATGCTCTAATGTTATGTTATGGATATAAGTATGGGCCAATAAGATTGCTCTAAATGTTTCCCACTTGTAAACACTTATCAAGCATTGGGTCAATAACTCTTGTACTGCGACCCACGTGTCACCTTCTCACTCCAGTAGGAATGTCTCTTCTCCATGCAAGTGTCATCACGGTCATAGCAATAATATTATTTTAGGCATGATTCTCATAGATTCTAACCTTAATGTGGACATCATGGTTGTTCTCCCCCACCATGTGGATAGTCTTTTACCTTTCAACATGATTGTGGCATCCATGGTTATCATGATAGTGGTAAGTTTCCTTAACTAGATCTTACTATTTTACTTGTTTACACAACCCCTATTGATTCAAAAAAAAGGAAAAGACAAAGAGAAAACCATCAAAATTTGGAAGCCCATTGTTAATGACCAAGATCTCCCAAATGCCTAGGAAAACCCCCTAATAACGCCACTTTTTATTCTCTTACTAGTATAGATCTTGCTAATTAGTGGCGTGTTTGTTTGTTTTTAGGCCCCAATCGACTTTTGGGAGTTTGATTTCATTCCACCTTTCTTTTATATAAATTATATAATCACATTTATATGTTTTAAATATCAAAAGCATTATTCATCATAGAAAATAGTTAGAATTAGCAGATAGGCTATTATATATGGAAAACACCCATCCCAAGCATGATGTCTCATGCTGAATTTTTTAACTGTTGCCATTTAATCTTCTTGTTGCTTTCTAATTTTCTTGGCACTAGCTTCCAAGTATTTGCTTGCAACAAAGAAACCGCCCCAAGTTTCCCTTTTCTATCTAATTTTTTTGGCACTGCCTTCCAAGTATTTTCTTGCAACATTAAAACCACCTCAAATTTCATTCCCATTTCATAAAAAAAGAGACACACGTGCATGTTTGGGGATGATTACATCTCCATTTGCTAGAGTGGACTTAAATTTCTATGACATGGCCCGAATATGACTTATCTAATTCAAAAAATAATATTATAGGCATATTTTATAATAATGATAAAAGGTGTCATATAATAATTAAAAAATAAAATTATTTATAAAATAAATTAATCTTTAATTTTGAGATTTATTATTTTAAATTGTTACAAGATAGATAGCCAAATCTATTGAAAAAATACACAACATTACTTATTATTATAGAAAGTTTTAATATAAATCTATTATTCTTCATTGTTTTGCTTGCAAATATCTAAAGAAATAGATTTGGATTTCAATTGTGTTACATCTATTAATATTTATATTTATTTTTGGTATTAAGCTTTTGAAATATGAATGATCATCGAATCTATTAACAAGACAATAATAAAAACAATTATAGAATTCATAATAAAATGAACGATTTAATCTACTTTTCTTAATATTAAGAAAATAATAGAACTTTCCAAAGAATGAATATTTATTTAAGTACGTAGTTAGTAGTTATAAGACAAATAATAAATCTGAAAATTAAAATATTCACTTAATTTCTACTTCAAAAACTACTTTTTATTAATTTATAGTATTTTTTCATTTACTTAATATTTATTTTTTGTTGGTTCATTTATTTATGAGCTATTTTTAGTTTAGCTTAACATGTGTACGTTATACATGTATAGTCTTTCTATCAACACTAAGGTATTCTTGTTTTTTTTTCATTTTTAAAACATATTATGTAGAATAAAAATATATATAGAATACCTAATTCTACTTTAATATATTTAAATTACTATATCTAGAGGTTTTTTAAGTTTGGAAATTATAAGATCACCATATGTAGAATTTTTGTGCCTAGCAAAAATATTAAGTGACATAAACAAAAAATCCAAAAATATTTTGGAGGACAAGGGAGAGGATGAATAAGTCTACATAGCATTAAAGTTAATAATACAAAATTTTGTATGTTTTTTGACTTGTGACAACTGTAAATAGGATATCACAACACTCAACTACGAATGTATTTAGTGTAACTGATCTCTTAATGATATCCATGCATTGCAATTTTTCTTTTTATAATTATAATATCAAAGTATACTTCACTATTGATGTAACCATTGCACCTCCTTTTGGTGCAAATGCTACTTAAATATACAACGACAATGAAAGAATTATAAAGGCAACTCTTTAAATATTAGTAAGAGTTCTAGATTCTACTTTTTAAGAGGTTCTATAAATTATAATAAGGGATGAAGTGAGATTCTATTCCATGTGAATAATATTGTAGATGTTGAAGTTTCAAATCTATAATACCATGTTGAAGTTTCGAAACTTTAATACCATGTTGAATTTTGCAACACAAAAGATTGCAATACAAGCCTACAATATCAATGGTAAACAAGAACACCTAGATGCTAAATAAAGCTCAACCCTAGCACACTAGATGCATAAAAGCTAAACTAGGTGCACAACTAAAATAAGCACTCCTAAGTGAACTTAAGCAAAAAAGAACAACTAATAGCTAAATATGCTCTAACAATAGAGATCCTCCAAATATCCTTGCCTCTTACTATAGGGTCTCATGTAATCATTTAGTTAAATATTTTCAAGACAACCTTTTACTTTTTTAGGAGCTTTTTGTTGGGTTTGTGCTCTCATGTGTCTAATATTTTTTTATAGAGTTTTAGTTTTAATATAAATGTGTAATAATTTTTTCTTTTAAGCTAAATGTACAAAAATAGTTCAAGAGCAAAGCACCCTTTGAACTCATCCAATTATCCTTTTCTATGTCAAGATCAAATCATCCCTTTGTCTCCTTGTCATAATCCCCCATATCCTCCTCAAGACCCTATCATCCCTCCTAATCCCCCACATGATCCCAATCCTCCTTAGGATCCCATCATCCCTATCCAAGCTATTCACGAACCCCTTACATATCAACTTGGTTCATCTAATTTCATCAAATCTAGTTTACTCCATGAGATTATCATTCCTTCCATACCATATCCTCCTCAAAATGGACTCATATCTTGTTTCATATAACAAGCACCCCATTGGTAAAAATATTTGTCAAAGCATGCATTATCAAGGAAAAGTGTTAGACATTCGTGAACAAGGTATATTAGAACCCCTTGATATAAAAAAGATTCCAAATTATCATGGCCTTGGATACATAGCTCACCCTGAAGACATTGGTATCCTTACTAAGTTTGATATTCTTCCACCTAAGTCCAAACATACACCTTCTCCACCCTCCAAATCCATCTTAGGTCCCTATACCCCAAAACAAAAGCCTTCATCCACCTTAGGTCCTTATGTCCCTCCCCCCATTATACATATCACCCCTAGCTCACAACCCACTTACCCTAGCATAAATCGAGATCAACAAAGGAACACATCCTTGAGAACCTTCCCACTATCTACCTACATCAACTACATCAACTCATCCAAATATCTCCATATCATTCCTATCCACCCATGAATCCCATTGCTTTTGGAAGCAATTTGGATGTCAATCATAAAATCCGTAAGTCCAAAAATCCACATATGTCCAAAGATCAACATGTCCCATCTAAAAGACATGTAAAAGAAAAGAAAAAAAATTCCAAAAGGCTAGAAAGGCCCATTAAGAAAAAAGAAAAATTGAAAACTATGTTGATTCCTAAGTTGCTCATCTATGAATTCCAAAGAACCACAAAGAAAATAAAAATTAAAAACCATGTGGATTCCCAAGTTGCTCATAGAAGGACTACATCTGAAAGAAAAATAAAAAATTGGCATCCAAGCTTGCTAATCCAAAGACTTCCTTCACTACCCCTTCTAAACATCTCCCACCTTTCAAATCTATTTTGGGTCCCTATGTCCCAAAATATACTATCTTAAATCCTCCATCATCTCCTTCATCTATTTGGAGTCCTTATGTCCCAAAGTCCACATCCACTTCTCCATCAATCTTAAACTTTGAAATCTATTTTTCTTCCATCACTCTGCCACCCTTTAAGGTGTGTGCTAAGGTTGATCTTGCCATCCTTTCCATCCACCCCTACACAAATCTTCCAACACCCTATCCACTATCCAACACCTATGTTCTATCCCTCTATCCCACACATCCAATCCTTTACATAAATCCTTACCACATTCCATCTTATCATCCATTTCATCTCCCTTTACAATCACCCTATCAATGTGTTTGAGCATACTTTCAATAACCATGGTCCATTGCAATACATATTTCAAGGGTACTATTGAAAAAATGAGATACTTGAGTCTTCATGTTCTATAATGCATCCATTATCTTCCAAAGAGTCAAAAAAGAAAAAAAAAGGTGAAATAATCTCTCCAATGGTGAAAACCACCTCTTGTGGTGCCTTGGGCAAGTACCATGATGAAAAAATGGCAAATAGAAGTCATGTGTAATACATCATCCTCTTGCATTTAATACTTGGGGACAAGTTTCATTCACACTATCTTATCCATCACATCCTCCATTATCTCTCATTCACCCTATTTACATACACATTCACTTTTCCACCTTTGATATTGATAAGGTTAAGGATCCTCATAAGAATGATATATTCTATCTACTTCACCTTATCCACACCATCCTATGTATCTTATCTTATCTATTTGTTACTTCCATAATCCATTATCACCTTTGATATTTTTTATCATATCTATATCTTATCACCATTCTATCTAAATCCATCCTTTGATATTGACCAAAACTAAGGACATAAAATGCAAAACATGTTTTTAGAAAACCTCTTGACATGTCCATTCTTGTGAATCACATGCTTTTTAATGCCTCATGCCATCACCTTGTTAGGACCCAGAGGCAACTGAGAGGAGGGGGGGGGGGGTGAATCAATTGTCAATTAATTTCATCCCAAATATAACTTAATCAAGCCTGATACATAATACTGGTAAATCTAACTTAATGCCGGTTAACAGATTAATAGTTAATATCAGTATTGGTGAAACTTAATGCATATAAAAGAAAGAGAAACAACATCTACAACATATAACACAGAGATTTGTATGTGGAAACCCTGTAAGGGGAAAAACCACGGTGGGAAACCTTACCCACAATTAGATGATACTACTGCAAATAGTATGTGTGTACAAATGGGTTCTGCACATGCAGAAAGGCCAACTGCCTAGAGCTCACTGCTCTATCACAAAATAGGAGTCACACTGACTACAATTGGATGATTAAATCCGATGATAATGTACTACTCAAAGTAGCATCTCCAATGCTGGATTCAGTACCGGTTAAACTCTGATAATCACCTTCTCTATGGTCTGCTCATATGATCTTCTATATTCGCACATACCATGTTACAATACCATAACCATATACCTTCTACCTATTACCTTTCTCACTTCATCTCACAAATGAGATCTTACATATATACCAAAACCTAAGACCAAATGTGTAGGTCGGCTAATTAAGAATATTACAATAAAATAAATTACAAGAAGTCAAGATGTGAGGCATCATGTCATCTCAATACAATTACAATAATATCCAATTGATTAAATCATCTCCATAATGAGTCGTGCTGATTTGGAATAGATAATGCATGCCGGTCCATAACCTAGACCAATTTGCCGGTAACGTCAAATATGTCAACCCGATTAGACTAATAACCAAAATACCAAAACCAAGTGTCCAAACCATGTCTTTGACATAACCAAGTGATCTCGAGATGATAACAAGTCATCCTCAGTGCCGGTGAAAAATATAACCTGTTGGTGAACCAAATACCGATGACTGTGCATAAGTCACTGAACTTGCCGGTGAACATAACCAAAGATCTCCAGAAGGATAAGAGCTGATAAGTGTTGACATCAATGACAAAACCAATGCAACACATCCATAATACCAACAATCTCCCCCTTTGGCATTGATGGCAACACAAGATGGAAAAACATCTAAGTGCCAAAACAGAATGCCAAAAACCAAAAACCAACAATCTCCAGAATAGATCAATACCAAAAATCAAAATACAAATGTAGAGAGTATATATCTCTCCCCCAATGAATAATCTCTCCCTAGAGGATAATGTTTGTTTCTCCATATATATCTCTCCCCCTTTGACATCAAATGCCAAAGCAATATAAATACAAATTGTTATAACCAACTTCTCCAACTACTCCTCCTCAGAAGTAGCTCTCCTCCATCAAAGCCGGGAAAAAAGTTTCTTTGTAAATTCTGTTGGTTTGATGCCAATCATTAGCTGTTTAAGTCTCTATCGGTGAGGGTATAACCCCAAGCTGCTCTCTTAGATATTCAAAAGTTTCCTTAGGCAAATTCTTAGTAAAGATATCTACAATCTGCTCTTTAGTATTCACATAAACCAATCTCACTTCTTTTGCTTCAACATTCTCTTTCAGAAAATTATATTTGATAGAAACATGTTTAGTTTTAGAGTGAAATAACGGATTCTTAGATATATCAATTGCTGCTGAATTATCATAATAAATGATTATAGGTTCTTTGCATTTTACCTTTATGTCCTTTAACATTTGCTTAATCCATAATACCCAAGTACAATTAGTTGTTGCTGCAACATATTATGATTTTGCTGTTGATAATGATGTACAACTCTGTTTCTTGCTCAACCATGAAATCAATCTGCTACTAAGAAAGAATACCCTACCGGTGGTGCTCTTTCTATCATCTACATCTCCTGCCCAATTAGCATCGATGTATGCACATAAATAAAAATATTCATCTTTAGGATATCATAAACCAAGATTTATTGTGCCTTGTAGATATCAGAAAATCCTTTTCACTGCTGATTCATGATTTTCTCTAGGATTACTCTGAAATCTTGAAACATTACACACTGCATTCATTATATCAGGTCTTGTTTGTTTCAAATACAGTAAACCTCCAATCATAGATTTGTATCTTGTCGGATTAACAAGAGCTGAATCATCCTTCAATGACAATTTATCAGTTGTAGTCATAGGAGTACCTACCGGTTTAGAGTTTTCCATACCAAATTTCTTCAGTAATTCCTTCAAGTACTTTGTTTGACATATGAATATACCTTTATCAGTCTGTGAAATCTTTAGTGTAACCAAGCTTCAAAAGATATTTGTCCAATCTAGCATACCAAGCTCTAGGAGCTTGCTTTGATCCATATAAGACTTTCCTTAATCTGCAAACCATATCTTTATCATTTGTAAATGAAAATCCATTAGGTTGTTCAATGTAAACTTCCTCTTCAAGATCACCATTCAGAAATGCACATTTTACATCCATTTGATATACTTTATAGTTTTTGTGTGCTGCAAATACAAGAAATAATCTGACTGCCTCAATTCTAACTACCGATGCAAAGGTTTCATTGTAATCAATTCCTTCTTTATGTGAATATCCCTTACACACTAATATTGCTTTGTTTCTATTTACCTTACCATCTTCATTAAGTTTATTTCTGAATACCCATTTACTTCCAATTACATTTTTATCTTTAGGCCAGGGAACCAATGTCCATGTATTGTTGTTTTCAATTTGTTCTAATTCATCTTCTATAGCTTTAATCCAATGTTTATCTTCACATGCCTCAATAACAGATGCTGGTTCACTTTGAGAAATTAAATGTACCTCTTCATTTGCCAATCTTCCTCTTGTCATAACTCCTTGATACTTATTCCCAATAACTGACTTTCAGAGTGATTCAGTCTTACATACCTGGGTGTGTTCACTTGCTGCTATTCTTCAGTCACTGTGGAATTTTCTGATGATGCCGGTGTGATTGGATCAACATTTTGTACCGGTGCACTATGTATAGGTTCATTTATGATCATCTCAACTGCCGGTTCAGAATCCATAGACCTTGAATTTCCTCTAAAGTGTTCATCTATCTTCACATTTGCACTCTCAATGATTTTCTGCAATCTTTTATTAAAATATCTATATGCTTTTCTCTTAGATGAATAACCAAGAAATATAACTTCATCACTTCTAGGATCAAATTTTCCAATATACTCATCTCTCTTAATGTAGCATTTGCTTCCAAATATTTTGAAGTATTTAAGAGTAGGAATATTACCAAACCATAATTCATAAGGTGTCTTACCGGTTACACCTTTGATGTGAACTCTGTTGAAAGTGTAAACTGCTGTATTCACTGCTTCTCTCCAGTACACATGAGGTAGATTTTCTTCTGATATCATGCTTCTAGTTGCATCCAGAATAGTTCTGTTCTTCCTTTCCACAACTCCATTTTGCTGAGGTGTCTGGGGTGCTAATAGTTGTCTTTTAATTCCATTCACTTCACAAAATATATTGAACTCCTTAGATGTAAATTCACCTCCTTATCTGATCTTAAACAATTTATTTTCTTACTAGTTTCATTCTCTACCATTGCTTTGAATAATTTGAACTTCCCAAAAGCTTCTGATTTCTCCCTAAGAAAAGTAACCCAGCACATTCTAGAATAATCATCAATGATTAGCATAAAGTATCTATCTCCCTATAGACTTCTTGTTCTTGTCGGACCACACAAGTCAGTATGAATTAAATCAAGAACATTATTGGATTTCTTAGAAATACTCCTAAAAGTTGTTCTAACTTTCTTTCCCATTTGACATTCCCTACATACCGGATTAAGAGGTTTTACAATCTTAGGTAAATGCCTTACTGTCTTAGATGAACTAATCTTTATAATGCAATCAAAATTCACATGACAGAGTCTTTTATGCCATAACCAACTTTCATCAATATGTGCAATCAAGCATGTCTTTTCATTGTTATTCAAATGAAAGATATTACCTCTAGTCTGATTACCGGTTGCAATCTCCAAACCAGTTCTATTCATGATTTTGTATTTACCATTCTTGAATTGTAACTGAAATCCTTTTTCAACTAATTGACCAACACTCAAAAGATTATGCTTCAAACCTTCAACATAATAAACGTTATCAGTATTGTGCTTACCATCAAAGGATATAGTGCCTTTTCATCTGATTAAACAAGCTTTGTCATCCCCAAATCTTACTAGACCTCCATTGTATTCCTAAAAAGATAATAATTTACTTTTATCACCAGTCATATGATGTGAACATCCAAAATCTATAATCCATTCATCATTTTCTTCAATTTTAGCTGTTAGGGCCTGCTCTACCAGTGGAACAATAGATTCTGGTTGATCTTTTGTTATTGCAACAAAAGCCCATCCATTGTTTGCTGGTTCTTCATTAGAATCATCAGTAACTCCTTCATCAGCATAGTAACATGATTTGTCTCTATTCTTCTTAAATCTGTATCTCTGATATTCAGGGTTAGGTTTATATGTTCTTTTAGCTTCTTCTCTCAATCTTGCATGTCTATCAGGACATCTAGATGCCATATGACCAACTTTATTGTAGTTAAAACATTTAAATGGTGCTTTACCTTCATACTTACTTCCAATAGGACCTTTAGGCATTTTCCTTGCAAATAGTGCTTCAAGTTCTTCCAGTTCTTCATTTTTCCCTCTTGATATCTTCAAGTTCTCTTGCATAAAGTGATTTCCAATTAGATTTATTAGATGACGATGATGATGATGCATATGATGATGCTTTGAAGGCTAAATCTGTCTTAATTGTAGCAACAGGACCAAATTCCTCAAGCTCAAATGCTGAAAGTTTTCCAACCAAGGTATCTCTAGATACTGATGTATTAGGCATTGTTCTCAACTCATTAATAGCAGTTACTTTCATTTTGTATGCTAGTCGCAATGCTCTCAAAACTTTAGAAACAATTTCATCTTCACTTAAGGAACCCACAACATTGTATTCCCAAAATAATTTCATTAACCCTTTCCATGAAAGCAAAAATTCTTTCATCTTCTTCCATTTTCAAATTTTCATACCTGACCTGGAAACATTCCAGTTTTGCAATTTTGACAGTGGTATTTCCTTCATTCAATGTCTCCAATTTATCTGAAATAGCTTTAGCAGTAGATCGGTCTGATAATCCCATGATTTTCTAATTTGACAAGGAGCTCAAGAGTGCTTCTCTTGCTTTGTAATCATTCTCTTGATCCTTAACCAAGGTTGGTGGATTAGGTTGATTCGGTGTAGGACCAACATAGTCATTCTTTGTAACATCCCATATGTCTTTTCCAATGCAATTCAGATGTGTCTCCATTCTGATCTTCCATATACCATAGTTAGTTCCATCAAGTTTTAGACTGTCCTTCCTGAAAAATTTAGCTACCATAGAATCTCCTCAAGTTGTTAAACTTCTACAAAAACAGGACTTAGCTCTGATACCAATTGTTAGGACCCAGAGGCAATTGAGAGGGGGGGGGTGTGAATCAGTTGTCAATTAATTTCATCCCAAATATAACTTAATCAAACCTGATACATAATACTGGTAAATCAAACTTAATGCCGGTTAACAGATTAACAGTTAATATCAGTACTGGTGAAACTTAATGCATATAACAGAAAGAGAAACAAAATCTACAACATATAACACAAAGATTTGTACGTGGAAATCCTGTAAGGGGAAAAACCATAGTGGAAACCTTACCCACAATCAGATGATACTACTGCAGATAGTATGTGTGTACAAATGGGGTCTACACATGCAGAAAGGCCAATTGCCTAGAGGTCACTGCTCAATCACAAAATAGGAGTCACACTGACTACAATTGGATGATTAAATCCAATGATAATGTACTGCTCAAAGTGGCATCTCCAATGCTGGATTCAGTACCGGTTAAGCTCTGATAATCACCTTCTCTATGGTCTGCTCATATGATCTTCTATATTCACACATACCATGTTACAATACCATAACCATATACCTTCTATCTATTACCTTTCTTACTTCATCTCACAAATGAGATCTTACATATATACCAAAACCTAAGACCAAATGTGTACGTTGGCTAATTAAGAATATTGCAATAAAATCAATTACAACAAGTAAAGATGCGATGCATCATGTCGGCTCAGTACAATTACAATAATATCCAATTGATTAAATCATCTCCATAACGTGTCATGCTGATCTGGAATAGATAATGCATGCTGGTCCATAACCTAGACCAATTTGCCGGTAACAACAAATATGTCAACCCGATTAGACTAGTAACCAAAATACCAAAACCAAGTATCCAAACCATGTCTTTGACATAACCAAGTGATCTCCAGATGATAACAAGTCATCCTCAGTGCCGGTGAACAATATAACCTGTCGATGAACCAAATACCGGTGATTGTGCATAAGTCACTGAACTTGCCGATGAACATAACCAAAGATCTCCAGAAGGATAAGTGCTGATAAGTGTTGACATCAATGACAAAACCAATGCAACACATCCATAATAACAACATACCTTACATTTCCATATCCAGTCCCTTAAGTTTTATAAACACGTTATTGCATTGCAAGATAGTCCTTATAAAAGTTGCCTCCATCCTTCACTTATCTATTTCCATCCTAATAGTTCATTTATTTTCTCATAATACCTTATGCCTTGCTAGACACTAGCGGAAAATAAATACATCTTGCTTGAGAATAAATCTTGATATATGTCTTACACCTCAATCAATGATCAAGACAACTTTTATAAAACTTTAAAAAAAAAAAAAAAAAAAAAAGTTAAAAAAAAAAAATAATAATAAAAAACTTTAAAAATCCAAAAAAAGAAAATTTAGAATTCATTTTTTTTTCAAAAATCCAAAATAAACTGTCTCTGGCTAAGCCACTGATACTTCAAATGAGGAAACTCCAAACATCATGCGAAATACTAGCTTAACAAATCACGAATCAATAGGCAAAACTACTGAGCTAGTCTAAAACCTTATCGATCAACTATCTATCGGTTTTAGCATCTTTATCAAACAATGCGACTCTACGGATACATCATTCCTAGAATAGGCACCCTATCGGATATCATGTCGTACAGATACATCTTTCTTACAATGGACGTCCTATGAAACATCATTTTAACAAAAACAGTTAACTTTGGCATGATCTAAATGTTGGCCGATTCGTTGGTCTAGTGAATCTTACCTTTATTTGATTTATCTTGTATCATGATCCTAGGCTACTCAAGACATCCACAAGTGATTAGAGATGTGAGGATGAATCATTATTTTTATTATTTGATTGTTGTTTGTGGTTTGTCTTATCACTCCTTGCAAATGGTATGTGAGTCATCTAGGTTTTATCATATCTAGATGCTTGTATCAACTTGCCATAATAATCTCAATGATGATATAACACTATATTAAGCACAAAATTCCATCACCCTCATCCTTTATATCTATGCATCCCTTCCTATGCATAACTGCTTCTATGGTCATTGATTTATCATCTCCCTCATTTTTCTTTTCGAGAGCACACATGTGTTCTCCTAACCCACATGTCTTCTTGAGGGGGCATCATCATACTAACTCATCATCCTTCTTATCCTTCTTGTGATTGGGGCATCATGCTTCCATTCCTTATCCCTTTCCTACCCACTATGTTTTAATCTACTTTGAAACAATGCAATGCAATAAATTATCTCAAAGAGGGGCAAAATGTAGACATCTAAATTTGTCATTAGTTAATAAATAAATATATTATTTATTTAATTATTTTACCATCATTTCCTTTATCAATTAATTAAATATTTTTATTTATTTAATTAATTCATTAGCCTTTTCTTTCTAAAAATTAAATAAATATTTATTATTTATTTAATTATCCCAACCCCACCTTTTTCCTCTGTTAATTAAATAAATACTTGTATTTATTTAATTCATTCATTATCTTTTTCTTTCTAATCTTAACCCTCCAACTTCTTCACATGGATCATAATCTAAATTCGTAGACATGCGACATGTGTCAATTGGCTCTTCATTCACTTTGTGCTTTCTCCAAAGTCAACCCACCACTTAAAGACATCTCTCCATTTCAAACTAACCTCTTAATCTTATTCACTCCCACCTACCTCTTAATCTCCTCCCTTATCTTTACCTACCCTTCAAACCCATTGATTCTCTTTTAACTATGTGATCATGGGCACTCATCTTTTAACCTCTTAATCTAAACCCTTGAATCTCTTGAAGATTTCTATAAAAGAGGTCTCTTTTTTTTATTTTGATGAATCAAGCAATCATTTGAGCATCTACACTTTGACAATATCATTCAAGGATCATATATCATCACACCATATTTGCATCGTACCATGCATCCATTCCTTCATGACCTCTTGTACATGTTCTACATCGCTGAGAGAAACCATCATCAATACAAGAAGATCTTGAAGGATAGGAGAACAATGAAGACAAGCCTACTATGTGTATGAAGGTATATTTAGTTTATTTTATGTTATTTTCATGCATGGCAGATCTCCGTTGATTTTTTGTTGAATTAGTTTGTAGATCTAGATTATTGGTTTGGTCATTTAGGGTTACAAATAAATTTATATTCAACATACACACAAAGAATAGACACATACCCATTAAAGAGTGACACAATATATAATGGGAAAATTTTCATGAGGGAAAAACCCAAACTCCAAAAAGAATCTATCATCCATGTATTATCAACAATGCAATATTATAGTATATCTATGGAAGCCTTTGAAATCCCAATCATCAATTAGAACTTCATGTGAACAC
Organism: Cryptomeria japonica; assembly: GCF_030272615.1. Classification (NCBI taxonomy): domain Eukaryota; kingdom Viridiplantae; phylum Streptophyta; class Pinopsida; order Cupressales; family Cupressaceae; genus Cryptomeria; species Cryptomeria japonica. Next base: position 586,604,684 of record NC_081413.1, on the reverse strand, counting down.
ACATGTAACAACATATCTCATACCATGCTTCCAACCTCCAAATGCTAACATGTTTTACCCAAACAACTATCCTTGTGGTTGCTTTTATAGAGCCAAGCTACTGCAAAATCACCAAGTAGAATTACATCAAAACCATGGGCTACCTAACTATTGAACTCACATTTAATATTGGGCACTATGTTTTCTCTTTGTAAATATGTAATCCCCGTTGTATACACCTAAAAATGGTCTGAAGATAATTAATTAAATAAGGAATTATTTAATTAATCCTCCTCCCCAATTTAATTGAATTCATCAACAATTTGATTAAATCCCCCTTTTTCATCTACTTATTAATAAATCTAAAGATTTATTTAATAGGTTCATTTCAATAATCCCCTTTGATTAATTAATTCAAATTAATTAATTCTTCTCCATCAAAATCATTTCTTCTAATCCTCTAATTAATTAAAACAAATCAATTTATGAGTTGTTGAGATTAATTAGCCTTTTCCTATTATTTGAATTTTTAAATTCAAATTCTCCTAACTTCTACCACTCCTAAACCTAACCCATTGCATCCTAACCACCATGTCCCCTTTCATCCAACCTCTTCTAGAAGCTTTGTGATACTTGTCACTAAGTTTTCCCTTTCATCTAACCTCTTCTAGAAGCCTCTTGACACTTGTCACCATAGAGATGACATATGTTCCCTTTAATCCAACCTCTTCTCAACCCACCTCCAATTTAACCATCGACATCTTCAAATCAATCTTGACCGTTGATTCCTACCACATCACCCTTAGCCTTGGGAAATCCTATAAACAGACCTCATTTTGGAGCACAAAGGGTCCCAATTTCATATCATTTTTTGCATCCCGATTGATTCATCTCATTTGCATTCAAGCATTGTTACTATAGGCATCTAGCTTCTAGTTTATCATTTCAAGCATTGTTATCATGTTCAAATCTTAGCTTAATTGCATCCTCATTCTACCCTATTTTATATAATAATCATGAAATCAAGTAGCTTAATCATGCTACCATTGATAGATCATGCATCTTCATCATTTAAATTCTCTATCTAAGTGTAGTCAAGTCACTAGAATTTGCATAATAAGGTTTGAGAGCAAAATTCATACTCACATTTACTAGGAGGCAATAGATCGATTAGCTATGGTTTTATCTTTCGTTGATTAATTTTCTAACCATTGCTTGTAATGATTTATTGAGTGTTTTTGTGTTTGTAGGTACAGGTACACTTCACATACATGATATTTTAGTGCCCACCATGGGGCCGAAATCATCATTTTTGGCCTCTCACGCTTCAACAAACATCCATATCTATCGGGACATAATCAGAATGTCGTACGAGTTGATTTTCCAACTCATACGAACTACCTTTTAGTTTTGTACGAAACTTCATCCTGACTCGTACTAGCTCAATCCTGTGTCGTACGAACTCCTTTTCCTTGTCGTACGAGAGCTAAATGCACGTTGTACAAATTTTTGGCTAGTAAATTCTATGTCGTATGAGCTTATTTTGATTGGTGTCTGAAATTAAATCTTTGTTGTTTTAGTTGATAATCTCTATCGTGCAAAATTCTGCTTCTGTGTTTTGAGAGCAGATTGTATTTCAGGTTTTCATGCTTTCATTTGATCAATGCTAATGCTAATATTGTTCTGTTTGTGAGATTTTTGGCAGCCTAACTCTTTTCTGTAGAACGATTGACAAAGATACACTTGTCAAAGACATAATTCAAAAACCAATCAATGACTACCAATGGATCTATTTTGCAAGTTGCCTATGAATTCGATTAAACTTTGTGCATTCATTAAAGTTTTCTAGGCACACTTCAATATTGCTAAAGGAAATGAACAATCATGTATTTCATGTCTTTGATGATAGGTGAGTACGCTCTCACCTTTCTTAGGTGATCAGAAAGCTAGACTCATCTTTTGCTTTCATAGGTGCATTTCTTTAGCAGGACCGCCCTCCCGAGGAGTAATAACTCTTAGCCATTAAGGCTGGTGAGAGGGAAACAACCTAAGTGGGAATGGCTAATGCCAAGTAATCCAACCCACTCTAAAATAAATATGTTTTTGATGAAAATCAAAGCAACGACAGTCCTCAGGAATAGCTCTCCTCCGTAACTTCGGGTATATCAAACCTTGGTTTTCAAGGTTGGGAGACCTCTTAATTGAGTTTATACCCTGATGTGCCGAACGGATCCCTTATTAGTGCCGATTAAAATATAAGTTACTCGATTCACCTCCAAAAGGGTGATAATCTTTGTGCAAGAGAGATAGTAACTCTCCCAAGACACTTGCCATATTGTGCCCCTATTAATGTTTGGAGTTGGATAATACGGTATTGAGAATCCTTTGCGTGAGACTCATCGACCATATTCTGATTAGCTATTGGGTGTGTACCTAAGCTTGCAAGCAAAGGTTTTCATTCTCAACCAACTTCCTTAGGGTTTAGCATGCTTGGAGTCACTTATCAAATCGTGTGTTTGCTATGTATTCATCCCTAAATTGAAAAATCAGACATCTAAAACTGGAAAACATAAGCAAAACATCAAAATTCACAAATACAAATTCGACAAAACAAACACATTTTTCATTGTTCTGTTATCTGTCATACAAGGAAACCATTTTGTCGTGTGGTTCATAAAGTTTTGTTGTACGAGTCTCTACTTTTTCAAAGGAAATTTCTGATTTGTCATCTAGTCTTGTATCTTTTGTCGTTTGGGGTTGTGTATTGTGTCGTACGAGTCTCTATTTTTGCCAATCTAGAGCTATGTCTTGCATGACTTTTTAAGGTCTATCATTCTACTTGATCAATTTTCAGTATTCATAAACATCTATTATCTATCATTCGATGCTCAAATTGTCTTCTTGGTTTGCTTAGTTAGGTTATCATCTGTCAAAATTAGACTTTAGAACATATACACCTCAATATTTTCAAATGCTCACCCTCAACAAGTTCAAAATCTAAAATCTTGAAGTGCATTATCACCCCCTTTGGTAAATTGATGACTCAAACATAGTTTCTCATCAAGATCTATCATCCTTAATCACGAAACTAAAACGTTTGGTCAGGATAATCTCGTCCAACATCGTAGGATATATCATTCCTATTGGACTTGGTTCTTATCAAATCATCATCATTGCACTCCTAAACTAAAGATTGAAAAACTTGCAAACTTTTAAACACTTGAATCCTCTTTTAGTGTCATATCACTCTATTGCCTTGACATTGACTCTTGATCACTTATCAAAACAACTTTTAGACAATCAGACCCCTGAAATGGAAACAAAAACATTTGAAATAGCTGAAGTTCATATCAACATGGAATACCAAAGCAAAATACAAGTAACAAGCCAACATATTAGAGCAATCAAACAAGTTCAAAATCAAAATCCAACTATGTTTTGATTAAGTAAAAACAGGTATTTGAAAGGTACCTGAACCTTGTACAAGCCAGGAGAACAAAACTGCTAGAAAAAAGTGCCCGATCACTTCAAAAAGACAAAATGATCCCACCGAAAGGGATCAACTAACATAACATATCATTAAAAACCCAAAACAAACAGCGAAAGGAAAGCACAAAGACAACAGAAAGATAGAACCTAGGACACCAACAGAGGCCTAAATACTATTCATAATTTCCTCAGCATGAACAACCATTTGTTTCATGTTGTTCACTGAGGTCTTCAATTCCTCTAACTCACGACCTTTGATGTCGCCCTTGATCTTTGTGTTAGCTCTGGTCCTCCTTTCATGACCCTTCTTGTCCAACTACTCTTTATCACCATCCTTCTCAACATTGTTCTCAAACCTATTGATAAGGATGTTCATGTTGTTCACCAATGATTTGAGGATTTGGAAATTTTGGTCTACAATCTTCTTGATGTTGAGTTCCAACCTGTCAATTCTGTTGCCAAAGTCATTCATTTTATTTGCCATTTCCTTTCTATCTCCCATCTCATTGACCTTTTTTTCCATGGCTATGATTTTTCCAACCATACTATGTTAAAACCTCACAAGGATTTAATACATCTCAAAAGAAAGGTGGCTCTTTTATGCACCTCTTAAAGAGATCCCTAAAGGATTTGGCTAAAGAAGATCAAAATCGCACACCTATATCTAGCAATGGCTCATCTCCACATAAGCAAACTCTCCAAAGGCATCTATTCTTACACTTCTTAAACAAGTGCAAAAACCTTCTATAGCATCCTCACCAAATAATACACCCAAAGCTGAAGTTCCCCAAGGGATATCCATAACGGCCATCAAACCTATTTCAGAGGATCCTATTCAAAGCCCATGTACTTCATATCCAAGCATTGATTCCTTGCAACATCCCCATAGCACTTCCTTGCAAATTGAAGTCCTCATTCATAAAATGCTCGTTAAACGTGTCCAAATAGATGGAGGAGCTAGCTTAAATATTTTCTCATTGAGTCTTGTCCGTGCTCTAGGTTATGTAGAAGATGAAGTTGATTCCCAAAAAAAGATCACATTCAAAGCACATAATGAAGAAGAGCATTCCTCTAAAGGAATTGTGACGTTACCCATTAGCGTGGGACCTTTGCAGAAATATACACCATGCCAAGTTCTAGACATGGAATTACCATACAACCTACTCTTGGGAAAACCATGGATACATGATATGCAAGTTATACCATCAACATGTCATCAATGCTTAAAATTTCCATACAATGGACATGAAATCACGATATCAGTAGATTCAAATCCATTGTGGTGTTGTAGTAATCTATAATTAGCTCAAGAGGTCATTGTTTCACATAACAAAGAGGCAACACCTTCAAGCACACAATCCAAGGAACAATCATTTGAATCAATTATGTCAAACATGGAAAATCAAAAGCAACAAAGAGATCAAGAGAACGAAGAACATTTGTTATCAGGGAAAAACAAACAAGAGCAACTTCAAATTGAGAGGGATGAAGAAGAAGATATAGTAGTCAATGCAGTTCACATGTATGCAAGACAAACGTTAGGAACTAGCCCACTTGAATCAGAATCACATTCGACAGACATAGACTTAACCAAGGACAATCAAGATTTTCTTATACAAGGTCATTCTGATGAGATTATCGTTCTAGACATGGAAATACATAGTGAAAGCTTTGACATCTCTATCAAGACCCCTAATATCTTTGAAACTATTCAACCTGAAGATCCTTTATCCTTAAGCTATCTTGAACCTATGGACTAGGAAAATGAAGGACATACTACCATTGATACCTTACCTAATGACCATGCCATATCCTTATATCTTGATGAAATCAAACCCGTAACAAATTTCACCAAGGATTTTGCTAACGTATCTTTGAGTCAAGTGGGTGCCAAATCTCCTAGTCGCAAAATTGAAAATAAAGAAAACAATATTAGGTCTAATACTGAAAACCATTTATTGACAACATTAGATAAAAAAAAAGTAAAAACAAAGGATGCATCTAATGGTGAAAACCTCCTTGAGGCGCCGAAAGATGGGAGATTTGACACCTTACCTAAATACTATCAAGAGAAGTTATTTATCCTAATAGAACCAACAAAAGCAGTTATCATTGGCACAACTGATCTACATCCAACAATTTCTCTATCAGAACTAGCAAGGCAAAAATATTTGGAACCCTTCAAAAGATGGAAAATCAATTTTACCTGGTCATTTATAGGCATTCCAGGGTTTGATCCATATCTTGCAATACAACCTCGAATATTAGTCCAGGAGCAGTTATCAAAATGGCTGTAGAATGGAACATTACACAACTTCAAGTCTTTGGAGACTCTCAACTCGTCATTAATCAAAACAATGATGACTATCAAACAAAAGATGACAAACTCATTCCTTACAAAAAGATGGTGGATGATTTCAAGAAATACTTTGTAGAAATAACTTTTGAATAGATTCCAAGAAATGACAACAAAGCAATAGACGCCATGGCTACACTTGCTTCTCTATTGCAAACACAGGAAAATCAACAACGTTATGAATTCCTGGTAGAAGAATTGTTTTATCCCACCCATAATTGTCCTAATTCCCAAATCATCTGTCAACTTATTGGACATGATTCCTCCCACTATGGCCAAACTTACAAATACCTGAAAGACAATACCTTACCTCCTGACTTATCGAAAAACCAAAAGCGAAACTTTATTCGCCAATCCTCCTATTTTACTCTTGTTGCGGATACCCTGTTTAAACGAGGTCTAGACGGTACTCTCTTAAGATGTCGCAAACAAGAAGAATATGAGAAGGCCTTACATGAAGTCCATAATGACATTTGTGGCACTCATTCAAGTGGTCTTACCCTTTCGGAAAAACTCATACGCTTGGGCTATTATTGGTCGACTATGGAACGAGATTCTTTTCAGATAGCTAGAACATGCAAACAATGTTAAATCCATGGGAATTTGATTCATGCACCAACACAAGAACTTCATGCTTTAGCAACATCTTGGCCTTTTTGTCAATGGGGTCTTGATCTGGTAGGAAAGATAAATCCTTCTTCATCTAATGGTCACAAATTCATCCTGGTAGCTACAAAATATTTTACAAAATGGATTGAAGCAGTACCTCTCATCAACATCACAGGAAAAAAAATTGTGGCATTTATCTTGAACTACATCATCTGTCGCTATGGAATACCAATGACCATTATCACTGATAATGGGTGACCATTCAAGAATCAAGATGTATAAGAGCTATGTGAGAAGTTCAAAATCCAACACATGTTCTCAACACCATATTATCCACAGGGAAATGGGCAAGTAGAAGCATCTAACAAAACTATTTTGAAAATCCTTAGAAAGACAGTGAATGATGCTGGCAAAAATTGGTATAATCAACTAAATCTCGCTCTCTAGGCCTACCGCACCACTATCCGCACAACGACGGGTGCCACACCTTTCTCTCTTGTATATGGATCAAAAGCCATATTGCCAATTGAAGTAGAGATACCCTCTCTACGTATATCACTAAAAGGTCTCATCCCAGATGAAGAACAACGAGTATCTAGACTACAAGAGTTAGAATTGATTCATGAATGAAGACAAAATGCCTTTGATCATTTAAAGGTATATCAACAAAGAATGTGCCAGAGCTATAATCACAAGGTTAAACCATGAGTCTTTCAAGTTGGAGAACTAGTACTAAAGGAAAATCCACACAACCAAGCAGATCGAGAAAAGAAAGGAAAATTTGAACCAAACTGGTTGGGTCCATTTGTGGTCACAACAATATTTGGGTCAGGAGCATATCAGAAAAATCAAAAACAGTAAAAAATAAAAAAACAGTGAAAAAAAAAATCAAAAATAGTGAAAAAGCAAAAAAAAAAATCAAAAACAGTGAAAAAGCAAAAAAATAAAAAACAATGAAAAAGCAAAAAAAAAAAAAAATAGTGAAAAAGCAAAAAAAAAAAAAAACAGTGAAAAAGCAAAAAAAAATCAAAAACAGTGAAAAAGGCAGAAAAAAATAAAAAACAATGAAAAAATAGAAAAAAAAATAGTGAAAAAACAAAATCCAAAAAAAAATCAAAGATGAGAAAAAGTGCAATAAAAGCAGACGGTGAAAACTTGGCAAACAGGCACTATCTATCCGCTAGCTCTTCCATCTATTAGTTCATGCATCTTTCCACTTGCATCCATTCATTTTCCATCAACAATGTTCATATCCATCATAAAGCCTTTGTACATACACAGACATCCCAGGTGGCTTCTTGCCATGGTTTTGATCATTGTATATATCATAACGACTTTGTTTCTAGGCTTGGGGCAAAACTTTGGATCAATTTTGAGCTAAATCAAACAGGTAGAGCAAACAGTTAGACAACTCTTATCAAGTGAAAATTGAGACACATCCAACGTTGAACACGAGATCAAACTATCAATTATCAAGCTATCACAAAGCCAGTATAAGCACATTCACACACTTTTCAATGGATGATATCTTTTGGATAATAATTTTAACATGATTGTTCAACTTTTCTATATTGCTTTTCGCTATCATGATTTCTGAGTGACTCCAGGATGTCTTTGACTAGACGAACAAGGAAGGAACATGATATTTTTTTCTTGTCTGCTGTTTGAAAATTAATCATTAATATGTGCAAATTTGTCTTGAGACATGATCATCGGAGTATCATTGAAGACATTTCCAATTTGTGTATTGAAATGATTAATAATGCTTGTTTTACGCAAGCAACACTCAAGTCATCTCAGTTCAATTATACCTCGATGCTTGTGCTAACTTGCTATATCAAAATCCAGGAAAGAAGTGCTCAGGTCATCATGGTTTAATTATACCATCGATGTTTGCACTCACTTCCCACATTTCAAAAGCTCAATGATGACAAAAACGCAAAATAATCCAGTGACTGGTCTCGTTGTAGCTTTGCATCTCATTACATTTTAGCTTGCATTTCATTCTTGCATGGGATCATAAAAGCTCCTTTTATCCAAGGTTAAATCTATCGCAGGAATCATCACAGTATCATCACAAGTGTATACACAAGCAGAATGATGACTCATCTCTCTCATGATATTATCGACCTAGCCCAAATCTTATGCTATCTCTCTCAACAGAATCAACATCAACATATCCAAATATTTCTGCAACTTGATATCAACAAATTGTTAGTTCTTTATCTAATCAACCTTATCAAATCAAATCAATCAATCAAACCTAATTGATTCTGATCATGTCTTATATAGGATGAATCCTTCCTGAAACGAGACGATCTGATTTTGATTCATGTCTTATACATGATGTATCCTTCCTGAAACGAGACGTTCTGATCATGTCTTATACATGATGAATCCGTCATGAAACCATACACTTTGATCATCGTTGTCTTATACAGGATGAATCCTTCCTGAAACCAGATTGAATTTCGATCTTATCAATCTAATCAATCAAGATTTATCAATCTTACCAATCTAAGCAATCAAACTAATAGAAGAACTCACATTTTTATCAAAACACAGTTGCAAAGCTCAAATCAAATCTATTGGGATATCAATTTCACAAAAAATCCAAAGATCAATTATCTCAATTAATCTCCCGAGGGGGCATCATCGTACTAGAATTTAGCAATCAAGAGCTGGGGTATCGTATCAAATCAATATCAGTATCAAAATTAGATTATTCTTTGAATCAACACGTCATCACACCTTGCTTCAAAGAGGGGCAAAATGTATACACCTGTAAAGCGGAAAATCGCGATCGAACCCTAGTTGCTCTCCCCTCTTCGGACTCCAAGGAGAGAGAAGGGAGGTTCGCTAGGATTCGATGGGTTTTCACTTAGGGGGAAGACTTTACATTCAAAAGAGGGGTTGAAACTCATAAGATTCAATCCCACACGATGTAAGATTGGATGCTAAATGAATTTCAAGGGGTTTGGAAAGCAAAGCTACCCTCTTTTGTAAAGAATGTTGATTAAGGAAATTAAGCTAAGGATGCATAGAAAGTCATAAAGATTCGCTTATAAACTGAGTTCGGGTTATAGGATGAAGCCGCGGACCTGGAATTAGTAGTAAAATGTCGATACGGCGCTGTCCTGCAAATTTGAGCAAAAGTTGTCAGGATGATGGCGCCCGGTGCCACGGTCCTCCAAAAAATCCGCGAAACGAAGGGGGATCTGTTCGTCTCTGCACAAGGATTCCAGATCTTCAATTTCAGCCGCGTACCTGCAACCTACACACAGAAAAGCGAAGACGATTGGGGGGTTAGGGATTAGGGGTTTGCCTTTAGGTCAAACCCCGGTTTTGGAATTAACCAAGAAATGAGCAAGAGCTGTAAATGTAAATGACTGTAAAACAAGTACTAATACCTTGTTCTAAGGATGTTTGTATCCTTATGTACGAAGGTTTAGATGTTGTATGTTGTATGTTGTAGCATGTAGTATATGATCTCCTCTTCAATGGTTGAATCCTTGTCTTGAATGCAACACTTAGCCTTGAATGGAGACTTGAAATGATCAATTGCTTGAAAGAATGCTTGAATGCCTGAATGCTTGAGTATAGTTTCCACGCCTTTTCCATCATATCGAATGAAAGAGGAAAATGTCATTTATATACTTGTCAATTAGGGCTGATAGACTGATTTTCCCGACCTTAGGCCGACCAGGGAATGTAATTTTCCAAATTGCAAACGAAAAGACCCGATACCACTTAGGAAACCGGGCCCAAAATAGGACCCAAGGACCAGGGCGCTGGGCGCTCTGGTCCCACCTCCCGGGGCAGCAGGGTGCAAGGAGGTTCAGGCCAGGGTGCATGAAAAATGTAGTTTTCAGTGTCGTGAGCAAGTTTTGGGGTCTCCATTCAGGTTGCGTGTTGCGTCGCCATCGTGAAGACCGAAATGCAGTCGAAATTGCAAGTGTCGCAATTTTAGGACGCTACAACACCTAAAAATGGTCTGAAGATAATTAATTAAATAAACAATTATTTAATTAATCCCCCTCCCCAATTTAATTGAATTCATCAGCAATTTGATTAAACCCCCCTTTTTCATCTACTTATTAATAAATCTAAGGATTTATTTAATAGGTTCATTTCAATAATCCCCTTTGATTAATTAATTTAAATTAATCAATTCTTCTCCATCAAAAACATTTCTTCTAATCCTCTAATTAATTAAAACAAATCAATTTATGAATTGTTGAGATTAATTAGCCTTTTCCTATTATTTGAATTTTTAAATTCAAATTCTCTTAACTTCTACCACTCCTAAACCTAACCCATTTCATCCTAACCACCATGTCCCCTTTCATCCAACCTCTTCTAGAAGCTTTGTGATACTTGTCACTAAGTGTTCCCTTTCATCTAACCTCTTCTAGAAGCCTCTTGACACTTGTCACCATAGAGATGACATATGTTCCCTTTAATCCAACCTCTTCTCAACCCACCTCCAATTTAACCATTGATATCTTCAAATCAATCTTGACCGTTGATTCTTGCCACATCACCCTTAGCCTTGGGAAATTCTATAAATATACCTCATTTTGGAGCACAAAGGGTCCCAATTTCATATCATTATTTGCATCCCGATTGATTCATCTCATTTGCATTCAAGCATTGTTACTATAGGCATCTAGCTTCTAGTTTATCATTTCAAGCATTGTTATCATGTTCAAATCTTAGCTTAATTGCATCCTCATTCTAGCCTATTTTATAGAATAATCATGAAATCATGTAGCTTAATCATGCTATCATTGATAGATCATGCATCTTCATCATTTAAATCCTCCATCTAAGTGTAGTCAAGTCACTGGAATTTCCATAATAAGATTTGAGAGCAAATTTCATACTCGCATTTACTAGGACGCAATAGATCGATTAGCTATGGTTTTATCTTTCGTTGATTAATTTTCTAACCATTGCTTGTAATGATTTATTGAGTGTTTTTGTGTTTGCAGGTACAGGTACACTTCACATACACGACACCCGTTATTAAATAATTATAAAATAATATCTCAATGTTACAATACAACTCATCAAGTGGCCCTGAGAATATTCTTATGAAAACTCTAAACTTTTCACATCCATGTGCAACTCACATAATAAATAAAATATTACAATTATAAACATTATTATGCAAGTTGAACGACACATATTTTCCCAACAGGTCTTCCACTCATCACTTTCTCAAACCCAGATCTGGTGGTACCACTTCTGAGGTTAGCCTTGGAGAAGGTCTTAGCAACAATTTTTTTGTGTTCCTTAGCTCTCTCACATCCTAATGATGGATCACAGAGTGTGATAAAAAACATTGATGCAAAAAACTGTCACACAATCTAATCCAAAACTCTTGCTACAAATTAATTATGGATTGTGGAAATTTGATATCATTGAACATAAAAGCAATCTAATAAGTCCTCCATCTTGGGTAGAAAATATTGATTCTTGATAATGATTTTGTTAATGGCTCTAAAATCCATACATAATATCCATTTCCCCCCTTCTTAGGGAAGAGTAAAGCTAGCATGGCACAATGTCTCATGATATATAATTTAATGATCTATTTCGTTACTTCCTTGTTCTCCAGAGGAGTCATTCTATAAGCAACCTATTTTGGAAGTTTGACAATAGAAATCATATCAATTTGATGAATAATTCTCCTAGAAGGAAGCAAACCAACTGGTAGGATTGTTGGTGTCAAGTTAGAATATTGTTGCAACAATTTTTGCACCTCCAATGGAATGGTTTTCTAATTTGATTTCTTTATTTCTTGTGGGTATAGCAAATAAAAAATATCCCCCTTAGATTCTCTAAAAATATCTTTCCATCCCACTATAGATAAGGTCAAAGTTGTTATTTGAGTTGCTCCCTCTCCCTTGAAAGGCTTCAAGATATGGAGTTTCCCTCGTGTTGTATCTCATAAGTATTTTCTCTACCAGGGTGATTTGCATTTTTGTCATATAGCCAAGGCCTACCCAATTATAAGTGACAAGTATCCATTAGTACTACATTACACTTTCTCCTCATAGGGGCCGATTTGAGTTCAACAAGGCAAGACTGATTCACAAGCACATTATAATCCTTTTTCAACCAAGAAATTTTATAATGATTTTGTTTTGGTGATGCAAGAGCATCCTGGTTCTTGGAAATCTTGCATCAACCAAAAACATTTCCTTTTCAATTTTTTTTCTGTTTTGCAGTTTCAACATTCCTTTCTGCATTTTCTTGCATTTGCTCACCGGATCTTGCGGAGCTAGATTTTGCTTGAGGACATGATCATATTCCTTATTCCTAAACCACAGAGTATTTGAATCATTTTTCGGCAAGTTATCAATTCCAGATTCTGAGATAATTTTCTGGCATCAGAATTGCTTGGACCTATTTTCTATTGGCGAATCTTGCAGATCCTTTTTATAGCTTGTGGATCCTAGTTCATTGATTTCAATGTTCCTTGGCGTGTGGCTGACCTTCCCTAATCCAAACTTCTTCCTTTGGATTTTCTTGAGGAATCTCTTTGGTGGAGGCTGACCTATTGGTTTTACATGTTTGATCTTGTTCTTCAATATTTGATCCCTCTTGGGCTGACTAGATCAATTTAGACCATATAAATCAATGCAATTGAGCATCATAATTCAATAAGATAGAACCTAAAAAACATATCTTGATATTTAGAGGTCCGGAGTTGACCAACTTCTGTAATTGAGCATGTATGTAATAGACCAGTGAGCCAAATCTTGTAACTTGGTTGTTACCGGTTATCTATAATCAGTTTTCATGATCTAATTCATTTAGTTACACATTGCCTCCATCATATCCTCTTGTTTCTGTTGTGTTTACTCTTGCTTTCCAGTCTAGATTGATCTCTTTGAGGTCCCTCCTAACCAGTGACTGCACCAAGTAGTATCAAAGTGATATTTCATTCTGGAGATTGCATTGTCCTGAAAATTTTGTTGTGGGGTGGTGGATTGTGGATCCGGCCTGTAGCTACAGAGGATTGACGTGAAGATGGTGCAGAGAGGAAATATGAATGGTGGAGCGCATGGGAATGCAGACCCCGCTTTGATGGAAATATTGAGAGGAATTCCAACCCGGTTGGAAGCCGTTGAGACAACCCAAAGAAGAGGCCGACCTATTGAAGATGTAAGCAAATATGAAGGAGAAGAAGCATCGACAAAACAAATAGCAAACCCACCGACGATCGATCCAGATGAAGAGAGATTCTTGAGGGTTTTAGTAGGGAGATAACTAAACCACATTTTACCCCACCAGAGTATGATGGTAAGCTGGATTTAGATGAATTGATGGATTGGATCTCGGAGATGGAGAAGTATTTTTATTTTGAGAACACTGCAAAGGAAAGAAAGGTGAAATATGACTGTACTCGGTTGAAAGGTCATACATCTCTTTGGTGGGAGAATTTGCATGTTGATAGACAGAGAAGAGGCAAAGAAAAGATCAAATAATAGGAGTGGATGGTTGCCAAGTTAAAATCGAAGTTTATGCCAACTGATTATCAAGTAAATTTGTTCTAGAAGTTGCAGAACTTGAAGTAGAAGGAATCTAGTGTGAAGGAGTATACTAAAACATTCTACAAGTTGAATATCAGATCCAAACATGTTGATGATGAGATTGAACAAGTTGTGAGATGTTTGAATGGATTGAGGATGTCTATACAAGATGAACTCAATTTGATCAAGTTGCAGAGTGTTGAAGAAGCTTACCAATATGCCCTAAAAGCATAAGAGAAGTTGAGCAAAAGACATGAAAAGAGATAGAGAGGTAGAGGTGGAACATTTTTTCGGAGGAAGATTTCAAGGAGGAAAAGGATATTCAAGAGGAAGAGGAGCTTGTACAGAGAAGAACAAGGACAAGGAAGTAAGCAAAGATGGTAGTTCATATCGAAAGGTTGACATAAATTTCTACCGTAGGAGAGAACCTGATGGCTATCAGAATGAGGGTTTTGGAAAAGATGATGGAAAACAAGATAAGAAAGTGTTTTGGGGAACTTGCTTTTAAATATGGAGTAGAAGGAAATTGTGCTTTCAAATATAAGAAGACAAAGAAAACTGGGAGAACAACATTGGTAGAAGAAAAACCTATCGGATCAGCTAACAAACTGGAAGATGGAGAACTATTGACGATGAGAAGATCTTTGTGTCATATCGGAGAGGATGAAGAGCCCTTGCAGAGTCAGAATTTTTCAAGACTAGATGTAAAGTATCCGGTAAGTGCTGTAAAGTAGCTATTGATATTGGTAGTTCGGAAAATCTTGTTTCGGAAGAAATGGTGAATAAATTGAAGTTGGAAAGATTGAAACACTCTAAGCCTTATTAGATAGCATGGATTTGGGGTGATCATAAGTTGTTAGTAAGTGAGCAATTCTTGGTGAAATTGAAAATTGGGAATTACCATGATGAAGTTCTATGTGATATCATGCCTATGTATATTTGTCACCTTTTGTTGGGTAGACCTTGGCAATTTGATAGACAGGCAATACATGATGGAAGAAAGAACATATACACTATTGTAGTGAATGGGATGAAACAAATCTTGTTACTCTTGGAGGAGTCCTTGAAGAGTGAAGTCTGTATGAATGCTAGAATCTGTTTGGTGGATGGAAGAAAATTATTGGATGGAATGAGACATGAAAATGTGCATTTTGCCTTAGTTCCTAAGAAGACTGAGAATCTGGAGCATGAAGAAAAACAAATGGAGGAGATAAAAGAATTGTTGATAGAGTATGAAGACATGATTTTAGATAATGTACTTGATGGATTACCACCTATGAAGAGTATCAGTCATTGCTTGATTCTAGGAGCTAGTTTTCGTAACAAAGCTGCACACCGGATGACACCGACAAAGAATGAGGAGTTGAATAGACAAGTGCAGGATTTGTTAAGGAAAGGTTTGAGCAGAGAAATTTTGAGTCCTTGTACAGTACCAACAGTGTTAGCACGTAAGAAGAATGGAGAATGGAGGATGTGTACCAATTCAAGAGCAATAAATAAGATCACATTGAAGTATCAGTTTCCTTTACCTAGGATGGATGACATAATGGATTGTTTGAGTGGATCAAAATACTACACAAAGATAAACCTGAAGAGTGGATATCATCAGATCAGAATCAAAGAAGGAGATGAGCGAAAGACAACATTTAAGACTAATGAAGGATTGTATGAATGGTTTGTGATGCCTTTTGGGTTGACTAATGCACCGAGTACTTTCATGAGGTTGATGAATGAGATATTGAAGAAATTTTTGGGCAAGTTTGTTATTGTATATTTGGATGACATTCTGATTTTCGGTAAGACAAAAGAGGAGCATTTGATGCATTTAAGACAAGTATTGCAGAGGTTGAGAGAAGAGAAGTTGCTGATAAATCTTAAGAAGTGTAGTTTCCTGAAAGAAGAGTTAGTCTATTTGGGATTTGTGATATCTGTAGGTGGATTGAAGATAGACCCTAAGAAGGTAAGAGCAATTGTTGAATGGCCTACACCGGAAAGAATTGGAGAGGTAAGATCATTTCATGGATTGGATAGTTTCTACTGGAAGTTTATCGGAAATTTTAGGTCAGTTTGTAGTCCTATGATTGAGACAATGAGAGGAGATAGGAAATAATTCAAGTGGACCACTAGAGAAAATAAGAGTTTTGAATTGCTAAAGCAAAAGGTCACTAAGCAGCCTGTGTTAGCTTTTCTAGATTTCAACAAAGTATTTCAAGTGGATTGTGATGCAAGTGGGAATGAAATTGGCGTAGTATTGAGTTAGGAAGGTAGAGTAGTAGCTTGTCTAAGTGAGAAGTTGAATGATGCCAAGAGGAGATATTCAATGTATGATCATAATTTTTTTTTCCATAGTTCAAGCCTTGAAGAAATGGAGACATTATCTATTGTCTAAGGAATTTGTGATGTATACTAACCATCAAGCCTTGCAGTATTTGAACAATTAAAGTAAACTGAATCAGAGACATGAGATAGGTAGAATTTTTGCAGAGTTACACCTTTGTGTTGAAGCATAGAAGTGGAAAGTCAAACAAAGTTGCCAATGCATTAAGTTGTGATGAGGAGGTAAGGTAGGACTTAGTCTTTTCAAGTTTTAGTGGGCTTTGTTTCAATTATCTTTCTATTCAATCTCTAGGAGCAAATGGCATTCTCCTAAACCTTTCTCCTGTCTCCTACTCTTTGTTCAACACAGCTTGCACCCTATTATACTGCACATCACTCCTCCTTACCTTCCAAGCTAGAGCATTCAAGTCTGAAATGAGGTCCTCTTGTGTGTCACTAAAAACAAACAAGTTTGGTTGTCCAACTGGCTGGATCTCCTCTCTTCCAGGAATGGGCAACTGTTGAAGAACCATGATTTATGAATCTTTGCTTGCCTCTATCAATGTTTCAGGCATGTTGATGTGTTTGATGGTCTACTAAATAGGTTGGCAAAGTCTGATTGACTGTCCTTCACTTGCAGGAGTGAAACTACCCAATTTTGGATACAAGAGTGTTGAGTTACTCAAAGCATTACTAGGTTCTAAAAGTCAATTTTGATCAAATGTTGAAATGTATTGCTGATGAGCTCATAGAAGGTTGTCTCTAGTCATCACTTGTCAACTTTGATGGTTTGAAACAAACTACAACTCTTCCCTCCTTCCCGATTTCACCAATTTGCCAAATCAACCTTAAAAAGGCTACTAGAATTAGCCCTAGTTGCTAGTGAAATTTGCTCACCCTGTTAAATCTGCTCAATTTCATGACAAACCCTTTTAGGAATGGTCTAATTATGATGCAACCTCAAAGATTTTTGCTAATCCAAGTGTTGTACGGCCTGTTTGAAGATTTTCCACCATTTAAGTCACTTTTCAAGGGTTTTGAATGGTTTTAGTGAGGATTTACAATACAAAGGTCTTCTTCAGGTTACTAGTCCCAACCAAATGTTTCAAACTATGCTTTGACATACCAAAAATGCTATCAAAGTTCCAAATTTTCCTTATTACAACTTTCTTTTGGTCAAACACTTGTCATACTGCTGCCCTCACACTGAAATAACAGTCCAAATGACTGTAACAGCAGCATTTCCTAGTTTTGCATTAATTTTTTTCAACAATATAAAGTCCAAATATGCATGGAGAACATCAAATGAAGAATCATTATTGATTATGCATGAGTTAGAACCATTTTCAAAGCAAATAAGAACTCTGTTTCTTTTTATGACTGTCACCAATGAACCCGCCTTCACTGTTTTTGACAGTCTTTTGACTGTTTGCATATATTTTGCCTTTAGACCTGCAATGAATATGTATTTGGCCTGCACATGGATGTCAATGACAAACTGATACAAAGTATTCAACCTTATTGAAAGGTCTTACAAGCTTGATCATACAAGATCTTCATAAAATTATGACTGCATTACAAGTTGAAATATTGTGAGTTTCTCCTTGTGGATCCTTATTTAGGTCCATTACAACAATAACCATAGAACATTAGTTACTTGAGAATCAAATACTTTCAAAACACTTCTCCAGATTACAAAATAAATTTCCAATCATTCCATTTGTTCCAAATGAGTGTTGGCAATGGAATTTCTACAAACAGTTAGCAGGAAAACAGTGACTCACTATTTTGAATCAGATTTTCATATGGATCTTCACATCCACCCAGGTCATGAAAGGACAAGAATGGTAAGTTCACTTTGTCATTTTCAACTTAAACACTTTTCAATATATCAATGTACAATGCTATGAGAGCAAGGTACAATACAAAACTTTTAAAGAGAACCCAAGCCAAGTTGTTGCCTTCACACACTTGCCATGGGCTTACCAACTCTTATGCATTGCTAGAAAAAGAAAATAGAATTATGGTACAGTATGTACAGGTGATCCAACAAGTTCCCTCAAAGCCATGGATGAATAAACTTCAAGGAAACTGATTGGACCATAGAGGAACCTCCATTGAGAACTCAAACCAATGCCTTAACACAACCACTCCAAGCAAAAAGTATTCAAATACCAATAAAACTCAAATACAACTACTTAAGCATTAAATGATGTTCATACACAAAGAGAAACAGTATCAGTACAGCCTGTTTATGGCATGGTACGGACTGTACTTCACAAAGTGCAGAAAACTAGTTGAAAACTCACAAAAACAAGAGCAAAAGAGTGTTTTTTTTTTCACTTTTTCCAATAAGACCAACCCATACAATGATGGGAACATGGTTTTTATACATGTGCCATCTCATTAAAGCCCTTGTACGGACAGGTACAGGCTGGAACTACCAAAACCACCAAAAATCACATTTTGACAACTTTTGACAACTTTTTGACAACTTTTTTTTTTTTGACAACTTTTGTTGCTCAAAAGTTGCATTTTGACTCCCGATGACTTGGCACTCAATCTAATGACTCAAAATCATTTGGAAACACTAAATAAACATGCTCCAATGCCTTTCAAGGCTTTAAAACAACAAAAATGCAAAAATGCTCATTTTGACCCAAATTTGACAATTTTTGGCCTAGTGAGCAAAAATCAAAAATCTTGGAAACTCTTCAACAAAATGAGTTCCAAACCTTATTAAACCACTAGACAAACCTATTAAACCTACTAGAAGCATAAAATAAACACACATGCTTAATATGCAACAAAATTTTATACCTGATGGGTTTTGAGCACTCAGGTGCTCCTGCACCATACTCCCCTAAGGACAAAGAAGTCATGTGACTCCTTTGGGCAGTAAAGAAAGAGGAATTCCTGCTTTGAGAAAGTCACTTTCAGGTATCCATGTGGCTTCAGAAACTGGTTTATCCTTCCACTTGATGAGATGCTCCATGTAGGTGTGGTTTCTTGTCTTTTTGAAGATTCTTGAATCAAGTACCTGCTGAGGAATGGGAGTAGAAGAAGAGGGGAGAGAAAGATCAGAAAGGGAATGAGAAATATCTGAAACTCTTTGTGATTCTGATGGTAGCTCCCCTTTGAATGGCACCAAATCTACAACATTGAAAATAGGAGACATAGAAACTTCATTAGGCAAATCAACTTTGTAAGCATTATGGCCATACTTAGCCAAGATTTTGCATGGTCCGACTCTTCTCATTTGCAACTTGGTAGGCACTCCTTTCTGTAACCTTGACTTATTGAGATGGACCATCACATAATCACCCACTGAAAATTGAACATCTCCTTTTGAAGCATCAACTCTCTCCTTCACCTTTTGAGTGGTCTCCTGTAAAGTCTTCTGTACCTGTTCATGAATTTCTTTCATAGACTGTGCCATATCTTCTGCTGTACCACTCACATGCTGCAAATTAGTCACATCATTTAACTCAAAAACACCTCTAGGATGCATGCCATAAACAATCTGAAATGGGCTCTTACCAGTAGATCTGTTTACACTGTCATTGTATGCAAACTCTGCCTGATGGATGAGTTGATCCCAACTTTGCCCATATTCTTTGGTAAGACATCTGAGTAGATTACCCAATGTTCTGTTCACCACTTCTGTTTGGCCATCTGTCTGGGGATGATAAGCTGAGCCAAAAGACAAGTTAGTACCCAATTTCTTCCACAAAGTTTTTCAAAAATGACCCAAAAACTTAGCATCTCTATCTGATACAATACTGGATGGCAAGCCATGAATTCTTACAACTTCTTTAAAGAAAAGAAAAGCAATATGACTAGCATCATTAGTAGTTTTGCAAGGTATGAAATGTGCCATTTTACTGAATATGTCAACAACCACAAAAATACTATCACACCTTGCTTTAGTTCTGGGCAATCCTACCACAAAATCCATACTGATGCAATCCTAAGGCCTAGAAGGTATGGGAAGAGGCTGATACAAACCAGCATTAGTGCTAGTTCCCTTGGCTTTCTAACATAATATGCATTGCTCAACATATTTCCTAACATCTGCCTGCATCTTAGGCCAAAAATAGTGCCTTTGAACCAATTCCAAAGTCTTATTAAGACCAAAGTGACCACTCAAGCAACCATTGTGCTTTTCCTGTATCAGGTTCTCCCTCATTGAACCTTTTGGCACACACAGCTGTCCACCCTTGAATAACAATCCATTCTGCAAAGTATAGTCAGCATATTCACTATGAAAAGTATTCTGAAAATCTTGACAAACTTTGTAAATATCAGCAAAATCAGAATCATGGGGATATAAATCCTTAAAACATTCTATACCAATACTCTTAATCTGAATTTCCTGAACAGTAAGCAACCTCCTACTCAATGCATCAGCTACTTTGTTACACTGTCCCTTCTTATGTTTCAAAGTAAAGGTATATGCTTGCAAATATTCTACCCATTTTACATGTCTGTGACTAAGCTTATCTTGTGAATTCAGAAAACTAAGTGCCTGGTTGTCAGTATAGACCACAAATTCTTTAGGAAGGAGATAATGCCTCCATTTCCTGAGTGCCTGAACCAAAGCATACATTTCAAGATCATATGAAGAATATTTCTTTTTAGCATCATTAAGCTTTTCACTGTAAAATGCAACAGGCCTATTATCCTGACTCAAAACAACACCAACATCAATGTTACTTGCATCACACTCTAAAGTAAACAATTTATCAAAGCTAGGTAGAATCAACACTGGTTGAGTAGCAACTCTGACTTTCAGTAACTCAAATCCCTTATTGGCTGCTTCTGTCCACTGAAATTTCACTTTCACACCACCCTTAATGGTTTCCAACATAGGTGCACATATGTCACTGAAACCTCTAATAAATTTCCTATAAAATTGAGCAAGTCCATGAAAACTCCTGACATCACTAGCACTCTTAGGGGTTGGCCAATTAACTATAGCTTCTACCTTACTTGGATCCATCTTCAAATTACCCCCTGAAACAACAAAACCCAAATAGACCAGCTCTTGCTTAAGGAAATCACATTTTTCTAGATTGATAGTAAGTTGCTCATCTTGTAGTCTTTGTAAGACAATCTGCAAATGTTTGAGGTGTTCTTCCTTAGTTTTACTGAAAATCAAGATGTCATCAAGGTACACAACTACAAATCTGCCTATAAAGTCATGTAATACCTCATTCATCAATCTCATAAATGTACTGGGTGCATTTGTTAACCCAAATGGCATGACTAGCCATTCATATAACCCCTCATTTGTCTTGAAAGCTGTTTTCCACTCATCCCCCTCTTTGATGCGGATTTGATGATATCCACTTTTTAGATCTATCTTGCTGAAGTATTTTGCTCCCCCTAAACAATCCATAAGATCTTCTATTCTAGGAATGGGGAATCTATACCTGATTGTGATCCTGTTTATTGCTCTTGAATCTGTACAAAGTCTCCAAGCCCCACCTTTCTTAGGTGCTAACACTGTGGGTACTGCACAAGGACTAATACTTTTTCTAATCAATCCTTGGTCTAAGAGCTCTTGAATTTGTCTTGCCACTTCCTGATTTTGTTCAGGTGTCATTTTGTAAGCAGCTTTGTTTGGCAAGGATGCACCTGGGATGAAGTCAATCTGGTGGCTAATGGCTCTCTGAGGAGGTAGAGAGGTTGGTTGACCATCACTAACAATGGACTTAAACTGATCTAGAAGTTGCTGCACCTCATATGGGATTTCTACCTTCTTTTCTTTCTTTTCATCAACTGGTTTACTCACCAATGCAAAACCTATGCCATCACCTTCTTCTAAGGTATGAATGAACTCCTTTTCACCAACTAACAAGGTTTTGGGAACTTGTGGTTTGCTGCCCTCACTGTCTTCATTAAGGGACTGAATTTTATAGTTGATACCATTCTTGAAAAATGAGTATGAGTTCTTTTCTCCATCATATTGTGCTTTCCTGTCAAATTGCCAAGGTCTTCCTAAAAGCAAATGACAAGCATCCATAGGTAGTATATCACATAAAATCTTATCTTGGTACTCACCTATGTTAAACTCTACCCATGTTTGTTCACTCACTAATACATGCTGCCCTTTTTCCAACCATGTGACCTTGTAGGGCTCATTGTGCTGTATTCTAGGTAGTTTGAGTTTTGTAGCAGCTTCTTCTGATATAATGTTATCAGTTGATCTTGAGTCAATGATAACTTTACACACCTTTCCTTGGATCTTACATTTGATCCTAAAAAGAGCTTTCCTTTGAGACATATCTTTCTGAGGTGGTTCTTTCATGAGGATCCTCCCGATCATGAGGTTTTCCCCTTCTTCTGATGGTAGACACCTTTGATTTGGTGTGGTTTCCTCTTGCACAAAATGGACTCTCTTATCACCTCCTTGAGATGAGCTTGGCTTTTCTGGGCATCTATATGCTGGATGGCCTAGTTTCTGACAGTTGTAACACTTCATTGTGGAGAAGTATGAACCTCTTCCAGGTCCATTAGATCTACCCCTTCCTGGGTTGCCTGATCCCCTACCCCTATAGTTGGGTCTGCTCTGAGAATCCCCGTTTTTCTCAATAAGCTTAGACTCTCCCTGGGACCTATGATCTGTGTATCTTCCCCCAAAACTGCCTCTATGATTGCCTCTGTTTCCTCTGCCTCTGCCTCTACCATTATATTCTTGTTTCTTCTTGTTTCTCTCTTCTACCTTCAATGCTAATTGATAACACTTCTGTAATGTGTTGGGACACCATAGGCTTAACTCTTCCTGAATATTCCATCTTAACCCATTGAGATATCTAGCTACTCTGACATTTTCATCTTCTTGTACCTTAGATCTAAGGCTTAGTTTTTGGAATTCTTCAGTGTAACTACTGACATCTAGGTCTTTCTGTCTCAAGTTCTGTCTCTTCCTATGCAACTGGATTTCATAATCTTCAGTCATGTAGGTGTCTTTGATCTTAGTCACCATTGTCTTCCAGGTGGTTATGGGTTTCTTTCCCTCTTTCACCCTTTCCTCTTGGATGAATTTCCACCAGGTCAAGGCTGCCCCTCTCATTCTGGATTTGGCTACCTTCACTTTCTATGCTTCAGTGATGCCATCACATTCAAAGTGATTCTCTAGACCCTCTATCCACTCCATCAGTGCTTCTGGTTCCATCTTGCCACTAAAAAGGGACACTCCATCTAGGGCCTTTCCAGTCAAAGCTTTCAAAGCTTGTAAAAAGGTTTCTTGTTCTTTATCCAAGATTGGATCTGGTTCTGGGATTTCTTCCTCTAAGGTTTCCTTCTTATCTTCAGCATTTTCTACTCTCTCACTGACTTCTTCGGTCTTGACTTCTACTTGGTTCAACTTTCTTTCAAGTTGTTGTAATCTTTCCCTAAGGAGTCTATTTTCTTCACCCTGATCCTCCATCCTTTTTGCTAACTCTGCATTGGTCACCATGTTGTCGGTGTTGTCTCCCACTGACTCACTACCAGACATATGCTAATCTCTCAACCCAAATATGAATTGGCTCTGATACCACTATGATGAGGAGGTAAGGTAGGACTTAGTCTTTTCAAGTTTTAGTGGGCTTTGTTTCAATTATCTTTCCATTCAATCTCTAGGAGCAAATGGCATTCTCCTAAACCTTTCTCCTGTCTCCTCCTCTTTGTTCAACATAGCTTGCACCCTATTATACTGCACATCACTCCTCCTTACCTTCCAAGCTAGAGCATTCAAGTCTGAAATGAGGTCCTCTTGTGTGTCACTAAAAACAAACAAGTTTGGTTGTCCAACTGGCTGGATCTCCTCTCTTCCAGGAATGGGCAACTGTTGAAGAACCATGATTTATGAATCTTTGCTTGCCTCTATCAATGTTTCAGGCATGTTGATGTGTTTGATGGTCTACTAAACAGGTTGGCAAAGTCTGATTGACTGTCCTTCACTTGCAGGAGTGAAACTACCCAATTTTGGATACAAGAGTGTTGAGTTACTCAAAGCATTACTAGGTTCTAAAAGTCAATTTTGATCAAATGTTGAAATGTATTGCTGATGAGCTCATAGAAGGTTGTCTCTAGTCATCACTTGTCAACTTTGATGGTTTGAAACAAACTACAACTCTTCCCTCCTTCCCGATTTCACCAATTTGCCAAATCAACCTTAAAAAGGCTACTAGAATTAGCCCTAGTTGCTAGTGAAATTTGCTCACCCTGTTAAATCTGCTCAATTTCATGACAAACCCTTTTAGGAATGGTCTAATTATGATGCAACCTCAAAGATTTTTGCTAATCCAAGTGTTGTACAGCCTGTTTGAAGATTTTCCACCATTTAAGTCACTTTTCAAGGGTTTTGAATGGTTTTAGTGAGGGTTTACAATACAAAGGTCTTCTTCAGGTTACTAGTCCCAACCAAATGTTTCAAGCTATGCTTTGACATACCACAGATGCTATCAAAGTTCCAAATTTGCCTTATTACAACTTTCTTTTGGTCAAACACTTGTCATACTGCTGCCCTCACACTGAAATAACAGTCCAAATGACTGTAACAACAGCATTTCCTAGTTTTGCATTTATTTTTTTCAACAATATAAAGTCCAAATATGCATGGAGAACATCAAATGAAGAAGCATTATTGATTATGCACGAGTTAGAACCATTTTCAAAGCAAATAAGAACTCTGTTTCTTTTTATGACTGTCACCAATGAACCCGCCTTCACTGTTTTTGACAGTCTTTTGACTGTTTGCATATATTTTGCCTTTAGACCTGCAATGAATATGTATTTGGCCTGCACATGGATGTCAATGACAAACTGATACAAAGTATTCAACCTTCTTGAAAGGTCTTACAAGCTTGATCATACAAGATCTTCATAAAATTATGACTGCATTACAAGTTGAAATATTGTGAGTTTCTCCTTGTGGATCCTTATTTAGGTCCATTACAACAATAACCATAGAACATTAGTTACTTGAGAATCAAATACTTTCAAAACACTTCTCCAGATTACAAAATAAATTTCCAATCATTCCATTTGTTCCAAATGAGTGTTGGCAATGGAATTTCTACAAACAGTTAGCAGGAAAACAGTGACTCACTGTTTTGAATCAGATTTTCATATGGATCTTCACATCCACCCAGGTCATGAAAGGACAAGAATGGTAAGTTCACTTTGTCATTTTCAACTTAAACACTTTTCAATATATCAATGTACAATGCTATGAGAGCAAGGTACAATACAAAACTTTTAAAGAGAACCCAAGCCAAGTTGTTGCCTTCACACACTTGCCATGGGCTTACCAACTCTTATGCATTGCTAGAAAAAGAAAATAGAAGTATGGTACAGTATGTACAGGTGATCCAACAAGTTCCCTCAAAGCCATGGATGAATAAACTTCAAGGAAACTGATTGGACCATAGAGGAACCTCCATTGAGAACTCAAACCAATGCCTTAACACAACCACTCCAAGCAAAAAGTATTCAAATACCAATAAAACTCAAATACAACTACTTAAGCATTAAATGATGTTCATACACAAAGAGAAACAGTATCAGTACAGCCTGTTTATGGCATGGTACGGACTGTACTTCACAAAGTGCAGAAAACTAGTTGAAAACTCACAAAAACAAGAGCAAAAGAGTGTTTTTTTTTTCACTTTTTCCAATAAGACCAACCCATACAATGATGGGAACATGGTTTTTATACATGTGCCATCTCATTAAAGCCCTTGTACGGACAGGTACAGGCTGGAACTACCAAAACCACCAAAAATCACATTTTGACAACTTTTGACAACTTTTTGACAACTTTTTTTTTTTGACAACTTTTGTTGCTCAAAAGTTGCATTTTGACTCCCGATGACTTGGCACTCAATCTAATGACTCAAAATCATTTGGAAACACTAAATAAACATGCTCCAATGCCTTTCAAGGCTTTAAAACAACAAAAATGCAAAAATGCTCATTTTGACCCAAATTTGACAATTTTTGGCCTAGTGAGCAAAAATAAAAAATCTTGGAAACTCTTCAACAAAATGAGTTCCAAACCTTATTAAACCACTAGACAAACCTATTAAACCTACTAGAAGCATAAAATAAACACACATGCTTAATATGCAACAAAATTTTATACCTGATGGGTTTTGAGCACTCAGGTGCTCAGGTGCTCCTGCACCAAGTTGGAGGAGGAATTTTCTGATAGAGATGAGAGTGACAATATTAGGATTTGAGGAGTTGAAGACTTTGTATGATGATAATGCAGATTTTGCAGAACCTTGGAAAACATGTACAAAACCGGTTATGGTAGATAGAAGCAAATTGTTGGATTACTTCATTTAGGATGGGATATTATTCAGAGGAGTTTAGTTGTGTATACTTAAGAGTTCTATGAGGGAGAATCTGAGAAAGGAAAAGAAATAGTGGAGGATTAGCCGAACACTTTAGTGTTGACAAAATGGTAGCATTGGTGATTGAACATTACTTTTGACCTCAGATTCATAAGGATGTTAGGAAATTTGTGTAGAGCTGTAAAGTTTGTCAGATTGCAAAAGGTAGTAATCAGAATGTGAGATTGTATATGCCTTTGACAGTACCAGAGAGATCTTGGAAAGACATAAGCATGGATTTCATACTTGGATTACCTAAGACACAGAGAGGAAATGACTCTATATTTGTAATGGTGGATAGATTATCGAAGATGACTCATTTAATATCTTGTAAGAATATATCAGATGCAGTGCAAGTAGCTCACTTATTTTTCAAGGAGGTAGTGAGATTACATGGATTACCTAAGAGCATAATTTAAGACAGAGACACTAAGTTTGTTGGTTATTTTTGGAGAACACTTTGGAAGAAGATGAAGACATATTTGAAATTCAATTCTACTTTTCACCCGCAGACCGATGGACAGACAGAGGTAGTAAACTAGAGTGTGAGAAATTTGTTGAGATGCCTAGTTGGAGAAAAAACCCAAAGTTGGGATTTGATTCTTGCACAAGCAGAGTTTGCCTACAGTAATTCAGGAAACATGAGTACCAAAAGAATACCTTTTGAGATTATTACCGGAGCACACCCTAGAGGTATATCCAAATTGAGAGATATTAGTAATGAAGACAAGAGGAGTGTAGAAGTAGAAGAGTTTGTAGATCACATGACGACCTTACATATTTAGGTTAAGCAACATTTGGAGGATATGATCAAAAAATATAAGGAGAAAGTAGATGAGAAGAGGAGACATAAGGAATTTGAAGTTGACAATGAAATGATGGCGTATTTGAGAAAATAAAGATTTCCAATTGGAACCTATAACAAGTGGCAGATGAGGAAGTTTGGACCTTGCAAGTGTTGGCATTACAATAGGAAAGGAGATTGTTGGCATTTCAATAAGGATATTGAGAAGGTTGTTAAAGATCATTGATATAACTGAAGAAGGATGATTACTATCTTAATAATATTATTTTGTCATTGATGTTAAGAAATTGATTTTCTGATTCAGTATGATGTTACCATATCTTGAGAAGAATGTTTTGATGAGTATTAAGTGGTCGGTAAGTGACACAGAAAGGATGTGA
Organism: Cryptomeria japonica; assembly: GCF_030272615.1. Taxonomy (NCBI): domain Eukaryota; kingdom Viridiplantae; phylum Streptophyta; class Pinopsida; order Cupressales; family Cupressaceae; genus Cryptomeria; species Cryptomeria japonica. Next base: position 586,576,818 of record NC_081413.1, on the reverse strand, counting down.
TAATGAAGGGGAATAATAAGTTATTCAATGGGCAACTATTATCGAGCTAGACAAGGATGAGATCATGTTGTTATGATTGTTTTGATATCCTACATATGTTGTTGATTATAAGTTTAGTACTGTACTATGTCACCGAGCAAAGAACCTAGTCAGTAAACCCTAAGGTACCTAGTTGGTAAACCCTAAGGTTATCGATAACGGTTAAAGAAGGAAGGATGTCTACCGAGTGAAGTTCAGTATTTACCGAGTAACAACTGAGTTATAATAGATTGCATTGGATGGATAAACGCATTATTTAATAAAGGATGCTGATGAGCTGGAGATGAATAAGTGATTGGTATTTCGTGCATGAAGTTTGTTGAGGATCAACGACATGGAAAATACAAGAGGAAGATCTACAACACAGATTGAACTGCAATAACCTAGCACAAGTTCCAAGGTAAGGTAAAACATTTTTCAGATCGAAGGATACATTGAACCTGGTCAAGTTTGAAGATCTGATGGCTAAGATTGATCATGGGAAATGTGATCAAGAAGATTAAGCGGTTAGATATTGTTTATAAATAAAGAATTGTCAATGAACAATGTATGCGGGCAAACGCATGCACAATGATGCTATAGTAATGTTTACCAAGGACAAAAGCTTGAAGATCTGATTCAAGAACAGATTGAGAAGCCCAACAAGCCCAACAAGGGACAAGATAAGTCGTATGACAAGATTGTTTTGAGCAAATAGAATCTGCTTTAGCATTTCAGATGTGAAGTTGCAGATATATCTTATTACTGTTGTTTATTTTGTAAGTGATAGGAAATCTCTTAACCGAGTGGACTTAACAGTCTTATTTGTAAACCCTCTAGCAAGGTAACATTCTAAATGAGTGTTTGAAATCTTTTGACAAGGTCACTTCTAACAAAGTGCAAGACTCTAACAAGTCTAAGGGAAATCCTTTAACCGGGTCACATCTAGCAATGTGTTTGTAATCTTTAACAGGATAAGCTTTTAACCGATCATACTCTAGAAGGGTATATTTCTTAGTGGATCTGAAATCCCACAGTGGTTTTTTCCTATTTGGGTTTCCACGTTAAATCTGGTGTTAAATGTGTTATGATGTTTTAAGTGTATCTGTTTATGAGTTTGAATGATTTACAGTCATAGTTGCATATCTTTAAAAGCTACCAAGGTTGAATCTGTTGAATATATTGAAGATTAAGTTTTTATGATTCACCCCCCCTCTCATCTTAACTAACAGCAAGATCTTGAGGAAGTTCAGTTTTGGAAATGCATATGAAGTGGAGCTACCAGATAGTTTGAGTATTTCACCTATATTCAACATTGCAGATCTATATCAGTATCATGAATCAGAATTCAGTGACGACAGTATTGCAGACTTAGAGAAACAGTTGCCTCGGAAGGAACAAGACAAATTGAAGACATTTTGGACAGTAGGATTGGGCGTAGCACCCAAAGCAGACAATATAAGGAGTATCTTGTGAAGTGGAAGGATAGACCATTTGAAGATTCATCTTCGATTTCTCAGGCAGAGGTGGACCACCTTGGTTTTCCTTTAACCCCAACAAAGTGAGGGACTCACTTTTTCAACCACACCAAATGTCTGACGCATGAGCATCCTCGGTTCTTGGAAATCTTGCATCAACCAAACAAATTTCCTTTTCAGTTTGTTTTCTGTTTTGTAGTTTCAGCATTCCTTTCTGCATTTTCTTGCATTTGCTCATAGGATCTTACGGAGTTGGATTTTGCTTGAGGACATGATCATCTTCCTTATTCCTAAACCGCAGAGCATTTGGATCATTTTCCGACAAGTGATCGATTACGGATTTTGAGATAGTTTTCTGGCACCAGAACCACTTGGACTTATTTGCTATTGGCGAATCTTGCGAATCCTTTCCATAGCTTGCGAAGCCCAATTCGTTGATTCCAATGTTCCTTGGTGTGTGACCGACCTTCCCTGATCTGCATTTCTTCCTTTGGATTTTCTGGAGGAATCTCTTTGGTGGAGGTCGACCTATGGGTTTTACACATTTGATCTTGTTCTTTGACATTTGATCCCTCTTGGGCCGACTGGATCCCTCTAGACCATATAAATCAATGTAATTGACCATCATAATTCAATAAGATAGGAGAAAAATATTAAATTTTGTTGGCGAATTTTTCTCAGTTGCGTAAGAATTGTACGAAAATTAAGGATAATTTTTCATTCTTTTTCGGAAAAAATATTAATTTTATTGGCGAGTCTTTTTCTTTTGCATGATTTTTTTGAAAAATTAAGGCGAATATTTCTTTATTTTTTGGGAAAAATAATAATTACATTGACGATTTTGTTCATATTGCATGAAAAATGTGAAAAAATTAAGGCAAATCATTCATTATTTTTGAGGGAAAATAATAATTACATTGGCAAATGTTTTTCAATCACATAAAATTGTAGAATAATTAAGGCTAATCTTCTATTACTAATTGGAGAAAAAAACTAATATAGCAAACACATCACATCTTAGCTGTAAGTGTCCTGCATATCCGTATGAAATATTGATCGAGGATTCTCTACTATCCTTTTGCATAGAAAACTCAAAACACCGTGTGTCAGTGGAAGAAAAATACAAAGGATAACACATGTTTAATATTGAATGAGAAGCTACCAGTATTAATCTGCGTTGATGTTTGTGAGTCATGTACATATGTTAGGATTATTGGAATGAAAGCTTTACTGTGGAATGGGAGAAAAGTACATCTCACTCAGATTAATATAGTATATGGAATAATCCAAAGTATAGACCTGACCATCAATTGCCGCCACTTCACAAATCGAGAAATAGGGTCATTATTTGCATGCTGCATTTGAGAATGTAGAAGATAGAAGTTATATCATTCGCACACTGCATTTTAGAATGTAGAACACAAATATTTTCTAGAGATAAGTTTTTGGGAAGTGTTGTTGTTTTGCTTGCATAGGTTTTAAAATAAAGTGCATAGAAGGTGTAGCAGAATTCTGGCATAAGGAGATATCGCTGAAGGTTTGCAGATGCCATGAAGTAAAGAAAATTAATGACTTACCTTGTAGCCAGAGGGTTATTAAAATAGCCAAATTTAACCAGAGGGTTATTAAAAGGCTTGAGTGCAACTGTGGGCTTCGGCTATAGTTGCAAATAATTTTGATCTCTCTGACAATCGCCATGTCCCCCTTATAATGGGTAGAATGCAGAGAGAAAGCTGGGCGAAGACACAGAGATGTAGTTTTAGAGTGAATCATCCCTGCTTGATCAAAACTCTCAAAGTTCTCCCCTACCAAGAAATGCAATGAGAATCTTGTATCTTGGTATTATCTGCATCAATAACCACAAATGTGCGATAGTGACATGGCTCATAAAGCAGTTCACATTCATGGAAGCTTTCTGTGTCTCTAAACCAAAGCTTTCATGAATATTGGCTTGGAGGTTTTACGACATTGCAATACATGTTACACATTCTTGTAAAAGGCTGGTAGCTTGTTGCATTCCTTATGATTATAAAAGGAATATCAAGGTCGTAAAGAAGGATTATGTAATTTTCTCATCTCTAGGGAGAGTAGAACTAGAAACGGGGCTTTGTCTTGTCTAGTGTGTAGGATGGTTTCATGGTGAAAGAATGTACACTTTCTTTCAGTACTTTTTCAATTAGTTCATGAATAGACTACTATATTTATTATTGTTTCTAACATTGTCTTCATTTGTACTTTCAGATATTACATGAATGGTGAATCATAATATTAAGGATATTTTGATTTGTCTTGGAAATTTGATTGTCAATGTTTGATTGTGTATAGTGAATGTGGATTTCCTTCAAGGAAGGAATTACATTCTATTTGAAAATTATTGTAAGTCTGGAGTAATGTAATGGATCTATAAGAATAATTTGTGCCACTACACATGAAGTTGTGTTAATGTTAGACATTAATGCTCAAGTGACTCACTATTATGAAATTATCTGCTGCTTGTGTTTGCATTCTTGATCTCATATTCGACTCCAAGATTTGTTTCAGAAATACATCAAAATCAAATTGCAATTTCCTTTGTTTCGGAAATACATCAAAATCAAAGTCCAATTAAATGTAGAATAATTAAGGCGCATCTTTCACATTTTTTTTGGAAAATAACCCATATAGAAAGTGTACTGCATATCCATTGGAATTAGAAACGTACTTTTTAGCACATATGAAATCTTCATCTCAGATTCTAAGCGACCTTTTCGCATAGAAAACAGTCCTCCATTTTGATGAAGAGTTGCATGGGTACAGATGTTAGCTTGTTCTTGAAGAAAATATTGAATTGGTGGTTAAATGATTATAGTAGACTGATGAGTTGATCCTTTTATTAGGTGGCATGAAGAGTTGCATGCCAACATGGAGAGTTTTGATTATTTGGAAAGGCAAAAAGGTGAAAAGGAATATTTAGAACTTCTAAATTTAGAGCTTCGAGGTTTTTCATAAATTGGTAGTAGTTGAGTTGACCAAGGAGCATTATAAATATTTCCCTCTACACTTGTTCAAGAATAGTATCAGAAATATAATGCCCATATGTAGATGTTTCCTATGTGTTCATAAGATATAGTTTTAATGACACCGGGTCGAGAATATTTCAGGAAGGTTGTGTTTATAGCAGTGCAACAGATTGCTTTGTAGCTAAAGGGACTTTCAAATCGGAGGAGATAGATAAGGGGATTTTCAAAGGTCATCTGATGGCCTTTCCTTGGTTGCCTACATTTGCCCCCTCATCTCTTGAAGCCTAAGAGCGAGAGGGAGTGGGGAGGAGAAAAATGAGGATAGGGAAGAATTGGCTCTAGCAAAGAGTCTGTTTAATTAAAATTGATAACTAAATTCATACCCTTGTTCTGATTACAATACCCATCTCTGGAGCTCATCCAGTAGTTTTTGTAGAGCTCATCCACTAGTTTTTATAGTTAGAATCTTGCATATGTAAAACTACTCCTCTAGTTTTTATAGTTAAAATATTGCATCCATAAAGTTATCAACAATGCAATGGTGGCACGACTCAAGCAGTTGAATTTCAACATTATTTTATTATTCACTGTGGTCCATGATAGTTTCATGATAGTTTTAGTCATATGGTTTGATAAGTTATCCTGTTCTATTTTAGGTTTCATATTGGGAATATATCATTTCCATGCGTATAAAACAAACATATGTCAAATGAGAACATGACAGTTGTATATAGCCTAAAGCTTGCTGCATTTCTTAGTCTTATAAAAGGAATTTCAAGGCTATAATTAAAAGAATTTTTTGGAGTGAATCTTGGTCTCTTTGGGAAAGGGTATAGTAGTAGTGTCTAAATCAGAATGTGGATTCTTCCACAGTGAAGAATGTATATACTCCTTCAACAATATTAATTAGTTTATGATCTGTCATGACAATTACTATAGATATAGTTTGTAGAATGTACTTCTTGATCTCACATGAATAATAATATCAATGGTTTTGTTATTTGTCTTTGCAAATCTCTTGTGAAAGTGAAATTTTGTTTGTGGCTTTATGTACTTGTATTAAAAAATTAGAATATATATATATATATATATATATATATATATATATATATATATATATATATATATATATATATATATATCACACAAGGCAACTTATGGTAAGTGTGCATTTAATGAGACATTTATGCTTAAGCTGATCTAATGCTTTTAAATTGGGCATTGGGGTATTACCATATTTTCACATTACATGTTCGAGTTGGAAACACTGAGGTGGGAGTGATGGACATGCCAATTATGCTTAGAGCAAGGAAACCACAAACAAAATTTGTAGGTGAAGTCATAGATAAATGATTAGGGGGTGGTCTTGGTGAATGGCCACCCGTACATAATGCATGCGGTCAAGAGAGTGCTAGGGTTAGAGTTTCTGATGGCGTATCACAGGCATAGGGTCAGTTCAGACATTCCAACCTTTTTTCTTGCCATGTTGTTATATGTCAAGGTTTCTAAGGAGTGGGCGAAAAAACTCACCCAAATGGTGTTCGAGCATGCATATTTGTGCAACATTGATGCGGTCATCGACAATGTGGATGAGAACCTCCTCATTCCCCTCCCAGAAAAATATTACATTGGAAGGGTTTTTTAATTTTTGATTGTGGAAACACAAGATGCACAGTTGTTGCAGGCATGAAGGAGTGATATACTATGCAGTATCAATTTTTTCATGTATGTAGCCAAAATCAAGGAACCCAAGGAGGACGATTGGCATTGGGACTACTTGATCACTGAAGGGTTGGTAGATGAATATGAAATTGATGAGGAGGATGTGACTGAGATTGTAGGGGCGCTGGAGCTGGGGAGTGGAGAGGAATGGATTGAGGATGACAAACGCAGTGTGGAGGAAATTGCAGCAGGCGAAGCTCATGCTAACTGCGGACAAGATTGCCCGCTTATCTTAAAAGCCAAGAAAGTCAGGGAGGAAAGTGAAGTTGCAGAGGCGGCAAGGCGAACTAAGAATGTCTGCTAGCCTTAAAGTACGGTGTAGATGCTTCGTTCTGTTTTGATACTTGAATTTTGTATTGTGGGTTATGGGTTGTTATGGGTGATCATTGGAAATCCACCAGGAATGTATTTTCGGCTACAAGCCAAATACTATTGTATCTTTTTTTAAAATCTTAATATAATTTGTGTTGGCCCTACCTAGCTATTCACTTATAAAAAAAATATTCAAATGATTTATTTTGGTGAATCTTTCATTATTTTGGGGGAACCAGAATATATTATAATGGGTGTTGGCCTTGCGCAATTATTTACTATTAGGGTTTATTGGATTGTCACTTTTCTGGACCAACCAATAGGTAATATGATATTTTATTGATTTAAAGCTTCAAAAAATATTACAAAAAGATTGGAGTCATCAAATAACCTCCATTCGATCCATCTATCTATACCCGCCACCACCGAAGCCAACTCTGAAACAAACCCTAATACCCACCTTCCATACTCTTCTTGCGAGTTCTTTGCATCTCGCCTTCAACTCATCCTCTTGCCAGTGAACAAAGGGTAGTGGGTCTGCAGGCTCCACTGACCCTTCAGAAATGATGAGACCCACTCCTAGAACAATCCACTCCCAAATTGAATCCATCCCTCCTAGGTATTTTGCAACAATTAAAGTTTGCAAGGCCCTCTTCATCTTGTCTGCATCCTCTTCAAATTCTAATCCCCATGCTCTACCATCAATGTGTTGTTTGAGCTTTGTTCTATAATCAATCCGCATGATTCACCATTAATTCCACCTCTATAAGTGCAAATGAAGCACTTTTTGATTTTAAATTTATTCATTACTTGGATTTAAATACTAAATTAATTTATTCACTTGTAATATTAAACTACATTAAATTTTATCTTTAATTTTCTTTCGGCTATCCATACAATGAGTTGCAAGTGCTAGTTAATTATAAGTCTGTAATTAATTAATCAACGAACTTAATGACCGTTGGATGATCGCAGATCAACGACATAAGCTTTATTTCGACCCAAAGTTATTAAGGGCAAAGGTTTCTTAAAAAAGTCCCTGGAATAGATATAGGTCTGATCATTGTCTAATTAACTATTATAAATTGTATACTTAATTAATGAGGATGATAGATTGGGCCAACCCTTTTAGACATGTCCTTTGACCTTCAACATGCATAATCTTATTGATCCACTTAAGAAGAGCTCGACGTCAGCAGGGCCCATGTGCCATGTGTGCAGTGGGGCTGCAGAGTTAAGGTGAAAGAGTATCTTGACCTAAATGCGTAGCCACGCGAAGATCTAGACCGTTGATATCAAAGGAAGTGCACGACGGGGTAAAATATGAAAGTCATTAATTTTAATTTTTATTATATTTATATTGTAAGTGTGATTCTCACCATGGTTTTTCCCACATTGGGTTTTCCAGGTAAAAATTATGGTTTTCACATGTTTGGTGTTTTTTTTTGTTTCATCTTGCATTGATGTTTAATTTGTTAATGATAACTCATAAGTATTTGTGATTAAAGAAGTTTAGGATTCGGTTTAGACTAATTCACCCCCCTCTCAATCTTGTGGTATTTTCAACATAAAGGTTAGGTCATAATCCATAGCATCATATTCACAAGAATATGGATTAAAATCATTACATATAGGCATCATAAATACATCCATAATCGTCTATAACATCATAGTATAAAAATGTGTATATATATGTAACTATTACATAATAGGTACATACATCTATGTATGCTAAATACTGACCTATTTGTAAACCGTAAAGATCCAACCACTAACCCTAGATCTACAAACTAATTCAACAATTAACCAATAGAGAACTAAAAATAAATGCAAATAAAATGAAATAAACAAAAAATAAATTTATTCATCACTTAGATTTAAATATTAAATTAGTCAATCAACTTAATGACCGTTGGATAATTGCAGATCAATGACATAAGCTCTATTTCGGCCCGAAGTTCTGAAGGACAAAGGTTTCTTTAAAAAGTTGCCGAAATAGAGATAGGTCCGAGCATTGTTTAATAATTAATTAACTATTATAAATTGTATACTTAATTAACTCTGTCTATACTTAATTAATTTTAATCGATGACATAAGCTCTATTCCGGGCCGAAGTTGTGAAGGACACATGTTTATTCAAAAAGTTCCCAGAATAGATTTAGAGACATGGGTGAGCACTATCAGGAATGAAAGGTTTTAATAAATGAATAAATGAATGTTTTTAATAAAAGAAAGAAATAAAAAGAAACGGATTTTAACTATGGTTCTTCCCTTTTAGCAAGCTATTGAAATTAAGGGAGATAGGTGTTGTGGAGGGTGGAGATTCATCTCTGCTTCCAAGGCAGGGGATTGGTTAGCATCAACCATCCATAGTTGTTTTCCCCAGAGGTTATGCTCTGGTTCAGACTTGAGATATCATGTGGAAATGGGAGGATTGTCTAGAGAATAGGATTGGTGGAAGTCGGGCAAAGATGATCGAGCATGCGTAGGAGTTGGACAGGGGATTTAGTCAGATAAGGAATATTAGTACCACCCTGGCCTTTGCTGGTTTTGACAGTTGTATCACGAAATTGATTATGGGCAATTTGGAAGGGATGAATCTAGATTCGGTGGTGCAAGAAAGTCGTTTCAAATTCAAATTTTCGGGTAAGTTCCTAAGAGAAATACATAATAAACTTAACAATGCAAACACATAGAGATGAATTCAGAATAATATTATAACACTTCAAAAATATGATCACTTACCTTTAGGTCACTAGTAGTCGCCAATGCAATCAACTGCAATGGTTGTTCATGGTCTTAAACTTCGCTAGTGATCCGAATCGACAGCTCAGTACCGACCAAATTGTGTAGAGATAAATTGGATCTTTGACTGTATTTATACCAATCCTTATTTGGCGATTTCGGTGGGAATTTTATATGGTATACAAATATTTGGCGAATCACACTTAATTATAACACATCTTATGCAATTTTCGAGGCGATTATGGGTCGTCCAATTAATTGGTAATTATAATAGAGTTGGCGAAATTGTAGTGGATTGAGACACGCTTCTGCAAAATTCCAGGCAAATTGGGTCCTCTTGGTCAATAAATCTTTATATGGCTATTGGCGAATTATGACCATCTATTAAGACAACCTCAAAAAGTGTAGGCAAAAATATTGAATTTAGCATGTGGAAAACATAGATTCTATTAGCAAAATCTTGATAGAGATACAATTAATTACATAAAACAATGGGTGATTGGGCAATGTATTTGATGGATATTTATAAAGTCCGGGCAACATGGCCACCCCCGATCGATACAATATATTCGCCATTTTCCAGGTCGTCGATGTGAAATATTCGCCATTGGCAAATATTTGCCACTAAAGTAAACCGTGATGGAGCATGTATGTAACAGGCCAGTGAGCCGAATCTTGTAACCCAGATGTTACCGATTATCTGTAATAAGTTTTCATGATCTAATTCATTCAGTTTTGCATTGCCTCCATCATATCCTCTTGTTTCCGTTGTGTTTACTCTTGCTGCCTGGTCCAGATTGATCTCTTTGAGGTCCCTCCTAACTGGTGACTGCACCATTTGGAATGCAAGAAAGCTTTAATTTTTACACCATTTTAGTAGTTACCAAGTTATCAATGGATCCTTCATCTATAATTACCTTGAACGCTTTATCTTTAAGCTTGCATTGTGTCTAAAATACACTATTTCTCGTCCAATCAATTGTGGGGGCTGCTTTATCTCCAACTATAATGGTCCTTCTCAACATTAAATTCTCACATGTCTTTGCTTTAATTCTTCTATCAAGAATTCTTCTCCTTATTCTTTTAGGCTCATCATTGCTCTCTTTGGGTTTTAAGGACAATCTATAATTATATGGGCCTCGTTACACATTAAGCACCTCAAAGGTTTCCAACCCCCCCAAAATTATTGTCCTCATCCTCTACCTCTAAGGCAACGCCTCCCTTGGAAGTTTAGCTTCAAATTATCTTTTGGCTCTTCTTCATTAGTCGATTTAAAGAAATTCCCTCTTCCTCTATTTGAATTGCTACCATCTATTTTGTACATCACTTTGCTAAAACTATTCAAATTTTCCTTAGGTTTTAAGGCTAGTTAATAGGCTTCATCCCTAGCATTCACTTTGATCAAAGCTAATTCATTTTGGAGTTGGAATCTAATCCCAATAATTCACCTGGCTACAACATGCTCTTCATCTTCTTGCAAATAGTTTTGCTCTATAGCTTCCTTAATTCATTAGTGCGGGTATATATGAGGGAATCATTTTGTTTTAGATTTTGGGATTCTCTAATAAGCTTTTACTGCTAATCTAAAGGCATGAATCTAGCCTTCAAATGTTTGAACATCTTTGGCCATAGTTTGATTTTCTCCTTCCCTTGACTTCTCCTAATGTTTTGGAGTCTCTCCCACCATAGAGTAGCATGAAACTTCATTTTTGGTTCCGCAACCTTGTGCCTCAGTAGATCATTTTTTTCCATTCTTTCCATGTTAAAATACTTAAAAATTCTTGAATGCAATCCACGAACACGTGGAGATTTAATTCTCTTTTAAAATTAAGAACCTTAACCTTAACTGTAGTTTCCTATTTTGTGATAGCCTCGATACGTCTTTCCATGGGATTTATGGTTGCTGCTCATCATCTTTGAACTTTTTATTCTTCCTCAAAATCCCCATGAGGCAACCTAACCTCTAGGGCCCACAATCTTCTAAATACTTCATAAACTTCATTACCCCTCCATCTAGCATTCCTCCTGCTCTTACTTTCATAGGCCACATGTGCTCCCCTTTGAAACATGTTAAGTTTTTACTCTATTACCAAAAATGAATACATACCATTTTCTGAACTTGCAGATTAGAATCCAAAAAGATAAAACTGAAACAAATACAGAGAATTAAAGGCATGATAACAACCATTATATTAATAGATGAAGTACACAACAAGATACTATATTATATTCATAATCAATAAATACCAAAATAAACACATTAATAGAATCTTCGTAATAATATAGTCCAATTCTGTCCCTGTTCTATGTGTTCCCTGCATTATTTCCCATTCTAACCTTTTTTATTTTTCCCTTAGACTGGTTCCCTAATACTACAAACCGCCTCTTAAACTAACTCAACTAAAAACCAAAAATGGTTTTTTTAATAGTGGTCAACTAAAGACATGTTAAAACATAATTAGACATCCAAAAATAGTAAATCAATAGTCCTAAATAAGACTGAACTACCCCTTAATTAACAGCAGAAGTTAAACTGGTTCCAAAAAACAGTACGTTTGCATGGAACGTGCATAACACGAAAGTTAGACTCACATTACACATCGTTGATTGTTTTTAATATAGCTACAAATTTCCAAGCGGTCAATAACACGATGTATGACTGCGTTATTTTGAAACCAGAATAGCTGCGTCCTTAACTAACTGTGGAAGGGGGCTGTAAATGCTTCACATCAATATCAGAGATAATGGAGTCAAGAACCTACCAAACCCCTGACACTAATCTTTATCGACACCTTTATAAGTTCAAGAACTCATAAAAATCCCGAAACACACTTTTGCTAGAGCTTTTTTAGTTCATTAAGCCTTCAAATTCCTGAAATGCATCTTTGTCAGAATTGTCCTGCTTCTTTGAACTCTTAAACCCGGAGACTTCACTTTGTTGAACTTTTCAAGTAGTTCAACAGTTCAAGAACTTTCCGAATCTCCGACACACAAAGCGAAATGAAAAAACATTGCAACTTCACAGCCTTGCCAGTATTCCCCTTCGACGCTTGCAGAGAAATGGGAGTTTTGAAGCAGCATATATAGGGCATGAACTATTTGACAAATTACCTCGAAGTAACGCATTTCCATGGAATGTCATAATATGTGTAAAATGGATCTGTTGAAAAAGTTCTTGAACCAATTATTCTCGCGCCCTGTTGAATGGTGTTTTTAAACAATATATCGCCATTCATCAAGCCATAACAGAAGGGAGAGTGTTGCCAAACATCATAGTTGGAAATGCCCTGGTAGACATGTACGCAAAATGCCGACTCACAAGACTAGACACATGAACTGTTTGATAAAAAGTCTCAATGAGATGTCATCTGACAGTATGCAATGATAGCGAAATCTGCATAGAAAAGAGATTTGTTGAATAGCGTTAATAAACTTATAAGCAAATGCAATTGGAAACTGTAAAGCCAAATTTCACTACCTTCGCCAGCATCCTTCTTGCCAGTACCAAAAGGGGAGTTTTTGGAATATGGTCATCCATCAAAGCATAATAGAAGGGAAACTATATTTGTCACTGATGGGTTTCTTTTAACCAGTTAAGCTATCATAGCCTTTTCTATTCTGGCTCATTATTTGGAATCAAGCAGGTAATCTATATGCAAGATCTGTCAATCTCAACTGGTAAGTAGTGGTTTACTAACAAGGTGGGTTTTACTTTTAGGGATGACATACCATATATACCTAAAAGGGCGATGAATGTTTGCCCCTCTAATTACAGTGTGTACATTCCTTGTCATGATTTAACGTACACTAGAAATTCATTGAAAAATCTAGATTTGTTTTAAAACGGCATCTTGAAAGGTATTTCCCTCCACCCAAGGATCAACCATTTTGTTTGATACCTCCTAAAGAGTACACAATGTGAATCCTTTCAGTTGATTCAGTTGGAATCCTTTCAGAAAAGAATCTCCATTTCCAGAACTGAATCAACTGAATCCTTCTTATTACTGAAAGTCTGATACCATACACCTTGTTATGGTGCAAGACTCTACTTTCTTCCTTTGCCATCACCAATAATCCCCACAAGAGCATTGTCCATGTTTGAAATGATGGAAACGGTTTGCATCTCTCACAACAATTTCTCTTGCAACAATCTTGGAGATAAGCTTGGTTGCAGTGTGGCAGTCCCTACACACACGAAGGTTCTTGGCAACTCTAATAGTCGTTCCAGGGGATGTGTTTAGCAACCCAAATGCAATTGCCAACTTCTCACTGTGGTGGCAGACAAGTAATTTCTTCTCCTCTTCCTCAACATCATTCACTACAGGTGCTGTATCCGGATTATACCCTTCTGCCTTCATTTCCCAAGACAATTTCTCCAACTCTGCATAGATTTCCTCTGTTTGCGGGTGTGATCTGTCTCCCACACAAAAGGCATGCATCATTTTATGCACTTCAATCCAACTACATCCTGGTACCTTACTAATTCCTCTATCTCTCATCAATTTCCTTACCTTTTGTGCGTCACCCTGCCTACCCACTTCTGCATAGATATTCGACAGAAGAACATAAGGCGCAGTATTTTTAGGATCCAAATCAAAAAGGAGTCTTGCCACAAATTCTCCTAGAGCTATGTTGTTATACGATCTACAAGCGCCAAGCAAACATATCCATATGGCTGCATCAGGTGTTATTGGCATTTTGGTGATAAAATTTAGGGTTTTCTCAAGATAGCCAGCGCGGGCAAGAAGGTCAACCATGCACACATAATGATCGACTGTGGGTTCGATGCCATAGAAGTTCCTCATGTTGTGGAAATATTGACACCCATTGTCCACTGCACCTGCATGACTGCATGCATATAAAACACAAATGAAGCTTACGATGTCAGGATTGGTTCCAAAGTGCTCCATTAGTTCAAAAAGTTTCAGGGCATCCCTGCTATAGCCGTGCATTGCATATCCTGCAATCAGAGCATTCCATGTGGCAACATCAGGATAATCCATTTTGTCAAACAATCCTCGTGCCTTGTGTATGCTGCCACATTTTGCATACATGTCTATAAGGGCAGTTGCAACTACACCGTAAGACAAAAGCCCGCCTTCGACTATTTTTTGATGGATCTCCATCCCATGTTCCAAAGCTCCCATTTTGGCACAAGCCGGTAGGATGCTGACAAAGGTTGGGAAGTTTGGTTTTACCCCTACAAATAGCATTTGCTTAAAAATCTCCAAGGCTTTTTCAACAAGTCCATTTTGTGCATATCCTGCAATGATTGCAGTCCATGAGACTACATTTCGTTGAGGCATTTTGTTGAACAATATGTGTGATTTCTGTACGCTTCCACATTTAGCATACATATCTATCAGGGCAGTCAAGAGTACAACATCAGATAAAAATCCACGCTTGATTACCTTTTGATGGGTTTCCATACCCTGTTCCAAAGCTTCAAGTTTGGCGCATGCAGGAAGGATGCTAGAAAAGGTTGAGCAGTCTGGCTTCACACCTGTGATTTCCACTTGCTTAAACAATCCCAAGGCTTTATCAAGCATCCCATTTTGTACATAACCTACAATCATAGCATTCCATGAGATCACATTCCGTTGACGCGTTGTGTCAAAAACTACTTGTGCCTGCTGTATGCTTCCACATTTCCCATACATGTCTATCAAGGCATTAATAACCATGTTCGACAAAAATCCGTTTTTAATTACATTTTGATGGATTTTCATACCCTGTTCCAAATCTCCTTTTCTGGCACAAGCTGGAAGTATGCTAGCAAATGTTGCGAAGTTTGGTTTTACGCCTGCTAGTTGCATTTTCTTGAAAATATCCAAAGCTCTGTCAACAAACCCACTTTGTGAACATCCGGCCATGATTGCGGTCCATGAAACTACATTCGGTTGACCTATTGTGTCAAACAGTTTGTTTGCTTTCTGTATGCTTCCACATTTCGCATACATGTCTATAAGTGCGGTCACAACTACATCATCTGACAAAAACAGGCTTTCAATTATTTTTCCATGAATCTCCATACCCTGTTTCAAAGCTCCCACTTTGGCCACCGCTGGTAGGACGCTCGAAAAGCTTCCCAAGCTTGGCTTTACACCTACTGAAAGCATTTGCCTGAAAATTTCCAAGGCTTTTTCAACAAACCCAATTCGGGTATATCCAGCAACGACGGAAGTCCATGATACTACATCTCGTTCAGGCATTTTGTCAAACAGTTCGCTTGCCTGGTGTATGCATCCATATTTTATGTACATGTGTATGAGAGTATTCATCACAATAAGAGGAGATTGAAACCCACGTCTAATTATTGTTCCATGAATCTGCAAACCATGTTTCAGAGATGCGGCGTTGGCACATAGGTGGAGAATTATGGCGAACGTGAACTCATCAGGCTGAGCACCTGTTGCTTGCATTTCATGAAAGAGTGTCAATGCCTGTTGAGGAGGGCCATGCCTTGTGTAAGCGCCAATTATTGCATTCCACGAAAACATGTTTGGTTCAGTCATGTTGTCGAAAGTTTGACGAGCATCCACCAATCTTCCACATTTGTCATACATATTGATAAGTGTATTCTGCAAAAATGTATTTTTGGCAACTGGATGTCCCCTTTCACTTATCTGAGAATAGAATTGCTTACCCTCTGAAAGTGCATTCTTGTGGATGCAAACCTTCAATAATTGGGCATTTGAAGAAGAGTGGAAAGAAGGTTTGTGTGACGTGAGAAAAATGAGTATGGCATTCTTCCACCGACCCTGCCCAGAAAGTGCCGTGAGACTGAGGCAAGGAATGCCACTGTAAGCTTGATGCATTTTCGTTCTAACACATCGAGACTCTGTTTACTCTTGATGAAAAGGATTGAACTTTTAAATCTAGTGCTCCCTAGAATGGAGACTCTGTTTATTTTTTGGCTAAATGGAGAGGTGTATCAGTCTTAGAATGTATTGATAAATCATGAGGTTTAATAAGTTTTATAAATAAATTTATTTAAGTATATTTGATTGGAAGAAAACAAATTAATTTCTTTTAAGCTAATACAAAATGTGTGTCAAGGTCTTGGAGTGTCTCAACATATTATGAGATTTTTAAGTTTTAGAAGTGATTTTACAATGTATAATTTTTACATTTATTTGATTAGAAGGTATAGGTATTTTGAAGACAAATAAGAGTATATCATAAATAAGATATTGATTTTTTATTAAATTATAATTTTAGGTTGAATAAGTATGCTAGCCACTAAATTGATTTCATACATCAAATTGGTATCTCACTTACGATTACTTTAAAATTTATATTTATGTGAATTTGTGAAGCAATTTTTTTAACATAAAATAAAGATATAATACTATGCATTCACATTTAAACATTGTACAAGCTTTATTTATAATATATAACATGGTATTTTTATGAGCTAATTTTAAGTTGTTTTTTAATAATATTTTCTATTTGGTCATTTTCATAATTATTTTCTTCAATTGTAAAAGTGCATACCTAACACTCATGCACACACCACTTTGATTGAGATGTTACATATACATAGCTACAATTATTTGATATACTAACCAACTCCTACGATAACTCATTTTACTCAATTGCTACTCTACATTTTCTTGATCCTTATGCATCCACCACTCATAACATTTCCCTTTCCAAGAGTATGTTATGAGTGCAACTATGCCCCTTGGACTAGGTTTTTGATGCAAAGCATCTATCAGAAACCATAAAACCTTCAAGGGCATTATTGACCCAAAACTAATACAAGACCTTAAACTTGAATCAAGAGGCACATAAAAAGATCAACCACTCTTCTCAACTCCAAAACTCACAATCTGATCATTAAGTGACAATACAAATGATATTCATCCATTCTACAAGGCAAACACAACATAATCTTTACACAAAGATTGTCTATCAAGTACTTCCACCATACGCCACCAATCAACCCCAAATCACTTTCAAAGGTTAGATTCCATCCCTACAGACCTTCATTCAATATTTCAAATCATAACATTCACCACAACATGAGAGAAGAGATTCTTTATTGCCATGGAATACCCTAGTTCAAGGTTTCATCCTTTAAAAACTGTTTTCACAAAAATAATTACAAATTATTTAGTTCTTAACCAAATTAAGTTAAACAAAAAGCATTGGAAAGAGGATTCAGAGAAATTTCCAACACATATAGCCTTTCTTCATTATTATTCCTTATGTGACCATACCAGATGCTGCAACAAGACTGCTGCTGCCTTCACCAATCTGTTTTTCACCATGAACTATAACAAACAGTCATTAATAAATTTTAAACTACTAATCATAAAGAAAATCTCTCTGTTCAAACTTTATATTGCCTAGTTAAAAAACCTCTCACAAATTTATAGCCAAATCCAACAATTAAATCAAAATTTATGAGGATTTTTCCAAAACAGGTAACCCTTGACAAGGTTTTGACAATTTTTGAAAAAACAAACATATCTTGCCAAATACTCCACAAAAATGAATAATAAAGGATTCATCTAAAATATATTTCACTAATATATGATTAAAAAACATCTACATTTGTTGGCATTATGAGAACCGGCATGAGCCTTATATAAACTGGCATGAAGACATAATGATATTGTATGTTGTCATTGATGTCAATATGAGACATAGTGTGAACTACATGAGATAAGAGAAGAAAGAGATATCGGCATATGTGTGAACCGGTATATGCCTAAGTAAAGTGGCACATTTGTTCAAAGTGAACCGACATGCAGTTATGGGAACCGGCACATGGAAGCACTGTATGACTACCGGTTGGTAAGCGACACATTTGTTCAAAGTGAACTGGCGTGCAGTTATGGGAACCGGCACATGGAAGCACTGCATGACTACCAGTTGGTAAGGCAGCTTCCACTTCGGGGTTTCCGGTTGGAGTATCTCAAGTCTATGTGACTCAATCGGTGATCTTTGTGTGATGAGTCAGTAGTACGATGGAGGACAGATTATGTTGCCACGTAAGCTTTGTGCGCGTGAAGGATCTTGCATGAAGAAGACTATTCCTATCTACCTCGGGAATGTGCGAAGTCTGTCAAATAGTGATAACGCGTGATGGGTTATCTGCCGCCATGAAAATGGTGGATAATGGATGATGGAGAATGTCTTGAGATCGACTCAAGACTGGTGCATTCAATGCAGTATGTTTCAACGGTCAAGATCGAACCGTTTGAATTGCTCAACCTAACAGGTTTAGGGTTTAGGGTTTTTGCTACCAACCTAATGTTCCCTATAAGGTCGATGTTAGGTTTCTGTCTAAAGTTGTTGGCAAAAAGTAGTGAGTGCGTATCCAACGAAAGTGATACAAGTTTCTTGCCAGACCATAGGAGAAAAGAGATACCTGCAAAGTGTACGTGCAGAAGGAGAAGAGGAGCCTAAACGGATCTGTATTAGTATTAAGTACTATTAACATATCACTGTAATACCTGTTGATCTCTAACCACTTCAACAGTTGCAAAATCCCCTAACAGGGTAGCCTTAACCGACTTGATTCAAAATCCCTTAAATCGGGTGGTCTTAACCGGCTTGCTGTAAATCCCTTAACCGAGTAACTCGAAGCTAATGAGTTCTGAGAAGCTAGAAAAGCTTAGTAGATCCTTTCAACTATTGAGTTCTTAAAATCCTCTAACAAGGTGACCCTACCGGGTTTAACCCTTAATCGGGTATCCCTTAACCGGGTGATCCCTAATAGGATCAGTTCCTACCAGAACCTATTGTAATGTTCTTAACCGGACAAGGCTCCTAACAGAGCGGACTTCTAAAGAGTTCAAAAAGCAGCTTGTGGGTATTCATCCCCATCGTGGTTTTTCCCAGTTGGGTTTCCACGAGAAAAATATGTGTGTCATTGTAAAGCGGAAAATCAATCGAACCCTAGTTGCTCTCCCCTCTTCCAACTCCAAGGAGAGAGAAGGGAGGTTACTAGGGTTGATTGTTTTCACTTAGGGGAGACTTTACATTCAAAAGAGGGGTTGAAACCCACAAGATCCAATCCCACACAATGCAAGATTGGATTCTAAATGAGTTTCAAGGGTTAAGACAGCAAGGCTACCCTCTTTTGTAAAGAATGTGCATAGAATGATCAAGCTAGGAATACATAGAAAGTGAGAAAGATTCGCTTATAAACTGAGATAGGGATATAGGATGAAGCTGCGGACCAGGAATTAGCAGTAAAATGTCGATACGACACTGTCTTGTAAATTTGAGCAAAAGTTGACGAGACGATGGCGCCCGGCGTGCACACGGTCCTCCGAAAAATTCGCGAAACGAAGGGGGATCCGTTCGTCTCTGCACAAGGATTCCAGATCTTCAATTTCAACCGCGTACCTGCAACCTACACACAGAAAAGCGAAGACGATTGGGGGGTTAGGGATTAGGGGTTTGCCCTTAGGTCAAACCCCGGTTTTGGAATTAACCAAGAAATGAGAAATGCTGTAAATGTAAATGATTGAAATGTAAAACAAGTACTAATACCTTGTTGTAAGGATGTTTGTATCCTTATGTGCGAAGGTATAGATGTTGTTGTTTGTTGTATTGTTGTATGTTGTAATATGTGATCTCCTCTTCAATGGTTGAATCCTTGTCTTGAATGCAACACTTAGCCTTGAATGGAGACTTAGAATGATCAATTGCTTGAAGGAATGCTTGAATGCTTGAATGCTTGAATGTTTGAATATTGCTTCCGGCTTTTTTCCCATCCATCCAAATGAGAGAGGAAAATGTCGTTTATATACTTGTCAATTAGGGTTGACAGACTGATTTTTCCGACCTTAGGCCGACCAGGAAATGTTATTTTCCAATTTGCAAACAAAAAGACCCGAAGTCCCATAGGAGACCGGGCCCAAAATAGGGCCAGGGACCAGGGCGCTGGGCGCCATGGTCCTGGGGGACCAGGGCGCTGGGCACCCTGGTCCTAAAGGACCAGGGCGCTGGGCACCCTGGTCCTAAAGGACCAGGGCGCTGGGCACCCTGGTCCTAAAGGACCAGGGCGCTGGGCGCTCTGGTCCCACCTCCCGAGACAGCAGGGTGCAAGGAGGATCAGGCCAGGGTGCTGGAAAAATTCAGTTTTTGGTGTCGTGAGCAAGTTTCGGGGTCTCCATTCAGGTTCCGTGTTGCGTCGCCATCGTGAAGACCCAAATGCAGTCGAAATTGCAAGTGTCACAATTTTAGGACGCTACAGTCATGTGAAATGGTTCTGTCTTGTGATGCTTTGTTTTATCTGCTATGCACATGAAGTTTCTATGTTTTATGCTTGTCTATAAAACATATTGAACTCACTATTGTGAAGATTTGATGGTTATGTCTACTAGTTCATGCATGAGAATATTATGATAATGTGGTATTGAGCTAAGAGAAAAGCTTGGAAATTAACCGGTTCATGACTGATTGAGTTATTCTGGATGCTACCAGTTGCACTCTGTTTTATCGGTATCTCTGTTTATCAGTCATTGAGAGTGGTTGCTGTCAAACCGGTTTTGAACTATATTTGTGTCTGTACTGATTCACCCCCCCCTCTCAGTACCGGTTTGGTACTAGTGGTTCATCATTGAGTTATCAACATATAAAAAATTACTCTAAATGTGATCCTCCATGGAACTATGACAGTCACAAATTCCTTTAAACCTTATGACAGTTTGAGGGTTTGATGGATAATCTTTGTCAAATCCCCTCCAAACTGCTCTACCACCTTGATCTCGACCAAACATGGTTTTATAAACCATTTCCAACTCCTTTCTAACTAGTCTAACCACCTCATGAGCAATGGATTGGATTTTTACACTTTTGTTGCACTTTTTGGCAATGTTGCAACTTTGCAATTTTTACAATTTTTGAAAAATTGCCACTACACTTCACCCTAGCCTTCATGGACACCCCTAACATGTTATAATGGATTAAATTTGATCAATTAAAACATTTCAATTTTTTTTGGATGTTCTGCACACTTTGACCACAATTGACCCTATCGGATTAGGTCTCTTGATACAAAATGGCTCATCAAGCCTTACAACATGAATTGTTTTGATACAAATGGTCTTTTGTGACCTTGCAATCATTAATGCAACATTAAAAATAAAAAAAAATGTGGTTTTTCTTCATGATACATCTCCATGGGTAGGTGCCCCTGCACCAGTTTCACTCATAGTCTTGTTCATTCTTTTTTAAATTAAATTTACACTCTCCAAGCTAATGCTTTTCAATATCTAATTGTTACTCCATTTGCCCATGCACCCAGTACCTCAAATTAAGGGACAAATAGATTGTGCTTATAGGCATTTACTAGGCCACTAGAGAATGAAAATATTACATTAAACATTATCAAGTGTTATATACATTAGCATAAAGTATGACACACAAGAAAAAGGTATTATTTAAATGTGTATCATCTCAAAAATTTGATTGGGGAACTCATTGAGCTACTAATGCATGATAATCATCTAAAGCATTACTTTTCATAAGTAATGGAGCATTTTGGTTCGTGAGTAAATGTATTATTTGTTATATTTTCCCTTGAGTAGCCATGACCCTTATTTTTCATTATAAGGTGTTATTGTCACACTACCTTATTGTTCTGTTGTTCATGTGGCCTAATCTTGGAGAGTTCTTCTAGATTCTTGTTGTTTCAAAAAGTGACACAAGTTTCTAACTAGACCCACAATTGGGACCCTCTAAAAAACCTATAAAATTCAATTAAGACCTTGCAAATATTTCCTAATTTTATCTTGTGATGTTCTTATTTGGCTCCCCATGAGTTTATGAGGTGTTATTGTCATGCTAGCTTATTGTTGTGTTGTTCGTGTGGCCTACTCTTGGAGAGTTCTTCTAGAATCTTGTTGTTTCAAAAAGTGACACAAGTTTTCTAACTAGAGCCACAATTGGGACCCTCTAAAAAATCTATAAAATTCAATTAAGACCTTGCAAATATTCCTAATTTTATCTTTCAATGTTCTTATTTGGCTCCCCATGAGTTTTGAAGGTCAAGTGTTCAATGTGGAGTCTCTAGTGTCTGTATGTTTTTTATGTGGAGTCTCTAGTGTTTATATGTTTTTTAAGTCTCACACTTTTAGGGATTAGGAGATTGCAAGAAAAATTAGAACCTAAAGACTAGAGGTCCCAAGGTTATAGGTTCCTTGGGGACCTTAATGCCCACTCCTTGTAGTCTCTCCTTGTCTTGTCAAGCCCTAGTTACTACCTTTTCTTATTTCTTAATCATATGTCCTTTCAAGCCCTAAGTTAGGATGGACTTTAGACCAAGGGGCATAGTATTGAGGTCTCTAATCCCTATGGGGTCCATCTCTTGAGTTTATCATATCCATGTTCTCCCAAAGAATGGAACTCCAAAAGAACCCTAAACCTTTGCACCATTTCTCGATGCAAGGTTTCCCCTACTTCCAACTCTGGATTTTCCCTCTTCATCTTTTCTTCCTTACATGCTTTGGGAATGTGGGTGGATCCCAAACCTTGGCACCAATTCCTCGATGCCAATTTTGCCATATTCCTTGCTCCCCATAATTTATTTTGTCATTCTTACCCCTATTCTATTCCTAGCCTTGTTTTTAACTTCCTCCTTACCATTGGTCCTCAAAGTTTTGCCATCTTTAGTTTGCGATCCCTTCCAAGACTTGACCCCTACCCTTCCCTATTTGGAACTCCATGGTATTGATTCTCTTTCTCCCCCTATCCCTAATCAATTTCCTCTCCTAGTCTCAACTTCATCTATATTCTTCTAATGTATTATTGCTTCTTCATTCCCTCTCACTTCTTAGTTCTCAAACAATTTCCACTCTTGGCACTTAAATGCATATTCCTTAGATTCCTTCCAGATTCAAATTTTCTACCAAACACTTGAACATTCAATATATTCACACCAAGTTTCGCCACGCTCTAAAACCCCTAACAATCAATTTAACTACCTCAACCACTTTCCAATCACCATCATTACCCTTGGTTGACCCCTACAAGCTCCAAAAGGTGTTTACTCGCTAAAAACTATTATTTCAATGAATGGACATGATTTCAATGTAGATATAATGATTATTGATAATGGTAGCCCTATTGTCATCATGGGGTTGTTGGAGTTCTTCCTTCCCAGATTCACCCACATGGATCTTTGCCACACATTTTGAAGTGTCAATGACTTTGAAGACCCCACATGCCATCTCCATTGGTTCATTTTCTACTTGACATTATTAAGGGTAGAGACACATAAGAAATTGGAGACCATAAATAATAGTTCATTCTACATAACAAGCATTGGTCATCGTGTTTCCAATTTTTTTAAATTAATGTACTTTGTCTAGGGTTCAAATGATATATTTCTAGTTCTTCAAGAGATCGACAATTGTTTGAATTAATTCAAGGTTGAGTAATTGTAAAGGGTATCAATAGTTAAATGTCTCTGTGGTTATCTATGTATTTTTAGGGGAACTTGTAACACTTGTTTTAAGTTCCCTCATATCATACTTGTTGGTATTCTTGCAATGCAAATTTCATAAATGTAATAACATCTTTAAAATATTACAAGCCTTATAATAATTATTTGTGTTGCATATGGACTTCTATTATATGTTTTTAGATTAATAAGTATGTTCTACTATTTAATGCCTCTCATTAGATGCATTTTATGCTTAAATCTATTCTTGTGTGCTTTAACTCAAGTGTAATTCATTGACTTTTCCTTTAATAAATTACGACTCTATTACCCACTAAATAAACACCAATCTTTGAAAATGATGGACTCAATCACATACTTTATAAAACAAATGAATCATTCACTAGTAGTTTAAATTAATTTTGATATATATGTAGTTCATGATTTAGTAGTACAAACAAGGGGCTATCTTTTGTGAAACTTATTAGGTAAATTACTTTACAAATCATGTATACTTGCGCCTCTTGCAATGATATTAGTTATATGAGAGTTCATTTGTGTAGTTGGTTAGCTTATAGCCTAGTGACAACCTTTGGGTTTAGAAATTGCATCAAATATAATTGCTAAATTGTCATATTGTATCATCCATTAACAACCTCAATCCTATTTAGGATATCTCTAGGAATACCCTCTTAGGTTTAAGCTAATCCAAAAGTGCAAGAGAGCTCATCTAATCTCATTCATAAATCCTTAAGCCGCCATAATCTTTTGATGAGCCTTGGTTTTACCTTCCTAAAAATACCCCTTGGTCTTGAAGATAAAATGGTATTCTAGGATTTTGGAGAATGATCTTAGAACCCAACAAGTTCAAGATGGAAGATTTCCACCTTGAAATGATGTGATTCTTTACATTAAGAATATTGTACTAGAAGGGTGTTTTCAATGCATGTATGCTTATCACTTCCCCTTGTTATGCTACCTTCACCAGAATATGTATATAAGATTTTTGTCTTCTATGGAAACCTTTGTTAATGAGGTCAAGTGCAAAAATGCAAGTGTGCCTCTATACCAAGACACCATCTATCATCTTTACCACTTTTTCTTGAATTATTCCATAGACCTTGGTGTTAGTTGCCTACCTGATGAGCCCTGCCCTAACCCCACTAGAAAGGGTAAAAACAACTTTAGCTATGTGTGTGTGTGTGTGTGAGAGAGAGAGAGAGAGAGAGAGAGAGAGAGAGAGAGAGAGAGAGAGAGAGAGAGAGAGAGAGAGAGTCCTTTCTATTCCAACAGGTCTGATTCTCTAATTAATGATTTAATGTTTCCTCTTCTTTTCCTTCGATGCCTGCTTTATTATTGTTTTTTTGCAGATTTGTATTTGTGTACTGATCTCTTTGATAAATGTTCATATCATTCAAGTCTAGATTTTCTTATAATTCTGATTTAGGTCTGCTCCTAAATCTGCTTTTAATGCTTCAAATATTTTGTCCTACTCCATTGATCCTACCTTCTCAAATGAAAACTTCTCCACTTTATATCCTCCAATGTAAAGGAGAGAGAGTCATACCTCTTCTTAATGGTCACAACCTTTCACAATTATCACCCTTCGAAAGGGTCAAAACCTTTCATCATTGCTGTCCATTTGAAAGAGTCAATTCCTTATTTTCTTCTCATTAATGCTTCCTTAATTCCTTTGCTCCCTTCTTTCTTCCTTTTTCCTCCTTTTTTTAAAAATGAAGTTCTCTTCTCTCCCTCTTATATCTCATGTTTGAGGGAGTCAAAACTTTTCGTCTCATGCCTTTTGACCATTCATTAAATTAACTAAATTTAATTATATGAATCTTTATTTTTTTTCTTTTATATTTTAATTTATTATTATTATTTATTAATAAATCCTATTTCTACAAGGGGACATTGCAGTTTTCTATCATCTCCACCATGCTTTGCCTCAATCCTTCCTCGTAACAAGGAAGGAAGAAAATAAAAAAAATTGTCGATTTTTTAATCAGTTAATAGAAAAAATTGAACTTACTGGATACAATTGCAATTGACTGAAATTCAATGATTAATAATGTGCAATGCCATTTTTTTCATCTTCACTTTAAAGATTTAGTGTTTATGGGAATTGAAGAACCAAGTTTGTTGGAGCAATGATTGAATTGAATTGGTTTGATAATGTCATGCTTTGAATTTTTTACCTACATTTTGATAAATTGCTCCATCTCATCCCTTTTGCTTTGAATCTCAGAGCAGCCAGATTGTTGCGTGCACATAATATGTTATTTTGTTATTTTTCAGTTCTTTTCTATTAGTTGCATTTGAGTGATACTCTCGAATGCTAAAACCCAAGTATGTAAAAACACATGATTTCGGCTGCAGGTTTAAGTGGTTTTGAATTCTTCTAAAGGAAGAAAGTTCAGCAAAGAGAATCTGATTCTCTTTTACACACATACATAAACAAAGCGCACAAGGCTGTTACTAAGGGTTATCCTTTTGATCAGCGTTTCTAACTCCATTTTAAGCAGCAATCTCCTTAAATCACAACTTAATGATTTTAACGACTTCTTTGTTAAAAGGTATATAAATTCCCTGTATGCGTGACACATAATTCATATGCATAAATATGATTTTTCTGTGACAAAGTATTTATAGCAATATGTATGACACTTAATGAAAAAATTCATCTAATAATGGTCTATCAGTCAAATTAAAACAATCTCAAGTTTTTTTAACAAAATTATAGAAAATCTTTTACATCATCACACCCATAAAATTCTTGAAAACTTGTAACAACACTTGAAAAATATTAACAAATGATCAATAGACAAAAATATTTGTAGCCCTGTCAGCCAAACATTGCATAGACAATTTAAAAAAATATAAATCTGCAGTGCTTGGCTGATAAATTTATAATTATTCGTGCCTATGGACCAATTGAGAACACCTTTGAATGTTGTCACTAGTTTAATTCAAATAAAGTGCAAACGAGACCACAATGATTCAATAACAAAACACAGTGAAAATGAACTTTATAAATGTGATGGCTAGAAGATTAAAAAAAATTAAACTTCAAATCTTTCAAAGATGAGATACATAGAAAGGTCATCTCCATATAATGTGCCTCGCTTGCAAATCAGATTTTTCACATAATATACAAGGGATCTTGAATGTCCCAAGAGCCTATCTTGTGATTTTTCATTCCCATCCACTAATCAGGCTTGAATGGTCTTTAGCAGTCAACCTGACCAGAAGATGGTCTGATTCTTCACAAATACCCTTCATTTTCCACGACCACATACGACACAAAATCCACCTGAACAAATATGAATTTCGATTTATTTTGGTAAATATGCTTTAGGAAATAGAAGCACAGCTGACATTGAAACAGGACAAAGAAATCGATCCAAACAAAAATACAGTAGCAAATTAAAAAGGCAAGAGTTTTTAAGGTCAATGTCATTTCAGGCCACAGGCAAACCAAACACCAAATTGACTATGAAACTGATCTTGTGGCACAAGGAAACTCTTTCGATTAGATTTGCATACGGCACAAATCTTCTACGCCTGCATTTTGACATCATGACCAAGCCTGCAAGTAAGGTGGACCAAAACCACCTACTCCCAGTAAAGAATGCCCAAGAAATGCTCCTCTCACCGTTCACTTAATTGTAAGCTCTTCTCTCAACATTCCTGTTGACTGAACAGCTTTCCATCTCCTCCAAGCATTCCTTTGCTTTCACATTTTCCATCCTTTCTCTGCCTTTGCCAGCTTTTCAGCAGCTTCATGAAGAACAGACTAATGTCATGACTTATCCATGTTACAACGGAGCCAGAACAAATATCCCATCAGTATATCCACGCCATGACACTTGATGTGCTATATCATCTCATCATGTCAAAGCATGGTCTATTGCTCCAAACACCCAGAAACAGCATTTTATTGGGAACTGAAAATAAAGCATAATTCCTTCTTACCATCTGAGATCCTGCACCTTTGGATAGCGAAAACCTAAGTTTCTAGGTTCTCTTAGCATCACCAATAATCTCCACAAGAACATTGTCCGTGTTTAAAATGATGGAAACGATTAGCATCTCTCACAACAATTTCTCTTGCAACAACCTTGGATATAAACTTGGTTGCAGTATGACAGTCACCACAAACTCGAAGGTTCTTGACAACTCTGATAGTTGTTCCAGGCAACGTGTTTAATAACCCAAATGCTATTGCCAACTTCTCACTATGGTGGCAAAGAAGTATTTCCTTCTCTTCCTCTTCCACATCATTCAATATAGGTGTTATATTCGGTGTATACCCTGCTGCCTTCATCTCCCAAGACAATGTATCCAACTTTGCATAGATTTCCTGTGTTTGTGGATGTGATTTATCTCCTACACAAAAAGCATGTACACCTTTATTTACTTCAATCCAACTACATCCAGGAGTCTTTTTTATTTCTTTCTCTTTCATTAATTTCCTTATCTTTTGATGGTCACCCCACCTATTCACTTTTGCATAGATGTTTGACAGAAGCACATATGGTGCAGCATTTTTGGAATCTATTTCAAAAAGTGTTCTTGCCACAAATTCTCCTAGATCTACATTCACATGTAATCTACAAGCACCGAGCAAACACATCCACACAACCAGATCAGGTTTTATTGGCATTTTGATAATAAAGTTTAGGGTTTCTTCAAGATAGCAAGCACGGCCAAGAAGGTCCGCCATACAAACATAATGATCAGTAGTAGGTACAATGGAGTACAAATCGCTCATGTTATTGAAGTGTTTACAGCCCTCATCTACTAAACCAGCATGACTGCATGCAAATAAAACACAAAGAAAGCTTACATGGTTGGGGTTTGTTCCAGAGTGCTTCATTAGTGCAAAGAGTTTAAGGGCATCATTGCTATAGCCATGCATTGCATATCCTGCAATCATTGCATTCCATGAGATGATAGTTCGCTGAGGCATTTTGTCAAACAATTTGTATGCCTTCTGTATGGTTCCACATTTTGCATACATGTGTATAAGGGTATTTGCAACGAAAACTTCTGACAAAAGTCCTCTTTCGATGATTTTTTCATGGGTTTCCATACCCTGTTCCAAAGCGCCAACTTTGGCACACGCAGGTAGGATGCTGGCAAAGGTTACTGAGCTTGGTTTTATGCCTGCTAAAAGCATTTGCTTGAAATACTCCAAAGCATTTTCAACAAGCCCATTTTGAGCAAATCCAGCAATGACTGCAGTCCATGAGACAGCATTTCTATGAGGTATCTCATTAAAAAGCTTCAAAGCCTTGTCAAGAGCTCCAATATTGGCATATCCTGTAATCAATGCATTCCATGAAACGACATCTGGGTTATGCATTGTGTTGAACAATTTGTGTCCCTTTTCTATGTTTCCACATTTTGTGTACATGTCCAGGAGGGCAGTCACAAGTACAATATCCCACAAATGTCCGCTCTCAATTACTTTTGAGTGGACCTCCATACCCTGTTCCAAAGCTCCCATTTTAGCGCAAGATGTAAGGATGCTGGCAAAGGTTGACGAGTTTGGTTTTACGCCTGCCACTTGCATTCCATTAAACATTTCCAAAGCTTTATCAGCATGCCCATTTTGTGTGTATCCTGCAATCATTGTTGTCCATGAGATGACATTTCGGTGAAACATCTCGTCAAACAATTGGCGTGCCTTGCGTACGCTTCCACATTTTGTGTACATGTCTATCAGGGCATTGGCAACCACAATATTGAAGGGCATTCCACTTTCTGTTACTCTTTGATGGATTCCCATACCCTGTTCTACAAGTCCGATTTTAGCACAAGCGGAGACGATGCTTGAAAATGTTTCTGAGGTTGGTTTTACACCTGCTAACTGCATCTGCTTAAAAATATCCAAGGCTTTTTCCACAAACCCATTTTGTGCATATCCAGCAATGATTGAAGTCCACGAGACCACATTCGGCTGAGGCATTTCACTGAAAAGCATAAAAGCCTCGTCAAGCTCACCCTGTTTGACGTAGCCTGCAATCATCGCATTCCATGAAACGACATCTGCATTCTGCATTTTGTCAAACAATTGACGCGCATTGTGGATCCTTCCATATTTTGAATACATATCGATTAGTGTATTCATCACAATAACTTCGGATTGAAATCCACATCTGATTACCTTTCCATGGATCTGCAAACCATATTTTAGAGATGATGTGTTGGCACACACAGGGAGAACAGTGGACAAGGTGAAGTGATCAGGTTGGACGGCCGTTCGTTGCATTTGGTGAAACAGTTTGAAAGCCTGTTGAGGACACCCATGATTTCGGTAAGCCGCAATTATCACATTCCATGAAAAAACGTCTGGCTCGCACATGTTGTCAAAAACATGGCGAGCGTCCATAACGCTTCCGCACTTGTCAAACATGTTGATAAGTTTAGTTTGTATAAGAGGATGTGTGGCAAATGCATGCCCACTGTCATTGATGTGGGAGCTTATTTTCTTACCCTCTGAAAGGGCTTTCTTATCTATGCAGCTCTGCAATAGATGAATATATGTGGAAGCCTGTACAGGAGTATTGTTTGTAGTAATAACAATGTTTATTGCATCCTTCAAGCGACCTTCTGCACAGAGTGCTCTCAGGTTTTGATTGAGATTGGTTATAGATGACATCGCATGAACATGCAATGCCATTCATTTCACCACCTAATGAAACTTCGTAATCTGTTTCTGATTTCGTAAATGTGCTACTGGAGTATTATTATCGAGAGGACATCAAAATGTTCATAAATAAAAATTCATTTTTGAAATAATTTGACATGCAAATGACGGATAATGGATTTGTATTTTTGATATTTAGTATTTTAGCGGAACATTATTTTACAGTGATTCTTTTCTATTATAAAATATCTCTTGACATATTTTACATATATTTTTTAAATATAGATATACTAGTTAATATCTTTATATGAATAGTTAAAAATTAGTATATATCTATATTTAAAAAATATAAGTAATTCGTCTTGACCTTGGAATTTAGAACTACTTGATTTTATTGATTGTTCCCTTTTAAATATTATGACACTCTTCCACTATCATTTGAATGTAACAGTTTTATATAGTTGGAGACAAGTGGCGAGGGTTCTAATTTATTTGGAGTAATAAAATAACACCTCCACAAAAACCAAAAGATGACATATTTCATGCATTTCCCCATCATTTGCATGTCAAATTGTTTCAAAAATTAATTTTCTGTTTATTGTAGATTCCTCTCGACATAATAAAATTACTACCTCTGGTGGCTGGCCTTGAGTGGCTAGCTTTTCATTAGGAGTGGTGGTGGGTGGCCTAATTCTTCTAAGAGCTTTTTTCTTTTGGATTTGGTCATTTATCTAAGACTGAAGATAAAGAAGAGGGAGAGACGAACGCTTATGAAGGATGGTCCTTACCTGAGGTCACCTTGGACTCCATTGACGTATTGCTCTTGCTGCATAAGTTGGTGTTGGTTTTGTTTTGTTCAGGCTTTGCCTTTATGACTGTTACTTTGTTTAGTTGTTTTCTTGCTTTCTAGGCTCTGCCCATTTTACTCTGTTTCTGCTTTTTGGGCTCTTTGTGACTTGGAGGGGTGATCGCATGTCCCCCTATATTTTTTTGTGGATATGTGCATTTATTCTTAATCTAATATAGATATTTATGCATGTATTCATCAACACACACACACACACACAAACAATCCATAAATTGTAAATATATTATAAAATTTTAATTTATATTAAATTATATATATATATATATATATATATATATATATATGTTTATATACATATATGTGTATGTGTGTGTGTGTGTGTGTATATATAAAGTCTATATATATATATATATATATATATATAAAGTCCATGGGGAACTTACACAATGCAATGACATCTATAAATCATATATGGAATATTATATGTTTAGTAGAAAACACAACAAGTTATCTAAGGCTTTACTCAAACATCTTTCTTTAGGTGGCTTTTTTTGTTTTTGCGACTTCAAGTCTTATGCAAGAAGAATATAGTGGTCATGGATCAACTTCAACAAATCAAAGAGCAATTGTTACAATTTTAATTAGATAACAACATTTTTCAAAGTGAAGTTGTTCAATTTATGAAATGAATGTTTCTATGAACATTCTACTGGTTATTTTGTTTTTATGGTTAGGTTGGATTTTCTTTTCTTTCAGCCACCTAATGATAGCTCCTATTCATTGTAAAGTGCTTTAATTCAATAGAAAAAAATATTACACAAACTTCATGTACTTAATATATACAACTTAATATACATAAAAAATAAAATATAATTATAATTGATCATTTTCAATCATACAATTCATATAATACTTTTAATATGGTGTAATGTTACATGCTATTAGGTGCCACTATTACAGAACTAGATTTATAATAAATATTGATGGTAGAATAAATTTGATTGGTGTACTTTAAATGTTTTGATTTTATAAAGGGAGAGTTAAAATTAGATGCTATCATGTGATTATAATTGATGGCCTTATTATGGTACATGCCATTTACTTATGTTGTTTGACACCTTATTGCATGTGGCCCCAAACATACAAGTTCTTTTATATATTATTAGACTATTGATCCAAAAATGTCCACTAAAGCATGAATGCAAAGTATATATCTATCACAATTCATGCTGGATAAGGTAGGGAGTAAATTATGAACTCTTCAAATACCATTGAGAAGATTTATGTCTCAAATGGATAAGAAGAGTAAGGCTGACTATAAACTTCAAGTATCGTCATCACATCTTGTGACTCGCATGGAATATGTTGTGGCATCCATTATGAAGGGTTTATATGACTACATATTGTCATTGTCGCACACATTCTCTCTCTCTCTCTCTCTCTCTCTCTCTCTCTCTCTCTCTCTCTCTCTCTCTCTATATATATATATATATATATATATATATATATATATATATATATATATATATATATATATATATATATCATTCATTGATATGAAAACTATTCAATAGTTCAAGGATGTAAAATATTTTTACTAATAAAAGATGTTAATGATATGCATTATTTTAATCATTTGCATAATCTGACTAGACTAGACCTCTCTTTGTGAAGCACTTGAGAATGGAGTGCATCATTAGCATCAATTATAGAATCTTTATCATTGAGGTGTAGAGCTATGTTGATCGAAGTATTTATAGTATTCATCAATCAACATTGCATTGAGATGCACATTAGCATGATGGATCTTTACAAAGATAGATGACCCTATCACTTAGAACTAGCATGGAATGGAGGAAATCAGGTGCATGACAATGTTGAATTTAAGTCACATATTTCACTTTAAATTTAACTTAGGTATTCAAAGAAATATAATATTATTTTAACTCATACATTGTTGTGATTGGATACAATGACTTTCCCATATAGGTCATCCCCCAATGTGTTTTTTTATTTTATTTTGCTAGGCACACATGCTAACCAAGGTACTAGTACAACTCCATCGATCCAATTGGATTTACCAAGATCTAAATTGTATGAAAGTTTGATGATAGATATTAACCTACAATCTTTCACTATTTCACATTCACATAGAGGTGGGTTACTCTTACATATGGTGTGGGATACTAGATTAGCTTGTGATGCTAATTATCAATAACCTATATCACCACCCATAATGATTATGTTAACCTATCACATCCCCATGAAAGGATCCCACACAAATCCTATTGAGCAAAGAACAATGGATTTAAAAATTACAGTAAAAATAGGGCATCAGAGATGAAATGGCTATCCAACTAGCAAAATAGCCCATTTGCTCTTTTATAAAAATTGTCATTTGCTCTTTGTAGCAGCCATTATGTCGGATGCATAGACATCACCCATTAGAATATGAAGATGTGGCATGGGCATGTGCACCTAGTAAGAAAATGGGGTTTCGTGCACCATGCTATTATGGAGGAATGACACCCCCTCTCTCTTATCATTCTTTAATTTTATCTATAAGAAATGCACAAAAAGGATTTGTGAAAAAGTCATTAGAAATTTGTAAGAAAACATAGTTAGTAGGTGTAAAAGTCAAACTTTGTGTAAAGCGGAAAATCGCGAGCGAACCCTAAGCGTTCCCCCCACCACTCCGAGGAGAGGGGAAGGAGGATCACTAAGGTTGATGGTTTTCACTTAGGGGAGACTTTACATTCAAAAGAGGGGTTGAAACCCATAAGATCCAATCCCACACAATGCAAGATTGGATTCTAAATGAGTTTCAAGGGTTAAAACAACAAGGCTACCCTCTTTTGTAAAGAATGTAGATAGAAGGATTAAGCTAAGAATGCATGAAAAGTGAGAAAGATTCACTTATAAATAGAGATAGGAATATAGGATGAAGCTGCGGACCTGGAATTAGTAGTAAAATGTCGAGACGACGCTGTCCTGCAAATTTGAGCGAAAGTTGACGGGACGATGGCGCCCGGCGTGCACACGGTCCTCCAAAAAATCCGCGAAACGAAGGGGGATCTGTTCGTCTCGGCACAAGGATTCCAGATCTTCAATTACAACTGCATACTTGCAACCTACACACAGAAAAGCGAAGACGATTGGGGGGTTAGGGATTAGGGGTTTGCCCTTAGGTCAAACCCCAGTTTTGGAATTAACCAAGAAATGAGAAATGCTGTAAATGTAAATGATTGTAATGTAAACAAGTACTGATACCTTGTTGTAAGAATGTTTGTATTCTTACACGCGAAGGTGTAAATGTTTGTTGTATGTGATCTCCTCTTCAATGGTTGAATCCTTGTCTTGAATGCAACACTTAGCCTTGAATGGAGACTTAGAATGATCAATTGCTTGAAGGAATGCTTGAATGCTTGAATGCTTGAATGTTTGAATATTGCTTTCGTGTCTTTTTTTTTCCATCTTCTCAAAATGGGAGAGAAAATGTAGTTTATATACTTGCCAATTAGGGTTGATAGACTGATTTTTCCGACCTTAGGCCGACCAGGAAACAATATTTTCCAATTTGCAAACTTAAAGACCTGAAGCCCCATAAGAGACTAGGCCCAAAATAGGGCTAGGGACCAGGGCGCTGGGCGCCATGGTCCTGGGGGACCAGGGGGCTGGGCGCCCGAGTCCTGAAGGACCAGGGTGCTGGGCGCCATGGTCCCACCTCCAGGGACAGCAGGGTGCGAGGAGGATCAGGCCAGGGTGCTGAAAAAATGCAGTTTTTGAAGTCATGAACAAGTTTCGGGGTCTCCATTCAGGTTCAGTGTTGCGTCGCCATCATGAAGACCCAAATGCAGTTGAAATTGCAAGTGTCACAATTTTAGGACACTACATTTAGCCCCCACTTTAGCGGGAGTATAAGCGTACGCTCATACTTTCGGTAAAGTACAAGGAAACAACATTGAAAGACTTTCACCACGTCAAGGAGGCAAGACACACCAAGCCCCCAGGGGACTAAGGATCTTACGACTTCGATTGACAAAGTAAAAGGGAAGATCACGAGGGAGAACCATGACTGTCAGTAGTAAGGTTCCCTCACTATGAGTCATGCAAGAAAAATACCAAAAATTTTCAAGGCAAAGCTAAGTTCGCCAAGAAATTTTCAAGTATCCTGAAGGGATAGACGGGGTGTATGCCCCCTACGTTAAAGCAATCGCACATGCCTCAACGGGGGTGATTGCTTTAAGGTAGTGATACACATAAGAAATGAGAAGGGAAACGAGCACGTTATCACAAAGATTTAGCCCCCAAGTGTGAGATAAACCCAAGGATAATAGACACAAAACACAAAGCACGAGGTGACTTCGCTTTCCTCGGGGTCAGTATGATGTCTGATAATTGATGTATATCATATGTATGTATGCATAATTGTTCTTCATTCCCCAATCAAGGAAGGTCACCTAGAAGAAGGGAACACGTGTCTTTTGAGTCAACATGAGAGAGACCAAAAGAGATCTCAATGCTTTGCATTGTCCTCAAGTAGACAACACTAAGGACAACAAATAGAAGAATGAGAATAACACATAGAAGAAGTAACAAAAGAAAGAGAGGAGGAGAGAATCTGCTATGCTAATGAAACTAGTCTAGCACGTCATCCACCCCCCGATTTTGCTAATCAATATTTCGGGAAGGCAGGAAACACGCTAGAGGAGGAACATTCAACACAGCAGATGGAGCTATCACAAGATCCAAACAAGGGCTATGTTCATGTTCCAAGCCACGTTGTTCTTGTCTAGGAGCTAGGATAAGTGCTTTAGAAAATTCGTTAGATAAATGGTTATCAACATCAACATATTCATATTCACTATCAGAAGTAAGAGAAGTAACATTTTCATCTATATCATCATCAAGATTTATAAAAATAGGATCTTTAACTCGCACAGGATCAAAACCATCATGCATCTTATGTTTAGGAGATTTTGGAGAAAATGGAATAATGCTTGTTGAACGTGTTTTTGGGGATTGCAAAGTTTGAGAAGCAGCTGCCTGAGCTCTAAGATGACACTTCCGTTGGCGTTCACGTGCAGAACGATTTCGTCTAGTCTTAGTAGGAAGTAGAGAAGATTGAGGAGGAGGAATGTTCTCATCCTTATCACTTGGGTGTTTAGGTTGTGCTCTCTAAGGCTGGATAATAGGAGAAGAGGAAGGTCTCTTCTCTCTATAAAAGGAAGGAGGAACTGCTCCATATAAAGGAGGAATATTTGGTTTAGGAAGGAGACCAAGTCCATCATGACGAGGAGGTATAGGTCTACCTTTAGAAAGTTTGTTAGACATAGTCACATCCATAGGAATGGGTTGGGAATCTTCTTGAGGAAAGACATTAGTTTTATCTTTCAAAGGAAAAACTTCCTTCTCAAGAACGATAGGGATATCAAGTTTGGGTGTTCTAGGTTCACTTAGAGATAGGATCATATCTGTTTTCCACTTTTGATAAGATTTGAAAAGATGATCACTTCGCGGAGGAAGAGATTGGAATTGTTTAGGCCAAAAATAATCAATAGGAACGCTAGAAGTTCTTTCAACTGGTTTAAAGAGACTATGATTGACAGTAACAACTTCACCATTATGGGGAAATTTCAAACATTTATGAATAGGAGAAGCAATAGCTTTCATGGAAGATAGCCAAGGATAGCCTAGCTTCACACGAAATTGTTCGGATGAAGGAATAATAGCAAAGTTCACATCAAGGGATTTGTTATGGACCTCAATAGGTAATGTAATAGAACCAGTTGCAGGAGAAGAAAATGCATCAAATAATTTCACAACCACATCTGTTTTGTCATAGATCACTTGATTCAATTGCAAAGTAAAAAGAAATTCTTCAGTAATAACATTAACCATGCACGAAGG
The DNA here is from genome assembly GCF_030272615.1 of Cryptomeria japonica. Taxonomy (NCBI): domain Eukaryota; kingdom Viridiplantae; phylum Streptophyta; class Pinopsida; order Cupressales; family Cupressaceae; genus Cryptomeria; species Cryptomeria japonica. The sequence goes on along the minus strand of NC_081413.1, from coordinate 586,539,763 downwards.
GTCAATAAGCACTCCATGGCAAGGTGTATTCTTGACTTTTGCAACTATGTATAAAGGACCATCAAGTGCCCTGATAGTTTCACTAGAATCAAATGTGATGGAAGGTTCTTTAGGGTTTTCTTGCTGCTCTACAAAGTTAATCACATTCGAAATCATAGACACAAGACCATCAGATGAGAAAGAGGAATCATTAGTCTCAATCACATTGGAGGTATGAGAAGGTAATGGATCAGTAAAAATCTTAAGATTTTGGTTAGGAAGAGCTACAGATGTGTTGCCTTTATCATTCACTCCTGAAACAGAGATAGTATTATTATCAATCAAATCTTGAATTTTACGCTTTAAAGCAAAACATTTTTCAGTATCATGCCCAGGTTGACGATGAAATTGACAAAAAGATTTGTTATCAAAATAGGGTGAATTAATCTTTGCAAGATCAATTTGCTTTACAGGAGGGAGAATAAGCACATTTTGTTCCAATAACTTATTCATAATACTATGCAATGATTCATTCAAAGGAGTAAACTTTCTTTCTTTCTTGAAAAACTTAGAAATAGGAGGCACACCTGATGCTGCATTCACATTGTTGTTGATGATGTTTTCATTGAACTTAATAGACTCTCTGTTCGGTTTAAACTTCCCAAATGGTTGTTGACTACTATCACCCTTATCACTCGGAGCCATAGGATTTGCTTGTTCCATTTGACTCACAGTCAGTTGATAATTGTGAAAAGTTGCACACAACTATTGGAAAGAAGTAAACTCAGAAAATAGAAGTTTTTCTCTGATATCTTTTTGTAAATTAGAAATAAAGATTCTTTGAATATCATTGTCAGGCACTGGAAAAGAAATTTGAGCATACAAATGCTTATATCTACCAATGAAATCAGTAACTTTTTCTTTAACACCTTGTTTACAATGCATTAAATCAATCAAAGTTACTTTAGGACTTATATTGTTTTGAAATTGTTGAATAAAAGCATTTGCAAGTTGTTCGAAAGAAGTAATAGAATAAGAAGGCAACGAGCAATACCATTGTAGGGCTTTGTCTCTTAATGTCCTAGTAAACAGTTTTGCAAGCAATCTTTGGTCATAAGCAAAATCGGTACATATTGTTTGAAAAGTCTTAACATGTGTTAGAGGATCACCTTTACCATTATAAAGCTCCAAATGCAGGATTTCAACATGTTTAGGAGGGATAGCTCGAACAATGTCAAGAGAAAGTGGGCTCGCAACATCAAATGTGGGCACACTAAACTTAGATTGATTCATAGAGGCAATTTGTTGTTGTAAAGAAGAGATAGTTTGTGGAAGATTGCTAATGGTTGCTTCAGTTGAAGAATTCATATTAGATGTTGTAGCATCCTAAAATTGCGACACTTGCAATTTCGACTGCATTTCGGTCTTCACGATGGCGATGCAACACGGAACCTGAATGGAGACCCCGAAACCTGTTTATGACACTAAAAACTGCATTTTCTTGCACCCTGGCCTGATCCTCCTTTGCACCCTGCTGTCCCGGGAGGTGGGACCAGAGCGCCCAGCGCCCTGGTCCTTCAAGACCAGGGCGCCCAGCGCCTTGGTCCCCCAGGACCATGGCGCCCAGCGCCCTGGTCCCTGGCCCTATTTTGGGCCCAGTCTCCTATGGGACTTCGGGTCTTTTTGTTTGCAAATTGGAAAATTATCTTTCCTTGTCGGCCTAAGGTCAGAAAAATTAGTCTATCAGCCCTAATTAACAAGTATATAAACTACATTTTCATCTCCCATTGGGGTAGAGAGAGAAAGAAGAAGATGAACATATGTGGAAACGATACTCAAGCATTCAAGCATTCAAACATTCCTTCAAGCAATTGATCATTCCAAGTCTCCATTCAAGGCTAAGTGTTGCATTCAAGACAAGGATTCAACCATTGAAGAGGAGATCACTTACTACATACTACTACAACATACAACAAACAACAACATCTATACCTTCGCACATAAGGATACAAACATCTTTACAACAAGGTATTAGTACTTGTTTTACATTACAAACATTTACATTTACAGCATTTCTCATTTCTTGGTTAATTCCAAAACCGGGGTTTGACCTAAGGGCAAACCCCTAATCCCTAACCCCCCAATCGTCTTCGCTTTTCTGTGTGTAGGTTGCAGGTACGCGGCTGAAATTGAAGATCTGGAATCCTTGTGCAGAGACGAACAGATCCCCCTTCGTTTCGCGGATTTTTCGGAGGACCGTGTGCACGCCGGGCGCCATCGTCCCGTCAACTTTCGTTCAAATTTGTAGGACAACACCGTATCGACATTTTACTGCTAATTCCAGGTCCGCAACTTCATCCTATATCTCTATCTCAGTTTATAAGCGAATCTTTCTCACTTTCTATGCATTCCTAGCTTGATTCTTCTATCAACATTTTTTACAAAAGAGGGTAGCCTTGCTGTCTTAACCCTTGAAACTCATTTAGAATCCAATCTTGCATTGTGTGGGATTGGATCTTGTGGGTTTCAACCCCTCTTTTGAATGTAAAGTCTCCCCTAAGTGAAAACCATCAACCCTAGTGACCTCCCTTCTCTCTCCTTGGAGTTGGAAGAGGGGAGAGTAATTAGGGTTCGATCATTTTCCGCTTTACATTTTGGTGAACCTGACGTGAACATCCTTTCTAATTATTCATGGCTAGATCTGAAAATTTTATTCCTTGATTACATTTCCATGTTTGATCTTTTGCAAAATTTTAGAGGTTAATTGCATAAAAACCCTAAATTTTCTTTTTAGTAATTAAGCTTGCGAAATGTTTAATTATTAATGCTTGTTTCAGATCTGCCCTTCTATTACAAATTATCAATTCATGTTTGTGCTTTAATTTTGAAAATTAAGTGGTTAAGTGTCAAAACCCTAATTTTTAAAACCCTCTTGATTCAACCTTTGTCTGACAATTTCACTGATCAAAACATCTCCAAATCAGCTGTAACTTTGGATTCCGCAATAAAATCACAATATCTTTCATCCCTGAAAATTTGGAAAAAAGTTGCAAGGACCGTGTGCACTCCGAGCGCCATCGTCCCTGACATTTTTTCTAAAATTTCGAGAGCTAGATCTTACTGTATTTTTCTGCTAAAATCCAAAATTTTGGTTGATTTTATCAATTATAACACTTTCAAAATTACAGTCAAAGTTGGTCTTGTGATTGCTTGGATTAAGGCTCCTAATCATTCAAAAATTGTTGAAACTGAAATTCATGTCAAAATTGTGTTTCTTACTGTCCTAAATCTGAAAAGTGTGTTTGCATTCATTCGAAATTTCAGTGCTTTATTCAAATTCTTGCAATTTGTGACTTTTGAAATTAAGTGCTTAATTACAACAACTTCGATTTCCGCTTTCAAAATTGAATTTTGCGTGAAATTGAGTCAACTTTTGAATTTCAAAACTTGCATTGCTTTTGACATTCCCTCTAAAATCATAAAATTCAAAATTTCAGTTTCCCTCTCTTTTTCAAAATTCAAATTTTGCATTTTTCGACAATCTGGGTACGGTTCAATTTCGAGATTGCAACTTTAATTTGGCCTATCTACAGACCGTAAAATCACTCAATTTTTTCAGATTAGCTTTAAAATCATCATAACTTTCATCCCTGCAAATTTCAAAAAAAAGTTGCAAGGACCGTGTGCACTCCGAGTGCCACGGTCCCAGACATTTTTTCTGAAATTTCGGGAGACTGTCGTGATTGTATTTAACAGTTTAAATCTAGAAGATTGGCTGATTTTACTGAAAATTGCTACCTCTAAAATTCAAAATCTTCTCTCCCTCTCTAGTGCATGAGTTTTACAACAATAAGCCCTACTTACACTATTCCCATTAGACGAAGCCGTAGAATTAAGTCTTTTCGAGGTTTAACTACCGAGGAGATGGAACCTAATTTGAATAGCCTTTTTAATGAGGACATGGGTAATTCCTCTAATCCTCCTAATGATGAAGAAGCTCTCCATGAGGTTTCTGTAGAATAACTTTTGAAATTGGATAACCAATTTGACTATTTTCGACAATGGATGTCTCAAGAATACCCCGATAGTCAAGCTCTTCCTTTAATTGAGGGTCTAAAACGTATGGTTCAAAGTGATAAGAATGGAATTGATATTTTGCGTGGTATTGCACACATTGTGGATTCGAATGTGATGCCTATGAAGAGTTGTGCCGAAACTTTAGGTTATACACAACCTCCTACTCAAGTCAATCATTCTATTCCTTTGACAACTTCTATTGCTAGCATACCTACCTTTACATCAAACATAATGACTACTTCTATACAAGACATTCCCCCTATGATTACTAGTCATGGGGGCAATCCTTCTTCTTCAATTAACCCTCTTCCTTCATTTAATCCGACTTCTTCATTCATTCCTTCAATGAGTGTTCCTATTATATCCCCACAAATGAACATGACGCAAGGGGGCAATTCATTCAACCATTCCATTCCTCCTTGTAGTGTTCCTCCTGTCCAATCATCTCCTATGACTAATTATCATAGTGTCCCGCCACCTTACTCTCTACCTTCTTTCAATAATATAACACCTCCATCTCAATTTAACACATCTAATATGAATTCTTCGACCGAAGCGACCATTAACAATCTTGCACAAACTGTCTCTTCTTTATAGCAACAAATTGCCTCTATGAATCAATCTAAGTTTAGTGTGCCCACATTTGATGTTGCGAGCCCACTTTCTCTTGACATTGTTCGAGCTATCCCTCCTAAACATGTTGAAATCCCGCATTTGGAGCTTTATAATGGTAAAGGAGATCCTCTAACACATGTTAAGACTTTTCAAACAATATGTACCGATTTTGCTTATGATCAAAGGTTGCTTGCAAAACTGTTTACTAGAACATTAAGAGACAAAGCCCTACAATGGTATTGCTCGTTGCCTTCTTATTCTATTACTTCTTTCGAACAACTTGCAAATGCTTTCATTCAACAATTTCAAAACAATATAAGTCCTAAAGTTACTTTGATTGATTTAATGCATTGTAAACAAGGTGTTAAAGAAAAAGTGACTGATTTCATTGGTAGATATAAGCATTTGTATGCTCAAATTTCTTTTCCAGTGCCTAACAATGATATTCAAAGAATCTTTATTTCTAATTTACAAAAAGATATTCGAGACAAACTTCTGTTTTCTGAGTTTACTTCTTTCCACTAGTTGTGTGCAACTCTTCACAATTATCAAGTGACTGTGAGTCAAATGGAACAATCACATCCTATGGCTCCGAGTGATAAGGGTGATAGCAGTCAACAACCATTTGGAAAGTTTAAACCGAACAGAGATTCCATCAAATTCAATGAAAACATCATCAACAACAATGTGAATGCAGCATCAGGTGTGCCTCCTATTTCTAAGTTTTTCAAGAAAGAAAGAAAGTATACTCCTTTGAATGAATCATTGCATAGTATTATGAATAAGTTATTGGAACAAAATGTCCTTACTCTTCCTCCTATAAGGCAAATTGATCCTACAAAGATTAATTCACCCTATTTTGATAACAAATCTTTTTGTCAATTTCATCGTCAACCTGGGCATGATACTGAAAAATGTTTTTCTTTAAAGGGTAAAATTCAAGATTTGATTGATAATAATACTATCTCTGTTTCTGGAGTGAATGATAAAGGCAACACATCTGTACCTCCTCCTAACCAAAATCTTCAGATTTTTACTGATCCATTACCTTCTCATACCTCTAGTGCGATTGAGACTAATGATTCCTCTATCTCATCTGATGGTCTTGTGTCTATGACTCCGAATGTGATTAACTTTGTAGAGCAGCAAGAAAACCCTAAAGAACCTTCCATCACATTTGATTCTAGTGAAACTATCAGGGCACCTGATGGTCCTTTATACATAGTTGCAAAAGTCAAGAATACACCTTGTCGTGGAGTGCTTATTGATCCTTCGTGCATGGTTAATGTTATTACTGAAGAATTTCTTTTTACTTTGCAATTGAATCAAGTGATCTATGAAAAAACAGATGTGGTTGTGAAATTATTTGATGCATTTTCTTCTCCTGCAATTGGTTCTATTACATTACCTATTGAAGTTCATAACAAATCCCTTGATGTGAACTTTGCTATTATTCCTTCATCCGAACAATTTCGTGTGAAGCTTGGCTATCCTTGGCTATCTTCCATGAAAGCTATTGCTTCTCCTTTTCATAAGTGTTTGAAATTTCCCCATAATGGTGAAGTTGTTACTGTCAATCATAGTCTCTTTAAACCAGCTGAAAGAACTTCTAGTGTTCCTATTGATTATTTTTGGCCTAAACAATTCCAATCTCTTCCTCCGCGAAGTGATCATCTTTTCAAATCTTATCAAAAGTGGAAAATAGATATGATCCTATCTCTAAGTGAACCTAGATCACCCAAACTTGATATTCCTATCGTTCTTGAGAAGGAAATTCTTCCTTTGAAAGATAAAACTAATGTCTTTCGTCAAGAAGATTCCCAACCCATCCCTATGGATGTAACTATGTCTATGTCTAACAAACTTTCTAAAGGTAGACCTATACCTCCTCGTCATGATGGACTTGGTCTCCTTCCTAAACCAAATATTCCTCCTTTATATGGAGCAGTTCCTCCTCCTTCTTTTTATAGAGAGAAGAGACCTTCTTCTTCTCCTATTATCCAGCCTAAGAGACCACAACCTAAACACCCAAGTGATAAGGATGAGAACATTCCTCCTCCTCAATCTTCTCCACTTCCTACTAAGACTAGACAAAATCATTCTGCACGTGAACGCCGACGAAAGCATCGTCTTAGGGCTCAAGCAGCTGCTTCTCAAACTTTGCAATCTCCAAAAACACCTTCAACAAGCATTATCCCATTTTCTCCTCAATCAGAAATTGAGCCAAAATCTCCTAAACATAAGATGCATGATGGTCTTGATCCTGTGCGTGTTAAAGATCCTATTTTTATAAATCTTGATGATGATATAGATGAAAATGTTATTTATGATGAAAATGCTACTTCTCTTGCTTCTGATAGTGAATATGAACTTGTTGATATTGATAACCATTTATCTAGCGAATTTTCTAAAGCACTTATCCTAGCTCCTAGACAAGAACAATGTGGCTTGGAACATGAACATAGCCCTTGTTTGGATCTTGTGATAGCTCCATCTGCTGTGTTGGATGTTCCTCCTCTAGCGTGTTCCCTGCCTTCCTAAAACATTGATCAGCAAGATCGGGGGGTAGATGATGTGCTAGACTAGTTTCATTAGCATAGCAGATTCTCTCCTCCTCTCTTTTGTTACTTCTTCTATGTGTTATTCTCATTCTTCTATTCATTGTCCTTAGTGTTGTCTACTTGAGGACTATACAAAGCATTGAGATCTCTTTTGGTCTCTCTCATGTTGACTCAAAAGACACATGTGTTCCCTTCTTCTAGGTGACTTTCCTTGATTGGGGAATGAAGAACAATTATGCATACATACATATGATATATCATACAACATACTGACCTCGAGGAAAGCGAAGTCACCTCGTGCTTTGTGTTTTGTGTCTATTATCCTTGGGTTTATCTCACACTTGGGGGCTAAATCTTTGTGATAACGTGCTCCTTTCCTTTCTCATTTCTTATGTGTATCACTACCTTAAAGCAATCACCCCCGTTGAGGTGTGTGCAATAGCTTTAACGTAGGGGGGCATACACCCTGTCTATCCCTTCAGGATACTTGAAAATTTCTTGGCGAACTTAGCTTTGCCTTGAAAATTTTCGGTATTTCTCTTGCATGACTCATAGTGAGGGAACCTTACTACTGACAGTCATGGTTCTCCCTCGTGATCTTCCCTTTTACTTTGTCAATCGAAGTCGTAAGATCCTTAGTCCACTGGGGGCTTGGTGTATCTTGCCTCCTTGACGTGGTGAAAGTCTTTCAATGACGTTTCCTTGTACTTTACCGGAAGTATGAGCATACATACTCCCGCTAAAGTGGGGGCTAAATGTAGTGTCCTAAAATTGCGACACTTGCAATTTCGACTGCATTTCGGTCTTCACGATGGCGACGCAACACGGAACCTGAATGGAGACCTCGAAACCTGTTTATGACACTAAAAACTGCATTTTCTTGCACCTTGGCCTGATCCTCCTTTGCACCCTGCTGTCTCGGGAGGTGGGACCAGAGCGTCCAGTGCCCTGATCCCCCAGGACCATGGTGCCCAGTGCCCTGGTCCTTCAGGACCAGGGCGCCCAGCGCCCTGTTCCCCCAGGACCATGGCGCCCAGCGCCCTGGTCCCTGGCCCTATTTTGGGCCCGATCTCCTATGGGACTTCGGGTCTTTTTGTTTGCAAATTGGAAAATTATCTTTCCTTATCGGCCCAAGGTCGGAAAAATCAGTCTATCAGCCCTAATTAACAAGTATATAAACTACATTTTCATCTCCCATTGGGGTAGAGAGAGAAAGAAGAAGATGAACATATGTGGAAACGATACTCAAGCATTCACGCATTCAAACATTCCTTCAAGCAATTGATCATTCCAAGTCTCCATTCAAGGCTAAGTGTTGCATTCAAGACAAGGATTCAACCATTGAAGAGGAGATCAGTTACTACATACTACTACAACATACAACAAACAACAACATCTATACCTTCGCACATAAGGATACAAACATCCTTACAACAAGGTATTAGTACTTGTTTTACATTACAGACATTTACATTTACAGCATTTCTCATTTCTTGGTTAATTCCAAAACCGGGGTTTGACCTAAGGGCAAACCCCTAATCCCTAACCCCCCAATCATCTTCGCTTTTCTATGTGTAGGTTGCAGGTACGCGGCTGAAATTGAAGATCTGGAATCCTTGTGCAGAGACGAACAGATCCCCCTTCGTTTCGTGGATTTTTCGGAGGACCGTGTGCACGCCGGGCGCCATCGTCCCGTCAACTTTCGCTCAAATTTGTAGGACAGCGCCGTATCGACATTTTATTGCTAATTCCAGGTCCGCAGCTTCATCCTATATCCCTATCTCAGTTTATAAGTGAATCTTTCTCACTTTCTATGCATTCCTAGCTTAATCTTTCTATCCACATTTTTTACAAAAGAGGGTAGCCTTGCTGTCTTAACCCTTGAAACTCATTTAGAATCCAATCTTGCATTGTGTGGGATTGGATCTTGTGGGTTTCAACCCCTCTTTTGAATGTAAAGTCTCCCCTAAGTGAAAATCGTCAACCCTAGTGACCTCCCTTCTCTCTCCTTGGAGTTGGAAGAGGGGAGAGCAACTAGGGTTCGATCATTTTCCGCTTTACAGATGTGTTAGATTGTGATGGAGGTATTATGTTATTGAAAGAAGGTATTGATTGAGAGTAAGGTGGCGGGACGCTATGATAGTTAGTCATAGGAGATGATTGGAAAAGAGGAGCACTACAAGGAGGAATGGAATGGTTAAATGAATTGCCCCCTTGCGTCATGTTCATTTGTGGAGATGTAATAGGGACACTCATTGAAGGAATGAATGAAGAAGTAGGATTGAATGAAGGAAGAGGGTTAATTGAAGAAGAAGGATTGCCCCCATGACTGGTGATCATAGGCGGAATGTCTTGTATAGAAGTAGCCATTATGTTTGATATAAAAGTAGGTATACTAGCAATAGAAGTTGTTAAAGGAATAGAATGACTAACTTGAGTGGGAGGTTGTGTATAACCTAAAGTTTCAGCACAACTCTTCAAAGGCATCACATTCGAATCCACAATGTGTGCAATACCACGTAAAATATCAATTCCATTCTTATCACTTTGAACCATACATTTTAGACCCTCAATTAATGAAAGAGCTTGACTATCAGGATATTCTTGAGACATCCATTGCTGAAAATCATCAAATTGGTTATCCAATTTCGCAAGTTGTTCTACAGAAACCTCATGGAGAGCTTCTTCATCATTAGGAGGATTAGAGGAATTACCTATGGCCTCATTAAAAAGGCTATTCAAACTAGGTTCCATCTCCTCGGTAATTAAACCTTGGAAAGACTTAATTCTAAGGCTTCGTGTAACGGGAATAGTGTAAGTAGGGCTTATTGTTGTAAAACTCATGCACTAGAGAGGGAGAGAAGATTTTGAATTTAGAGGTAGCAAATTTCAATAAAATCAGCCAATCTCCTAGATTTAAGCTGTTAAATGCAATCACGACAATCTCCCAAAATTTTAGAAAAAATATCAGGGACCGTGGCACTTGGGGTGCACACGGTCCTCGCAACTTTTTTCAAAATTTTCAGGGATGAAAGTTATGATGATTTTAAAGCTAATCTGAAAAAATTGAGTGATTTTATGATCTGTGGATAGGCCAAATTAAAGTTGCAATCTCAAAATTGAAGCCTACCAAGATTGTTGAAAAATGCAAAAATTTGAATTTTGAAAAAGAGAGGGAAACTAAAATTTTGAATTTTATGATTTTAGAGGGAATACTAAGAGCAATGCAAGCTTTGAAATTTAAAAGTTGACTCAATTTCACACAAAATTCAATTTTGAAAGCGGAAATCAAAGTTGGTGTAATTAAACACTTAATTTCAAAAGTCACAAATTGCAAGAATTTGAATAAAGCACTGAAATTTTGAATGAATGCCAACACACTTTTCAGATTTAGGACAGTAAGAACACAATTTCGACACAAAATTTCAATTTCAACAATTTTTGAATGATGAGAAGCCTTAATCCAAGCAATCACTAGACCAACTTTGACTGTAATTTTGAAAGTGTTAGGATTGATAAAATCAGCCAAAATTCTGGATTTTAGTAGAAAAATACAATAAGATCTAGCTCCCGAAATTTTGGAAAAAATGTCGGGGACGATGGGGCTCGGAGTGCACACGATCCTCGCAACTTTTTTCCAAATTTTCAGGGATGAAAGATATTATGATTTTATTGCGGAATCCAAAGTTACAGTTGATTTGGAGATGTTTTGATCAGTGAAATTGTCGGTCAAAGGTTGAATCAAGAGGGTTTTAAAAATTAGGGTTTTGACACTTAACCACTTAATTTTCAGAATTAAAGCACAAATATGAATTGATGATTTGTAATAGAAGGGTAGATCTGAAACAAGCATTAACAATTAAACATTTCACAAGCTCAATTACTAAAAAGAAAATTTAGGGTTTTTATGCAATTAACCTCTAAAATTTGCAAAAGATCAAACATGGAAATGTAATCAAGGCATCCAATTTTCAAATCTAACCATGAATAATCAGAAAGGATGTTCACGTCGGGTTCACCAAAATGTAAAGCGGAAAATCGCGAGCGAACCCTAAGCGTTCCCCCCACCACTCCGAGGAGAGGGGAAGGAGGATCACTAGGGTTGATGGTTTTCACTTAGGGGAGACTTTACATTCAAAAGAGGGGTTGAAACCCATAAGATCCAATCCCACACAATGTAAGATTGGATTCTAAATGAGTTTCAAGGGTTAAGACAGCAAGGCTACCCTCTTTTGTAAAGAATGTAGATAGAAGGATTAAGCTAAGAATGCATGAAAAGTGAGAAAGATTCACTTATAATCAGAGATAGGAATATAGGATGAAGCTACGGACTTGGAATTAGCAGTAAAATGTCGAGATGACGCTGTCCTGCAAATTTGAGTGAAAGTTGACGGGACGATGGCACCCGGCGTGCACACGGTCCTCCGAAAAATCCGCGAAACGAAGGGGGATCTTTTCGTCTTGGCACAAGGATTCCAGATCTTCAATTACAGCTGCGTACCTGCAACCTACACACAGAAAAGCGAAGATGATTGGGGGGTTAGGGATTAGGGGTTTGCCCTTAGGTCAAACCCCAGTTTTGGAATTAACCAAGAAATGAGAAATGCTGTAAATGTAAATGATTGTAATGTAAACAAGTACTGATACCTTGTTGTAAGAATGTTTGTATTCTTACACGCGAAGGTGTAAATGTTGTTGTATGTTGTATGTTGTATGTGATCTCCTCTTCAATGGTTGAATCCTTGTCTTGAATGCAACACTTAGCCTTGAATGGAGACTTAGAATGATCAATTGCTTGAAGGAATGCTTGAATGCTTGAATGCTTGAATGTTTGAATATTGCTTCTGTGTCTTTTTTTTTCCATCTTCGCAAAATGGGAGAGAAAATGTAGTTTATATACTTACCAATTAGGGTTGATAGACTGATTTTTCTGACCTTAGGCCGACCAGGAAACAATGTTTTCCAATTTGCAAACTTAAAGACCTGAAGCCCCATAAGAGACTAGGCCCAAAATAGGGCCAGGGACCAAGGCACTAGGCGCCATGGTCCTGGGGGACCAGGGCGCTAGGCGCCATGGTCCCACCTCCAGGGATAGCAGGGTGCGAGGAGGATCAGGCCAGGGTGCTAAAAAAATGCAGTTTTTGAAGTCATGAACAAGTTTTGGGGTCTCCATTCAGGTTCAGTGTTGCATCGCCATCGTGAAGACCCAAATGCAGTCGAAATTGCAAGTGTCACAATTTTAGGACGCTACACTTTGTAACCTTGGTCAATGTTCTCCATTCCTATGCCATAGCGAGAGCTTAAGAACAAGCTATGGATATCCATCAAAGTAGACTGGATGGAATAATTTGGTTAAATGATATATAAAGAGCATAGGTATGTAGAGAGGAGAGAGAATAAGGGAAATGTAGAAAAGGATTGATCATATCCTCTAAAGAATATTCAACATCCAAGGAAGATAAAATTTAGTGTTGCCTTCTGTGCAATAATTGAATTTCCATTTCCACTCCTTTTTTCAATGAATTTCATTAGAATGATTTTAGTTGATTACTTCCAAGTGTTAAGAAGGGATGTGTGTAATTTGATGGATTTGTGCCAAGATTTATATATGGTTTGTGAGATAGGTGAAGGTCATAAGATTGATTCAATTTGCTAATTTGAGGATTCTTTTTCAAGGCCATAAGTAATGGTAAATTATTTCCAAATTCTTGGAATGGTATTGTGAGCAATAAATAAGATCTTTGAAGAATGGTGCATGGCAGTGTGTGTGTTTCCAAGTGGGGAATGTTTAAGCTTCAATATGAGTGTTGTGTAAATGTCCCTTGGATGCATATGTTAGCATGTTTGTTTGTGTTATAGTTCCCTCCTACACCTTTAAGGTTGTTCATGCAATGAATATAATGCCCCAACTTTTATACTAGAACATTAGCAAATAAAGAATAGACCAATAATTTTTTTGAAACAAAATTGGTAAAACATATTGCACAACAATCCAAAATGCATAAATTGTCACATGCAACCTATTCTTACATATTTGGTGTATTTTGAAACAAAATTGGTAAAACATATTACACAACAATCCAAAATGCATAAATTGTCACATGCAACTTATTCTTACATATCTGACATGTAACCCAAGAAAAACAAGAGAACAAAAGTAGAAGACTTAACTCTACCTTGGTTCAAGCTACCAAGGATGAGATGTAAAATTAGGTGTAGAAGATAGACAATAATTCCAAATCCATTGGTACACTCTTCTAACATCTCTAATAACTCACCCTCCAAAACTACTAGGCTACAACAACCATAAGAACTAGAATTACCATTTTGGGCTTTAGAGGGAATTTTCTTGTAGGTTGGGATTCAGGGTCCAATGTGGAATTGGAACTTATTTTTGAGTCCCAATTATTATCTAGCCTTTTCCCTTTTTCTTATATATCAAAATTATTGGCAGTATCAATGAAGGAAAATTGAGAGGGGAGGGGGGTGAATCAATTTTCACCGGATCTACAAACTTAACCACAAATACAGATTTGATAAATTGCAATAATGAAAAAGATAATCGAATTGATAACACAACACCAAAATTTTGACGTGGAAAACCTAGTTAAGGGAAAAATCACTATGGGAACCTACCTACAATCAGATGATATTCTGCAGTAGTATGTGAAAATATAACAATGGGGAATGCACAGTGCCTAGAGTTCACTGCTCAAATACAATGACTCGGAAGGCTACAACCCTCAGGGAAGTATTACTGACTTACAACAAGATTCAGACTACAATCCGAAAGGAATGAACTGAAAGAATAACATCTCCAAATGCCCGATGACAGTTTCGGTTAAGCACAATTGTTCGCTCTGCAATACCAATCTCTGCTCAATACATCACACTAAAAGGTGAATCCTTGTTCACACACATACTACCCTCTGATAATGCATAATTAACCACAACAACTAAAATACATGACTATGTCCCCTATTTATACAATTCATCAACCTTGACAACAAGGTCAGCTAAACCCTCAACTCACAATTACAAAATTACATCACACGATACAAAGATAGACAACCAGACCAATATAATTATTTACATGACATAACATGGACCTAATTCAAATTCCCAAACACTCAACTCCACCGGAAATCACACCAAGATCAACTGCAACATGCTACACCACCATAAATACTGCATAACATGAAAATCATCACTGGTTTAGCAAAATCACCAAAAACTCGCACAACGATCAATGCAGATCATCAGGAAAAATAGGAAACGATTAGGAAACACAAACAAGCACGTTAGAATCATAAAAAATAGCTACACCAACACCGCTTATCAAATACTCATCGTTCAACATTTGAAGCTTAGGAACACTCAAACAACAACAATTGTCACGAAGAAAAGATAACTTGCAGAGAACCAAATCACGAACCATCTGAAATGAAGATAGATAGGATCATCCAAATGATATCCCAAAAAATCAGCTCAAGATCTTATCACATCAAAATATACTAGAGGAAATACTGAACTCTACAAAGCACCAACACAACAAAACAAAACAGCAAAACTGGATCATATGATATGATCAATTAATCTTCCTGGATCACCAAGACCAGTACAGATGAATATAATGATATTAGAAATACTCTATACACCAAACCAAGATCCCAATAAACCAATCAACAATCAACGGAGCAGGAATAAGTTGATATCAATGACAACAACATATCCTAGTAGCAACAATATCCAACAAAAATAGACCCAAACACCATGAGCCCCAAGCCCTTGCTCAAGCTTGGGACTTGTTCCAAGTTTAATTTTTTACATGATTTTCAAGTCTCACAACAACACCAAACACTCCTTTGTGGACCTTGAGTTTTCATGTAAACCTAGGACTTGTTTCCATGTTCATGGTTCTTCCCACCCTCTATGATCTATGATGCAACATTAAGTTCAAATACTTTCTCATGGGTCTTATATGTACACTAGGACTTGTAACCTTTCTTTTGAGTTGTCAATTTGACCTAGTCTCCACACTTTTCCATCAAACCATATAACACTTTTCACCATGTGGAATATGGGACTTCGAGTGCACTTAGGAATTAACCACATGTTCCAAGTCCATCTTGAATTTCATTATCTACTATGTGACTTCACAGAGTAGCACTCAAACTTAAACCTAGAATTAGACAATGTCTAAAGTTTTAAGTCTACTATGACTCTTGCGGGAAAACAACATGAAAATATTGAAGGGTAGGGTACATAATAACTCATAGATATAGAAAATTTCAAGTTCCATGTCTTAGTTTTAACCTAACACTTAGTTTTACTAGGAAAACAAAAAATAAACTCTAAGGCAAGGAAACCAACAAGGGATATCTTTTTCGCTGAATGGTTCATAATTTCCTCAATTTATGAGCTATTTAAAAATGATCTAGGGAAAATGCTCAAGTGATCATGGACACCACCCTAGTCACATGAGAGACTTCCAAAGAGAACAAATCCCAAGGAAAAAGTATAAATGCAACAATTTCATTTTTAACACAAGGGAAAAGACTACATGGAAAACATGAGAAAATTGAAATGAAATGTCATGCTCATTCAACACCAATATCAAGAATGATAGAAAATAAAAATAGAATATTCAACTATTATAATGATATATTTTCACTCATTAAATTCCTTAATCAAAATGTGGTAGGAGTGCTAGGGATTTGAGGGAGAAGATACTTAAGGGACTAAAGATAGACAAAGAATGAAGAAAGGAAAGAAAATGAGAAATATCATTAAATAGAAATAGGTAGTGGAACAAACTACTCCCAAAATAGAAAAATATTACACCAAACTACTATATATCAAAGAAACAATTATATATATATATATATATATATATATATATATATATATATATATATATATATATATATATATATATATATATATATATATATATATATATATATATATATATATATATATATATATATATATATATATATATATATATATATATATATATATATATATATATATATATATATATACTGGAGTATGGTTGGAGAAAGAATGGAAGAAGGTATACTTGATGGAGCTCTATCACTTTGTTGGTACCTTAAGTATTGATGCATTTAAATGGCATACAAAGATAATCCTTACATAATAAATAATGGATTATGTTGAAAGAATAATTCTTAAATATAAATTGTAATATGTATAGGTCCCATCAAAAAGTGCCAATAAGATGAGGGAAATATTATAAAAGAAAGTGGAGATAATAAGATAATTTTACCAAAGATTCAAGGGAGATGTTAGGAAACTAGAATAACCACTTATTAAAAATAGAGAATTGAATGCATAATTTTTGGACTGTTACCTAAGGTTGTAGAATTAGTAGATGGAAAAATTAATAATACTTATATATAATTTATCTATTTAGCTTCTATAATTGAAGCTCAACCTTGGAGAAGGAAAAATGAGAGTGAGGACATAGAAAATTGAAAATTAGAATTGAAATTGATGCTCTGCAAAAAGGACAAGGTTAGGATAAACAAACACAAGACAAGAAAAAAAAGAAATCAATTGTTAGATGTTAGTGTTAGAAATCACCAATTAAAAACTATCCTAAGCAAGCATATCAAAAGAGATACCAAAAGCATGGGAGAATATTTAACTAGGAAAGTAAATATGATGAGGCATCTCCAAATGCCTCCTAACATGCTCTTAGCTCCTTCTCCCTTGTTCCTCTCCTCTCCAAGTTCCAAACTAGTGTATCTCTCAACAACTTTTTGCACTATGGATGCTTATGAAGGTTTGAGATTTAAGTATTTGCTCTAAATGTGAATAAAAAACTAATACTAGATGCTATTGATACTAAAATGAGTTATTTTAAGCCAAAGTGACAAGATATTAGTGATTTATGCTAAATGCTCTTTAAAATTCTCTATAACTTAGATGCATACAAGTTTTTAGGATCTGGATTATGAAGAAATGAGCTCTATTTATAGGAAAAATGGAGCAATGGAGGGTTGAGATTGAGTAATCTCAACAAGGGTCGGGATTGAATGCTATTCAATCCATGTGAAGGCTTTCAAACCAATCCCAAGGTGGCAAGTGTCCATATGAGATAGGTTGAGAGGAGATGGAATAAGCATTAAATGCTTGACATGACCTGAGAGTTAACTTGGGAGTTAAGGTCAAGGTTAGGTTGAATGAATAAAATCTTTATTCAAAGAATAAAGCTTTTATCCAATGGATAAACTCTTGTACAAAGGCAAAAGGGATAACCATGGTCAAAGCAATAAATGCTTGAGGAGACACATGAGTGCAAGTTGAAATAACCATAAATGGTTATGTAAGAGCCATAAGTGGTTTAGAAGACTTTTAGAGGTTAAATTGTTGAACACACAAAGCATTTAATGCTTTTCAAAGACTTTGGAGTCTTTGAGAAGTGACTTAAAGTTGCTTAGGAATGTGACAATAATTAGGGGATGGATTAGGCGAATTAGGAAGGGTTTAGAAGAATCTAGAAGGGGGGTTTAGGATTGCAAGTGGATTTGGTGGGTGAGGGAAAATAGGATTTTAATTAAAATAAAATTAATTTATTTCAATTTGTGGTTGCAAGTTGCATTTGTAGGAAAATGCAAGTGGGGGGTGGTTATGATTTAAATAAATGTTTTATTTAATTTATTTAAAAGAGGAAAAAGGGATTAAATGAAATAAATATGATTTATTCATTTGATTTTGTGAATTTGGTATAATGAAATAATTGAAATAAATTGAATAATTTATTTAATTAATAGGAGAATGTTTGAAGATGAATTAATTAAATATTAATTTAATTAACTGATGGCTAGTGGGTTTTTAATCAAATAAATAGGAAATATATATATATATATATATATTTTTTCAATAAAAGTGGCATAGCCACTAAAATTTATTATATTATTTTTAAAATGATTATACAATGGGTTCAAAAAAGGCATACCGGCAGGAAAGAACCTGTAAGAAAACCTCTAGTTGTCGCCTTTAGAAAAGAAACTATACTACCCTTACAAAATAGGAGGGTCCTGATGACCCGAAATCTCACCCATACCCATATAGATGCCCTATGTACATAGACCCCATAGGGCATATATCTCAACTGATTAAAAAACTTAGTTGGTTACAAAAAGTGGGTCTGAATGCCAAAAAGTTTACAACAAGAAGAACCAGGAGCCCATCAACTGATAACAGTAGCAAGATATAAAATGAAGAGGAGCATGCTGAGATACGAAGAAGTGAAACCAAGGAGGACCGAAACTGGAATAGACCAGAAATCTCCAACTCCATAGAATTGAGAAAATGAGAACTATCCAAAATCCATCTCATAAACAACCTGCAAAAAATATGAGATATTTGCAAAAGGTGGGAACAGTTAGTCCAAAAACCAATTACTCGAGCTTTTCTTTAGAGGAGAAGGTCAAGCATCCTGAGGGACCAATGGCTATATAGGGATCACAGGGAGAGGAGTCGCAAATGAAGCAAAACAGAAATTAATTAGAGCATGAAGACCAACTAACACTTCCCATGCTTTGACCAAAACCTAGGGAGATATAAAACCAGACAAACTTTCCACAGATTTTAGAGCTTCATCAATAGTGTCACAAATCAAGCCCATTCTAATATCAAAGAGCAAATGCCCATAGTGCCCATCTTCCAAAAGATTTTGAATAGAAAGAAAGCCCCCATAAGGAAGAGTACCCATATAAAAAATATAACTATCCAAAGCTGACCCAAGATGATGCATGTCAAGCATTGGAGGTACCACAAATTTTGATGCAATGAGCTGGACCTGAGTCTTATCCCACAGAAGATCATAACATATAGTAAAAAAACAAGACAAAACTTCTGAAAAAGAGATAAAAGAAGGAGAGAGCAACCAACGATTACCCACCACCCTGTGAATTTTAGACTCCAACTCCAGATTATGCAAAACAAAAACTCTCGCAAGCTTCTCAAAAACATAACCATAGTTGTCAACAATGTCTTCCTCAGGAGTAGTTACTATAACACGATAAGTCGAAAGAATAAAAGACATGAGGATTATTTACCTTTCCCTCAGAGAGAAGAATTCCTTAAGATACCGTCGATGCAGGTAAACAAAGACATTTTGCAACAGAGTTAATATATAGCCAAAAGAAAACTAAATTAATTGGCCACCATACACTGTAATGAATGTCATCCATGTGAGAAGCCAAGAAAAAACATGCCGAGAAATGCATCCCGATCGATCAAATAAAAACAAAGGTCTATGATAATGTAGCCACCTTTCATAATAATGAACGATCCGCTCGTGAAAAAACAAGTCTCCAAAAAATCATTGTAAGAGATGCATCTCGGGTGAGCCACAAAATCATTAAACCTCATAATCACCTCTCTGAGAAGTACCATACTATCTTTACTGAGGCCGATAAACAGTACAATAGTAATCATTATATTGAAAGCCAAGGCATGTCACAATTAATTAATTAAACTGGACAGATTTATGTGACTACAGAAATAATTGAAGATAAAATAGGAGGTATTAGAAAAAGTGGAGGACCATAAGGAAATAACACCACTTCATAATATAAAAAATCGTGTACTTAATCATTTCAGTGAGGGACATTTATAAAATGAATTCCTTGTATTGGAAGATAGTGTACATTTAACATAAAGAGTAAAGATTTCTTAACCTCCTAAGAGGTGGAAAAGTGATTATCATGGAATTTTTAGACAATTGGACAAGCATGAAATGAATAATTTCCCATTATCAATTTTCTAACTTCAAGATATGGACATAAACTTTGGTGCAACCTTGTGTTTAAGAATAATGAGCAAATTGATATGTATGGAAATGAGATATTAGGCCTATGGATGGAAACTAAGATCTCAAATATCCATTATATAACATTGGAACACACATAGGTTCATCTAAGTCCTAATAAGATAACTAGACACTTGGGTTTTATGTTGCTTTTGTTGCAATGGATTTGAGATTGTAAAGTGTGTGTTTAAGATCTAGGTTTAATGATATGAAAATGATAACTTGTAGCAATAGCTGTAAATTACAAATAAAAAACCAACACAATAGTTCAGATCTTGAAAGAGGACACAAAAAGGAACTTGAGATTATAAAATGAGCTTGAAAGTATTAAATTGGTGTGTTGAGCATCACAATCCAAGGTGGTCTATATTGACAGAAAAGGAGCAAAAATGTAGTTAGGAGGTGTTGTAGGTATGTCTACCTAAAATCTAGCCAAAAAGTGTTGGACACATGAGTTGGGCAC
Source organism: Cryptomeria japonica (assembly GCF_030272615.1). Lineage (NCBI taxonomy): Eukaryota > Viridiplantae > Streptophyta > Pinopsida > Cupressales > Cupressaceae > Cryptomeria > Cryptomeria japonica. The sequence goes on along the minus strand of NC_081413.1, from coordinate 586,519,221 downwards.
TCTAGTCCAGGGGTTTCACTTGTTCAAAATTTGGGGTTGCATGTCATTGTCTACTTTGCTTGTCTATAATACTTTTTTTTTACTAAACCTGGACACACTCAAAATAAGGAAGAATGATTGTGATGTATAGGGGCTTGCCTAAGTCAAACCTCGTGGTGGTGTTCCTACCTCCACAATGACTATGATTGATGTAAAAGAGAGCTTGGCATACATAGGACAAAGGCTAAATAATGATGAAAATGCTGAAATTAAATGATTATATCTTAGGTATGAAACCCTCTCATGGATGTTCACATAAAGGTGGTGATGCAAAGCTCTTTAGAAAAGTCCTACAAGTGGTAATGCAATAATATGATAAACATATCAAAAAATTGAAATCATATTTGAATGTTGGATGTTGTAGTATATTTATTCTTGATTGCTCTTTATTGAATTGAATTTGAGAATTCTTTCTCTTAGAACCTTAGACCTTTTGAATGATAGAATAAGTGTTATATATAGGGTGCACGGTGTGTTTTTTAATAAAAAACCAACATAAAATGGTCAAGTACCAAAATCAAGACCCATTTTGAAAATGTGAAGGTTGACACTTGCATTGGCTATAATTTTGGGAGATTTTGGTTGTACTTTGGAGTTGGGCACACTGATCCCACCAAAATAGGTTCAATGCAGATCACATAGATCACTTAGAGATGTCCGCCTAGGGTCAATTCAATCTCCTTGGGCTTGGAGACTCCCTGCAAACCAACACCAAAATATTATGGTACAATGGGACCTCTAACATTTTCCCATAGGTTGTATGGTCCTCTGGTGAAAATGTCAAATTATGGGCATTTTTACAGTAAAACCTTGGGTGCTAGTAGGGTTTGTGACCAGTTCGGATAGGTTTTGATGGATATCTACAAACCGATTGTTAAAAGACTTAAAAATTCATTCAAATGAAAGGTAAGAGACATCCCTAACTCATACAATTGGGTTTAGGCATCCACCAATGCATATAGGTTAGAAATAAACATCAAACATACAAATTTTTAGGAAACTCCAAGTATATTGTGTTACTCCAAAACTCCAAAACATCACCAATTTCAATGACTTCAACAAAAAACCTGGAATCGATCCAAGTGGGCCTAATATAGTCTCCCTAATGGTTTCCAACCACTTTTCAACTTTGGAACCATTGGAGGATTAGTTACCCCTTTTTACAACATTTTGCAATGACAACCAAAGTTGTCAACTTGCAACTTTCCAATTTGGCGACTCCAAGGCATATTCAACCTACTCCAAGGGTTGTTATAATGTTTCTAAGACCAATATTTATTTCCTGACTCATACCTAGACTCCTACTGAACCACATGGTCATTTGTCCATGGTGGCTTATAAAATGCAACCATGACAATACCTTACATCAATTGGGTTTTAGTGACTCACAAACCTATCAACCTACTACATATGATGTCAATGTGAAAAGGTCATTACATTTTCACCTAATGGGTGATATTAGACTCTTCAAGCTTCGTTTGTGTCTTTGGGTGCTCCTGCACTAGGAGCATTATGGGGATGCATCTTTCTAGGGGGGGCTTTCATGCCTATTTATTTTACTGGATTGGTGTTGTGCCTACTCTCAGGGGGAGAAATGGTGTGTGTAGTGTTGTTGTGACCTTTGTCCTTGATGGAAAAGGGGGGGAGATTGAGTAAGTTCTGGCAAAGAGAGATATTGAGTAGGTTTGATATGTTGGGAGAGATTGAGATTGAGCTTGAGATTGAGATTGAGAGTGTAGAAATGTGATGTATATTTTTGGAGAGATATTGAGCAGTATTATTGAGGTGTAGGTGTCATTAAGTGTTGCCACCAACGACAAAGGGGGAGATTTTTGAAAGTATGTGTTGATGTGTTGTTGTGGTTGTCATTGATGTCAAACTTGTTGTTTCAGGTTGGTCTAGAATGTTTGTGGTATAGAATTAACATCCTGTTGTGTTGTTGATGCTGCAGTTGTTATATTGATTACTCCAGAAGTGTTTGGGTCCAAAATCTCTTGTTGGTGTTGAGTGTTGTTGGTGTCTTCAAAGGATATAGTTTTGGTACCATGGATATGATGGTTATGTGGTCTGGACACATCTTTGGGTTCATCGGGTGTTGTGGCATTTATCATTGTTGGTTGTGAGATTCTATGTACAACCTATCCTATGATTTGTGAAAGCATGTTTGATATGTTATGGGTCTCATCGTAGTGTTTGGAGATCTAGATTTGAGTTATTTACATTGGAGAGTATGTTCTTAATCATTATTTTCTTATATGTATGTGTACTATGTGGATATGTTGTTGGATATGTTTCAGTGATTGTGGATTGGTGAATTGATCTTTGGAAGATGTATTTTGGTCCCCTTTTTATCCTGGAGTAGATCAATGTGTGTATTTTTGGTTCAAAAAGTGTATCTTGATTCAGGTCGACTTGGTTTAAGCTTTGATGATCTATCTTGTATATAAGGATGTGTATGATTGAGTTGTGTATAATAAGAATAAGAGAAAGAAGTGAGAGAGAGGCAAGAGAAGAAAAGTGTGATGAAAACAAATGCAAGGATAATCAAAGAGGTTTGGTAAAGAACAAAAGAAGAGTTGTGTTCAAATGATATGCAAGTTGTGTTGAGACTGTAACAAAGATTTGAGACGGAGTGTTGGTAGTTGAGATCAAAGTTGTCTATGTTGATGTTGGTCGCTTTATGCAGAGTTCAAGGACAACTTCATGTTCAGGAGATCCTTCTTTTCATTATCATTTTTGTATCTTGTCCTGAGTGCGGTTAGCTTCAAGTTTTGCAAGTCCTAATTTTTTTCTTGCCCCATAAGAAGTTATCCTTGCTGTGCAAGTCAGGAGCAGTTAGTTGTTTTCTTTGTAATCTGATATACATAGTGGATACATTTTGTGGGCACGTGCTCACCGTGGTTTTTCTGTGTTTGGGTTTTCCACGTATAAATCTTGGTGCTCATGTGTTGGATGTGTGTTGAATTATAATTATTTATGTGTTGTATTTAATTTGTGTTCTGGATTGATTAACCCCCCCCCCCCCCCCCCCCCTCTCAATCCTACTTGGGGTTCAAAAAAATAAGTGTTAGTGATATCATCCTCTTACACTAAAATATCATCATGAGTAGGAAGTTTTTTGGGAGAGGGATGATAAATAATGATGAACAACAGATACCCTAATCGGTATTGAGAGGGGGGGGGGGGTGAATCAATACAGATAAAACTTTCTTAACAACTTATCTAGTTGAAGCAATACCAACTAGTTGTCATCATTACTCAACTTAATCACAACAATATTGATTAAACACAATAAGACACCAGATACCATAAACTGATAAGTCTGAATACTTCAAATACGATCAATACACGACATCAAATTCACCCATAAACACACGCATGTGATATGCAAGTAATACCATAACCTATTAACTCTGCATGGATAATATTTCAACCAAATAATTTAGCAACATCACATGAAAAATGTATACCACATAACACACAAATTTTTCACGTGGAAACCCAAATGGGAAATACCACGGTGGGGATGAATACACACAAGCTTGTTTTGAACTCTTTTGAAGCTCACCCTGTTAGGAGCCTAGTCCAGTTAAAGACTTTACAATAGGTTCTACTAGGAACCGATCGTTTTAAAGATCACTTGGTTAAGGGATGACTATATACCTTGTTAAAGGTTGAAACTGTGTTAAAGGTTACCTCGCTAGATGATTTGAAGAACTCAATGATCTTGAGTCACCTGGTTATAGGTTTTACAATAAGCCTGTTAAAGCTACTTGGTAAAGGGATTTTCCAACTGTTGAAATGATTATAAGATAAGAGGTAAAACTCTAATATGATAATAGCACTACATGCCAAGGCAGATCCTTTTCATATCCTCTACTCTGCAATCACACTTTGCAGTTTCCCTCTTACTGGTCTAGCAAGTATCAAGTATTTCTTCACTCAGATACACACACAACATTTTCCAACAACTTTACAACAACAAACATCATTGACCTTATAGATAGGTCAGTAGCATAAACCCTAAACGCTAAGCATCTTAGGTTTACAACATAGGTGGTCCAGTCCTGACCGTTCAAACATATTGCATAGAGCATTACAATTTCAAACAGATCACAAGACAATCCGCGTCATTCATTCATCACCACACATGGGAATCAGTATCACATCACACTCTCTTCTCATACCACTAAGGAGAATGATCATTCCCGAGGTAGACTTCAAACACAATCGATCTTATCATGCAAGATCCTTAAGAAAATCCTTCACGTGCACAAAGATGATGTGGCACCTCGATCTCATTCACATCTCTTAGCTAACTCATCACAAAGTATCATCAGTTACATTGCACAAGCTGGATCACCGAACCGATAACCCTAGAGCTGAGACTACCAATTGGTAATCGCACTTAGTGAAACCTTGACACCGGTTCAATGAATCTCCTCATACCTCTTCATACCGGTTCACTTGAATTTATTGACATCAATGACAACACACATTATCATCATATCAACATGCCAGTTCATCATATGCCAATGATATCCAACAATCTCCTCCTTTGGTATTGATGGCAATACTCAGTGTAACATTGCAACTATAGACATCATAGACCAGTGTATCTTCATCATCAGATGTCTTCTCCCCATACATCAGATATCTTCTCCCCCTTTGACAACAATTCCAAAGTGAAGGCATAAGCTTCCAAAGTCTACTATGTTGCTCCCCCTAAGGAGTAGCATCCTTCAACACATCAATCCTGAAAGATTTGTCATTGTAGTACTTGATTGATGCAGAGCACACATCTTTTAGTTGACTTCATGAAGGGGCAAAACCCCTAATTGACCTCTCAAATAGGTAAATGTAGTCTTCGGTAAGGGCTTAGTGAATATGTCTACTAGTTGCTCCTTATTGGAAATGTGTTGTAGTATAATCTCCTTATTCTGCACTTTCTCTCTCAAGAAATGATATTTAAGCTCAATGTGCTTAGTTCTAGCATGCAATACCGGATTCTTGTAAATATTTATTGCACTTGTGTTATCACAAAAAATGTTCACCAGTTCAGATACAGGTACCTTGAAACCTTCCAATACATGCTTCATCCAAATTGCTTGAGTGCAGTTCATAAATGCTACCACATATTCTGCTTCAGCTGTAGATTGAGAAGTACAACTTTGCTTCTTACTTGTCTATGATACTAATCTTCCACCGAGAAAGAACGATCCACCGGTTGTGCTCTTCCGGTCATCCACATTCCCTGCCCAATCGGCATTGGTATATACTTTGAGATTATAGTCACCATTATATGGATGCCACTAACCATAATCAATAGTTCCTTTCAGATATCTAAGAATCCTTTTCACAGCTACCAAGTGGGATTCTCTTGGACATTTCTGAAAATGAGCTACTATGCCTACTGCATGAGCAATATCTAGTCTGTTGTGCACCATGTAGTGTAGCTTACCAATTATTGACTGATACTCCTTTTCATTTACCAGTGCTGAATCATCTTCCTTGGTTAGTTTGCAGCTAGTTACCATAGGTGTAACAACCGGTTTACTTTCCTCCATGCCAAAAGTCTTCAATACCTCTTTGACATACTTAGACTGGGTAATAAAGATACCCTCTTTCATTTGCTGAATCTGTAAACCAATGAATAATTTTATCTCTCCTATTAAAGACATCTTAAATTCTTTCTTCATTTCATCTGCAAATGCATGAATCATTTTATCATCTCCTCCAAAGATTATGTCATCCACAAATACTTCACAGATCAGAATCTGATCACCTTCTGATTTCAAGTAGATGTTGCTATCTTCACTTGTTCTTTGAAATACAATCTTCATAAGATGAGAGTGTAGTCTTTCATACCATGCCCTAGGTGCTTGTTTCAGTCCATACAGAGCTTTGTGTAATCTACACACCATGTCACTATCTTCTGATAAGGCAAACCCTTCGGGCTGCTCTATATACACTTCTTCTTCTAAGATTCCATTCAGAAAAGTAGACTTCACATCCATTTGATAAACCTTAAATCCCTTAAATGTTGAAAATTCAAGTAGCATTTGAACACCTTCTAGTCTATCCATAGGAGAAAAGGTTTCTCCATAGTCTTCTCCCTCCTCCTGAGCGTATCCCTTGCATACAAGCCTAGCCTTGTTCCTGACAACTGTGCCTTCTTCATTCAACTTATTCCTGAAGACCCATTTGGTACCTATGACATTTTTATGTTCGGGTTTGGGCACCAAAGACCATGTTGCATTCTTTTCTATCTAATCTAGCTCCTCTTCCATTGCTTTAATCCAGTCTTCATCTGTAAGAGCTTCTCTAGAAGTCTTGGGTTCAAATTCAGAAATCATGCAAGAGTTCTGCTTCACTTTTCTTCTAGTGAGTATCCTTGCATCTTTGTCTCCTATGATTGTCTTTGGATCATGATGCAGCTTCACATATCTTAGAATGACTCTAGCCTGGTCTACTAGCTTTTCTTCTTCTTCTTCTTCACTAACCTCTTCTTCTCTTTCTGTAGCTTCTATAGGAACACTGATATCTTTGCAAGTTTCTTTCTTAACCGGTTCCCAGAAGGCTATGCCCGGTTCATCTTCCATTTCTTTGTTGCATGTTTCCTTAGGTTCCTCAGGGGATTCATCAACCCTGACATTGATGCTTTCAACAATTTTTTGAGTTCTATTGTTGTAGCACTTGAGAGCTTTGCTCTTAGTGGAATATCCCAAAAATATTCCTTCATCACATTTTGCATCAAATTTGCTCAAATGCTCACCTCTCTTGATATAGCACTTACTACCAAACAATTTAAAGTAACTCATAGTGGGAGTTTTCCTGGTCCAATACTCATAAGGGGTTTTATCTTTACCTATCTTGATGAGTACCCAATTCATAGTATAGACTACTGTGCTCACTGCTTCTCTCCAAAAAGTGTGAGCAACTTTCCCTTGGATCAACATTGTTCTAGCTGCTTCAACTACAGTCCTGTTATTTCTTTCTGCTATGCCATTCTGTTGTAGTGTCCTTAGAGAATACAACTGTCTCTTGATATTGTTATCTTCACAGTACTTATTGAATTCATCAAAAGTGAATTCTCGTCCTTGATCAGTTCTTAGGCATTTTATCTTTTTACCACTTTCTTTCTCTACTAATGCTTTGAAAGCTTTGAACTTTCCAAATGCTTCAGATTTATCTTTCAAGAATGTGATCCACATAATTCTTGAGCAGTCATCAGTAAGAATCATAAAATACCTCTCCCTGAATACTTCTAGTTTTCATAGGACCACATAAATTAGTGTGCACAAGGTCAAGTAAATGCTCTACTGAGAAAGACTTACCTTTAAAAGTTGAGGAAGACATCTTCCCAAGTTGACATTCTCTGCACAAAGAATTCTTAGGTTTGTCCAACAATGGTAATCCTCTTACTGCCTTGATCTTACTAGCTTTAACAATATTATCAAAGTTCATATGACAAAGTCTCCTATGCCATATCCAATTGTCGCCAAACTTAGCCATTAGACACTGACTTATCTTGGCATCCAACTAAAATAGGTTACCTCTGGTCTACTTACCGGTGGCAATACGTTCACCACTCTTTCCAAATATACTGCAGACTCCGTCTTGAATTCTAGAACTATTCCTTAGTCATTCAACTGAGAAACACTCAACAGGTTATGCTTAAGACCTACCCAGTAGACATCATCTGCACTACTCTTTCCATTCAGTGAGATGTATCCTTTACCTTTTACCAAGCATGGTGCATCATTGCCAAATCTGACAACACCTCCATCATATTCCTCTAGAGACAAGAACTTTCTCCGGTCGCTAGTCATATAGTGAGAACAACCACTATCAATTATCCACTCATTGGAGTTTTCAATGTGAGAGACAAGAGCTTTCTTGTCGGACACTTCTTCCTTTACTGCTACAAATACTATGTCTTCATTTTCTTCATCCTTTTATTCTTCATCAGTGACACCTTCATCCACAACAACTAGACAATTTCTTTTGTTTCCTCCTTTATACTTTCTGAACCTCTTCGGTTTATCCTTATTTTCATTGTTAGGGCAATTAACAACTATATGTCTTATCTTATTGCAGGAAAAACATTTCAAAGGAAGTTTACCTCTATACTTCCCAGTTCCCTTCGGAAGTCTTTTGGTAAGAAGAGCTTCGAACTCCATTAGAATCTCTTCATCATCCATTTCTCTGCATTGTCTTGATTCATAACTGGTACTAGTTTATTTTCCTTTTTTGGATAGCACAATAGATTCTTTAAAGGTTGACTCAATCTTCTGAACACTACCATCATAGCTATTCAATTCATATGCATTTAACTTTGCAATAATAGAATCTAAGGATACTTTGGTTTTATCAATAGACCTCGGTTCCTGGATAGCAGCAACTCTGATTGCATAGATTCGTAATAACCATCTAAGGACTTCACTAACAATAGTGGTATCATCAATAGTTCCACCAACGCTTTTGATATCACCAACCACAGTCTTAATCCTAATGCCATACTGTTGAATGGTTTCACCTTCAACCATCCTCATATCCTCAAATTTACCTCTAAGGCTTTCTTCCTTAGCTTTCTTTACATGCTCATCACCACCATAGATTTTTTCCAGTGCATCCCATACCTCCTTTGGTGTGTCCTTCTCTTGAACATTAATAAACTCAATATCTGACATGTTGCTGATAAGAGCTTCCATAACTTGCCCATTTTCCTGGATTTCTCTCTTCTGAACATTAGTCAGAGTGCCAGTGGGAGTCATAAAGGCATTCTCAACATAGCTCGAGTGTTGAGCACCCATACTCTTGATGTAAATCTTCATTCTATCCTTCCATATCTTACAGTTATCTCTATTAAATTTAGGGCCTTCCCTCTTCATCATTACAATAGGATCTTTTACCTCAAGCAGTTAAGCTTATATCACCAAGGACCTGGAGGTGCTCTGATACCAATTGACAAATAATGATGAACAATAGATACCCCAACCGGTAGTGAGAGGGGGGGGGGGTGAATCAATATAGATAAAACTTTCTTAACAACTTATCTAGTTGAAGCAATACCAACTAGTTGTCACCATTACTGAACTTAACCACGACAATACTAGTTAAACACAGTAAGACACCAGACACCATAAACTGATAAGTCTGAATACTTCAAATATAATCAATACACGACATCAACTTCACCCATAAACATACACATGTGATATGCGAGTAATACCATAACCTATTAACTCTGCATGGATAATCTTTCAACCAAATAATTCAGAAACATCACATGAAAAATGCATAACACATAACACACAAATTTTTCACTTGGAAACCCAAAAGGGAAAAACCATGGTGGGGATGAATACCCACAAGCTTGTTTTGAACTCCTTTTAAGCTCTCCCTGTTAGGAGCCTAGTCTAGTTAAAGACTTTACAATAGGTTCTGCTAGGAACCGATCCTGTTAAAGATCACCCGGTTAAGGGATGACTATATACCCTGTTAAAGGTTGAAACCCTGTTAAAGGTTACCTCACTAGAGGATTTGAAGAACTCAATGATCTTGAGTCACCTAGTTTACAATAAGCCTGTTAAAGCTACCTGGTAAAGGGATCTTCCAACTGCTAAAATGATTGAGAAGATCCCATGATCTGGTTTTGCTACTATTTTGTTGATCACTATTTTGCAGAGTTCAATATTTCCTCCTATATATTCCGGTGTGATGAAATCTTGTGCTAAGTTTTGGGCATATTATTTGGGATGTTCTTTTGTATCTTCATTTCAGATGGTTCGTGATTTGGTGCTCTGAAAGCTCTTTCATCATGATAGTTGTTGATTGGTTGTGTTCTTGAGCTTTCAGATGTTGATCGATGAAGATTTGATAAGTGGTGTTGGTGCAGTTGTTTCTGATGATTCTAACATGCTTGCTAGTGTTTTCTAGTTATGTCCTATTTGTTTTGACGATCCACATTTGATTGTTGTACGCGTTTTTGGTGGTTCTCATCAATCGGTATTGATTTTTGTGTTATGCGGTAATTCTGGTGGTGTAGCAAGTTGCGTTGGTCTTGGCATGATTTCCGATGGATTTGTGCATTGGGGAACTTGATTTAGGTCCATGCTATGCTATGTAAATCATTGTATTGGTCTGGTGGATGATCTTTGTATCGTGTGATGTAATGTTTTAATTATGAGTTGAGGGTTAGGGTTTAGCTGACCTTGTTATCAAGGTTGATGAATTGTATATATAGGTGATATATTCATGAAATTTAGGTGTCGATGTTGTGTCTGCATTATCAGAGAGAGGTTTATGTGTGAACAAGTGATTTATCCTTCGATGTTGAGTTTTAGGTGAGATTGGTGTTACAGAAAAGACATCTATGCTTAACCGGATTTGTAATTAGGCATTTGGAGATGCTATTCTTTCAGTTCATTTCTTCCAGATTGTAGTCCGAATCTTATTGTACGTCAGTGAGACTTCTCCGAGGGTTGTAGCCTTCTGGGCCATTATATTTGAGTAGTGAGCTCTAGGTAGTGTGCTTGAATGCATGCACATTCCCCATTGTAATATTTTCACATACTACTTCAGAGTATGATCTTACTATGGGTAGGATCCCACCATGGTTTTTCCCTAAACCGGGTTTTCCATGTCAAAATCTTGGTGTTGTGTGTTATGCTTTCAATTTGCCTATCTATCTTATTGTTGTAGTTTATTAGATCTATTTTTGGTGGTTAATTTTGTTAGTCTGGTGAAGACTGATTCACCCCCCCTCTCAGTCTTCCTTCTTGATTTCTGCTAACAATTGACATCAGATATAGATCCTCCAGTAGAAGCTTAATCGCTTGAGGATATCTAGGATGGAAGCTCAAGGTATTCTTTTTAAGAAGGACAGTCTGAGGTTTGATTGAAGTAACTATACTATATGAAAGAACCTGATGGAAATGAACTTGAAATGTCTTGGAGAAGATTATTGGAAGATTACAAAGAATACCTATATTGTTCCTCAGAATGGACCATCTACTCTTGATGAGATCAAGGAAGTTGAACACAATATTAGAGCAAAGGAAGCATTTCTTAGTGCCTTGACCGATTCTGAGATGACAAATGTGATGGGACTTCAGACCGCACATGAGATTTGGGAGAAGCTTGAGATTATTTATGAAGGTGATAAACAAGTGAAACATGCTAAGTTGCAAATCTTGAAAGGAAAATATGAGACACTAAAGATGGGAGATGATGAGAACATACACTCTTTTATGGCTAAGGTGAATGACCTTGTCCTAGGTATCAGATGTGCCGGTGGAACCATAGAGGAAGATGAAATTGTTGCTAAGGTGCTGAGATCTTTGCCTCCTACTTATAAACATAAAGTTTCTTCTATTGATGAGATCCAGAGTGTGACTACATTGACAAGAGACATGCTGGTTGGAAAGATTGCTACATTTGAGCTGAGTTAGTTTGGTGAATCACATGGAAAGTTTGAGACAACATTTAGAACATCTACTTCTGTATCTAGTAAGGAGAAGTATGATCCTAATGAATGCAAAATATCTAGATATGAGAGAGAGAAAAGAGATGGAAGAGCAATAAAGAGAGCTAGATGAGCTTGAAGCATCGATTGCCCAGAGATTACCTAAAGGAGCCGGTAAGTATGATGGAAAGTTGCCTTTGAAATGTTTCTCTTGTAATAAGATAGGGCATTTTGTTTCTAGTTTCCCAGAGAGAATGACTAAGTATGACAGGCATGATAAGTTTGATAAGCATGATAGGAATGATAGATATGAAAAGCATGAGAAGTATGATAAGCCTTACAAGTCTAACCAGAAGTTTAGAAATCAAAAGAACTGCTATTATGTTGCTGATGAAGGTGTTACAAATGAAGAATCATAAGGGGATGAAGTTTTATTCCTTGCCATTAAGGAAGATGGACATGTACATATTGATTCCACTAGTTGTGTTATTGAGGAGAAATCTTTGGCTGCTAAAGTGGAAGAGAAAGATGAACGGGTAATTGACAGTGGTTTTTCACATCACATGACCGGTGATAAAAAAAAATTTGTGAGAATGGAAAGGTATGATAGTGGAATAGTTAGATTTGGAGATGACAAAGCCTGTGTAATCCATGGGAGAGGTTCTATTTCTTTTGATGGTAAGCATAACACTGATGATGTCTTGTATGTTGAAGCATTGAAGCATAGTCTTTTGAGTGTTGGATAGATGGTTGATAAAGGTTATGATCTATAATTCAAGGATGGTAAATGCAAGATCTTGAATGCCTCTTGTATAGAAATTACATCTGGGACTAAGACTGAAGGTAACATTTTTTATTTGAATGCTAGTGAGAAAAGTTGTTTGATTGCTCAGATAGATGAGAGTTGGTTGTGGCATATGATAATGTGTCATGTGAACTTTAATTCAATAATTAAGATCAGTTCTACACATGATGTTAGAGATCTGCCTAAGATTGTTAAGCTTTCTAATCTGGTATGTAAGGAATGTCAGTTGGGTAAGGAAACAAGGATTTCTTTCAAAAGCAACCAATATACATCTGATGGACTACTAGATCTTGTGCATACTGACCTATGTGGACTGACAAATGTTAGAAGTGTGCAGGGTGATAGATATGTTATGCTACTGATTGATGATTATTCTAGGATAATGTGGGTTGTCTTTTTGAAGGAAAAATTATAATCTTTTGATAAATTCAAGATATTTAAAGCTAAGGCTGAGACTAAGTCTAGATTGAAGGTGAAGTGTCTGAGATATGATAGAAGTGGAGATTTTTGTTCTAGTGAATTCAATTCATTCTATGAGAAGCATGGGATTAGAAGACAATTATCTGCTCCTAGAACCCCTCAGCAGAATGGATTTGTTGAGAGAAAGAACATAATTGTTTTGGATGTTGCAAGGACTATGCTGATTGAAGGAAATGTTCTAAAGATCTACTGGAGAGAAGCTATTAGTATTGTTGTTTACACATTCAATAGAGTTCACATCAAAGGTGATACCCGTAAGACCCCTTATGAGTTATGGTTTGGTCATGTTACTACTGTGAGATATTTCAAAGTATTTGGTAGCAAATGTTATATCAAAAGAGATATTTTTCTTTGCTTTGCAGATTGCACAAACTGGAAAAGGTATATTCATATCTCAAACTAAGTATGTGAAGAAATTTATGAAGAAGTTTGGGTTAGATGACTCCAAACCTATTGGGGCTCCTATGGTGACTGGCTGTAAATTGTCTAATAATGACGAATCTCCTAAAGCTAATCAGAGTTTGTATAGATATATGGTTGGTGGATTGCTATATCTTTCTCAGACTAGGCCAAACATTATGCATGTTGTGTGTATGGTTGCTAGATATCAAGTTAATCCGAAAGATAGTCATGTCACTACTGTTAAGAGGATATTCAGATACTTGAAGGGAATTGTGGACTATGGATTATGGTATTCGAGGAATGATGATTTTATGCTTTGTGCCTATAATGATGTTGATTGGGCTGGTGATATTGATGACCCAAAGAGTAAAACCGATGGAGCATTCTTTTTGGGTAAGAAGTTGCTTTCATGGGCTAGCAAGAAACAAAATTCAATATCCTTATCTACTACTGAAGCTGAGTATATTGTTGCTGCTAGTAATTGCACTCAGGTAGTCTGGATGAAGCAAATGTTGAAAGATATCATAGTTGTTTATGATGAGCCTACTGTTATATACCGTGGCAATTCCAATGCTATTAACATGTCAAAGAATCTAGTGAAATATTCAAAGACTAAATATGTGTCAATCAAATATCATTACTTGAGAGAGCAAGTCAGTGAAGAGAAGGTGAAGCTGGAGTATGTATCTACAAAGGAACAAATAGCTGATATTTTCACTAAGCCTTTGCCTACAGATACATTTTTTTTATTTAAGACACAAGTTAGAGGTATCCACCCCTCCTGATGAGAACTAGATGCATTGAGCTACACCAGTCTGGTGGATTTCAAAGCTTTATCCTTTTTATCCCAATTGGTGAGTTGGTGTTGCTCCTTTGCTAGAGTAGTCTGTGTTTTGGGGAGAGAGATTCATGTCTCTGTTTTGGGGGAGAGAAATTGGTTTTCTATTTTGGATCTTTGGCATTGTTGTCAAATAGGGAGAGTGATCATGTGAAAAACTTATTTCTAAGTCCTGATCTTAAGGGGAGTTTGTTGGAGATATCTTCTTTCTTTGCATTGATTGTTTTTCACATTCATATGTTGCCATCAATGCCAAAGGGGGAGATTGTTAGATATTGTCATGCATCATTACTACTAGGATATGTTTTTGTCATCGATGTCAACATATTCCTGTGTATTTCTTTGGTGATTGCTGATTGGGAAGATCTTATGATCTAGTTTTGTTGTTGTTTTGCTAATCACTGTTTTGCAGAGTTCAATATTTCATCTGGTATATTCCAGTGTGATCAATTCTTGTGCTGAATTTTTGGGATATTGTTTGGGATGGTCTTGTGTATCTTCATTTCATATGGATCATGATTTGGTGCTCTACAAGTTATCTTTCTTCATGACATTTGCTGATTGGTTGTGTTCTTGAGCTTTCAAATGTTGATCGATGAAGATTTGATAAGTGGTGTTGGTGCAACTGTTCCTAATGATTCTAACATGCTTGATGGTGTTTCCTAGTTTTGTCCTATTTTTTTTGATGATCTGCATTGATCGTTGTGCGAGTTTTTGGTGGTTTTCATCAACCATTATTGATTTTTCATGTTATGCAGTATTTCTAGTGGTGTAGCGAGCTGTGGTTGGTCTTGGCGTGATTTCCAGTGGATTTGTACGTTTGGGAATTTGATTTAGGTCCATGCTATGCTATGTAAATCATTGTATTGGTCTGGTGGATGATCTTTGTATTGTGTGATGTAATTTTTTAATTATGAGTTGAGGGTTAGGTTTAGCCGACCTTGTTATCAAGGTTGATGAATTGTATATATAGGTGATATATTCATGTAATTTAGGTGTCGATGTTGTGTTTGCATTATTAGAGAGAGGTTTATGTGTGAACAAGTGATTTATCCTTCAATGTTGAGTTTGAGGTGAGATTGGTGTTGCAGAGAAGACATTTGTTCTTAACTGGAACTATAATTAGGCATTTGGAGATGCTATTCTTTCAGTTCATTTCTTTTGGATTTTAGTCTGAATCTTATTGTAAGTCAGTGAGACTTCCCTGAGGGTTGTAGCCTTTTGGGCCATTATATTTGAGTAGTGAGCTCTAGGTAGTGTGCTTGAATGCATGCACATTCCCCATTGTAATGTTTTCACGTACTACTTCAAAGTATCATCTTAGTGTGGGCAGGTTCCCATCGTGGTTTGTCCCTTAACCAGGTTTTCCACATCAAAATATTGGTGTTGTGTGTTGTGCTTTCAATTTGCCTATCTGTCTTATTGCTGCAGTTTATTAGATTTGTTTTTGGTGGTTAAGTTTGTTATTTCGGCGAAGATTGATTCACCTTCCCTCCCAGCCTTCCTTATTGATTTTTGCTAACACAACACATACTTCCAAAAAAGTATATAAGAAAATAATTTTATAAATTATTGTATCTAAATAAAAAAAATATATGTAATTAAATCAAATCTATATTTGAAGATAGAAGTGTAGCACGTTGGATTCACCAAAATGATATGTATGGAAATGAGACCCTAGGCCTATGGATGCAAACTAAGATCTCAAACTCCATTACATAACATTGGAACATAGATAGGTTCAACTGTAGTCCTAATATGAGAGTTGAACACTTGGGTTTATGTTCCTTTGTTGCAATGGAATTGAGATTGTAAAGTGTGTTTAAGATCTAGTTCTAATGATATAAAATGACAACTTTGAACAATAACAGTAATCACATAATAGGAAATCAACACAATAGGTTATATTTAGAAAAAGGGCATAAAAGGGAACCCAAAAATACAAGCTAAGCCTAAAAGTGTCAAATTACTATGTTGGGTTCCCCAGTTTGAGTGTCTATGTTGATAGAAAGGAGCAAAAATGCAATTAGGAGTTCTTGTAAGTCTGTCTCCCAAAAACTCAGTTAAAAAGTGTTAGACACCCTAGTCTAGGGATTTTTATCTATTCAAAATCTAGGACTATTTGTCAATATTTTTCTGTATTCATCTATAACACTATCTATTGTCAAACTTGAACCCACACATACAAAAAATGAGGAAGACTGGTTATGTTGTATAAGGGGCTTGCCTAAGTCAAACCTTGTGTTATTGATTCCAACTCCACAGTAGTATGATTGATGCAAAAGAGAGATTTTGATAGGGTGGAAAAATGCTAAAAAATAATGAAAAATATTGAAATGAAATGATTATACCTTAAGTACAAAACCCTCTCATGGAGTTTCACATAAAGGTGGTGATAAAATGCTCTTTAGACAAGTCCTGCAAGTATTAATGCAATGAAATGATAAAAATAAATCACAAACATGAAATCATACTTGAATGTTGGATATTATAGCTTGTTTCTTCTTGAATGCTCTTGATTGAATTGAATTAGATGATGCTTTCTCTTAGAACCTTAGACCTTTTAAATGATAGAATTATTGGTTTATATAAAGTTCACAAGGTATTTTTTATTAAAAATTTGACATTAAATGGTCAAGTACCAAAATCAAGATCAAATTTGAAAATGTGAAGGCATACACTTGTGTTTGCTACAATTTTGAGAGATTTTGGAGGGACTCTAGAGATGGGCACCCTGATCCCACAAAAATAGGACCTCCAATTAAAGGAAAACATGAGTTTTGGGTTTCACGATGTTAGTGTTGGTCTTACTTTTGACAGTTGATTTGTGAGATTGATAATTGAGTTTTAAGATAGAATAGGGCCAAAATAGGCTTAAAATGGCACATGGAGAGCACACTAGGTGCCAAATAGAGAATTAAATTATAAATTGATACAATTTACAACACTAGACACACACACATATATTATATCAGAGAGAGAGAGAGAGAGAGAGAGAGAGAGAGAGAGAGAGAGAGAGAGAGAGAGAGAGAGAGAGGACTAACCAAAAGATCCTTCCATATCCAAGATCATGGTTACCACCACTATAATGAAAAATCTGAATAAAAGAAACTAATAAAGTACAATAGATGGAACCACACATAATTGATAAAAGGTCCTTCATGAGCTACCACAAAGATGATTATTCATAAGGAGGTAATAAAAACTACCACAATGATAATAAAGGAGGATGTGCTAGATGTTTGAAAAATTAGGAGAATATTGTTGGAACAATATAATGATCTTTGACCTAATAATAGATCAGTTGAGATATAAATCTTAGACCACACACTATGAAATTATATGATTGTATAAAATTTAAAATTAAGTTGTAATACAAAAAAACCATAAAGATATACATCTTATTGTCATGCTAAAATCAATCGATTTACATGATTAATTAGATTTAACTTAGATGAACATAAAACATCAAAGAAATGAATATTATATCACCATAAGATAACAACAACAATTGATAACATAAAAAAAATATTAAAATTTTGCCAGAATCTGAATGCACAACAAACTTCTACAAGTGAAACCAAATTAGCACAAATAGAAATATCTATCATTTACAATGAAAGTGTATGTAATATACATAAAGAGCCTTTCATATATAGGCAATTTAGATGAGGTGGACAAGTTGGATACAACAACTTACCCTCAAAGATAGGAAACTTGTGAGAAAGTGTCTAATGTCTATGCACTAGGTGTCTCACAAAGAGTACACATGTCTCAACTAGATGAAATGAGACAAAAGACTAAAATTCCTAAGTAAACTTAAGCTTATGCATGAATAGGTCAATCTAGAGTGTTTTAACAATTGACTAGTTTATAAATGCCACTATTTACACTAACACATGCCCCCCCTCCCCACCCCTTCCCCCCCAAGTGAAACCTGGGGAGTAATATATGCATTATGATGAGTCTTGAATACTATCCATTTTAGGTACTCATATACAAATTCCTCATAATCAGAGTAAAAGAGAAAACCTAGTGAGAACCAAACTCCTTGTGTGGGGGAAAAAGTGAAACTAAGCAAACATGCCCTAATCTCACTTTCAACCACACACTTGTGGAATACGAAAGAGCCTAGAGGTATCACACAATTGGCTACTTCTTTTTGTGGAAGAGAGAGCCATGGGCCACCTATTAGGATTTCTATTCCTTTGTTGTAATTGAAAGATAAAACGATGCAAGTTCAATTCCTAACCCCAAAATGCAAGTATGAACTAATGACAAGATTGCAGAATTGAACTTAAACAATGGAAAGCTGTAAACACAAGGATTAGACAAGAATACAAACATGTACCCGGAGTCAAAATCTGAGTGAAAATGTTCGAGACAGGGGCGTGGGCGCCACTGTCCTGATTCTGCCCCTGAAACGGCCCGGAAACTGCTGTTTTGCAACCTAGAAAGATGTCAAAAATGCTGAAAACCGCTGTCTGACAGAGGGACCAGGGTGCCCAGCGCCCCTGTCCCAAGGACCAGGGCACCCAGCGCCCTCGTCCTGGAAGGACCAGGGCGCCCCACGCCCCTGTCCTGATCTTCTGTTATGAAATTTAGTGTGTAGTGCGGTCTCAGTCTGCTTCTCCCGGATCTGTAACTTGCGACGTCGTCTGAATTTTGAAACCTGCACTTATATCTGAAAAGGTGTGGTGGGCGGCTATATAGCGTTTTGCCTTAGTCAAACCCCCGCTTTGGTGATTTCCACCTCCACGAATAGCCAAGTTGTATTGTAAAAGTAGTGTGTGTGCAGACCTTGTGTGTGTGCAAGATCCTAAAATGCAAGTAAGCAAACTAGAGCAACCTAGAAAGTAAACCCTAATTGCTTGTAAATGATAATGTAAATGCTCCAAATCAAGATGCAAAGTGATCTAAAGCATGAATAAGTGATATAATGAGGCTTATGCAAAGACATGAAAACAACATGAAATCATACCCAACCCCAAGGGAGGGGTACAAGCCAATCTTCAGTCGGTAATCTCCTATTGCTCTTCAATGCCCTCAAAGCCCTAAATGGATGAATGAAATTGATGAATGCTTGATGGATGGATGTTGAATGTTGTTGAAGTCTTCAAAGATCTGCTCTTTCGCTGCCTAGAAGGTCCTTGAAACCAAAAATTGGATCCCTTCAAATGAAGAAAGAGAGCTCTTATGTATGAAACCCTAGGTCGTAATTTCAACTTTTGGCCGACCTAGAGATTGAATCTCCCGCCAATTTCTTGGGGTTAAGCTTTATTTTATGATTGGATCGCACTCCTAAAATTTCGGGAAAAATGTCTGGGACCATGTGCACTCCGGGCGCCATGGTCCTCTCTGAGCGCCATGGTCTTGACAACTTTTCACCAAATTTTCAGGGCCGTCAGATATGATGATTTTAGAGAGAATCTGGAAGTTACAAGTGATTTCGAGATGTTTTGACCCCCGAAATCAAGCCCCCAAGTTCGAAATAGGACCTAATTAGGGTTTTTGATTAAATGATGTATTGGAGGAATAAAATGAAAAGGGCACACTTTAATGAAAGGGCCCAACTTTATGATGTGGAAGATAATGAAATAGAACCTTAGACCTAATTAATTTAATTAATTAAGTGCTAAAGGAGAAATGCAATGCAAAATACAAAATGCACCAAGGTGGGTGCTAAACTAGGTGTGAAATTGTACCACCCTAGCAAGTGCGTACAATTTACGACGCTACATTTAGCCCCCACTTTAGCGGTCATATGAATACTACGTGCATACGCAAGCTAAAGTACAGAAAAGTAAACATTATTTGAAAAAGGATATATCCATAAGTTGTCGAATGAAGCCCCCAGCGGTATCTACAGTACACAGTTAGGAACCGCACCCTACAAAACACATGTTAGATCACAAAATCACCTAATGCTTACTAAGGAAGGTGATGAAAATTCGAGGGTAGCTATATGCCCCCCCCTGTTTCGGCTTGCTAATTTTAGTGAGTTGAAACAGGGTATCATGTTTACCACTTCGAATTGTTAAAGAATATTGATGACAAATGCTCACAAGAAGATTTGATATGAGATCAAAAACTAATGGAGAATCATTTGGTAAGAAAGAGGACTAAATCTCAATTCCAACACAACAAAGAGTGTGAGGATTTGAGAGTTCTCTAACACAAGATGAAGGATGTAAATGGAAACAAAATGCAAAGAGAAGAAAAGAAAGGAAAAAAAAAAAAAGGCATGAATACACACATTAGTGATCCATGAGAAGAATAGTGAGAGAGAAAACATGGACTTCTCACCCCTAGATCTTATCTAGGTGATCCATGGGAAAAGGACATGGAAAACTAGCCCCTAGAGTCTGTCTAGGTGATCCATGTAAGGGAGGAGAGTGAGAAAGTCTAGCCTTATGCCGCTAGTTCCACTCAACCTCGTGCATGTGTGTGTAAGGGAGGTTAGAAGCACCTCATAGGAGTCTATGCCCGAGTATGCTACAACCTGTATATGTATAGTACAAAAGCGTGACATCTCGCTCTAAGAGTTTGTGCTCTGGTTCCGAGAATAATCACCTTGCATAAAAGAAAAATGGAGACATCTCGCTCTAGGAGTCTGTGCTCTGGTTTCGAGAATGACCCATTGCTCAAAAAGTGTAATGTTTATGTCATAAGTAAAGTAGAACAAGGATACCTACCTTCATCACAAAAGAAGATACCCCAAAAATGCAACAATGTCATAAATCCAAGCAAGAGAATTTTGCACTCTTTAAGCAAGGATAAGATAGTTGAAAAGGGATATCTTGTAGTATGTGTAAAGGAGGTCCTTAGAGGAGAAGAGATCTTTTTACAAAAGACACCTATCCCCGAGAGGAATTGTCCTAGACAAATATAACATCTTCTAGAATAAGACAAAGAAGAGAATAAGAATGCCATACTTCCTTCTTTTGCGAGGTGTAAGTGATTCTTAATGAAGGATGACGCTCTTTTTAACCCAATTGGGAGAGTGAATTCATTATGGATGTATTTTACCAAGTGCAAAAGAGGTTGTAGTCAAGGACTTACACCTCTTGAACAAACAACAACAAATGCATACAAGGAATAACATCAAGTAATAAAGTTCACACCATCCACAAAATAGGAAAAAGTGGATCCTTAGATAAAAATAAGGAAAGATCATTGCCTCCCAAGGATAAGGACAATGAGAAGGACTTACACAATGTTCTAGGGAGAGATTTAGACATAAGCAAAATGTACTACATACTCACATGAGTTCATGTAAGCAAGACATTAGTGTATGTAAAATGCTCCTCACAAGAAGTGGGTAGGATAAGAAAGAGAATATCTTCTCCCATATCTAGGAAAAGAGGATTCTAAAGAAAAGATGATCAATATTTCCACACTAGTACCCCAAAGGGAAATTTTAACCATAAAAAGAAGAGATGTATGAAATCACTCTTGTCCCCATAGGAACAAGAGATAACAGAAAAATTAGGCTATTATGTTGCTTCAAAAATATGATTGCACTTGAAATTGTACCATCATGAATGACAATGAGCCCCCAGTAAATGAGCTACCAATGTCACATAATGATGAGCAACATAATAGCCATTAATGTTATTTAAAGAGATGATAGATTGAATGAGGTATTTGAATATGGCATGGTAAATGCTCAACTATAAGTGAGATCAAAAACATGTATAAAATGATAAAAATTGAAGAAGAAAAGTCACAAGAAATCTTAGAAGAGGGATGAGTGTAATTTATTAGAGCCTTATCCCTAGAGGAAAGGACTTTACGATGAATAGGAGATAAAGATTCATAAGTGGATTTAGAAATTTGAGGGGATTCATAAAGAGATTTGTTCATCACCAAGATTTCCTTATGAGGGGAATGAGAGTTGACAGAATTAGAAGATGATTTAGTTGAAGTGAGATCATCATCACTACTAAATATGGCATTCACATTGAGAGATGGTCTTTTAGATGCTTTGGTGGGCTTAGAAAGATTATATCCAAGTCCAAATGAATATTCATGCATGTTATGTTCTAAAGGAACTTTAATTCCTTGTTCATTTGTGCCACAACCATTTCCACTATAGCCACTCTTAGCCAAAATATGAAAACCACGACCATAACGATTAGCCATTTCAGAAAGAGAAGGTAGTTTTTCATAAGACAAAGAATCAAATTCTTCAGAACTAGAGGTGTGAGGAGAAGAATTTTGAGAAGCAGCCACAAAATTATTGCTCATAGGTTCAAGTAAGACTGATTGATCTCTAGTTTCTTCCTTCTTTTTAACTTTAAACTCTCTAGGAGGAACCCTATACTCACCTACAAAGGTGGGATTAAAATCAAGAGATCCCCAATCGTCTTCTACGAGAACCTTCTCAGGATCAAAAGCCCTCTCATGTGTAGATTCGAGTTGAGAAGAATTTTCTTCAAGAACTTTAGGCTCATCCTGTGTGGGGGAAAAAGCGAGACTAGGTCAACATACCCTAATCCTACCTTTTGACACACATTACGGAATACGAAAGAGCCTAGAGATATCACACAATTGGCTACTTCTTTTGGTGAAAGAGAGAGCCACAGGATATCTATTAGGATTCCTATTCCCTTGTTGAAATTGTAAGATTAAGTAATGCAAGTTCAAACCCTAATCCCAAAATGCAAGTATGAACCAATAACAAGATTGCAGAATTGAGATTAAACAATGAACAGCTGTAAATGTAAGGATAAAATAAGAATGCAGATATGTACCCGGAGTCAAAATCGGACTGAAAATGTTCGGGATGGGGCGCGGGCGCCACTGTCCTGAAAACTGCACCGGAAACCACTGTTCTGCACTCTGAAACACTGTCTGGAAACTGTCTGCAAACTGTCTGTCCGGAGGACCAGGGCGCCCAGCACCTCTGTCCTAGGGACCAAGGCACCCAGCGCCCCTGTCCTAGCAGGACCAGGGTGCCCAATGCCCCTGTCCCGGTCTCCTGCTCTGCAATTTCACATAGAGTGCTGTCCCAACTTTCTCTCTCCGGATCTGTATCCTGCGGCGTCGTCCGAATCCCGAAACCTGCAATAATATCTGAAAAGGGGGAGGGGCGGCTATATAGGGTTTTGCCTTAGTCAAACCCCCGCTTCGGTGACTTCCACCTCCATGAATAGCCAAGTTGTTTGGTAAAATGTATTGTGTGTGCAGACCTAGTGTGTGTGCAAGGTCCAAAATGCAAGAAAGCAAACTAGAGCAACCTAGAAAGTAAACCCTAATTGCTTGTAAATGATAATGTAAATGCTCTAAATCAAGATGCAATGTGATCTAAAGCATGAATAAATGATGTATCAAAGCTTATGCAAAGACATGAAAACAATACGAAATCATACCCAACCCTCAAGGGAGGAGTACAAGCCAATCTTCAGTCGGTAATCTCCTATTGTTCTTCAATGTCTTCCAAGCCCTAAGTGGATGAATGACTTTGATAGATGCTTGATAGAATGATGTTGAATGTTGTTGAAGTCCTCAAAGATCTTCTCTTTCACTGCATATGAAGTTCCTGGAAACCAAAAATCGGATCCTTCCAAATGAAGAAAGAGAGCTCTTATGTATGAAACCCTAGGTCGTAAATTCGTATTTTGGCCGACCTAGAGATTGAATATCCCGCCAATTTCTTGGGGTTAAGCTTTATTTTATGATTGGATCATGCTCCCAAAATTTCAGGAAAAATGTCCGGGACCATGTGCACCGGGCGCCACGGTCCCGACAACTTTTCACCAAATTTTCAGGGCCGTCGGATATGATGATTTTAGAGAGAATCCCGAAGTTACAGGTGATTTTGAGATGTTTTGACCCCGAAACCAAGCCCCCAAGTTTGAAATAGGACTTAATTAGGGTTTTTGATTAAGTGGTGTATTGGAAGAATAAAATGCGAAGGGCATGCTTTAGTGAAAGGGCCCAACTTTATGATGTAGAGAATGATGAAATAGGACCTTAGACCTAATTAATTTGTTTAATTAAGTGCTTAAGGAGAAATGAAATGCAGAATGCAAAATGCACTAAGACGGGTGCTAAACTAGGTGTGAAATTGTACCACCCTAGCGAGTGCGTACAATTTATGACGCTACATTTAGCCCCCACTTTAGCGGTCATATGAGTACTACGTGCATATGCAAGCTAAAGTACAGAAAAGTAAACATTATTTGAAAAAAGGATATATCCATAAGTCGTCGGATGAAGCCCCCAGCGGTATCTGCAGTACACAGTTAGGAATCGCACCCTACAAAACAAACGTTAGATCACAAAATCACCTAATGCTTACTAGGGAAAGTGCTGAAATCTGTGAGTAGCTATATGCCCCCCCCTGTTTTGACTTGCTTATTAGGGAGGTGAAACAGGGTAGCATGTTTACTTGCGACAAATTGTGTAAGAGAGTGTTGATGAGGGGTGTTCGCGAAATAGGCTTCATCAGAGCACTTTTTTGGAACATCCCGAGAGTAGGAGAAGGAAAATACGATTCCAACGCAACGAATGGCTCGAAAATCGCATCTCCCAAACTCAAGTTATGATAAAATGAATGACAGAGGAAAAATTAGGGTTTCAAAAAGTAAGAACAAGCAAACGAGAGTATATACCTCGAAAGTGACACTTGTATTCGTCACTTTGTCAATTTCAGGATACTATTCAGTGCAGTGGAGCCCACATAGCCATCATCATGCCTTCACAACGACTGGAGCGTCCCATGAGGAGCGAGATCCTGCGCTAGGCCATGATCGACGACGAGCCACTGGACGAGGTGAGTTGACTGAATGTTTGACTTTTGATTTTTTCGCATGTTTGACTTTTCCGTGATCGTATGCGGGCCTCGAAGGCTGACCGGGGCCCACCCAGGGTGCCATGGTCCTTGCAGGGCGCCATGGTCCCCTCAGGGCGCTATGGTCCCCAATCAGGGCCTGGCGAGAGGTTCCGGGGCTAGCATACGATGTGCAACGGTTTGCATTTGCGATTTCGATGATCGAGTACTGATTATCGTCATGTTTTCGTGTTGCAGGGTCTCCCGTACATGAGAGAGCACACAGCGGGACATATTCTTTGCACTTTGCGAGATCAGATTCCACGGCTGACTCAGTCAGAGAGAGACACACTATCGATTGTAGGATTGTGGTACGTGATTTTGATGCCGGCCATTCGATTTCATCCTGCGATGCTGATGGCCTTGATGGAGCGATGGGATCCTGACACATGGACCTTTCACCTTCCAGTAGGAGAGCTGACGATCACACTCGAGGATGTGTACCGTATACTTCGTCTTCCTATCAGAGGAGCGACAGTTACATACGCGACCGATCGGTCAGCGGAGGATCATCAGAGAGAGCAGGTGTATTGCATAGGGAGAGTCATGCCGAGCGAGACGAGAGGTCGCATCATGGTCAGCTGGCTCTTACATCCTATAGGGGAGGTACCACTTCTAAGACACCTTATGATAGCCATCATAGCACTAGCCGTTTGCCCTAATGGGCGAGGGACACACATGCATGGGGGCCTCACATGGTGTATCAGAGCGATGGAGAGACACAGGAGAGTTTATGCATGGGGTCGGAGTATGCTTGCACATCTCTATCACGACCTTAAGGAGTATGTATTCGGACAGGGTTGCAGTTTGATGACATGCACACTTCTGCAGGTGTGGATTTTAGAGCACCTCACATGCACCAGGCCCGTCGGCTTTCCACTGAGTACAGCGAGCGAGCGACCTAGGGTGTTCGCTTATCCACTTACCAGAGAGTGGAGATTTGGCGATTTGTTGTATTGGAGAGTGATTGTTGACAGACTGACATCCGAGGTGATAGTGTGGAGACCTTACCTACTGATGCACAGATGGGATGGTATGGAGAGACAGTTAGCATGTCTATAGAGGAACCGCCTACTGTGAGGACGATATGCACACATCATAGTCCCTTTCTACTTTGACCGAGTACGGAGGCAGTTCGAACTAGAGCAGTGTGTTCCAGCCGATGTACCCATCTATACTCGACACTCACAGGTCCTTCCCAGACCTGGAGCAGTAGCGAGACCGATGGTAGATGATATTGAGACGACAGACTTAGAGGGATCTGATCAGGATGTAGTCACTGACTATTTTGCAGAGCCTGGAGCACAGCGTAGATATGTTTCATGGTTCATGAGATCATATCCAGGTCCTATCTTTCCACCAGATCATCCGACAGGCTATCTAGGCCCATGGCGACATGGAGACCGAGGCGAGGACGAGGGATCCAGGTCAGAGGAGCCAGAGGAGGGAGAGGGTCATGAGGAGGTGGGAGATCCACCTACAGGCGATCAGCCCAGTGACGAGGAGGAGGAGGATGAGGATGCAGATAGAGAGGAGGACGAGGAGGATGCAGGTGATGATGCGGATGAGGACGAGGAGGATGCAGGTGATGATGTGGATGAGGACGAGGATGATGAGGAGGAGGATAGAGATGATGAGGAGGAGTCGGATGCAGCTCCCCACCATTCAGGAGACGATACCATAGCTCTGGATCCATCTCTTATTCCCCAACAGGGGGAACAGGAGGCGATACGAAGACCTGTCATGAGTACTGTCCAGCCTACACCCATCGTGGATAGAGTATACGAGTGAGGGGAGCCTAGAGGTTCTCAGTCACAGATACTACCATATCATGATCCCTACTGGCGCGAGGGAGATCTAGGTATAGTAGGTTTATATTGATTGATTAATGTTTTGATGATAAAGAATGGTACTAACAAAAATCTATTCTACTGCCACAGCTAATGTGCAGGAATGGCATTCCTTGATTCAGCAGGCAATGACAAACATTTCCATGATAGCACAGATCCCCAGTTCCTCACAGATTGCCTATAGGCCTTAGGGGAACGCGGGTCGACATGAGGATTTGTTTTTCCCATTTCGAGTACAGGTAGATATATGGAGGGAGAGAGAGAGAGTCCTATCAGAGGACCTCCAGCAGGCGCGGCAGAGAGAGAGTCCTATCAGAGGACCTCCAGCAGGCGCGGCGAGATCCAGCAGCGGCTCAGACCGAGGCTACCACCTATCGTGCAATCCTTATGGATAGGGATCGTAGGAGTTCCTCTCGGAGTCACTCACGATCTGTATCGCGCTACACACCCATGGGTCCACCATCACGGCCAGACCAGGAGGGAGCATCCAGTCGACACTCTCCAGCCACTAGCCCTAGGGATAGGAGATGATTTTATGATGTAAAAGAGAGGTCATATTTTGGATATACAGTGACCTAGATTTGTATATGATCCACACATATATATGTATATATACATGCTTCTCTTTTGTCTCAAATGTGTTATCTTTAATGCTTAAAACAATGTATATTTTGTTTTGATTAAATCTAATACATTTGGTAAATGTACATGTATGTTCAGAATTTAATTTCCATGTGATTGACTTCTCAATGCTCCATGATTAAATTGATACATGTGTTAATTAAAATGTTTAATCAAGTACTACATTGATGATAAGGAAGAAATATGCATTAAGCATAAGAATCATATAACTAATGTGATTTAATTCTGAATTTAAACACAACATGATACGATCCTACTTAATACATAAAGACACTGTATAATATGCTAGCATAATAGGAATGTAAATCTTTTACAATTTACATAAATGAATCCAAGACAAACTATAAAGTAAGAAGACATGCTTGTCAGGAACGAAGCAATATAGATTAAACAACATAACATTTAATTCTATTTTGCTTTAATTAAGAAATACTAACATATTATCCAATGTTGAAGAATTGAAAAAGAAGATAGATGAAAAATGAAGAATTAAACATAATATCTACGCAAGTGCATAGCATTAATAGGTTCTTTAAGAGGCGTAACGTCTACATCCGCTATTTTGTAAGCACCTGATCCATAATCCTCAATAATGATATATGGTCCAAGCCAATTAGGACTGAATTTTCCCTTTTCTGCAGGCAAGGCATTCACATTGCGCTGATTCTCATAAAGGACTAAGTCACCTACTGAGAAGGAACGTTGAATAACCTTGTCATTATAGCTTCATTGTAGAGTTTTGTGATATGCTTGAATATGCTCAAGAGCGTTTATGCACTGTTCATCAAGCATCTCAAGCTGTTGAAGTCGTTGTTCCCTATAAGAGTCATCATCTACTATACCTTTGAGAGAAACCCTAAGTGATGGAATCTCTAATTCTAAGGGCATAATAGCATCAACACCATAAACAAGATTATAAGGAGTAGTTCCTGTAGCAATTCGTACACTCGTTCGGTAGGCCCCAAAGAGCATAGATTAGCTGGTTACTCCAATCCTTACCATGCTTATTCACGGTTTTACGAAGAATTTGTTCAATTATCTTATTGGATGATTCGGCTTGGCCATTTGATTGAGGATAATATGGTGTAGAAAATCGATGTTTGATATGATACTTCTCGAAGAATTTCTTCACATCCTTGTTTTTAAATGATGTCCCATTATCTGAGATAATAGTGGAAGGTATCCCAAATCGAGAAATGATGTTTTCTAGAAGAAATTGACAAATCACTTCAGCAGTAGTAGAGCGAAGAGGAATAGCTTCTACCCACTTCGTAAAGTAATCTGTTGCAGTTATAATGAAGGTGTGTCCTTGAGAAGAAGGAGGAGAAATTTTTCCAATAAGATCCAAACGCCATGCGGAGAAAGGCCAAGAAGCTACTTGAGTACGAAGTTCTTGGGCAGGAGCATGAATCAGATTATTGTGTTGTTGACATTGATGACATTTTTTAACAAATGAAAAGGAATCCTTCTGCATAGTTTGCCAATAGTATCCCATACGAAGCAACCTATGAACCAGGGATTTGCCCCCAAAATGCCCCCCACAGGCACCTGAATGTGCCTCTTCAAGAGCAACAGGGATTTTCGACTTGTTAAGACAACGAAGGAGAAGACCATCATAACCCCTTCGATAAAGGAAATTAGAAAGGATGATATATCTAGCAGACAACTTGCAGATTCTAGCCCTAGTGTTCCTATTAGCGGAATCAGGAAAGGTACCATCGGTCAAATATCTTACGATATGCGAGAACCATTCATCTGAGTCTACAAAGTCACAACATGTTATCAAACTAGAATCATCTTCAATAGCCGGAGAAATAAGATTGTGAATAACGAAATTAAGATCGACCATAGGGTCCTCTAAAGATACTAGAGAAGCCACACATGCCATTGCATCCGCATGTCGATTATCTTTTCGAGGAACGGGTTCCATGGTATAAGAATCGAAATTTTGTAATAAAGAGATAGCAAGATCTTTATATTGTGATAATTTGTCTTGTTTTGCTTGATATATTCCTGTTACTTGTCTTATAATTAATTGTGAATCTCCATAGAAATGTATGTGTTTTATATTCAGAGCTAAGGCTGCTTTTATTCCCGCTATAAGAGCCTCATACTCAACAATGTTATTGGTACACAGGAAATTTAGACGATATGATAAAGGAATAGGTTTCTTTGTAGGAGAAACTAGAACGACACCTGCCCCCGATCCCGTACGACACTTAGAGCCATCAAAGTATAACTCCCAAGTTTCATCTTTCTCTATAGAAAGAATGAAGTCGTCAGGAAAGGACTCAGAGTTAGGGAAGGAGAAAGGTGAAGGAGCCTCAACTAAGTGATCGGTCAACGCTTGTCCTTTAATTGCTCTTTGTGAAACAAATTTAAGGTCAAATTCAGTTAACATCATAACCCACTTAGCTAGACGTCCTGATAAATCAGTTTTAGAGAAAAGATGCTTCAAAGGATCAAACTTTACCATGACATGGACTTCTGAATTTAAAAGATAATGTCTCAATTTCTGAGTCGCAAACACCACGGCCAAGCATTGTCTTTCTATCGCAGAATATCGGGTCTCATAATCGAGTAAGGTACGACTTATGTAATAAACCGGACATTCCTTACCATCTTTATCATGTTGTGCCAACAATGCTGCGAGAGCATGAGAAGAAGCAGCTGTATACAGAAGGAAGGGTTTAGAAGGTTCGGCAGGTTGAAGAATAGGAGGACTAGCCAAATACACTTTTAAATCTTCAAATGCTTGCTGACAATCCTCATTCCATTGAAAAGTGATATCCTTTTTAAGAAGTTGAGTAAAAGGAAAGGTATGATCCGCAAGTTGAGACACAAACCTACGAATAGCTTGAATCTTTCCTTGTAAGCTTTTAAGTTGAGACACATTTCTAGGAGGTGGCATGTTAACAATAACATCTATTTTCTTAGTATCCACCTCAATCCCATGATGCGAAACTATGAACCCTAATAGTTTTCCACTATCCACACCAAAAACACATTTTCGGGGATTCAAGCACATGTGATATTTACAAATTATTTCAAAGATTTGACGAAGGACTTTAACATGATCCATGCGAAGAAAGGATTTGGCCAAAATATCATCAACATAATCCTCTAAAATCTTATGCATATAATCATGAAAGATAAGGGTCATTGCTCGTTGATAAGTTGCACCGGCGTTTTTAAGTCCAAAAGGCATCATTATCCAACAAAACGTACCCCAAGGAGTGGTGAAAGCGGTTTTGAATTGATCTTGAGGGTTTATGAAAATTTGATTGTAGCCTGAAAAACCATCCATGAAGGATAGCAAGGCATGTCCTGTCGTAGAGTCAACTATCATGTCAATGTTTGGAAGAGGGAAATCATCTTTTAAAGAAGCCTTATTTAGATCCCGAAAGTCGGTACACATTCTTATTTTGTTATCTGGTTTAGCCACAGCAACAATATTTGAAATCCATGGGGAATAGTCAATAGGGCGGATAAATCCAGCCTCCAATAATTTTTCAATCTCAGCTTTAACAAGCAGAGCCACCTTAGGATTCATTTTTCGAATCTTTTGTTTCACAGGCTTAGCGTCAGGAACTAAGACAATATTATGAGTAACAATCTTAGGATCTATACCAGGCATGTCAGAATATGCCCAAGCAAAGATCTCAGGGAATTCATGCAATAGTTCTTCATATTGTTTTTGTTCCTCTTCATCCAAACATTTCCCGATTTTAATAACTTTCTCTTTGTTGCAAGGATCCATCTTAACATCAGTGGTGTCACTTATGAGAAGATTACTTTGTTGAAGAGTATCCTTTAATTGAGGGAATTCTTTCACAATCTCATCATTATCAATCTCTTTTCCAAAATAAGCTTCGGTGTTCAAATAATAAGGGAGTCCCCTATTGTGATGATAATGAGGAAGAGTGTCATAAGCTCCCAAGAACTCAGCTAAAGCATCGTCGGTAGGGAAGATATCCAAAGCACAATCACCCGAAGAATCCTCATCAATACACTCAGGGTGTTGTATTGATAAAGATGTAGAGATAGCATTAACACTAATGCATGGTCTTTTAGAAGCTTTAGTACGTCTGCAGGGATTAAAGCCAAGTCCAAAGGCATAATTGTGAAAATTAGTCTCTAGAGGAACCCTTATCCCTTGTTCATGAGCACCACAACCTTTTCCATGATACCCATGCTTAGCAAAAATACGAAAACCACGACCATAACGATCAGCCATTTCAGGAAGAGAAGGTGGTTTTTCATAAGACAAAGAATCAAACTCTTCATAATTATAGATGTGAGAAGAAGAAGTTTGAGAAGTAGCGACAAAATTATTACTCATAGGTAAGGTTGATTGATTTTTAGTTTCTTCTTTCTTTTCAACTTTATGATTTTCAGCTTCTTCCTTCTTTTCAATTTTAATTTCTCTAGAAGGAACCTTATATTCACCCACAAAGGTAGGGTTAAAATCAAGAGATCCCCAATCATCTTCTGCGAGGATCTTCTCAGGATCAAAATCCTTTTTATGTGTATTTTCAAGTCGAGAAGGATCTTCTTCAGGAATTCCAGACTCATCCAAAGGATTTTGATCATCAGAGAGCGAAGACTCAGTGATAGGTTTCTTGTTTAAAGAGTCATTACTAGACGAGGATGGTTTAGAAGAACTCCCTTTGGAATTAGATGTTTGTAGACAAGCTTGAAAATTAGTATCACCCATCAAAGTGTATGTCTTATTGTTATAAACAAATTTAACTTGTCTATGCAACGTAGAGGGGACAGCTTGCATGTTGTGAATCCAAGGCCTCCCTAATAACAAGTTGTATGTTAAATTTCCCGGCATAACATGGATAGGAGTAGGCAAAGTAACAGGTCCTACTGTGAGAGGTAAGGTGATGATACCTAATGAAGTCTTAGCCACATTGTCAAAGCCACGAATGGGACGAGAGTCAGGCTCCATAAGAGACGTATCCACATTCATCTTATGCAATAGATTAATGCTACACACATTAAGGCCAGAGCCATTATCTACTAGTGTTCGCCTTATAGCAGTGTCTTTCATGATAACCATGATCATCAAGGGATCATATTGATGTTGGGTTTCACTAGTAGGCAACTCATCTTGAGTAAACACAATTTGAGCTTTAGGATTCATCACAAAGTTAACAAAAGATGCTATATTACTAGACGTATTTGGTGGAGGAACATTCAAATCTTTCAAGGCATCTTGTAACATTCCATGATGGGCGGAAGAAGTTTGAATCAAATCCCAAAGGGATATCTTAGCAGGGGTAGCTTTAAGTTGTTCTATGAGATCATATTCCTTACCCATAACTTGTGAAATACGGGGAGCTTGAGGAAGAATTGGTTGAGGATTAGGAAGGGAAACTGGAATAACAGGAGGAGGATTAGGTTGCCTATTATTTCTAGTATGATAAGTATGAGCAACCGCATGATAACTCTCTCTAGTTATTTGTTTAGCATAATTGTAAGGACTTATAGGTTGTCTTCCTTGTACAGTGATAATTGGTTTATTCGGGGTACGAAAGGAATCATGATCATACCTCCCTTGGACAGTAAGGAGGGGTGATTTAGGAATTTGAAAGGTAGGAGAAGGATAAGCACCTTGGACTTCAAAGAGAGGCTTATTATGTTCATTCAAGTTTATCATGTTAACCAATTTAGAGGTCTTGTTTTTGTTTATAGGTTTCGACAAAGCCACAAAGTCATCAAGAGCATCATCCAACAAAGCATGATCATATCGGTTAAAAGGTTTGTCTTTTGATTCAAAAGGAGACATCTCCTCATAGAGGGGATTATTGAAAACAACCATGTTACTAGATTCAGGGGAAGAGTTGATAGGAATGTATCCTTGAGAGGAATCATTCAACTTATCTTTCTCATCACACCTAAATGGCATAGTAACAAGGTTTATGAGTTTTTGGTAAAATGAAGGTTTAGCATCCTTAGGGTTTAAAAACTCATCTAAAGCTTCATATAATTCATCATGGCTATACTCATAATAATCATCAAAAGCATGAACATTTTGTAAATAAAAATCTGACATTTTGAAAAGATTGCATAAAATTTAAACACACAATGCAAAGAAACACACTCTTTTTTTTTTCTTTTTCTCTTTTAATGAAAATGAAATGAAAACACACTAAATCTAGATCTAGATCTAACAAATGTAATGCAAGAGGAAGTAATGATAGATTCACGTCGGGCTCACCAAAATGTGTGGGGGAAAAAGCGAGACTAGGTCAACATACCCTAATCCTACCTTTTGACACACATTACGGAATACGAAAGAGCCTAGAGATATCGCACAATTGGCTACTTCTTTTGGTGAAAGAGAGAGCCATGGGATATCTATTAGGATTCCTATTCCCTTGTTGAAATTGTAAGATTAAGTAATGCAAGTTCAAACCCTAATCCCAAAATGCAAGTATGAACCAATAACAAGATTGCAGAATTGAGATTAAACAATGAACAACTGTAAATGTAAGGATAAAATAAGAATGCAGATATGTACCCGGAGTCAAAATCAGACTGAAAATGTTCGGGATGGGGGCGCGGGCACCACTGTCCTGAAAACTGCACCGGAAACCACTGTTCTGCACTCTGAAACACTGTCTGGAAACTGTCTGCAAAGTGTCTGTCCGAAGGACCAGGGCGCCCAGCGCCTCTGTCCCAAGGACCAGGGTGCCCAGCGCCTCTGTCCCAGGGACCAGGGTGCCCAGCGCCTCTGTCCCAGGGACCAGGGTGCCCAGCGCCCCTATCCTGGCAGGACCAGGGTGCCCAGCGCCCCTGTCCCGGTCTCCTGCTCTGCAATTTCACACAGAGTGCTGTCCCAACTTTCTCTCTCCGGATCTGTATCCTGCGGCGTCGTCCGAATCCCGAAACCTGCAATAATATCTGAAAAGGGGGAGGGGCGGCTATATAGGGTTTTTCCTTAGTCAAACCCCCGCTTCAGTGATTTCCACCTCCACGAATAGCCAAGTTGTTTTGTAAAATGTATTGTGTGTGCAGACCTAGTGTGTGTGCAAGGTCCAAAATGCAAGAAAGAAAACTAGAGCAACCTAGAAAGTAAACCCTAATTGCTTGTAAATGATAATGTAAATGCTCTAAATCAAGATGCAATGTGATCTAAAGCATGAATAAATGATGTATCAAAGCTTATGCAAAGACATGAAAACAATACGAAATCATACCCAACCCTCAAGGGAGGAGTACAAGCCAATCTTCAGTCGGTAATCTCCTATTGTTCTTCAATGTCTTCCAAGCCCTAAGTGGATGAATGACTTTGATAGATGCTTGATAGAATGATGTTGAATGTTGTTGAAGTCCTCAAAGATCTGCTCTCTCGCTGCATATGAAGTTCCTGGAAACCAAAAATCGGATCCTTCCAAATGAAGAAAGAGAGCTCTTATGTATGAAACCCTAGGTCGTAAATTCATATTTTGGCCGACCTAGAGATTGAATATCCCACCAATTTCTTGGGGTTAAGCTTTATTTTATGATTGGATCGTGCTCCCAAAATTTCGGGAAAAATGTCCGGGACCATGTACACCGGGCGCCACGGTCCCAACAACTTTTCACCAAATTTTTATTGCTGTCGGATATGATGATTTTAGAGAGAATCCCGAAGTTACAGGTGATTTCGAGATGTTTTGACCCCAAAACCAAGCCCCCAAGTTCGAAATAGGACTTAATTAGGGTTTTTGATTAAGTGGTGTATTGGAAGAATAAAATGCGAAGGGCGCGCTTTAGTGAAAGGGCCCAACTTTATGATGTAGAGAATGATGAAATAGGACCTTAGACCTAATTAATTTGATTAATTAAGTGCTTAAGGAGAAATGCAATGCAGAATGCAAAATGCACTAAGACGGGTGCTAAACTAGGTGTGAAATTGTACCACCCTAGCGAGTGCGTACAATTTACGACGCTACACATCCAAAGAATTTTGATTATCAGAGGGTGATGATTTGTTCATAGGTATCTTGTTTAAAGAGTCATCACTAGAAGAGGAAGGTTTAGAAGAACTCCCTTTGGAAGTAGATGTTTGCAAACAAGCTTGAAAATTAGTATCACCTATCAAGTTATATGTCTTATTGTTATAAATAAATTTAACTTGTCTATGCAATGTAGAGGGGACAACTTGCATAATGTGAATCCAAGGTCTCCCTAATAACAAGTTGTATGTTAGATTTCCCGACATAACATGGATAGGAGTAGGCAAAGTAACAGGTCCCACTGTGATGGGTAAGGTGATAATACCTAATGAAGACTTAGCCACATTATCAAAGCCTCGAATGGGACGAGAGTCAAGCTCAATAAGGGACGTATCCACATTCATCTTATGCAATAGATTAATGCTACACACATTAAGGCCAGAGCCATTATCTACCAGTGTTCGTCTTATAGCAGTGTCATTTATGATAACCACAATCATCAAGGGATCATATTGATGTTGAATTTCACTAGTAGGCAATTCATCTTGAGTAAACACAATTTGAGCTTTAGGATTCATCACAGAGTTAACCAAAGACACTACATTACTAGATGTATTAGGTGGAGGAACATTCAAATCTTTTAAGGCATCTTGTAACATTCCATGATGAACGGAAGAAGTTTGGATCAAATCCCAAAGGGATATCTTTGCCGGAGTAGTTTTAAGTTGTTCAATAAGATCATAGTCTTTACTAAGCATTTGTGAAATACGTGGAGCTTGAGGAAGAATAGGTTGGGAATGAGGAAGTGAAGTTGGGATAACTAGAGGAGGATTAGGTTGCCTATTGTTTCTTGTGTTATAGGTATGGGCAACCGCATGATAACTCTCTCTAGTCAGTTGCGTAGCATATTCATAAGGGCTCTTAGTAGAGTAACCTCCTTGCATAGTAATAATAGGTTTCTTAGGAGTGCAAAAAGAATCATTAGCATAACCACCTTGAACCACTAAGATAGGCTTATTTAAAGGTTGAGAATTTTGAGAAGGACAAGCACCTTGGACAGTGAAGAGAGGTTTGTTAGGTGTCTTATTCACATGTATCAAATTGATTGAGGATGGTTTAGAGGAATGAACAAAAGTGTTGGAAGAATTATTGATAGTCTTCTCTTGCACTAAAATCTTATCACAGATTAAATCAATTTTAGGAGAGAGACAAGGGGTAGGCATTGATGTTCTAGTAGGAAGAGTAATACTAGGAAAGGTCATATCATCCTTTATCATCATAGGATCTACATGGGGAATAAAATCTCTAGGAAAAAGGATCAGCATTACTCTCTAAAGTCTCACTTTTGAGAGGGAGATCTTTGAAAGAAATGTTAACCATCTTGCTTTGAACTAGGGTATCCTTATGAGTAGAACCAAGTTGAGGAGAGGGAGATGCTTTATTTTTAGAGGGAGAATAATTGAGATTCAAGGAAGGTGAGAAACTATCAAGGGAGTTTTCAATCTTGATTTCATCCCCTTTGGCTAGGATTCTCTCATGGGATAGAGAATAATCTACACCTTCTTCTAATGGTTCATCCCAACTAGTGAAGTGGTTGGAAGGAATGTTTGAAGCATTGTCAATTTCGAGAGAGGAGATAACATTGTTTATTAATTCCTCATCCTTAGGAGGGAGAGCATCAATAGATGTGTTAAACTCATCCTCTTTCCTCAAAATATGTTCAATATGATCTTTAGGGGAGAGAGAATTAAGGAAATTGCTTATTATTTCATCTTCTTTCTCTAAGGGATGCTTATGGGTAAGACAAACTTTAGGAGAAGGGTAAGCATTTATCATTAATTCATCATCTCTAGTGGGAATTTTGTTGGAAAAGGAAATTCCATCACTAGGAAATGTAGGGATAATGTCATCTTCTTGCACAAAAGGATCCTCATGAAGGGAGTGTTTTTTAGGAGGAACATGAACATATTTCTCCAAAGATTCATTCTTAGGAAGGAGATCTTTGAAAGAAGTGTTCATAACCTCTTGTTGCACTAACATGCCCCCATTGGAAGGACCAACTTTAGGAGAAAATAAGTCAATGTCCATAAATACCTTTTCACTTAGAGAGGCATCATGTAGGGAAGGTGAAGTAACATTAAGAAAGGTGTTTATGATATCATTCTCTTCCTCTAGGATAGCTAAATAGGAAGGGCACATTTTAGGAGAGTTGTCAAGATCACTCTTAAAGTCTTCATCCTTAGAGCATGGGAGAGTCTCAAAGGGAGTGATAGAAACTCTTTTAGGCACTAAAATGTTGTTATAGATGGGGGGAGGTTCTTTAGGAGAAGGAAAAATTGAAACAAGGGAAGCTAACCCATTATCACATCTATGAAATGAATGCATCATGACAACAATTTTCCTCTTTCAAAAGATAACACATACAAAATAGAACGAAATGTTTAATTTTAACCAATGCAAGCACTTAGAATGTAGATTAAGACAATGAAATTTATGATTCAAATGAGTTCCTAAATCAGATTTGAAATTATTGATCCCAATTAAGCTATCCACAAGTTCAACTTTGAATTGAAAAATTAGGGTTTTAGCAAAAATTTCCTCTAGATTTTTTTGAATTTTGCAAGAAATTAAAACTTGTAAATAGCATAAACACTCAAATTTGAAAACATAAATCAGAATTAGAGAAGATTGGAGTTCACGTTGGGTTCACCAAAATGTGTGGGGGAAAAAGTGAAACTAAGCAAACATGCCCTAATCTCACTTTCAACCACACACTTGTGGAATACGAAAGAGCCTAGAGGTATCACACAATTGGCTACTTCTTTTTGTGGAAGAGAGGCACACGGGCTACCTATTAGGATTTCTATTCCTTTGTTGTAATTGAAAGATAAAATGATGCAAGTTAAATTCCTAACCCCAAAATGCAAGTATGAACTAATGACAAGATTGCAGAATTGAACTTAAACAATGGAAAGCTGTAAACACAAGGATAAGACAAGAATGCAAACACGTACCCAGAGTCAAAATCTGAGTGAAAATGTTCGAGACGGGGGCGCGGGCGCCACTGTCCTGATTTTGCCCCTGAAACTGCCCCGAAAACTGCTGCTTTGCAACCTAGAAAGCTGTCAAAAATGCTGAAAACTGTTGTCTGACAGAGGGACCAGGGCGCCCAGCACCCCTGTCCCAGGGACCAGGGCGCCCAGCGCCCCCGTCCTGGCAGGACCAGGGTGCCCCATGCCCCTGTCCTGATCTTCTGTTCTGAAATTTGGTGTGTAGTTCGGTCTCAGTTTGCTTTTGCCGGATCTGTAACTTGCGGTGTCGTCCGAATTCCGAAACCTGCACTTATATCTGAAAAGGTGTGGTGGGCGGCTATATAGGGTTTTGCCTTAGTCAAACCCCCGCTTTGGTGATTTCCACCTCCACGAATAGCCAAGTTGTATTGTAAAAGTAGTGTGTGTGCAGACCTTGTGTGTGTGCAAGATCCTAAAATGCAAGTAAGCAAACTAGAGCAACCTAGAAAGTAAACCCTAATTGCTTGTAAATGATAATGTAAATGCTCCAAATCAAGATGCAAAGTGATCTAAAGCATGAATAAGTGATATAATGAGGCTTATGCAAAGACATGAAAACAACATGAAATCATACCCAACCCCAAGGGAGGGGTACAAGCCAATCTTCACTCGATAATCTCCTATTGCTCTTCAATGCCCTCAAAGCCCTAATTGGATGAATGAAATTGATGAATTCTTGATGGATGGATGTTGAATGTTGTTGAAGTCTTCAAATATCTGCTCTTTCGCTGCCTAGAAGGTCCTTGAAACCAAAAATCGGATCCCTTCAAATGAAGAAAGAGAGCTCTTATGTATGAAACCCTAGGTCGTAATTTCAACTTTTGGCCGACCTAGAGATTGAATCTCCTGCCAATTTCTTGGGGTTAAGCTTTATTTTATGATTGGATCGCACTCCTAAAATTTTGGGAAAAATGTCCGGGACCATGTGCACTCCGGGCGCCATGGTCCTCTCCGGGCGCCATGGTCCTGACAACTTTTCACCAAATTTTCAGGGCCATCAGATATGATGATTTTAGAGAGAATCTAGAAGTTACAAGTGATTTCGAGATGTTTTGACCCCCGAAATCAAGCCCCCAAGTTCAAAATAGGACCTAATTAGGGTTTTTGATTAAATGATGTATTGGAGGAATAAAATGAAAAGGGCACACTTTAATGAAAGGGCCCAACTTTATGATGTGGAAGATGATGAAATAGAACCTTAGACCTAATTAATTTAATTAATTAAGTGCTAAAGGAGAAATGCAATGCAAAATACAAAATGCACCAAGGCGGGTGCTAAACTAGGTGTGAAATTGTACCACCCTAGCAAGTGCGTACAATTTACGACGCTACACTCCTCTTCAAAAAAGAAATGATACAATAATGAATGT
Organism: Cryptomeria japonica; assembly: GCF_030272615.1. Taxonomy (NCBI): domain Eukaryota; kingdom Viridiplantae; phylum Streptophyta; class Pinopsida; order Cupressales; family Cupressaceae; genus Cryptomeria; species Cryptomeria japonica. Next base: position 586,479,465 of record NC_081413.1, on the reverse strand, counting down.
ACAAGTGAAGAAGATATGTCATAGAAGAAATGATTGATGAGGACCCCTAAGGACTACTTCTATGTGAAATGTATAATGAATATTCCCCCAATATGAGAGAAATTCAAGAGACTATGCAACCCCCCCACCCCTTCATCCCCCCTACTCCATAATGTTGTGCATGTAGTATTCACAGATTCTTGACACTAGATGTTGAAGATGATCCATACTCATTGAACAACACCATAGATGTGTGCAGGATGAATTCCCATTTTGGATATGTAGGGAATAATTACTTTCTCTAAAGTTTAGACATGATCCAAAGACTAAATTTCATCATACTAGTCTTTAAACTTGTAGTGTTGAAAAATGGTACTGATATGTATGTTTTGTTGCAAGGAATCACTCATGCTTTCTGTGAATCATTTCTACATTCATATGTAGCAAAAAGTATTGAGTTCACAATGCATGACAACAAATTACATTGTTAATCTCCACAATGCTCAGGAAGGTGTCGAACTAATCAAAGGCATGAATCAAGACAACCTTTTAAGAGAAATGATAGTAAAGAAGGTATAGAAGTCTTATAAAATAACTCACATAAGTGCTCAACAAGATGAAATGAGACAAAATACTAAAATGGCTGAGTAAACTTAAGCTTATGTGTGAATAGGTCAATCTAGAGAGTGTTAACAACCATCTAGTTTATAAATGATACTATTTACACTAACAACCCTCCCCCCCCAACTTTAAGTGTAACCTAGGGAGTATGTGCATGATGATAAGTATTGACTACTAGCCATGTTAGGTACTCATATAAAAATTCCTCATAAATCAGAGTAAAGGATAAAACCTAGTGGGAACTAAACTCCTCTCCAAAAAGAGAAATGAAACAATAATGAATTTACAAGTGAAGAAGATATGTCATAGAAGGAAGGATTGACCAGGAGCCCCCAAGGACTAATTTTATGTGCAATGTACAATGAATGTTCCCTCATATGAGATAAATGAGAGACTATGAAACACCCTAAAAATGTGATGTGTGTAGTGTTGGTAGATGCTCAACACTAAATGTTGAAGATGATCCATACTTATTGAACAACACCACAAATGTGTGCAAGATAAATTCCCATTCTGGATATGCTAAAAAGAATATCACTTTCTTTGAAGTTTACACATGATCCTGTAGCATTGTAAATTGTATCTCTATACAATTTCATCCTCACCTAGGCCTCACCTTAGCGTTTCGGCCTTCAGTGCTCAATGCTTGCTTTGATGTTGTTCACACCCTCTTGAAATTTGTATTTTCAACTCCTAATCCAACCTTTGTCCAATTTTGAGTCTTGATTGATAGGATCAGAATGCCCTGGGCGCCTTGGTCTTTTCTCAAGACTAGGGTGCCCTAATCACCTTGGTTGTCCTAATCGGGACTTGAAATAGGACGTCACAATTATCATTTCATATGGGCAGTAAATTTGGCTTTGTGCTGACCTGCTTTGAAAATTCAAACATTTAATACATGGTTAGGTATAAAAGGAAGCCTATCCCCCTCATCTGGTAACTAGAATTTTGGGGAGAAATAGGAAATTATAAGTGAGCTCTCAATTACAAAATCAATTCAAGCCTAAGTGAGGAAGCAACCAAGTATTCATTAAGCATTGAAGGAGACGTCAAGTCAAGTTCAAACATTCATGATCAACCTTCTATGAAGGCATTCTACACTGCATTCTAAACCCTCATGTGAGGATTCAAGCAAATTCATAAAGGTATCAAGTTCAATTACAAGCATTTTCAGATCAAATCTATCCTTTCCCTTAGAAGGAAAGCATTAAATTTCAATTCTCCTTCCATTCTATTTCAATTTCAAGGTTAATTTCTAAATCGAGGCTTGACCAAAGTCAAACCCTCATCAACAAAACCCATTTCCTTCTTTTTATGTGCATGGAATTGTTAGGAGTTGCAGTGAGGAATTCAATAGAGTAGACAAATACAATTAAACTCAACTTTTGAAGGTGTGAAAAGTGGAGGACCAGGATGATCGAGTCCCCTTGGTCCTTATAATTTTTTATGATCTTCTGAAAGTGGATTCAATGTGTCATCCTGAAATGGAAAACAGGACCAAGATGACCTGCTCCTCCTGGTCCTGACAATTCTACTTGAACTTTTTGTCATAATTTTTGATCTATCTTGCATCCTTAGATCTATGTTTAGAATGTTGCATGATATTTGGAACATTCCATTACTGCTATTTTATGTTAATTCCTCATTGTTTGTCCTGGATATAGCATTACACTTTAACTCTAATTTAAATTTAGTTTCAAATCAAATAAGGAGTAGGATTCATTTGATCTACATTCATCCCTCCTAGGATGGATCAATCAAATTCAATTCCCTCCTTAATGTTCAATGGTCTCAAGCAAAATTAGTGGTTTGTGGTGAAGCACTAATTTTCAACACCCAAATGTTTTTGGTGAACATGTAGTTGATGCTTATTTATGATTGATTATGTTCAGATCTGATTTTTAGGCATTTAATTCAATTTTCCTTTTATTCATACACTTAAATCACATTAATTTAAAAGTTAAATTGACAAAGACCTACATATTTTTGTTAAAATTGATTTATGGGTTACATAATTTTTAATTTATATGCTTATATATGATTTTTATTACATAACATTCATAGTTGTAGAAGCATCTTGTGTTTAAATTCATAATTTACATTACTTAATTCATTAGTTAATCAACAATTTTACTAAAAATTTGTCTTGTTTAATCATATATATAGCTTGCATTATCACTTTTTTGTGATTTCAATCCTTTGCATTCAATATTTCCTTCTTTGTGCATGAGTTTTGTTACCCTTAGTCCTACATCCAATATTGAGAAGAATTTATAGACTTAGGGATACTTGAATTTTAAATATGAAGGATATGGAGCCCAAGTTGAATAACCTATTCCATGCGACTATTGGTACTTCCTCTAATCCAACACATGACATATCTAATATCATAGAGCCTCATTCACCTTACACTTATCCTAATGAATATGATGACTCACTAACTAGGGTTACTAGTGCTCAATTGGGGAATCTTGGCATGGAATTTGGCAATCTTCAACAATGGATGGGCCCAGAACACTTGAATAGTGAAGCAAACTCCTTGATTGAAAGGTTGAAGAGAATGGTTCAAAGTGAAAAGTTGGGTGTGGAATTTTTACATGGTATTTCTCATATTGTTGATAGCAATATTTTGCTTATCAAAAGTTGTGTTGAAGCTCTTGGTTATTCTCATCCTACTAGTCAAATTGAGCAATCCATTCCTATGACAACCTTTCCTAGTGTGCCTACATATACATATTCTATCATGATTATTGTTGTCACGAGGATTGCACCCTAATTCTAAGTTGAGAGCTCAACAATCCTATGAAACATGAGATGATTTTCAAGCCTGTGGGTTGCCTATAACAAAAATCAACCTCCAGAGTGAGTTGGTTCTCCTAATAAATACCTCCTAAAACTAATGACTTGAGTGGAAAAGGGAAAAAGATTTTCTTTAAAGCTAAAAACTTCCTAACTCTAACAGGAGGTGATGCACTAAAAAACTAACTAAGATTGCAACCTGATTAACTCACAATGCTCTCCAAAAAATAGACCTAAATCTTTCACAACTTAACTGAACATCTTATGCATCAATATTTCATGAGAAATGATTGAATTCAGAGCTTTCTTGAAGGAATCTAATTTTCTTTCACAACTACAAACTACTAAAACCAACTAGCACAATCTATGACCTACATTAATCATGCATCTTCTTAAACCAATCTTGTTTGAATAAGACATATATAAATGATTAAGCATAAATCACAATAATAACATCAAATAATTCATCCATGGTATAGTAGAGGAGGTGTTAAGAAGGAAAATGTTGCTATTTTATTGAAAAATAAGGGTGTTTCTGCTGTTACAAAACTTAGAAAATGAGTTATAAGTATACCATTAAGCATGAAAGAGACATAATTATTGTAGCGTCGTAAATTGTACGCACTCGCTAGGGTGGTACAATTTCACACCTAGTTTAGCACCCGCCTTAGTGCATTTTACATCCTGCATTGCATTTCTCCTTAAGCACTTAATTAATCAAATTGATTAGGTCTAAGGTCCTATTTCATCATTCTCTACATCATAAAGTTGGGCCCTTTCAATAAAGCACGCCCTTCGCATTTTATTCCTCCAATACATCACTCAATCAAAAACCCTAATTAAGTCCTATTTCGAACTTGGGGGCTTGGTTTCGGGGTCTAAACATCTCAAAATCACCTGTAACTTCGAGATTCTCTCTAAAATCATCATATCCGACGACCCTAAAAATTTGGTGAAAAGTTGTCGGGACCATGGCGCCCGGAGTGCACATGGTCCCAGACATTTTTCCCAAAATTTTGGGAGCACGATCCAATCATAAAATAAAGCTTAACCCCAAGAAATTGGCGGGATATTCAATCTCTAGGTCGGCCAAAATACGAATTTATGATCTAGGGTTTCATACATAAGAGCTCTCTTTCTTCATTTGAAGGGATCGAATTTTGTTTTCAGGAACTTCATATGCAGTGAAAGAGCAGATCTTTGAGGACTTCAACAACATTCAACATCATTCTATCAAGCATCTATCAAATTCATTCATCCACTTAGGGCTTGGAAGACATTGAAGAACAATAGGAGATTACCGACTGGAGATTGGCTTGTACTCCTCCCTTAAGGGTTGGGTATGATTTCGTATTGTTTTCATGTCTTTGCATAAGCTTTGATACATCATTTATTCATGCTTTAGATCACATTGCATCTTGATTTAGAGCATTTACATTATCATTTGCAAGCAATTAGGGTTTACTTTCTAGGTTGCTCTAGTTTACTTTCTTGCATTTTAGGACCTTGCACACACAATACATTTTACAAAACAACTTGGCTATTCATGGAGGTGGAAATCACTGAAGCAGGGGTTTGACTAAGGCAAAACCCTATATAGCCGCCCCTCCCCCTTTTTCAGATATTATTGCAGGTTTCGGGATTCAGATGACGCCGTGGGATACAGATCCGGAGAGAGAAGGTCGAGACAACATTATGTGTGAAATTGCAGAGAAAAAGACTGGGATAGGGGTGCTGGGCGCCCTGGTCCTGCCAGGACAGGGGCGCTGGGCACCCTGGTCCCTGGGACAGAGGCGCTGGGTGCCCTGGTCCTCTAGACAGACAGTTTACAGACAACTTCCCGACAGTGTTTCAGAGTGCAGAACAGCAGTTTCCGGTGCAGTTTTCAGGACAGTGGCGCCCGCACCCCCGTCCCAAAACATTTTCAGTCCGATTTTGACTCCAGGTACATATTTGCATTCTTATTTCATCCTTGTATTTACAGCTGTTCATTGTTTAATCTCAATTCTGCAATCTTGTTATTAGTTCATACTTGCATTTTGAGATTAGGGTTTGAACTTGCATTACTTAATCTTACAATTTCAACAAGAGAATAGAAATCCTAATAGATATCCCGTGGCTCTCTCTTTCACCAAAAGAAGTAGCCAATTGTGCGAGATCTCTAGGCTCGTATTCCGTAATGTGTGTCAAAAGGTAAGATTAGGGCATATTAACCTAGTCTAGCTTTTTTCCCCTACACATTTTGGTGAACCCGACGTGAATCTATCATTGCTTCCTCTTGCATTGCATTTGTTAGATCTAGATCTAGATTTAGTGTATTTTCATTTCATTTTCGTTAAAAAGAAAAAAAAAAGTGTGTTTCTTTGCATTGTGTGTTTAAATTTTATGCAATCTTTTCAAAATGTCAGATTTTTATTTGCAAAATATTCATGCTTTTGATGATTATTATGAGTATAGCCAAGAGGAATTAGATGAAGCTTTAGATGAGTTTTTAAACCCTAAGGATGCTAAACCTTCATTTTACCAAAAACTCATAAACCTTGTTACTATGCAATTTAGGTGTGATGAGAAAGATAAGTCGAATGATTCCTCTCAAGGATACATTCCTATCCACTCTTCCCCTGAATCTAGTAACATGGTTGTGTTCAATAATCCCCTCTATGAGGAGATGTCTCCTTTTGAATCAAAAGACAAACCTTTTAACCGATATGATCATGCCTTGTTGGATGATGCTCTTGATGACTTTGTGGCTTTGTCGAAACCTATAAACAAAAACAAGACCTCTAAATTGGTTAACATGATAAATTTGAATGAATATAACAAGCCTCTCTTTGAAGTCCAAGGTGATTATCCTCCTCCCACCTTTCAAATTCCTAAAGCACCTCTCCTTACTGTCCAAGGGAGGTATGATCATGATCCCTTTCGTACCCCGAATAAACCAGTCATCACCGTGCAAGGAAGAAAACCTATAAGTCCTTACAATTATGCTAAGCAAATAACTAGAGAGAGTTATCATGCGATTGCCCATACTTATCATACTAGAAATAATAAGCAACCTAATCCTCCTCCTATTATTCCAGTCTCTCTTCCTAATCCTCAACCAATTCTTCCTCAAGCTCCCCGTATCTCGCAAGTTATGGGTAAGGAATATGATCTCATAGAACAACTTAAAGCTACCCCTGCTAAGATATCCCTGTGGGATTTGATTCAAACTTCTTCCGCTCATCATGGAATGTTACAGGATGCCTTGAAAGATTTGAATGTTCCTCCACCGAATACATCTAGTAATATAGCATCTTTTGTTAACTCTGTGATGAATCCTAAAGCTCAAATTGTGTTTACCCAAGATGAGTTGCCTACTAGTGAAATTCAACAACAATATGATCCCTTGATGATTGTGGTTGTCATGAAAGACACTGCTATAAGACGAACACTAGTAGATAATGGCTCTGGCCTTAATGTGTGTAGTATTAACCTATTGCATAAGATGAATGTGGATACATCTCTTATTGAGCCTGACTCTCATCCCATTCGTGGCTTTGACAATGTGGCTAAGACTTCATTAGGTATCATCACCTTAACTCTCACAGTGGGACCTGTTACTTTGCCTACTCCTATCCATGTTATGCCAGGAAATTTAACATACAACTTGTTATTAGGGAGGCCTTGGATTCACAGCATGCAAGCTGTCCCCTCTACATTGCATAGACAAGTTAAATTCGTTTATAACAATAAGACATATACTTTGATAGGAGATACTAATTTTCAAGCTTGTCTACAAACATCCAATTCCAAAGGAGATTCTTCTAAGCCATCCTCGTCTAGTGATGACTCTTTAAACAAGAAACCTATTGATGAGTCTTCGCTCTCCGATGATCAAAATCCTTTGGATGAGTCTGGAACTCCTGAAGAAGATCCTTCTCGACTTGAAACTACACATAAAAAGGATTTTGATCCTGAGAAGGTTCTCGCAGAAGATGATTGGGGATCTCTTGATTTTAACCCTACTTTTGTAGGTGAATATAAGGTTCCTTCTAGAGAGCTTAAAGTTGAAAAGAAGGAAGAAGCTGAAAATCACAAAGTTGAAAAGAAAGAAGAAACTAAAAATCAATCAACCTTACCTGAATCTATGAGTAATAATTTTGTGGCTACTTCTCAAACTTCTTCTCCTCACATCTATAATTATGAAGAGTTTGATTCTTTGTCTTATGAAAAACCACCTTCTCTTCCTGAAATGGCTGATCGTTATGGTCGTGGTTTTCGCATTTTTGCTAAGCATGGGTATCATGGAAAAAGTTGTGGTGCTAATGAACAAGGGATAAGAGTTCCTCTAGAGACTAATTTTCAACATTATGCCTTTGGACTTGGCTATAATCCCTACAGACGTACTAAAGCTTCTAAAAGACCATGCATTAGTGTTAATGCTATCTCTACATCTTTATCAATACAACACCCTGAGTATATTGATGAGGATTCTTCGGGTGATTGTGCTTTGGATATCTTCCCTACCGACGATGCTTTAGCTGAGTTCTTGGGAGCCTATGACACTCTTCCTCGTTATCATCACAATAGGGGACTCCCTTATTGTTTGAACACTGAAGCCTATTTTGGAAAAGAGATTGATAACGATAAGATTGTGAAAGAATTCCCTCAGTTAAAGGATACGCCTCAACAAAGTAATCTTCTCATAGGTGATACCCTTGATGTTAAGATGGATCCTTGCAACAAAGAAGAAGTTATTAAAATTGGAAAATGTTTGGATGAAGAGGAACAGAAACAATATGAAGAACTATTGCATGAATTCCCTGAGATCTTTGCTTGGACATATTCTGACATGCCTGGTATAGATCCTAAGATTTTTACTCATAATATTGTCTTAGTTCCTGATGCTAAGCCCGTGAAACAAAAGATTCAAAAAATGAATCCTAAGGTGGCTCTGCTTGTTAAGGCTGAGATTGAAAAATTGTTGGAGGCTGGATTTATCCGCCCTATTGACTATTCCCCATGGATTTCAAATATTGTCGCTGTGGCTAAACCAGACAACAAAATAAGAATGTGTACTGACTTTCAGGATCTAAATAAGGCTTCTTTAAAAGATGATTTGCCTCTTCCAAACATTGACATGATAGTTGATTCTACGGCAGGACATGCCTTGTTATCCTTCATGGATGGTTTTTCAGGCTACAATCAAATTTTCGTTAACCCTCAAGATCAATTCAAAACCGCTTTCACCACTCCTTGGGGTACATTTTGTTGGATAATGATGCCTTTTGGACTTAAAAACACCGGTGCAACTTATCAACGAGCGATGACCCTTATCTTTCATGATTATATGCACAAGATTTTAGAGGATTATGTTGATGATATTTTAGCTAAATCCTTTCTTCGCATGGATCATGTTAAGATCCTCCATCAAATCTTTGAAAGAATTCATAAATATCACATGCGCTTGAATCCCCGAAAATGTGTTTTTGGTGTGGATAGTGGAAAACTATTAGGATTCATAGTTTCGCATCGTGGGATTGAGGTGGACACTAAGAAAATAGATGCTATTGTTAACATGCCACCTCCTCGAAATGTCTCTCAACTTAAAAGCTTACAAGGAAAGATTCAAGCTATTCGTAGGTTCGTGTCTCAACTTGCGGATTGTACCTTTCCTTTTACTCAACTTCTTAAGAAGGATATCACTTTTCAATGGAATGAGGATTGTCAGCAAGCATTTGAAGATTTAAAAGTGTATTTGGCTAGTCCTCCTATTCTTCAACCGGCCGAACCTTCTAAACCCTTTCTTTGGTATACAGCTGCTTCTTCTCATGCTCTCGCAGCATTGTTAGCACAACATGATAAAGATGGTAAGGAATGTCCGGTTTATTACATAAGTCGTACCTTACTCGATTATGAGACCCGATATTCGGCGATAGAAAGACAATGCTTAGCCATGGTGTTTGTGACTCAGAAATTGAGACATTATCTTTTAAATTCAGAAGTCCATGTCATGGTTAAGTTTGATCCTTTGAAGCATCTTTTCTCTAAAACTGATTTATCAGGACGTCTAGCTAAGTGGGTTATGATGTTAACTGAATTTGACCTTAAATTTGTTTCACAAAGAGCAATTAAATGACAAGCGTTGACTGATCACTTAGTTGAGGCCCCTTCACCTTTCTCCTTCCCTAACCCTGAGTCCTTTCCCGATGACTTCATTCTTTCTATAGAGAAAGATGAAACTTGGGAGTTATACTTTGATGGCTCTAAGTGTCGTACGGGATCGGGGGCAGGTGTTGTTCTAATTCCTCCTACAAAGAAACCTATTCCCTTATCATATCGTCTAAATTTCCTATGTACCAATAACATTGCTGAGTATGAGGCTCTTATAGCAGGAATAAAAGCAGCCTTGGCTCTGAATATAAAACACATACATATCTATGGAGATTTGCAATTGAATATAAGACAAGTAACAGGAATGTATCAAGCAAAAAAAGACAAATTATCACAATATAAAGATCTTGCTATCTCTTTATTACAAAATTTTGATTCTTATACCATGGAACCTATTCCTCGAAAAGATAATCGACATGCGGACGCAATGGCATGTGTGGCTTCTCTAGTATCTTTAGAGGACCCTATGGTTGATCTTAATTTTGTTATTCACAATCTTATTTCTCCAGCTATTGAAGACGATTCTAGCTTGGTAACATGTTGTGACTTTGTAGACTCAGATGAATGGTTCTCGCATATCGTAAGATATTTGACCGATGGTACCTTTCCTGATTCTGCTAATAGGAACACTAGGGCTAGAATCCGCAAGCTGTCTGCTAGATATATCATCCTTTCTAATGTCCTTTATCGAAGGGGTTATGATGGTCTTCTCCTTCGTTGTCTTAACAAGTCGGAAATCCCCGTTGCTCTTGAAGAGGCACATTCAGGTGCCTGTGGGGGGCATTTTGGGGGCAAATCCCTGGTTCATAGGTTGCTTCATATGGGATACTATTGGCAAACTATGCAGAAGGATTCCTTTTCATTTGTTAAGAAATGTCATCAATGTCAACAACACAATAATCTGATTCATGTTCCTGCCCAAGAACTTCGTTCTCAAGTAGCTTCTTGGCCTTTCTTCGCGTGGGGTTTGGATCTTATTGGAAAAATCTCTCCTCCTTCATCTCAAGGACACACCTTCATTATAACCGCAACAGATTACTTTACGAAGTGGGTAGAAGCTATTCCTCTTCGCTCTACTACTGCTGAAGTGATTTGTCAATTTCTCCTAGAAAACATCATTTCTCGATTTGGGATACCTTCCACTATTATCTCAGATAATGGGACATCGTTTAAGAATAAGGACGTGAAGAAATTCCTCGAGAAGTACCATATCAAACATCGATTTTCTACACCATATTATCCCCAGTCAAATGGTCAAGCCGAATCATCCAATAAGATAATTGAACAAATTCTTTGCAAAACCGTAAATAAGCATGGTAAGGATTGGAGTAACCAGCTAATCTATGCTCTTTGGGCCTACCGAACGAGTGTACGAATTGCTACGGGAACCACTCCTTATAATCTTGTTTATGGTGCTGACGCTATTATGCCCTTAGAATTAGAGATTCCATCACTTAGGGTTTCTCTCAAAGGTATAGTAGATGATGACTCTTATAGGGAACAACGACTTCAACAGCTTGAGATGCTTGATGAACAGCGCATAAACGCTCTTGAGCATATTCAAGCGTATCACAAAACTCTACAATGAAGCTATAATGATAAGGTTATTCAACGTTCCTTCTCAGTAGGTGACTTAGTCCTTTATGAGAATCAGCGCAATGTGAATGCCTTGCCTGCAGAAAAGGGAAAATTTAGTCCTAATTGGCTTGGACCATATATCGTTATTGAGGATTATGAATCAGGTGCTTACAAAATAGCGGTTGTAGATGGTACGCCTCTTAAAGAACCTATCAATGCTATGCACTTGCGTAGATATTATGCTTAATTCTTCGTTTCTTATCTATCTTCTTTTCAATTCTTCAACATTGGATAATATGTTAGTGTTCTTAATTAAAGCAAAATAGAATTAAATGTTATGTCGTTTAATCTATATTGCTTCGTTCTTGACAAGCGTGTCCTCTTACTTTATAGTTTGTCTTGAATTCATTTATGTAAATTGTAAAAGATTTACATTTCCATTATGCTAGCATATTATATAGTGTCGTTATGTGTTAAGTAGAATCGTATCATGTTGTGTTTAAGTTTAAAATTAAATCACATTAGTTATATGATTCTTAGACTTAATGCATATTTCTTTCTTATCATCAATGTTATACTTGATTAAATGTTTAATTAAGTCACACATGTATCAATTTAATCATGGAGCATTGAGAAATCAATCACATGGCAATTAAATTCAGAACATACATGTACATTTACCAAATGTATTAGATTTAATCAAAACAAAATATACATTGTTTTAAGCATTAAAGATAACACATTTGAGACAAAAGAGAAGCATGTATATATACATACATATATATATATATATGTGTGTGTGTGGATCGTATACAAATCTAGGTCACTGTACATCCAAAATGTGACCTCCCTTTTACATCATAACATCATCTCCTATCCCTAGGGCTAGTGGCTGAAGAGTGTCGACTGGATGCTCCCTCCTGGTCTGGTCGTGAAGGTGGACCCATGGGTGTGTAGCGTGATACAGATCATGAGTGACTCCGAGAGGAACTCCTATGATCCCTATCCATAAGGATCGCACGATAGGTGGTAGCCTCGGTCTGAGCCGCTGCTAGATCTCGCCGCGCCTGCTGGAGGTCCTCTGATAGGACTCTCTCTCTCTGCCGCACCTGCTGGAGGTCCTCTGATAGGACTCTCTCCCTCTCCCTCCTCTGGCTCCTCTGACCTGGATCCCTCGTCCTCGTCTCGGTCTCCATGTCTCCATGGGCCTGGATAGCCTATCGGATGATTTGGTGGAAAGATAGGACCTGGATATGATCTCATGAACCATGAAACATATCTACGCTGTGCTCCAGGCTCTGCAGAATAGTCAGTGACTACATCCTGATCAGATCCCTCTAAGTCTGTCGTCTCAATGTCATCTACTGTCGGTCTCGCTACTGCTCTCGGTCTAGGAAGGACCCGTGAGTGTCGAGTATAGATGGGCACATCGGCCAGGACACACTGCTCTAGTCCGAACTGCCTCCGTACTCGGTCAAAGTAGAAAGGTACTATGATGTGTGCATATCACCCCCGCAGTAGGCGGTTCCTCTGTAGACATGCTAACTGTCTCTCCATACCATCCCATCTATGCATCAGTAGGTAAGGTCTCCACACTATCATCTCGGCTATCAGTCTGTCAAAAATCACTCTCCAATACAACAAATCTCCAAATCTCCACTCACTGGTAAGTGGATAAGCGAACACCCTAGGTCGCTTGCTCGCTGTACTCAGCGGAAAGCTGACGGGCCTGGTGCATATGAAGTGCTCTAGAATCCACACCTGCAGAAGTGTGCATGTCATCAAGCTACAACCCTATCCGAATACATACTCCTCAAGGTCATGATAGAGATGTGCAAGCATACCTTGACCCCACGCATACACTCTCCTATGTCTCTCCATCACTCTGATACACCATGTGAGGCCCCCATGCATGTGTGTCCCTCGCCCATTAGGGCAGACGGCTAGTGCTATGATGGCTATCATAAGGCGTCTCAGAAGTGGTACCTCCCCTGTAGGATGTAAGAGCCAGCTGACCATGATGCGACCTCTCGTCTCACTCGGCATGACTCTCCCTATGCAATACATCTGCTCTCTCTGATGATCCTCCGCTGACCGATCGGTCGCGTATGTAATTGTCGCTCCTCTGATAGGAAGACGAAGTATACGGTACACATCCTCGAGTGTGACCGTCAGCTCTCCTACTAGAAGGTGAAAAGTACATGTGTCAGGATCCCATCGCTCCATCAGTGCCATCAGCATCGCAGGATGAAATCGAATGGCCGGCATGAGAATCACGTATCACAATCCCACAATCGATAGTGTGTCTCTCTTTGACTGAGTCAGTCGCGGAATCTGATCTCGCAAAGTGCGAAGAATATGTCCCATTGTATGCTCTCTCATGTACGGGAGACCCTGCAACATGAAAATATGACCGTAATCAGTACTCAATCATCGAAATCGCAAATGCAAACAGTCGAACATTGTATGCTATCCTTGAAACCTGTCACTAGGCCCTGATTGGGGACCATGGCGCCCTGTCAGGGACCATGGCGCCCTGAGGGGACCATGGTGCCCTGTCAGGGACCATGGCGCCCTGAAGGGACCATGGCGCCCCTATCAGGGACCATGGCACCCCACAGGGACCATGGTGCCCTGGGTGGGCCCCGGTCAGCCTTCGAGGCCCGCATACGATCACGAAAAAGTCAAACATGCGAAAAAATCAAAAGTCAAATGTTCAGTCAACTCACCTCGTCCAATGGCTCGTCGTCGATCATGGCCTGGCGCAGGATCTCGATCCTCGTGGGACGCTTCGGTCATCGTGAAGGCATGATGATGACTAGGTGGGCTCCGTTGCACTGAATAGTATTCTGAAATTGACAAAGTGACGAATACAAGTGTCACTTTCGAGGTATATACTCTTGTTTGTTTATTCTTACTTTTTGAAACCCTAATTTTCCTCTATCATTCATTTTATCATAACTTGGGTTTGGGAGATGCGATTTTCGAGCCGTTTGTTGCATTGGAATTGTATTTTCCTTCTTCTACTTTCAGGATGTTCCAAAAATTGCTCTGATGAAGCCTATTTAGTGAACACCCCTCATCAATACTCTATTACACAATTTGTCGCAAGTAAACATGCTACCCTGTTTCACCTCCCTAATAAGCAAGTCAAAACAGGGGGGGCATATAGCTACTCATAGATTTCATCACTTTCCGTAGTAAGCATTAGGTGATTTTGTGATCTAACGTTTGTTTTGTAGGGTGCGGTTCCTAACTGTGTACTGCAGATACCGCTGGGGGCTTCGTCCGATATCTTATGGATATATCCTTTTTTCAAATGATGTTTACTTTTCTGTACTTTAGCTTGCATATGCACGTAGTACTCATATGACCGCTAAAGTGGGGGCTAAATGTAGCGTCCTAAATTGTACGCACTCGCTAGGGTGGTACAATTTCACACCTAGTTTAGCACCCGCCTTAGTGCATTTTACATCCTGCATTGCATTTCTCCTTAAGCACTTAATTAATCAAATTAATTAGGTCTAAGGTCCTATTTCATCATTCTCTACATCATAAAGTTGGGCCCTTTCAATAAAGCGCGCCCTTCGCATTTTATTCCTCCAATACATCACTCAATCAAAAACCCTAATTAAGTCCTATTTCGAACTTGGGGGATTGGTTTCGGGGTCTAAACATCTCGAAATCACCTGTAACTTCGGGATTCTCTCTAAAATCATCATATCCGACGGCCCTAAAAATTTGGTGAAAAGTTGTCGGGACCGTGGCGCCCGGAGTGCACATGGTCCCAGACATTTTTCCCAAAATTTTGGGAGCATGATCCAATCATAAAATAAAGCTTAACCCCAAGAAATTGGCGGGATATTCAATCTCTAGGTCGGCCAAAATATGAATTTATGATCTAGGGTTTCATACATAAGAGCTCTCTTTCTTCATTTGAAGGGATCGAATTTTGTTTTCAGGAACTTCATATGCAGCGAAAGAGTATATCTTTGAGGACTTCAACAACATTCAACATCATTCTATCAAGCATCTATCAAATTCATTCATCCACTTAGGGCTTGGAAGACATTGAAGAACAATAGGAGATTACCGATTGAAGATTGGCTTGTACTCCTCCCTTGAGGGTTGGGTATGATTTCGTATTGTTTTCATGTCTTTGCATAAGCTTTGATACATCATTTATTCATGCTTTAGATCACATTGCATCTTGATTTAGAGCATTTACATTATCATTTGCAAGCAATTAGGGTTTACTTTCTAGGTTTCTCTAGTTTGCTTTCTTGCATTTTAGGACCTTGCACACACACTAGGTCTGCACACACAATACATTTTACAAAACAACTTGGCTATTCATGGAGGTGGAAATCACCGAAGCGGGGGTTTGACTAAGGCAAAACCCTATATAGCCACCCCTCCCCCTTTTTCAGATATTATTGCAGGTTTCGGGATTCGGACGATGCCGCGGGATACAGATCCGGAGAGAGAAGGTCGAGACAACATTCTGTGTGAAATTGCAGAGCAGAAGACTGGGACAGGGGTGCTGGGCGCCCTGGTCCTGCCAGGACAGGGGCGCTGGGTGCCCTTGTCCCTGGGACAAAGGCGCTGGGCGCCCTGGTCCTCCGAATAGACAGTTTACAGACAGCTTCTCGACAGTGTTTCAGAGTGCAAAATAGCAGTTTCCGGTGCAGTTTTCAGGACAGTGGTGCCCGCGCCCCCGTCCCGAACATTTTCAGTCCGATTTTGACTCCGGGTACATATCTGGATTCTTATTTCATCCTTGTATTTACAGCTGTTCATTGTTTAATCTCAATTCTGCAATCTTGTTATTAGTTCATACTTGCATTTTGAGATTAGGGTTTGAACTTGCATTACTTAATCTTACAATTTCAACAAGGGAATAGAAATCCTAATAGATATCTCGTGGCTCTCTCTTTCACCAAAAGAAGTAGCCAATTGTGCGATATCTCTAGGCTCTTTCGTATTCCGTAATGTGTGTCAAAAGGTAAGATTAGGGCATATTAACCTAGTCTCGCTTTTTTCCCCTACACAATTAGTCTATAATACATGTTGAAAGGAAGAAAGAACTAAGAAAATAAAGAGAAATCCTTATAGAAAAAGGCCAAAGTCTAACTAGAGGTGCAACTAAGCTTGAATTGAATGTCTCCAGCCTTGATTTTATCTTCCATTTGCATGGATGTTTCTTGGGGTTGAATTTGATGAGAAATCATGCAAAGAAGAGGCTATAACTACTGCAAACATGAGTTAACTAATTCCAAACTCATCTTGACTCATAAGTTACCCATGTAGGGTCTCAAGTTGAACTGAAAGTGTTGCATTTGCTCTTAAAACTCCATCTTTCCAGGCCTCTAATTGATGTAAACTTGTGTATTGTTGACTTGAGGGATTTTCACTGTATTATAGGTCTGAGACTGCCTTAGATATTATTTATGAATGCAACAAATGCATTCAAGATGGTTGTTTAAGATTATTTAAGGACTGCATGTTGTCGTTCATTTATAGTCACATATGATGACTTATTCATTGTTACAATGTTTCACTATTGTAGCCTTAACAACTTTGAGCAAAATTGTTTTAACATTTGGGCTTCTCTTTCACTATGTTACCATTTGTTATTTTATTAATCTCATGGGTTCTTCTATATTTCTTGACAACAAATAGTTCTTTTAGATAGATCAAGCTTTATATCAATCATGGGTGACTATCACAATGGTAGAGATTAGCTTATTTTCCTCCTTCAACAAAAAGGACTTTGCAACTTATTCATTTATCAATTATCCTTGTCTTTGTAACCAGTCTTTGTGTACTAGTCTTCGTTCATTGTACCTTTATCATCACAAATCTCTAACTCTTTGAGCTATTATGTGTGAAGCTCTTTATTGCTTTGACAGTCACATGTTTACCTTTTAGTCTTCTTGCATATCTGTTTTCACTATTTTAAAGGCTTCTTTCTAGGATTGTGACAAAATTCTTATTTGATTATTGCCACAAAATCTTGCATTTGTCACCTTTATGTATGACTTTCCTTAGAGATCGAAACCTTCCTCCTTAGTTACCTCAAAGCTACTCTACATGCCACAATCTTAGAGATTTTTGCTTGTTGCTTTCAAACTTTTATTGATTGCTCAAGAAGCTGCAATTTATGTTTTGGCTTGATGTCCTTGGGGAGAGAAAGCAAAAATAATATTGGGACTATATTTTGGCGAGCTTTGTTGGACTTCTCATTGTAGATGGATGTTGCAATCAACTCTACACACATCAAGTTTGCAACCTATGACTTCTCCTTGTTCAAAAATGATGACATTGTAGGTTATCAATGAACTCTCAATGGCTCCTTGATCTTGTTCACTGTGAAATCTGCTAATGGTTGCCTTTTAGCTCTTGTATCTTAACTCTGTGGATGTGTATCTACTAATGCCTATTGATGTTTCACTTGAACTTTGTCTGCAAACATGGGCTGCAAACTTCTTATTCACTGCTCTTACCTGTCTAAAAAGGATTGGATCTACTAATGCCTATTGATGTTTCACTTGAACTTTGTCTTCTCTTATTGTCTCTTTATAGTTTTTCTCCAGGTCGTTGTATTTCATGGACATTGTAGTAGACTTTTGGGTGCACATTGTTCTTTTTCTTTGTTTACATTAGCATTGTCCTTTTGTTCTTTCAAGTTGTTATTACTGCCATAATGCATCTAGGCTTTGTAACTGTGCCTAATTATTGTTCCTTCATGCATTGACTCTAACCTTTATTTTTTGCTATTGATGATCTCAAATCTTGGCATTGAGTCTAGCTCCATATTCATATGCCACTGTTTTCTATCTTTGAACCTTATTGTTGAACCAAATGGAACCTTAATCCTAAAACTAAACCAAATTTAATTGTAAACAAAATTGAACTCTACCATTGTACCAAATTCAACCCTCACACTAAACCATAACAAACCCTAATCCTATTGCTAAACCAAAGTCAACTTTAAACCAAACCAAATTTGAATCATAAGCCTAATCAAACCTTATCAATAAATGAATTAGAACCCTGAACCTAAATAAAATTCAACCCTAACCCTACTAGGGTAAAAATAGTTGTACCCCAACCCATATAATAAACCAAATTAATTTAATAAACCCTAAATTTTGCACATATTGAACCCTAACACTAAATCAAATTGAATTGTTTACAAAATTGAATTATAACCTAACTTTAAACCATATTGAACCCTCATCCTAAACAATTTTCAACCTTACCACCAAATCTAATGGAACATTAAATCAAACTAAACCATACTATTAAATCATATTGAACTTTAACACTAAACCAAATTGAATGCTAACTATAAACCTAAATGAACCCTAACCCTAAACCAAACTACAATGGAACTCTATTGTCTACTTCGATACTGACTCAATGAATTTGTATATGTTTCAACAAACCACAATTGCTTCAATATTGTCCAAATGCAATATCACTATGTATGATGTTTATATTGATTCTTTTATCTACAAAACTCTGTAATTCAAAATCTAGAAAACAAATAGTTCAATAAACAATATACTTTGTAAGCTACATGTGGTCATAGAAACTTCATTTCAACATAGAAGTATGTTTCACTAAAATGCCTTAGCATGATTAATTTTGAAATAACAATTTCTAAAACCAATTTAAACCACCTCTCTTAAACATTTTCTTTTTTTACCAAGTCACATTATTCCATTATATGATATATGTTTGCTTTCAAAAATAATAAAAAATAAAAAATAATTATATATTAATATATTAAATTTAATTATATATACATATTTATCTAACTATGAAGGAAACTACAAGCATAAAGTTATTATTACATTGCAGCTAATTATAATGATATATGGCTATCAATACACACACACACACACACACACACACACACACACATTCATTATATACAAAAAAATTAAATTTATAGTATAATAATCATTAATTGACATGATCTAGATATAAATAATATTAATTTATTTTTCTAATAAATTCAAATTCCAAATCCTACGAGTTTATATATCTTAACTCTAATCTATATAAAGTACGCCAACATTATCAAGGAATTTTTTTTCTTTCTATATATTATATTTAGAAATTAGATTGCAGAAAAAAAAATCCTCTATACTCTCGGTGTACTTTATATAGATTAGAGTTAAGATATATAAGATAGTAAATAACATTCCTTTGCCAAATTAATCTATGAAGTTAAACACTTCATATGCATTTTAGATCATAAGGATTTAAAATTAGTTGCATAGTTTTGATTAGAAGCTCTTAAAAATTGATTTGTATATTAAAGATAGCTTAAGAAGTGTCATTGGATTATGAATGATGTGGATTAATAACAAGTGTGGATTCCTACATATTACTCTCTAACATTGGTAAGTCTATTAAATGCTGTGACATATTTATCTTAGTTGAGTAGTTATGATTGTGATAAATAATATGTTCTTTATACGAGTTTATCTAAGTGGTCTTATTTATTTTACTGATTAAACATGATAGGAAAAATAATTATTGAATTTGTTGGTTTGAAGAGGTATTATTTAGTAGATTCTTTTTTAAGTATTGGGTGTTACACCCAATACACAAAACCAATAACCTTTTGAAATAAAAAAATGAAGATTTGTTCTAGGTAAACAAGCAAATCTTCTCAAATTAAAACTTCACATCAAACACCCCTTTAAGTGCTTGTAAGTAGATTCTTCTTTAGATTTTCATCTTTTATTCACTTGAACGGGTGGTAGCCATCAACAAACTATTTAGAGAAACTAGACCCTAGAAAGGGTTGTGTACCTATTCATATAGTTGTATAAACATAGTTTCAAATAAAGCTACATATTTTGTGTAATTGGTTCTCTAGTATATTGATCTCATGGATACAAGGTATGTATGAAATCTAAGAAATGAATAATGTTTCAAATACTTGATACAAAGGAAATTTTGGGGTTTTTTTGACCCATTTCCTAAAGTTAATACTCTCAATCTAATTGGTACAAGAATAAAACTTACGATAGCCATTAATTCTCAAAAGAATCCTAGAGTGGATTGGTCTCGTATTTGGTTGATTGCCTAAAACTCGATGAAGGGTACGAGATCTTTTAGAATTCATAGTAAATATTGGTGATCTTATACTTGGCCTATTGTTTGAACTTGAGAAAGAGTACAATATTATTAGAACTTGCAAAAAATATTGGTATAGTATCTTGGACATGCGATTTTTTTTTAAAAGAGATAGAGCTAGTCTTGATGAGTCAAAGTCTTTGGCTAGATCATAATTATCATTCTTGTTCTAATTTCCCATCTTGTATTAGATGGATACCTGGTCTAGGTTGATCATGCAATGGACAAAAGGGCCTAAATTGGCTAGGTTAATTCATGAGTTTTCATTTGAGACTATCAAATATTAAATAAGTTACAAATACTTATTCTTATTTCTTGTGTATAATTATTATTAAACTTGTCATTTAATTGATATTTTCTCTTGAACCTATCTCTTTTAATACTAAATTCCATTTATGTTTACATAGTTTTTATTTTTATTTTTTATGATTGTAAATAGATTTTGTTTTTTCAAAAAAATGTGTACAAATTTGAGGATCATCTTCTAAGGTCCTTTTATATTGAAACAAGTATAGAGAATACAATAAAAGTGTATAGGTTAGGAGTGTAGTAATGACCACAAGAAAATGAAGAGATAACCTCATCTTAATCGAGCTAAGAGTCCATAATAAATAGGAGATATATTTTATTAATTTAAGAGAAAATGTGGGTGACCTATGTAATACATCCATTAAAACACTTGCTTGGTGAAACCCCCACCAAGGTTCAAATCTTCGTTGGGTAGCTATGCTTGTAGGCTTTGTACTTTCGCTGGGATGGTGGAGACCTTATAAATTTCTCCTTACTGATCAAAAAAATAAAAAATAAAAATTTAAGAGGAAATGTAACTATAACGTAGAGATAACAAGAGGTGATCTTAGTCTGAATTTTTTGAAATGTATGCCGTGCAGAACTCCTGCTCGACTACCTCTAGTCGTTGCTCCCCTGGTCATCTAGATGCCCCTGCTTGCTCTAATGGTGATGGTCCTTCTATGGCTGATGTTCCGTTGGATCGTGATGTTGTTGATGCAATGTGGGCTGTGGATGGTAGTTTTGCTTCGGTGGTTTCGAGAGTGGCTTGCTCCACTTTTAGGGCTTCTAAGGGTTCTTATGCGGATCAACTGGCTTCTAGAGGGGGTAAGGGATTTGCTTATGTTGACTCTAAGCCTTTTCTTGTTTGTCAGTCTATTACTATTAATCTAGAAGAATAGACGGTTAATATGATTGATTAGATTGCCTCTGATCTTTCTTCTCTTGTGGTTATATGCTGGTTTAGGGGTTTTGGGCCTAGGGTAAAAGTACAAAGCTGTGTCACACTTTTATAAAGAAAATGGTCAATGTTGATTCAACTTTTTAAATTAAATCAATAGAAAGTGAAATATATGTCTTGAATTTTGGAATGGTGTAAACTAATAAAATTTATATTCTTTTGTCTATTTTATGTTTGTAATTTTAACAAAATTAAAAATTATTTGAATGTAGTTTTTTATAACGTAAACACTTTAATTAAATTGTTGATAAAATGCTGAAATTAAAGTTACAGAAGTCACCACACTTTATTTAGTAAATTTTACCTTTTATTCTTCAAATTTTTTATGTATATTGATAGCTTGAAACTTTAGTGCATGGATATATTTTTTACTATTTTTTATAAATATATATTTTTCAATAAATTTGAAAAGTTGTGTGTGCTGAAATATAACTTCTAATTCCCACCACCTTTTTTCTTAATTATTTATCCAAATTAGAAAATAATTATATCATCTTGACATAGATTTTTTTCTCTACTGCATCATATTTTTTTCAAAATTTTTAAATAAATTTTATTATTTTTCCTTGACAAGATAATTGACCTTATAATTTAGTGTTGATGACCTACTTCCAATAAAAATAAAATATAAAATCTGAAAACTAATAAAAAATATTAAAAGATAAATATTTTGGAATTTCCACTTATAGATCTATAAAAGGGTATTTTACATTTCAATTTTTTTTTTTTTAATAGGAGTAGGAGTTGTTGAAACATCGAGTTTTTTTAATTTTTAATTTTTATGGTAATTAGACCCGAAGTGGGTATAAAAAATACATTTAGTAGACACTTCCAATTGGAAAATTTGTGACCCATATATGACTTAGCTATAATGAATCTATATAGACCATATGTTTGACTAAAAGTAATTTTTAGTTAGAACTACTTAAATTCATTTGTGCTGATAAGTTGGCCTGAAACGTGACACAGTTTTATGCTTTTACCCCCCAGTCTTTTAGAACTCCATGAATGGGTCTCTAAGCACTGGGAACCCCTCATTTCAGATTCGGTTCAGATTTTCCCTTTGGCCAAAGGTTTTTTTATTGCTAAGTTTGAAAAACTGGTGGATAGAAATATTATTCTATGTGAATTTTTTATACTTGGGAGAATCACTTCCCGTTGATGATTAAACCTTGGCATGAGGATTTCAACCCCTCATTTGAATCCTTCTGTAAAATGTCGATTTGGGTTAGACTCTCCAACCTACCACTTCATTTTGGACCAGCTCCTTGAGGAAGTGGGCGAGGCTTTGGGAGATTTTCTTATGGTGGATGTGGAGTCCTCTGATATCCTTCATTCTACCTACACACGTATTTTGGTAGATATTGATGCTTCTAAGGGGCCGCTAGCAGGGATCAAACTTTCGACCCCCAAGGGTTTTTGGATTCAATCTTTGGATTATGAAGGGATTCCCTTCAGATGTAGAAGATGCTTCAAGACTGAGCATGTCACGGCTAAATGTGATTTAGGGAGAGTTAAAGTGAAGAAGCCCTCTTCATGGTGGAAAGGTGCCTCTTCTCAACATTATACAATATTCAAGAGTTTTTCTCAGATGGTTGGGCAGGATCTTCCCATTAATGGCTCTAAAGTGCCTATGGTAGATTCCACTGGATTTTCCCCCAAGGTACCTGTTGATTGTGTTATCCCTTCAGTTGACGTTTCAAATGGTATTCTTGCTTCGATTCCTTATGAGCCAACTAGTGGTTTTGATTTGTCTATTGGATCTACCCCTGCTGTTGGATATGATAGGATTCTTGTAGGTATGTCTTTTGGTGCTGCCCTTTTGGTTGCTTCTGCCTCTATAGCTTCTACTGGAGCTATCTCACTATCTGTCTCATCTTCCAGTGATGTGCCTGGCCCTAGCTCTACTGGATTTTCGAGGCTTGTTGGTATCTCCTTGGATGCTGGGTTTCCCGAGTTGGATTCTATGGTCTAGCAAGCTGAGGCTACTAAGGTTGAAGAAGGCTGGATTTCAGTTAAAAGCAAACATTCTAAAAGGTCTTTGCCTTCTTTTGATGACCCTTAGATCCCAAAAGAAGGGATCCAAAGGGAAATCCTAATGTGGTTCGTTGCTCCTGGTTGGGGGTACCTGTTGTTCAAACTGCTTATAGACTTTCCGTGCATGTGTTTTTATTTGTTAGGCAACTTTTCTTTCTAGAGGGGTCTATCTGCTTTGATTTCCTTTTCTTGGCTTTGATCCGTCTTGTCTTTGTTCAACTTTATTTTGTGGATAATTTTGAATATCTTTAGTAATGGGTTTCAGGTCCTCCCTATTAAACCTACTTTGTACAGGGTTTCGGGACCCTTAAAAACCCGTTACATATTAAACCTGCTTTGTACAAGGTTTTTTTTGTTACATATGAAATTATATTGAAGTGGACGGAAAATTTGTAAATATTATATAGACATGAAGGAATGTAGAGGCAAACATCCTAAGAATAAATAAAAAATTAGATTTGGAGGCAAGAGGTATGAAAGAACCATTAAATGCTTTTACTCTCTTGTTGAACTTAGAGTGCTCTATAAATTGTGATGGAATATTTGATTTGCAAAGAGAGGATTTAATATTTTACGGGACGATATATTTATACAAGAGGATATAATTATAAATATATCATTATATACTTATATGAGCAAAGCATATTTTGAGGAAGTAGTGTAAGAAGAAGATATAGATGGAGAAGATGGATACAAGGAAATATATTCATTAGGGAATATTTCTAAAATAGAAAATGATGAAGATCCAAAATTTAAGGATGAGATAGTTAGGATAGGAGCAATCCTAGTACCAATAATTAAGATGTGATGCCCTGCAAAATGGACAAGGTTAGCAAATGACAAACAACACAAGACACAAGAAATCGTTAGTATTAGTTAACCAAAAGCTAATCTAAACAGGCATATCAAAAGAGATACTAAGATCATGCTAATATATCTAACAAATGAAACAAAGATAATAAGGCATCTCCAAATGCCTCTTAGCATGCTCTTAGCTCCTTCTCCCTTGTTCCTCTCCTCTCCAAGTTCCAAAATAGTGTAGCTCTCAGCAACTTTTTGCACTATGGATGCTTATGGAGGATTGAGATTTGAGTATTTTGCTCCAAATGTAAAATGAAAAGCTAAAATACTAATGCTATTAAAAATGATTGATTTTAACCAAAATAACAAGATATTAGTTTGCTATGCTAAATGCTCTCTAAAATGCCTATAGGTTAAATGCATACAAGTTTTTAAGATTATGGCTAAGAATGCTAAATGCTTGAGGGTTGAGAATGGTTGAGGCTTGAGGATTTGAAAATGAGGAATGTGAGCTCTATTTATAGGAAAAATGGAGCAATGGATGGTTGAGATTGAATAATCTCAACAAGGGTCAAGATTTAATGATATTCAATCCATGTGATGGCTTTCAACCCAATCCCAGGATGACAAGTGTCAATATGAGATAGGTTGAGAGGAGAGGGAATAAGAATTAAATGCTTGACATGACTTGGGAGTCAACTTGGGGGTTAAGGTCAAGGTTGAGTTGAGTGAATTAATTCTTTATTCAAAGAATAAAGCTTTTATCCAATGCATAAACTCTTGTGCAAAGGCAAAAGGGATAACCATGGTCAAAGCAATAAATGCTTGAGGAGACACATGAGTCATAGTTGAATTAACCATAAATGGTTATGTAAGAGCCATTAATGGTTTGGAAGACTTTGGAGGTTAATTTGTTGAACACACAAAGCATTAAATGCTTTTCAAAGACTTTGGAGTCTTTGAGAAGTGACTTAAAGTTGCTTAGGAATGTGACAATAATTAGGGGATGGATTAGGCTAATTAGGAAGGGTTTAGAAGAATCTAGAAGGGGTTTTAGGAATGCAAGTGGATTTGGTGGGTGAGGGAAAATAGGATTTTAATTAAAATAAAATAAATTTATTTCAATAAATGTGTGCAAGTTGCATTTGTAAGAAAATGCAAGTTGGGGGGGTTTTAATGATTTAAATAAATGTTAATTTATTTAAAAGAGGAAAAAGGGGGATTTTAATTAAATAAATAGATTTTATTCATTTATTTGATTGTGAATTTGGTATAGTGAATTAATTAAAATAAATTGAATAATTTATTTAATTAATAGGAGAATGTTTGAAGATGAATTAATTAAATATTAATTTAATTAACTGATGGCTAGTGGATTTTTAATCAAATAAAAAAAAATATTCATTTAATTAAAATGGATAGATTTATGTGACTACTTTTGCCCCTCTTTGAGATGGTGAGGTTTATCGCGTTGTTTCAAAGAAAGAAAAATAGGTGAGAAGAAATGCCCCATAAAATGTTAATTTAATGGGTGGTATGCCCTCTCGAGAGATGGGTCGATTTTTTTTTGAAAAATTGGGCGATCTCTCAAAAAAGAATGAAAAGTGGAGGGGAGGTAGAATAGAAGAAATTAGAAATAATGATGAAAGAATGGGAGAAAATGGAGTGAATAGGAAGAAACAACAAGCCAACGAGTACCCTGAGGTCATGCAAGAGATACAAAGCAGATGTAGTGTGTGGTTTAGATTGATGCTATACAATTGATCAAAATTGGTTGGACAATCTGGTGCAATCATTTTAATTGCCTCGGTCAAGTCAAAGTGTGACAGTTGATGTTATTTGGTCGCTTGGATAGGATAAAGTCTGAGTAAGTGAATCAAAGTGACCTGATGTGACTTAGACAATTGATGTAATTGCCCGATGAAGTCAAGGTATATGAAGCAAAAATACTCGTTGAGACTTAGAAAATTGATGTAATTGTCTGTTAGATTGTGTTTGATTGGTTGATCAATTGATAGCATGTGCGTGTGATGGATGATTGTGGTGAATCATAGTAGCCCCGTTGAGACTAGGTCATTATGATAAATGCCTGATGTAGTATAGGATTACCATGATCGATTACCTGTTGAGACCCGAAGATACTTGATCAGAGTATCTGTTGATAGTCTAGGTGTGTGTGTGTGTCGATGTGCCTGTGTAGATAGAATAACTGGCTTGATTGTGT
This sequence comes from Cryptomeria japonica, assembly GCF_030272615.1. Lineage (NCBI taxonomy): Eukaryota > Viridiplantae > Streptophyta > Pinopsida > Cupressales > Cupressaceae > Cryptomeria > Cryptomeria japonica. The sequence goes on along the minus strand of NC_081413.1, from coordinate 586,452,862 downwards.
GGATGACCGAGGATGGGAAGCACAGTCCCTCCTATTAGAGATTGATGGTGATGAACGTAGCTTGATTGAGTTGATGGGAAATGATGAAGGGATTATGATTAGGACCTAGATGGGGAGGGTGAGGGGGGTATTTGATGTTAGATAGAAGAAATGGAGGACCTATGACTCATTCCTATGGAAGAAGAGGAAAATAGAGTATGCATTGTCATTACTATGTATGCATGATATGCAGATATTATGAATGTATGGATGGGTGGAATGCAATAGAATGCAATATATACAAATGAGATGAAATGATGATCCATGGTGCTCTATTTTCATCATTGATCTTTAAAATGTTGTAAGAAAATACAAGCAACTTGACATAATGGTTCAAGATGACCTGAGTATTCCTTTCATGGATTTTGATATAGCAAGTTAATACAAATGACTTGATATAAGGGTCAAGTCGACCAGAGTATTCCTTGTGGAACAGACAAGGATCATCTCCGTTCATGCATGACTTGGATCGTCCTCCTTGATCTTGGGCTGATCATATCCCGAGACAAGTTCACACCTTAATAATCTAGACAAAACCTTTATCCAAATTAGATGAGGAGGAACCAAAGAAGGAGCATTGCTCGTGCAAACAAAATAGTATATACATAAATAATAAAAAATATGGATCCTTGGTAATGGTTCATGCTCATATGGTCGAGGTATATGCTGTAGTCAGCAAGCCGTAATGATCTATGAATGCATTTTGCATAAGATCACGTAGCTTAGTGAACTTCCCACGTAGACACCATTAGTACATGTCCTAGAACTTCATCGGAGTAATGCGGCGAAGATACACAAACAGTGCTAAAAGATCCTGATATAGATAAATGAATGAGTTACTCACAAATCAACCAAGTATTTGATAGCTTAACATAATTTTCTTGTCAAAGAAAATGTCATTTTGTCTTTGTTTTGGTAAGGAAGGATGCATCCTTGTTGAAGACAGTTTGATTGTTGATGTTGATTGTTTTGGTCAATTTTGAGAAGTGATTATCATGCGAGGATTTTTTTCAATGCTTGTTTGGTATCTATGCGGATGAGTATGTACAATGTGTTGCCATGTTTTTGTGTGATTTTTGATGATTTCCGTTGTTTTTGGGTTTTGAATTGTTTTGAATGTTTTTGGATTTTGAAGTGTTTTGAATGTTTGTGGATTTTGTGAGATAGTTTTAAATGAAGAACTTTAATGAATCACAAGACAATGTAGAATCCACTTCCATCAATAGTTTAAGGGAATTGCCCCCAGTTTAGACATGACAATAAAAAAGTGGGATGCAAGATGCATGCAGTACTTTCTTGGATTTGTAGATTTATAACAAGCCATGGTTGATGGATGGACAGATGTATGTATGAAGGTGATATGATTGCAACAAGTTTGAAAGACAATGGAGCCATAGCCTTTTACGAGTGGTGCCTGTTTGCCAGGTTTTCACCATCGCACTTACCCAAGGTGCCACTGGAGTGGTTGTTCACCGTTTGGATGCATGATTTTTCTTTACTATTTTGATGTTTTTATATTTTTCTTCAGGTCATTTATTTGGATGTTTTTAGTATTTTTGCCAGTATATATGGGAGCCTGATGCTTTGTGCAGCTTATGTGTAAAACCATTTGAGGTGCATGCTGTTGATCGGATCTGCTAGTGGTTCTCCTTCTGATGTAGCCAACTGATATGCCCTGGACCCAAATACAGTAGTGACAACATATGGGCCCAGCCAATTTGATTCAAACTTGCCCTGATGTTCTTTGTTTGGTTGGTTGCGAGGATTCTCTCAGAGAACAAGATCACCTACCTCAAATGTACGAGATCTAACTTGATGATTATAACTTCTGCTCATGCACTGCTGATAGGCTTTGAGATGGTTGTATGCAGCTTGTCGCATCTCATCAAGTAACTCTAAGTCCTGAAGGTGTGAGACTCTGTATGCTTCATCATCAATGAGATTATGTAACGAAACTCGTAGTGATGGTATCTCAACCTTAATAGGCAAGATAGCTTCTGCTCCATAGACCAATGAGTAGGGAGTTGCGCTTGTAGGGGTTCGAATGCTAGTTTGATATGCCCATAGTGCTGGGTTTAGTTGAACATGCCAATCACGACCGACATCATTGACTGTCTTCTTTAGGATCCTCAATATGTTTTTATTTGATGCTTCAGCTTGACCATTGCCTTGTGGGTAATAGGGGGTGGAAAAGCGATGTTGGATGTGAAATTTCTCACAAAGTTCACGGACATCCTGATTTTTGAAAGGAAGATCGTTATCTATGATGATGGACATGGGTACACCATACCAGCAGATGATGTAATTGAGGATGAATGAGGTGATCTGCTTGCCGGTGACTTGGGTAATTGGAACAACTTCGATCCACTTTGTGAAATATTCGGTGGCAGTAATAATGAATTTGTGGCCATTGGATGAAGATGGATGGATTTTACCCAAAAGGTCAAGGCCCCATTGACAAAAAAGCCATGGTGTCATGATTGGTTGCAGTTCCTGTGCTAGTGCGTGTATTAGGTCACCATGAACTTGGCATTTCTTGCACTTTCTGACAAAGTAGTATGAGTCTTTTTCCATAGATGGCCAATAGTATCCATTGTGCAGGAGTTTCTTGGCTAAAGACGGACCACTTGCATGAGTTCCACATATTCCTTCATGTACCTCTTCCAAGGCCTTTGTTATCTCATCTTGTTCTAGACATCGAAGGAGAGTACCATCAAGACTGCATCGGTATAGGGTTTCGGCAATAATGGTATATCCAGCAGTTTGGCGAATGAAGGTTTTTTGTTGGTTATTTGATTGGTCGGGAGGGAGTGTGTGATCACGAAGATAGGTGTAGAATTCATCGTACCATGGGGATTTGGAACCGACAAGGCGACATATCATCTCGGATTTGGGAATATCATAAGCGGGAATCCAAAGCTGTTCCACCAAGAAGTTGTAGGGTGTTGAATTCTGTGGAAGATCTAGGAGACATGTGATGGTAGCCATAGTGTTAGTAGCTTGATTCTGATCTCTTGGTATCTGCTCAAAGGTAATTGTAGTAAATGATGTCTTTAGATTGTCCACCATTTGCTTATATGGCATGAGTTTATCATCCTTGGTCTGATATTCATTAGTTGCTTGTCGAATGACTAGTTGTGAATCTCCATATACTTGTAGTTCTTGTAATTTCCATTGTACGACGAGCTTGAGTCCTGTTATCAAGGCCTCATACTCTGCTATGTTGTTGGTGCATGGAAATGTGAGCCTGTAAGACTTCGGGATGCTGTCACCTTGAGGTGTGATAAACAAAATGCCTGCCCCCGAGCCATGCCTAGTGTATGAACTATCAAAGTATAGTTTCCATGGTTGTGCTATTGTGATCATGAATATCTCTTCATTTGGAAAATTGGAAATGAGAGGATGATCACCTATGAGTGGTGCTTCGGCCAATTGATCTATAATAACTTGACCTTTGATAGCTTTACGGTCCACATACTCAATGTCAAATTCACTTAGAATCATCACCCATTTGGCCAAGCGGCCTGTCAATGCTACTTTGCTAAGTAAATACTTGAGTGGATCAATCTTTGCAATGAGTTGTACCTTGTGTGTTAGCAGATAGTGCCTCAGTTTAGTGGCTACCAAGATTACTGCTAGGCAAGCTCACTCAATAGTTGTGTAATTGAGTTCATAGCCCACCAGTGTGCAAGAGATGTAGTAAACATCACATTCTTTTCCCTCTGCATTATGTTGTGCCAGTAGTACACCCAATGCTGTACTTATTGCTGATATATAGAGTAATAGAGGTTGACTTGGATCAGGTGGGATCAGCAATGGTGGATTCATGAGATAGTCTTTAAGCGTCTGAAATGCTTGCTGGCATCGGGCATCCCATTGAAAGCGGATTTTCTTGTGTAACAGGTGTGTGAATGGGTGACACTTATTAGCCAATTGTGCAATAAATCTTTAGATGGATTGAAGCCGCCCTTGTAATGTCCTTAGCTGACTGATATTCTTTGGTGGTGGCATTTCCATGATTGCTTTTACCTTTGCGGGGTCGACCTCAATACCTTTGCTTGAGACAATGTATCCTAGAAGCTTCCCAGAGGTTACTCCAAAGACACATTTCTTTGGGTTGAGTCGAACATGATATTGTTCCAGTCTATCAAAGATTTTATCTAATATGTCGAGATGACCTTCTCTAGTGAGTGATTTTGCTAATAAGTCATCAACATAATCTTCCATCATAGTATGCATCATGTCATGGAAGATGGTGGTCATTGCTCGTTGATAGGTTTCTCTTGCATTCTTGAGATCGAAAGGCATTACATTCCAGCAATATGTGCCCCATGGACATGTGAAGGCTATCTTATGTTGATCCTCTGGTGCGATCTTTATTTGATTGTATCCTGAAAAGCCATCCATGAGTGAAAGCATGGCATGTCCTACTGTCAGATCCACTGTGATGTTGATATTTGGTAGGGGGAAGTCATCCTTAGGACATGCCTTATTCAGATCTCTGAAGTCAGTACAAATGCCGATGCCCCCTTTTGGTTTGTTGATAGGCACAATGTTGGAGATCCAATCTGCATAATCGATTGGTCTAATGAAACCAACATCTAGGAGTTTCTTGAGTTCTATTTTGACTAGCACTACAATCCGAGGAAGCATCTTACGAAGCTTCTACTTGACAAGTTTGGCTCCTTCTGCTATGGTGAGGTGATGCATGACTAAATCAGGATCAAGTCCAGGCATGTCTGCATATGACTATGCAAAGTTGATCTAACGCTTTTAAAAGAACTCTATAAATTTAGGTTGTTCCTCTGGAGTAAGAAGAGATGCCAGATGTATGAGGTGAGGATTTTCAGGAGTCCCCACATTGTATTCTTTGGTTTCCTCGATGAGAATTGTTGATTGTTCCTGTTGTGTACTAGCAGGGAGAATGTCAAACCCTTCATCCTTAGGAGCCTCAGAGAGGTTTTCATCATTGGATATGCTCTTTCTTTTTACTTTTGTTGAATCAAATAGTGCCAAAGTGTGGTTTTCACTGGAAGATCCATGTTTTATTATTATATTTTTGCAGCTGAAAGGTTTGGCATCCGCCCCGAAGTATGCTGTGCTTTTTAGTTCTATGGCGAATGTAGCTTTGTGATCCCCCCTTGGTAGGTTATCCCTTAATTCCAAAAAGTCAATGATGGCCTCATCATTTTGGAAGAGGTCAAGACATGGGGGATTTGGTTGGTTCCATTCGATGAGTTCAAGATGGATAATGGGCATTACTTCATCGATTAGGTTAAGTTCATTAGATGTATCAGTGAGGGTTAAGACGTTATGGTGAAGGTCATTGATGGTACTCTCCCTATCAGAATCAGGCATTGGATGAGGTGTAGGGTTTGTGGAAGATGTTTCCATCTCAGGAACCCAAGAGGTCTTTATTTATGCTTCTCCGTAAATAGGGATGTCTTTGCGGGGTGGAGGTATTGATGTGTCTTCCTCATCTGAAGTGTTAAGCTGAACATAATCAAACTCCCATTCATGTGAGTCGGTCTCTGAATCACTTTCCAGCATCCGATTACTATACCATACTGGGATGTCGTTTGAGTTAAACACTGTAGGTGTGATCGGGTGATGTACCTTAGATGAAATGATTGGTGCTGCAGGAAGGTTGATGGGGATTAAGGAATCTGATATGGGTAGTACTGGTAGTGTTGACTTAGGTGCTTCTATTGGAACCGCTGGTGTTGTATATACTATTATGAGTTCTGATACAGTTGCTACTACTAATGGTGCTTTTATTGTTGCTGCTGATGGGATTACTAGTTTGCTTGGTGGGATGATTGGTATTGTAGATGGTTGTGCTGGGATTTTGAGCCTCGGTGGGGCAGTTGTGATGGTGTTTGATGCTGCTTTAATAATAAAAGGTGTCCTCTTTGCAATAGGCTGATATAGTGGTTTGCTGGGTTTTCCTTTGAATCTGAGTTTAGGAAATATTTCTTTTTCAAAGCCTAGGCTTGTATTACCTTTGGGCTTTAATTCTGGCAGCAGAGGTTCATGTAGTCCTTATTTGCAATATCCCAAAGCACTCTGACCATCATACCCCATTCTTTGCATAATGAGGAGGCCTTTGCCATATTGATCCGTAGGAAGCGTAGCTTGCGGTATATCAGTGGTGATGGGATCTTTATAGATCCACTCCACTAAGTCCTCATCTTGGGTTTCTTCTTCTTGACTCTTTCCAAGGATGAAAGACATCAAAGCACATGCTAGCATGATCAGTGGTTGCTGGAGTAACTGCTGCGGTTTACCATGTGTTCTAGGAGAAATGGGCATTTGTCCCACACAAAAGAGTTGACTCAAATTGTATTCCTCAGGACCTTCCTCTGCTATTTTCATCTTAAGCTTTTCTTGCTTGGGTATAGTCATGTTTGAACTGGAAAGAGAGGCAGGACTTATACATCATGTGGAGGAAATGGCTTCTCTATTATTAGGAACGGTAATCTCTGGTTGATGGCTGATATTATGATAATATGCAAATGGATTTGCATCGCCCAGGATGGTGATCTCTACACCGTTATGTGGGAACTTGATACATTGATGGTAGGTAGATGGAACAGCTTGCATGGCATGTATCCAAGGTCTTCCTAACAATAGATTGTATGGCAAAGGAAGGTCCAGAACCTGACAGATGTTGTGCTTTACCACAGGGCCCACTCGGATTGGTAGTACCACAGCTCCTTTTGGATGAACGCTCTGCATCATCATAGGCTTTGATTGTGATCTTCTTACAAGGATCTACCGATTCTATGGCATATCCCAATGCTGTGATCAACTGTAGTGTACAAATATTCAGGCCTGCTCATTATCGATCAAGACTCACTTGATCTGATGCTGGTTGATAAAGCCTTCAATGTGTAGCGAAGCGTTATGAGGTTGCTGGAAGGAAGAGTTGTCACTTTCAAAGAAAGTGAGACAAGGTGATGAATTTAGACTTCCAACCATGGCTTGAAATTGGTCTGTATTCAGGTTTGCAGGGACTGACACCTCTTGGAGAGCTTGATCCAAGATTGTTTTATGAGATGGCGATAGGCGCAATAGTTCTAAAATGGATATAAGTGCAAGAGTTTTGTCTAATTGTTCCACAAGATTGTACTGCTTTGGGATGGAGGTGGTGCCTTGTGGAGCTACCTTGATGGTAACCTTGCCATGTCGTATAACAACATTGCAATTGGAGTTGGGATTTTTGATGGTTATAGTTGCAACTTGTTCATTGGCATCGTACAGATGATTTACAGTGTAATTATATGTAGCCTGCATATAATCTGTGGTATCAGTGCCTTGCTTGGAAGTGGAAGGACCCCTTTGATCTTGTGATGGAAGTGGATTTTTGAACATCGGATGATCATTATTTGTTGTTTTTGGGTCATGTCCTTCTATTTCAATTTATCCTCAGTCAATAAGATCCTGAATAAGATCTTTAAATCAGTGACAATTACTCGTCTTGTGTCCTCTCCCTTGGTGGAAATCACAGTGTTCAGTATCTCTCCACCATACAGGTTTGACTTGAGGCTCATAGTTTGATATTTTAGGTAGAGTGACCAAATTTTGAGAAATGAGTTGTTGCAATACTGTTTCAATAGGTTCCCCTAAGGGAGTGTATGTTCATTTTTGTTTTTGTTGACGAGGTCTAGGTTCGTCGTGAGATGTGATGCGACCCTAATTTGAAGGAACATTTGTGTTATTCTGAGGTGGAGGATTCTGTCCTGCAAACTGAACCACAGGTTGTGCACTTTTTATAGTCCTGGCATCCACAACCCCATCATTGACGATATTCTTGTTTTTGTTCTAGAAGCTTGGTTTATCACTATTGAAGCATGGGCGAGGACCATCCTTTGGTTCGTTATAGATTTTGATAAGTCCTTTCTTGACGAGGGCCCGCTCACATTTCAAACCCTTGGTGATCATACAATTAAAAGAGTCTGTGTCTTTGACATCCAGGTGAAATTCCATTTCTTCGTTTAAGTTGGAAATGAATATTTCCACTAGTTCTCACTCAGGTAACTGAAGAGATCGTCTGCTAGACATTTGATGCCATCATTGCAGGAATACTGAGAATAGTTCACCTGGTTTTTGTTTAGTGTTGCATAGATCAGCCATGGTGATGTCGCGTTCAATGTTATGAGAGTAATGAGCTAGGAACTTCTGAATGAGTTCCTCAAATGTTCTAATGCCACCTGATAGTTAGGAAAACCATGATGTGGTTGTTCCTCCCAAGCTTTGGGGAAAAAGGCGCATTAGGTATGTGTCTTCATATGGCACTTCGAGGCAAGCGGAATGAAATTCTTTGACATGATCTCGAGGATCTCCCTTTCCTCTATATTTTTTGAATTTGGGTGTTTCGAATCCTCATGGAAAGGGTGGCATATAAAGATTCCTATCAAAAGGATAGGGACATATGTCATTTAGTGAGAATTGGTTAGTCTTGACACCACTATGAAGTTGTTGGGCGAGATTCTCGACTTGTTGCCACAACATCTCCATTTCATTTGGAGGAGGAGGTGGTGGGTTACCTCGAGGAATGTTATATCTGATGGGATCTCTACCTCTTTCCTCTTCATGGCGACTTTGTCATTCCGATGCTTGTCTTAATTGGGAAAGATCAAAGTCAGAGGGGAGTTTTGCTCCATCTTGAGTGAGCTTTAAAAAGTGAGCATCTGCATTGCTCCTTAGTATTTCATCAAAAAGTCTGTTAAGGAGAGGGTTATGCTGGGCCCTTTCTATTGTTGCAGGAGTAGGAGTACTTGGGTTTTCATCATTCGCATTTCCTCCAAGTGCTTCTTGGAATTCATTGAGATTTTCCTCCTCTTCTTCCTCAATTTCTCTTTCTCTTTGTCTTGACTATGATCGGGTTTGAGCCATTTTTTTTACAAGTTTCTGTTGAAGTTGAGTGAAAATAATGATGAGTTGTTGATGAAATGAAAGACTGATGGTTGGTGATTTGTGTTGCATGTGGATCTCTAGCACTTTTTAAGGTAGATGTAACCGAAATTCCTTCTTTGAATTGCACGCTTGTTTTTGATAAGGTTTGATGTGATAAGGTGTAGAGAAATCTGAGATGTGTTACAGATTTAACTACCTAGTAATGAGAGGATTCACTCATGAACTAGTTTTAACCTGCGTAGATGTGTCTCTTAGGATGAGCTTATCCTATTTTGTAGAAACAATATAAAAAAAGTGATGTGATGTGTTTGATTCAAGCAATATCTAAAAAGAGAACTTGGGACAAGAACCTCTTAATGTTTTGAGAGTTGGAGCGGATTGATGATGAAGTGATGATTTATGAGTGAGATAATGGATGAAAAATATTTTTAACTTCAATAAAAGCTTTGTGTCACAAATGGGACAAACTCTATCTCTTCCCTTTCGGGTGTTGGTTGTATTTCTTGAGCTATGTTGTATGTGATATAGACGTTTGGGAAAAAGTTGGGATTAATCTTACCTCCTTGGTTTTTGCGATAATTCAAAGCTCTATATTGCATAAAAGCCCTGCGGTTCAATGACTCTGAATCAAATTCGTTTGTTTTGCCTTGAAGGTAGAGACGCATGCGACGTAGAAAAACTCTATGGGAGACAAAGATTTGTCTATTTAGATAGAAGAATTTCCTCCTTTTGATCAAAGCCTTTGAGCTCAATGGTCTTCTTTTCAAGTTGATATTCTGATGACGATTCTTCTTTCTCAAGATGTGAAGAATGGTCATAAAGTTTGATTCTTTGTTGTTTGCACTTTGTTTTTGATATTTTTGGTTGTTTTTTTGAAAGATGTTGGATGAATAATTTGTTTTTTTGGGATTGATTTTTGATTCTTCTTTGACAAGAAAACAAAGCAAGCACACAAACACAAGAATGTTGCCGAAAAGGCACAAATGAGTATGGGTCTAGATCAACCCAATCCTTGGACTTTTATATGACCCTTCCTTTAGATGTATTTTAAGGTGTATTTCCAAAGCCTGAAGTTGGCTCAATTTGTACTTGGTCTTAACTAAAACAAACATAGTTCAAACACTTTTTATCCCTAAGGTCAAATGGCTAGTTGTGATAAATTTAGCCCACATCTTGATATTTCTTCGACTTTGGTACTACATACCTTATGAATCTCGTCGTGGCAAGTAAGGATGTGATATACTAAGTCTTGCGTGAGTATAACAAATAGATGATCCCTATGATGGGGGAGTCACCACTTTTATCAAGCCACAAGTGACTGTTCAAAAAGTTATGTTTCTACTCAAGGAAATATGTATGGTGAGTATCTTGGGAGAAAAACCATCTATGCTCTTGCACTAAATTATATCGCAAATATCTTCAATCAATAGAATGGGTGGGTTACTACTTAAAGGTGTTTAGTCATGTTCGATGTTTTTGGACATAAGTTCATTTTGCAGTGACTCACTTAAGAGCCTTGTAACTAGTGGTGGGGCTCATTTGTCCTTTCGGCTAGTTACACTATAGGAACAGCTATACCCAAGGCTACAGTTTTTGCTCTCACCTGATTTCTATAGTGGCTCGAAGGATTTACCGCGTGAGGTCGTTCCCAAGAGTGATGTGTCTCTTGGTAGGCCTCTCTTAAAAAGATAAAATTTTTGAGTGTTATTAACACTTTTCTCTTGCACCTAGGACCACGAAAGCCAAGGGAGAGGATAGTGTGTGTTAGAGGTGGGACCACTCGACCAACTTTTTGCACAAGTGTGCCAGGCACGACAAACACTTGTTCTTTTTAATTTGCCATTGCAATGTGATCTAACTATTTGGAGATGTTGCTCCAACATTCATGGTGTTCTTTTTAACTTGAAATGCAAAGGTTTTGAGTAAACTAGAATTTTGGAAATCTTGGTCAACTGAAATTGAAGCACGTATGCATGAAGAAAAATCGCTTTGTAAATTTTTTTGAACAAGTTGATTATGTATTTTATGTGCACCAAAAATTGAAGTGTGGATTGTAAATTCTTTAGTTTGATGCAAGAAAATGGAATTGTTGATTTTAAGCACCAAATAAAGTGTGTTTCCTAACTTGCAAGGAAACAAATGTTGTTTTGTTCAGTTTTAATGCACCAAAGAAACAAGTGATCCTAACTAGAAAGCAAGGGAAAATTTGTTTGTTCAAGTTTTAAAACACCAAAATAAAGTTTTTGATTTTAAAAGGTGAGTTTTTTTAAAACCTGCACAAACAACAACTAGTTAGTAAAATCCATATCTAAGGGGGGCTTCCACAAGCCTAAAATTTTTCACTTTTTCGGTTACAAGGTCTTTTTTACAATGTTCTATTACAATAGCACTAGTCTATGTTTGAACAGAAATGCTATTTAACACAAACACGTTAAAAGAAAAAGAAAGACCGAGAAGACAAAAGCGCTTAAACGGGGTCAATAGCGCCAAAACAGGGTCAATAGCGCTAAACTTGATACAATAGCGTTATTGTAAGAACAATAGCGCTAGAACAACAAGTATTAATAGCGCTAAAACGTGATCAATAGCGCTATAGTGCAACCTGTGTGACAATGTCAACATTCAAACATGTTATTGGCTAAAAAAAAATGATCTTTTTGGTGTTTGTATTCACGTCGGGTTCACCAAATGATGCCCTGCAAAATGGACAAGGTTAGCAAATGACAAACAACACAAGACACAAGAAATCATTAGTGTTAGTTAACCAAAAGCTAATCTAAATAGGCATATCAAAAGAGATATTAAGATCATGCTAATATGTCTAACAAATGAAACAAAGATAATAAGACATCTCCAAATGCCTCTTAGCATGCTCTTAGCTCCTTCTCCCTTGTTCCTCTCCTCTCCAAGTTCCAAAATAGTGTAGCTCTCAACAACTTTTTGCACTATGGATGCTTATGGAGGATTGAGATTTGAGTATTTTGCTCTAAATGTAAAATGAAAAGCTAAAATACTAATGCTATTAAAAATGATTGATTTTAACCAAAATAACAAGATATTAGTTTGCTATGCTAAATGCTCTCTAAAATGCCTATAGGTTAAATGCATACAAGTTTTCAGGATTATGGCTAAGAATGCTAAATGCTTGAGGGTTGAGAATGGTTGAGGCTTGAGGATTTGAAAATGAGGAATGTGAGCTCTATTTATAGGAAAAATGGAGCAATGGATGGTTGAGATTGAATAATCTCAATAAGGGTCAAGATTGAATGATATTCAATCCATGTGATGGCTTTCAACCCAATCCCAGGATGACAAGTGTCAATATGAGATAGGTTGAGAGGAGAGGGAATAAGCATTAAATGCTTGACATGACTTGGGAGTCAACTTGGGGGTTAAGGTCAAGGTTGGGTTGAGTGAATAAATTCTTTATTCAAAGAATAAAGCTTTTATCCAATGGATAAACTCTTGTGCAAAGGCAAAAGGGATAACCATGGTCAAAGCAATAAATGCTTGAGGAGACACATGAGTCATAGTTGAATTAACCATAAATGGTTATGTAAGAGCCATTAATGGTTTGGAAGACTTTGGAGGTTAATTTGTTGAACACACAAAGCATTAAATGCTTTTCAAAGACTTTGGAGTCTTTGAGAAGTGACTTAAAGTTGCTTAGGAATGTGACAATAATTAGGGAATGGATTAGGCTAATTAGGAAGGGTTTAGAAGAATCTAGAAGGGGTTTTAGGAATGCAAGTGGATTTGGTGGGTGAGGGAAAATAGGATTTTAATTAAAATAAAATAAATTTATTTCAATAAATGTGTGCATGTTGCATTTGTAGGAAAATGCAAGTGGGGGGGTTTTTAATGATTTAAATAAATGTTAATTTATTTAAAAGAGGAAAAAGGGGGATTTTAATTAAATAAATAGATTTTATTCATTTAATTGATTGTGAATTTGGTATAGTGAATTAATTAAAATAAATTGAATAATTTATTTAATTAATAGGAGAATGTTTGAAGATGAATTAATTAAATATTAATTTAATTAACTGATGGCTAGTGGATTTTTAATCAATTAAATAGATAATATTCATTTAATTAAAATGGATAGATTTATGTGACTACAAGATGTTTTAGAAACTTACTATTAAGTGAGGTATAAATAAGGTCAAGAAGAGTTTTGGGAGCCATTTGAGGATTAAGAAAGCGATATGAAGAAAATATAGAAAAATATTATATTATAAAGAATGATAGTGGGGACAAGACCACAAAATAAGAGAATACACTATAAGCATATAGACCCTAATAGATTATTATAGGGATCATAGATACTAAATTAGTTAGGAGTGGTGATCTCTTAGGATATTTGGAAGGGATGAACATAATATTTGAAAGATAATATCTTGGAAGAGAAGTATTGGATGATCTTCTAGTATGTAGTATGGCAATATTTTGGTAAACTCACAAGTCAAATATCCCAACTTGAAAGTCATTAACAAATTTAATGAAAAGCATATACTTACCTAACGAAGGGAATTGGTATATAAAAATAGTTCTAAAGTACAGTTGACCCACTTATACACTTAGAGAAATGCATTCAAAGTTCGGATGCTATGAGGGGGTATGATGAAATATTATGCATTTAATCATTTTATTAGACATTATCATCAATTGACAAAACATGGTACATAAATTAGGAGAAAATAATTGAAACTAGAAGTTGGAGCATAGTCAAGAGGATTTTTGTAAAAGAAAGTCCTTTGATCCAAATAAGGAACTAATTGACATGCTACAAAAATTAATTAATAAGATTACTTTTGAAAGAAGTTAGAGAGAGAATTGAGGAGAAAAATACAATATCTATCTAATAGGAATAATATATCTAGAAATTAATTAAATTGATGGAAAAATAGATATGGCACCCTATAAGATATTTTAAAATGCTAAGGAAAGACGAGAAAAAAAAAACTCATTATTTAGAGGCCCAAGTTGAAGAATAAGAAAGGGAAGTAGTATATAATGTAGATACATTGTCAATTTTTTATCAACACCTCAAGATTATGAGGAGTTATTTCCTCGAACATTTACAAACCTAAAATGGACCAAGGAGGTGGATAGAGTGATGAAAATACACGTGAAGGAGGGGATAAACCTACAAAATGAAAGTCTATATCACTTAAATGTCAAAGTGAAAGTAAAATATTTGGAGGTAGGTGCTTGAACATTCAGACACTCTCCCACATTGCATATGATATTTTGATGAAACTACACCATGGTTGGAATGCAACTCAAATTAAATCAAGTTTGATTAGACATCAATCATTCTAATAATTACATTGAAGCCCTTAATTACTTATCTTTCCAACATTATAGGGCAGATCCCATATCACTATGTATGTATGTATGTATGTATGTATGTATGGGTAGACACCTAAAATTGTCTTGTCTAAATAAATAATTAATTATTTTAAGCCCAATTCTTCTATTAATTGAATAAATCTTTATTTATTTAATTCATTCATTTATCCTCTTCTAGCCTTATTTCTCATTTAAATAAATACATTTATTTATTTAAATTATCCTTTTCCTAAATTAAATAAATATCTTATTTATTTAATTGATCCCACTTCCTCTATTAATTAAATAAATCTTTATTTATTTAATTAATTTATTAACCTTTTCCACCAATGACACATGTCATTCATCTCTTAATTCCTACACTACCTACCCTCTTATTATTTTCTTATTTTCTCTACCTACCCTCTAATCATATGTCATGCCCAACTTTTGAGCACGAACAGAATAATTTTTTTTTTTAAAATTACTTAACTAAATATCGACTTACTTAATTAATATAATGCAATTTTGTTTGTCCTCAACTACATTTGAGTAATTCAAGTAATTAAATTCAGCTAGGGATAAAGTTTAATTGAGTTTTCGAAGGGCTAATTTGACTCCCAAAAAGGTTATCACTAATCTCCGATAAAAATTAATTAAAATCTCATGCCTAACGAAATAGTCTCAATTTAAATGATCTAAATATTTTATTATCTTTCTTAACCACCTAGGTACTAAATTTAGTTGACCTATTAATGAAAACACCTTATTAAAAATGAATTTCCCGTAATTTTAAAAATACTTTATAATCTTAAAACTTAAATGGCCCTCAAATAATATTGCTATATACATTATTTTTAGAGTCTAATCCACCAGATATAAAAATCCTCTCATAAAGTTCCTTCTACCCTTGCCCAATATTTAACAAAAATATTCATATCTTAATTTTACATCTAACATGTTTAATTCCAATAAATACTAAAATCAATCTACTTTTATATATATATATATATATATATATATATATATATATATATTCACTCACTCATATATTTTATCTAAGGTTGAAATTCTAAAAAAAAGAGTTTATATAAAAGTTTATAATTACATCCTGCAGAGGGGGAGGAGTTTTTTTTTTTTATTCTACATAATGGGCTACCCCTATTAAAATATTTCTCCCCCCAAAAATCATACTTATTTAAAATTCAATGTGTTTGTGTTGCCTTAACCCGAAGCTAGGGTTAGGGCAAGTTTGAAATCAACCTTTTTTTTTTGTTACGTGCTGTGTGTGTGTAGTCTTTTTATTTTATTTCTTTTTTTTACGAGTGTGTGAGGGTGAGCAGGTGCGGACACGGTGGCCCGAGCTCGGCCCTTGGCCCGGCCGAAGAAGGGAGGTGGGAAGAGCAAGAGCTGAGTGGAGCAACCCACAACCCGAGCGCCGTTCCATTTTTTTTTGTTTGCAACCCCTACTAACGGTGGAGGCGGAGGGAGGATGGGTAAAATCCGAGCGGCAGCCGCTGCGGCACCCCGCAGGGAGCGGCCACCGTCCACTTTACGTGGCGGCTCCGCTCACTGCGGGTGGCCACAGTGGTGGCCACCGCCGCTGTGTGCCGTCGCAGTGGCAGGCTTCGCCCTGCCCACTGCGGCGGCCCACAGCGAGCAGCGCCGCCCGCTGCAACACCCGCAGGTTTCGGAGGGAGCGGGGTAGGGTTTCCGTGGTGCACGTTGGCAGATTTTTTTATTATATATTTTGTTTTAGACTGTGTTGCAAGGTATAAAATGCAACACTCAACATAAGTTGATATATATATATATATATATATATATATATATATATATATATATATATATATATACACACACATTTTAATAAGCCCTTTTTTTTTTTTTTTTTAGTTAACAAAAAAAAGATTAACATGCTAAAAACATGAACAGAATGATTTGGATATATATATATATATATATATATATATATATATTTAATTATTTAGTTAAAAGTAGGTGCAACCAGCATCATTAATAAAACATATCTGTTTTTAGTTTGTATATTTATATTTTGGGATGTGCAGTTCTTGCACATAAACAGGGTTTTCATAAGGTATATATATATATATATATATATATATATATATATATATATATATATATATATATATATATATGCTTAATTAGCAAGAGGGTT
Organism: Cryptomeria japonica; assembly: GCF_030272615.1. NCBI lineage: Eukaryota > Viridiplantae > Streptophyta > Pinopsida > Cupressales > Cupressaceae > Cryptomeria > Cryptomeria japonica. Next base: position 586,436,388 of record NC_081413.1, on the reverse strand, counting down.
AGTTTCCTCTCTTTTCTTTGTAAAACCAGATCTGTAAATATATATATATTTTTGAAACAGATTCTTCTAATGATACTTAATGTTTAAATATGTTTATATATATATATATATATATATATATATATATATATTTGTATATGGTTAATTGTTACTCAAGTAAGCATATTTCTTTTAAAACTAACAAGGCATTCTATTTAGCAAATATCAATGTAATCTTTTGAATAACAAAATAAACCTAAAACTAAGTGCTTTTTTTTTTTTTTGAAAGGAAAAATAGACTACTATAGAAAAATTTCATTTCTGCTATTCAAAGAGAAATGCATAACTGGTTTATTTATTTGCAGCAGCTTATTAACATAAGGAACATGCAGTAAAAACTACATCTATGTGCAGAAATCTTAAAATTGCATTTGATAAAAAAAAATTTCTTTTATTTTCCCTTTTGTAAATCATGAAGATTCATACCCTATTTAGAACATTCCTTCATTCCTTTGCAACACTAACTAGAGTGAAAACAATATACATATTTTCTTTTGAAATCTAAATACAAGTATTTATGAACACAAAAATTTTTGCAATAAAACATCTACATTTTCCTTTCCATGGGATAGAAATACATTGCTTTACTCCTTGGAAAGAAAATTACAACATTGACTTTCTCTTTCTTTTACAAGCTAACATTGAATACATAATCCTCTTTCCTTGAAAATAAACACAATCTAGCTCATTTTTCTTTTCCTTTACAAACTCCAAAAGAATACATTGTCTTAATAACTTTTTTTTTCTGCAACATAAAACAACCAACTAACTCTTCAATCCTTCTTTTCCCATCCCATGCAACCTGCAATAAAACACATTTTTGACCATGGAAAGCTCACCTCCCAGCCTAGGCTTACTAGAAGCCACTCCCGAGCTTGGAGAACCAAGCACTAAACGGGTTACAAACAAGCAACTCCACAACAACATAGGAAGACATTCACATACAAATTTCCCATCCCAAGCTACACTTTCACCACATTCATGGTGACTCTTCCATGGGTGGAAGTGGACCAAGTACCAATGGGGAGAATTGCAAGCCAAACACAACACAAGCCACCTCATGGCAATACAATGCAACAAAATACTTCCACAATCCTTATGCCCCCCCAAAAAGGCTCAAGGCCATATTTACTCCCCTTATGACCTCCAAATGCATGCACAAGGCTATGCAACAAGGGTCACAAAGGACAACCTTGAGATCACTCTCCATAAGGAGAGTCTCTCACCCATGGCTGTCATACTCCTTCCACCCCAAGATCTTCCTACCCTCCCAAGAGTAGGAGATCTTGGACACTTCCAAAACAACAAGAACACAAAACAAAACACATAGAAAAGAAAACTACACATTCTTAACTTCAACAAAAACTTCATAAAGCACTTTCTTTACAAGCAACTCTTTTCTTTTACAAAACAACATAAACTAACACATACAACATAACAAGAGGAGATAAGAAGAAACCAACCTTATTCTGCCAATAGGTATGCTAAAATTAGTCGGGGATGAGCTGCCCAATTCCACACAAACTTTTCTCCAAATTCCTCCAAAAATTCTATTCTCCTACTAAATTTTCAATTCAAAGCATAATCTCCAAAAATGGAGAGTGGGTGATTACTCACTAAGTCTCCAAATTCTTGCCTAAGAAGGCCTCTCACACACTTCCCAACCCCTTGGGTGAGGTGTGAGTTCCCATTGGTTGCCCTTCCCAAACTCTTACACATTACCAAAATTGGAAAGGGAAAAGGTGGAAGAAGATGGAGAAGAGGGTTTGACATCAAAAGAGAAGGTTGTCTATCCTAGGAGGAACCTTCTAAGTTGAATTTTCGTTCATCTTGGAAATATCACTTTTTGAAGTGACTACATAGTCACATGGGAGAAGCCACATGTTTCAAAATACCCCTAACCCATAGGTATACCCTTTGGACCTTTGGAAAAGCCTTAAAACTTACCCTAGGAGTCCATTAAACCCTTTGGAAACCCAACTAAAGTTTATCTACGGGTCAAACTTGAGTTGACCACTCCCAAGACTCCCTACCCAAGGCAAATTTGGGACCACACTCATGTTTTTGAATGGCTTTGGTAGAAACAAAACTCCTTCCAAGAGAGAAGTCAAAATCAATGACACTAATCAGCACATGTGTCAAGTGACACAATAAAAATACAATATAAAAATCACACATGGAATTTGTCTCTTGTAGGATTACACATATACATATAAATAAATTTTTAACACTCAAGCATTATACACTTCACAAATAAAATACATTACAATGGGGTGTTGTCTCTCCAAATAGACAACTCCCGGCTTAACAAACGCACATTGGTCTAGGCTTGGTTCTCCATATAAATTCCATGGTCACATGGATAATTTTCCTGCGCATCTCAATTAACACATTAGTAATTCCAAATAATCACATTTATACATAATCAAATACATGGATTCCATTGCACATCAAATACTCATACATTAGGCAACAATAATTCAATATCTCATTTGTTTCAAATTCAATTTCACATAAGCAATTAACATAATTTCCCAAAATTGAACCATTCATAAATAAGCATCATTTTTCTATCATCAAAATGAAGTCCTGCAAATTTCCAATAATGACATTCACCATCACAATGTAACTCTATTCTAGTATCATATCTAAAGTTTCATAGTCATCATGCATGAAATCAAGCATCAACATATGTCAGTGTGATCCAAATCATGGAATCATATAAGTTCTAAGTCCATAAAGCATAAAATAAAGCATCCATAATAGTCTCAATATGCAAATAACTGAAAATGTCAAACTGAATCGGGGTAGGGCCTCACATCATAACCGACCATTTATCTTTTAAACCTCTCAATCTTATCCCTCCATTTCTTATAGTGTCTTCTATATAAGGAGATGATTCCTTCATTATTAATTCTAATCAAACATCCTAGCATTCAAACTTTCATATGTGATCAAGCCTACTTGCAACCACATTTCTGCTCTTTGTTGAACTCTTGTGTACACATAAAATCTGAGAGCAAATATATCAAGCAAGATCAATGGAGATAGGAAGAATGGAGATCCAAACCCTATTGGACATGTGATGGTATAATATTTGTGATTTCATTTGATTTGTATTGTCTTAGGTAATCTTCATATGTTATGGTGGATCTTTGTTGTTGTTAGGCTAGGGTTTTGTGGTTGAATTCATTTAGTCTTTCAATATTGTTGTTATCCACTTTCACCATAAACACTTTGGCACACCCCATGGGACATGGATTTTTGTTAGATCTATGTTTTTTGCAGATTTTTATAACCCTATATTGTTGTTTTGTAAAAGAATTTGGAGAATAACCTTGTGCATCTAGGGTTTTGGACACAAAATCAAGATCTTAGAGATATTTGATCTGATCTCACAAACGGCTTGGAATTTTTACACAAAATTTTGTTGGTAGGTTGAAGACACTATCAAGAGCCCTCAATCAAACATTCAAAATTTTTGGAGCATATTATCATTTTCTATGAATTTTTTATGATTTTTCATAAAAAATTAATTTTGAGAGCAAATGAGCAAATTTTTTGGATTTTCTTACATTTTTGGAAATATATCATAATTATACATGGGATCTGTTCTTTGTGATTTTAATTTTTATGCAAAATGTTTCCTAAAAAATCGGATCTTTAAAAATTAGGGTTTTTCATTATTTTGATCAGATCTCACATACAGCTTTGAATTGTGGCATAAAATTGTTTTTACAGGTCAAGAAAATTATTAGAGGTGCTCAGTAAAAATTTTAGATTTTTTGGAGCATATTTGAAGTTTCTATAAAAATTTTATGTATTTTCATAAAAAAATAATTTTGAGAGAAAATTAGCGAATCTTTCGGATTTTCTTACATTTTTGGAAATCTCTCAAAATTATACACAGGATATGTTCTTTTTGATTTTAAATTTGATGTAAAATCATTCCTAAAAAATTAGATCTTTGAAAATTAGGGTTTTGCATTATTTTGCTCATATCTCACAAACTACTTGGAAATTTTGTAGGAATTTTTTTATGTGGGTTTGGAAGGTCATTAGGAGTGTCCAGTAAAAATTTCAGATTTTTTGGATCAATTTTGCATTTTATATGATTGTAGTCACACAAATCTGTCCAGCTTAATTAAATAAATATTCGCTATTTATTAGATTAAAAAAATCCACTAGCCATCAGTTAATTAAATTAATATTTAATTAATTCATCCCCAAACATTCTTATATTAATTAAATAAATTATTCAATTTATTTTAATTAATTCATTAAATCAAATTCAAATCAATTAAATAAATAAAATTTATTTATTTAATTAAAATCCCCTTTTTCTTTTTTAAAATAAATTAACATTTATTTAAATCATTTTAAAACCCCCCCAACTTGCATTTTCCTACAAATGCAACTTGCACACATTTATTGAAATAAATGAATTTTTATTTTAATAAAATCCTATTTTTCCTCACTCACCAAATCCACTTGCAAAATCTAATCCCCTTCTAGATTCTTCTAACCCCTTCCTAATTAGCCTAATCCATCCCCTAATTATTGTCACATTCCTAAGCAAAATGGAGTCACTTCTCAAAGATTCCAAAGTCTTTGAAAAATATTTAATGTTTTGTGTGTTCAACAAATTAACCCCAAAGTCTTCCAAGACCACTAATGGCTCTTACATGACCATTTATGGCTCTTACATAACCATTTATGGTTATTTCAAACTTGTCTCCCAGAACATATATTGTTTTGACCATATTCATCCATTTCACATTTGCACAAGAGTTTATCCATTGGATAAAAGCTTTATTCTTGGAATAAAGAGTTTATTCATTCAACCAACCTTGACTTTAACTCCCAAAGTCATATCAAGCATTTAATGCTTATTCCCTCTCCTCTCAACCTATCTCACATTGACACTTGTCATCCTGAGATTGCGTTGAAAGCCTTCACATGGATTTGAAATCATTCAATCCTGACCCTTGTTGAGATTACTCAATCTTAACCATCCATTGCTCTATTTTTCCTATAAATAGAGCCCATTTCTTCATAATCCAGATCCTGAAAACTTGTATGCATTTAACCTATAGGCATTTTAGAGAGAATTTAGCATAACAATCTAATATCTTGTTATTTTGGGTTAAAATCAATCATTTTAATATCATTTAGTATTTTAGCTTTTTATTTTACATTTAGAGCACAATACTACAATCTCAATCCTCCATAAGCATCCATAGTGCAAAAAGCTGCTGAGAGCTACACTATTTTGGAACTTGGAGAGGAGAGGAACAAGGGAGAAGGAGCTAAGAACATGTTAGGAGGTATTTGGAGATGTCTCATCATATTTGCTTCTTTAGTTAAATATGCTTTCATGATTTTAGTGTCTCTCTTAATATGCCTATTTAGATTAGTTTTTGATTGACTAACACTAACGATTTTTTGGTTTCTTGTGTTGTTTATCATTGACTAACCTTGTCCATTTTGTAGGGCATCATTTGGTGAACCTGACGTGAATCGAAACACCAAAAATATCATCTTTTTAACAAACTAACATGTCTGAATGTTGAAAGTGTCACACAGGTTGCGCTTTGGCGCTATTGAACTCATTCGAGCACTATCGACACTTATGTTTTTAGCGCTATTGTTCTTAAAATAGCGCTATTGTCTCAAGATAAGTGCTTTTGGAACTGTTTTGGCGCTTTTGACATTCTTTTGGCGCTATTAACCATTTTTTAGCACTTTTGCCTCTCTGTCTTTCCCCTTCTTTCAGCGCGTTTGTGTTAAATAGCGCCTCTGTTCAAACGCAGACTAGCGCTATTGTAACAGAATGTCGTAAAAATCATCTTGTAACTGAAAAAAAGTAAAAATTTTAGGCTTGTGGAAGCCCCCCTTGGACATAGATTTTACTAACAATTTGTTGTTTATGTAGGTTTAAAACTCCCCATAAAAAAAAACTAAAAAAATCACAAACTTGTCTTTTGGTGCTTTTAAAACTTGAACAAACAAAATTTCATTGCTTTCTAGTTAGGGTCATTCGTCTTTTGGTGCATTAAAACTGAACAAAACAACTTTATTTTTTTTTGCAAGTTAGGAAACAAACTTCGTTTTGGTTCTTAAAATCAACAAAACAAAATTTATTTTCTTGCATCAACTTAAAGAAATTTACAATCAACACTTTGTTTTGGGCAATCTAAAAAGAACAAGCCATTTTTCCTTCAAGCTCAAAAACAAATTTACTTAAAGCAAAACATGTTTTCAATTCAGTTGACCAGGGCTTCCAATTTCTAGATTACAAAACACATTGCCTTTGAAGTTAAAAAGAACACCATGGCTCTTGGAGCAACATCTCCAAATAGTTAGATCACATTGCAATGATGGGTTAAAAGGAACAAGTGTTTTTCGTGCTTGGCACACTTGTGCACAAAAGTCGGTCGAGTGGTCCCACCTCTAACACACACTATCCTCTCCCTTGGCTTTCATGGTCCTAGGTGCAAGAGAAAAGTGTTAGTAACACTCAAAATTTTTATCTTTTTAAGAGAGGTCTGCCAAGAGACACATCACTCTTGGGAACGACCTCGCGCGGTAAATCCTTCGAGCCGCTATAGAAATCAGGTGAGAGCGAAAGTTGTAGCCTTGGATATAGTTGTTCCTATAGTGTAACTGGCCGAAAGGACAAATGGGCCCCACCACCAGTTACAAGGCTCTTAAGTGAGTCACTGCAGAATGAACTTATGTCCAAAAATATCGAACGTGACTAAACACCTTTAAGTAGTAACCCACCTGTTCTATTGATTGAGGATATTTGCGATATAATTTAGTGCAAGAGCATAGATGGTTTTGCTCCCAAGATACTCACCATACATATTTCCTTGAGTAGAAACATAGCTTTTTGAAAAGTCACTTGTGGCTTGATAAAAGTGGTGACTCCCCCATCATAGAGATCATCTATTTGTTATGCTCGTGCAAGACTTAGTATATCACATCCTTACCTGCCACGACGAGATTCATAAGGTATGTAGTACCAAAGTCGAAGAAATATCAAGATGTGGGCTAAATTTATCACAACTGGCCATTTGACCTTAGGGATAAAAAGTGTTTGAAGTATATTCATTATAGAAGACCAAGTGCAAATTGAGCTGACTTCGGGCTTTTGGAAATACACCTTAAAATACATCTAAAGGAAGGGTCATATACAGGTCCAAGGATTGGGTTGATTTAGACCCATACTCATTTGTGCCTTTGGGGGCAACATTCTTGTGTTTGTGTGCTTGCTTTGTTTTCTTGTCAAAGAAAAATAATAAAATCACTCCCAAAAACAAAGTATTCATCCAACCAAACATTTCTCAAAACAAACAAACACATCAAAAACAAAGTGCAAACAACAAAGAGTCAAATTTTATGACCATTCTTCACATCTTGCGAAAGAAGAAGCGTCATCAGAATATCAACTTGAAAAGAAGACCATTAACGTTAAAGGCTTTGATCAAAAGGCGGAAGTTCTTCTATATAAATAGACAAATCTTTTTCTCACATAGAGTCTTTCTGCATCACATGCATCTCTACCTTCAAGGCAAAACAAACGAATTTGATTCAGAATCATTGAACCACAGAGCTTTTATGCAATATAGAGCTCTGAGTTATCACAAAAACCAAGGAGGTAAGATTAATCCCAACTTTTTCTCAAACATCTGTATCACATACAACACAGCTCGAGAAATACCACCAACACCTGAAAGAGAAGAGGTAGAGTTTATCCCATTTGTAACACAAAGTTTTTATTGAAGTTGAAAACATTTCATCCATCATCTTCTTCACACATTATCACTTCATCATCAATTCATTCCAACTCTCAAAACATTAAGAGGTTCTTGTCCCAAGTTCTCTTTTAGATATTGCTTGAATCAAACACATCACATCACTTTTTAGATTGTCTCTACATCTAGGATAAGCTCATCCTAAGAGACACATCTACGCAGGTTAAAACTAGTTCATGAGTGAATCCTCTCATTACTAGGTAGTTAAATCTGTAACACATCTCAGATTTCTCTACACCTTATCACATCAAAACTTATCAAACAAGCAAACAATTCAAAGAAGGAATTTCGGTTACATCTACCTTAAAAGTGCTAGAGATCTACATGCAAAACACTTCACCAACCATCAATCTTTCATTTCATCAACAACTCATCATCATCTTCACTCAACTTCAACAAAAACTCATAAGCAAAATGGCTCAAAACCGATCACAGTCGAGGCAATGAGAAATAGAAATGGAAGAAGAAGAAGAGGAAAATCTCAATGAATTTCAAGAAGCACTTGGAGGAAACGCGAATGACGAAAACCCAAGTACTCCTACTCCTACAATAATAGAAAGGGCTCAGCATAACCCTCTCTTTAACAGATTGTTTGATGAAATACTAAGGAGCAATGCGGATGCTCACTTCTTAAGACTCGCTCAAGAAGGAGCAAATCTCCCCTCTGACTTTGATCTTGCCCAATTAAGACAAGCATTAGAAAGACAAAGTTGCCATGAAGAGGAAAGAGGTAGAGAACCCATCAGATATAACATTCCTTGAGGTAACCCACCACCTCCTCCTCCAAATGAAATGGAGATGTTGCGGCAACAAGTCAAGAATCTCGCCCAACAGCTTCATAGTGGTGTCAAGACTAACCAATTCTCACTCAATGACATCTGTCCCTATCCTTTTGATAGGAATCTTTACATGCCACCATTTCCATGAGGATTCGAAACACCCAAATTTGAAAAATATAGAGGAAAGGGGGATCCCCGTGATCATGTCAGAGAATTTCATTCTGCTTGTCTTGAAGTGGCATATGAAGACACCTACCTAATGCGCCTTTTTCCCCAAAGCTTGGGAGGAACAACCACATCATGGTTTTCCCACTTACCAGGTGGCATTAGAACATTTGAAGAACTCATCCAGAAGTTCCTAGCACATTACTCTCATAACATTGAACGTGACATTACCATGGCTGATCTGTGCAACACCAAACAAAAACTAGGTGAACTATTCTCAGTATTCCTACAACGATGGTGCCAAATGTCTAGCAGACGTTCTCTTCAGTTACCTGAATGAGAACTAGTGGAAATATTCATTTCCAACTTAAACGAAGAAATGGAATTTCACCTGGATGTCAAAGACACAAACTCTTTTAATGATATGATCACCAAGGGTTTAAAATGTGAAAGGGCACTCATCAAGAAAGGACTCATCAAAATCTTTAATGAACCAAAAGATGGTCCTTGCCCGCACTTCAATAGTGATAAACCAAGCTTCTGGAATAAAAACAAGAATATCGTCAATGATGGGGTTGTGGATGCCCGGACTATCCAAAATGCACAACCTGTGGTTCGGTTTGCAGGACAAAATCCTCCACCTTAAAATAACACAAATGTTCCTTCCAATCAAGGTCGCATCACATCTCACGATGAACCAAGACCTCGTCAACAAAAACAAAAACGAACATACACTCCCTTAGGGGAACCCATTGAAACAGTATTGCGACAACTCATTTCTCAAAATTTGGTCACTCTACCTAAACTATCAAACTACGAGCCTCAAGTCAAACCAGCATGGTGGAGAGATATTGAACACTGTGAATTCCATCAAGGGAGAGGGCACAAGACAAGTAATTGTCACCAATTGAAAGATCTCATTCAGGATCTTATTGATCAAGGAGAAATTGAAATTGAAGGACATGACCCAAAAACAACCAATAATGATCATCTGATGTTCAAAAATCCACTTCCATCACAAGATCAAAGGGGTCCTTCCACTTCCAAGTGAGGCACTGATACCACTGATTATACACAGGCTGCGTATAATTACACTGTCAATCATCTGTATGATGCCAGTGAACAAGTTGCAACTATAACCTTCAAAAATCCCAACTCAAATTGCAATGTTGTTACACGTCATGGCAAAGTCACCATCAAGGAAGCTGCACAAGGTACCACCTCCATCCCAAAGCAGTACAATCTTGTGGAACAATTAGACAAAATGCCTGCGCTTATATCCATTTTAGAGCTTTTGCGTCTATCGCCATCTCATAAAACTATCTTGGATCAAGCACTCCAAGAGGCGTCAGTTCCTGCAAACCTGAATACAGACCAATTTCAAGCCATGGTTGGAAGTCTAAAGTCATCACCTTGTCTCACTTTTTCTGAAAGTGACAACTCTTCCTTCTAGCAACCTCATAACGCTTCACTCCACATCGAAGGATTTATTAACCAACATAGGATCAAGTGAGTCTTGATTGATAATGGAGCAGGCCTGAACATTTGTACACTATAGTTGGTCACAACATTGGGATATGCGGTAGAATCAGTGGATCTTCGTAAGAAGATCACAATCAAAGCCTATGACGATGCAGAGCGTTCATCCAAAGGAGCTGTGGTACTACCAATCCGAGTGGGCCCTATGGTAAAGCACATCATCTGTCAGGTTCTGGACCTTCCTCTGCCATACAATCTATTATTAGTAAGACCTTGGATACATGCCATGCAAGCCGTTCCATCTACCTACCATCAATGTATCAAGTTCCCACATAATGGTGTAGAGATCACAATCCTGGGCGATGCAAATCCCTTTGTGTATTGCCATAATATCAGCCATCAACCAGAGATTACTGTTCCTAATAATAAAGAAGCCATTTCTTCCACATCATGTATAAGTCCCGCCTCTCTTGCCAGTTTGAACATCACTATACCAAAGCAAGAAAAGCTTAAGATGAAAGTAGTAGAGGAAGGTCTTGGAGAATACAATTTGAGTCAACTCTTTTGTGTGGGATAGATGCCCACTTCTCCTAGAACACATGGTAAACCACAATAGTCACTCCAGCAACCACTGATCACACCAGCATGTGCTTTGATGCCTTTCATCCTTGGAAAGAGTCAAGAGGAAGAAACCCAAGATGAGGACCTAGCGGACTGGATCTATAAAGATCCCATCACCACTGATATACCACAAGTTAAACTTCCTACGGATCAGTATGGCAAAGGTCTCTTCATTATGCAACAAATGGGATATGATGGTCAGAGTGCTTTGGGATATTGCAAACAAGGACGACATGAACCTCTGCTACCAGAATTAAAGCCCAAAGGTAATACAGGCCTAGGCTTTGAGAAAGAAATCTTTCCTAAACTCAGATTCAAAGGAAAACCCAGCAAACCATTATGTCAGCCTACTGCAAAAAAGACACCTTTCATCATTAAAGCAACATCAAACACCATCACAACTACCCCACCAAGGCTCAGAATCCCAACACAACTATCACCAATGCCAATCATCCCACCAAATGAACCCGTAATCCCATCAGCAACACCATTAGCAGCAGCAACTGTATCAGAACCCGCAGCAGTATCTATGGCACCAGCAGTTCCAGCAAAAGCCACTGAGTCAACACTGTTGATACTTCCTGTACCAGATTCTTTTATCCCCATCAAACTTCCTATAGCATCGATCACTACAAAGGTACATAAACCAATTACACCTTTAGTGTTTAACTCAAAGGACATCCCAGTATGACATAGTAATCGGATGCTGGAAAGCGATTCAGAGACCGACTCACATGAATGGGAATTTGATTCTGTGAAGCTTAATACTTTAGATGAGGAAGACACATCACCACTTCCGCCACGCAAAGACATCCCTGTTTATGGAGAAGCACAAATAAAGACCACTTGGGTTCCTGAACTGGAAACATCTTCCATAGACCCTACGTCTCATCCTACGCCTGATTCTGACAAGGAGAGTACCATTGATGACCTTCACCATAACGTCTTAACCCTCACTGATACATCTAACGCACTTAACCTAATCGATGAAGTCATGCCCATTATTCACCTTGAACTCATCGAATGGAACCAACCAAATCCCCCATGTCTTGACTTCTTCCAAAACAATGAGGCTATTATTGACTTTTTGGAAATAAGGGATAACCTACCAAGCAGGGATCACAAAGTTGGATTCGCCATTGAACTTAATAGCGCAACATACTTTGGGGCGGATGCCAAACCTTTCTGCTGCAAAAATATAACAATAAAACATGGATCTTCCAGTGAAAACCACACTGTGGCACTGTTTGATCCAACAAAAGTAAAAAGAAAGAACGTATCCAATGGTGAAAACCTCTCTGAGGCGCCTGAGGATGAAGGGTTTGACATTCTCCCTGCTAATGCACAATAGGAACTATCAACGATTCTCATCGAGGAAACCAAAGAATACAATGTGGGGACTCCTAAAAATCCTCATATCGTACATTTGGCATCTCTTTTCACTCCAGAGAAACAACCTAAGTTTATAGAGTTCTTCCAAAAGTGTCAGATCAACTTCACATGGTCATATGCAGACATGCCTGGGCTTGATCCTGATTTAGTCATGCATCACCTCACCATAGCAGAAGGAGCCAAACCTGTCAAGCAGAAGCTTCGTAAAATGCATCCTCAGATTGCAGTGCTAGTCAAAACAGAACTCAAGAAACTCCTAGATGTTGGTTTCATTAGACCAGTTGATTATGAAGAATGGATCTCCAACATTGTGCCTGTCGGCAAGCCAAAAGGGGGCATCCGCATTTGTACTGACTTCAGAGATCTAAACAAGGCATGTCCTAAGGATGACTTCCCCCTACCAAATATCGACATCATAGTAGATCTGACAGCAGGACATACCATGCTTTCACTCATGGATGGCTTTTCATGATACAATCAGATAAAGATCGCACTAGAGGATCAACATAAGACAACCTTCACATGTCCATGGGGCACATATTGCTGGAATGTAATGCCTTTCGATCTAAAGAATGCAGGAGCGACCTATCAACGAGCAATGACCACCATCTTCCATGACATGATGCATACTATGATAGAAGATTATGTTGATGACTTACTAGCAAAATCACTCACTAGAGAAGGGCATCTCCATGTCTTAGATAAAATCTTTTATAGACTAGAACAATACCATGTTCGACTTAACCCAAAGAAATGTGTCTTTGGAGTAACCTTCGGGAAGCTTCTAGGATACATTGTCTCAAGCAAAGGTATTGAGGTCAATCCTACAAAGGTAAAGGCCATCATAGATATGCCACCACCAAAGAATATCAGTCAGCTAAGGACATTACAAGGGCAGCTTCAATCCATTGAAAGATTCATTGCACAGTTGGCTGATAAATGTCACCCATTCACACACCTGCTACACAAGAACATCCGCTTTCAGTGGGATGCCAGATGCTAGCAAGCATTTCAGACGCTTAAAGACTATCTCATGAATCCACCACTGCTGATACCACCAGATCCAAGTAGACCGTTGTTACTATATATCTCAGCAACAAGTACAACATTAGGTGTACTACTGGCACAACATAATGCAGAAGGAAAAGAGTGTGTTGTTTACTACATCTCTCGCACATTGGTGGGCTATGAACTCAATTACACACCTATTGAGTGAGCTTGCCTAGCAGTAATCCTGACAGCCACTAAACTGAGGCACTATCTGTTAACACATAAAGTACAACTCATTGCAAAGATTGATCCACTCAAGTATTTACTTAGCAAAGCAAAATTGACAGGCCGCTTGGCCAAATGGGTGATGATTCTAAGTGAATTTGACATCGAGTATGTAGATCGTAAAGCTATCAAAGGTCAAGTTATTGCAGATCAGTTGGCCGATGCACCCCTCATAGGCAATCATCCTCTTATTTCCAATTTTTCAGATGAAGAGCTATTCATGATCACAACAATACAACCATGGAAACTATACTTTGATGGTTCATACACTAGGCACGGCTTGGGGGCAGACATTCTGTTTATCACACCTCAAGGTGATAGCATCCCAAAGTCTTACAGGCTCACATTTCCATGCACAAATAACATAGCAGAATATGAGGCCTTGATCACAGGACTTAGGTTAGTAGTACAATGGAAATTACAAGAACTGCAAGTATATGGTGACTCACAACTGGTCATTCGACAAGCAACCGATGAGTATCAGACCAAGGATGATAAACTCATGCCATATAAGCAAATGGTGGACAATTTAAAAACATCATTTACTACTATCACTTTTGAGCAGATACCAAGAGATCAAAATTGATCTGCTGATGCTATGGCTACCATCGCATCTCTCCTAGATCTTCCATAGAATTCAACACGCTACGAGTTCTTGGTAGAACAACTTTGGATTCCCGCTTATGATATCCCCGAATCTGAAATGATATGTCACCTTGTCGGTTCTGAATCCCCATGGTATGGTGAGTTCTACACCTATCTCCGCGATCACACCCTTCCTCCCAACCAATCAAATAACCAACGTAAAACCTTCATTCGCCAAACTGCTCGATATACTATTATTGCCGAAACCCTATACCGACGCGGTCTTGATGGTACTCTCCTTCGATGTCTAGAACAAGGTGAGATAACAAAGGCTTTGGAAGAAGTCCATGAAGGAATTTGTGGGACTCACTCAAGTGGTCCGTCACTAGCCAAGAAACTCATGTGAGCTGGATATTATTGGCCATCTATGGAAAAAGATTCTTACTACTTTGTCAAAAAATGCAAGAAATGTCAAGTTCATGGCGACTTGATACATGCACCAGCCCAGGAACTGCAACCAATCACAACACCATGGCCTTTCTGTCAATGGGGCCTTGACCTTGTGGGTAAGATTCATCCATCTTCATCCAACGACCATAAATTCATTATTACCGCCACTGAATACTTCACAAAGTGGATCAAAGCTGTTCCACTTACCCAAGTAACCAGCAAGCAGATCGCCTCATTCATCCTCAACTACATCATCTGCCGATATGGTGTACCCATGTCCATCATCATAGATAACGGTCTTCCTTTCAAAAATCAGGATGTCCGTGAACTTTGTGAGAAATTTCATATCCAACACCGCTTTTCCACTCCTTATTACCCACAAGGCAATGGTCAGGCCGAAGCATCCAATAAAAACATATTGAGGATCCTAAAGAAGACAGTCAATGATGCCGGTCGTGATTGACATGTTCAACTAAATCCAGCACTATGGGCATATCGAACTAGCATTCGAACCCCTACAGGTGCAATTCCTTATTCATTGGTCTATGGTGCAAAAACTATCTTGCCTATTGAGGTGGAGATACCATCATTATGGGTTTCCTTGCACAATCTCATTGATGACAAAGCCTACAGAGTATCCCGTCTTCAGGACTTAGAGTTACTTGATGAGAAACGACAAGTTGCATACAATCATCTCAAAGCCTATCAGCAGCACATGAGTAGAAGCTATGATCACCGAGTTCGATCTCGTACATTTGAGGTAGGTGATCTTGTTCTACGAGAGAATCCTCGCAACCAACCAAACAGAGAACATCAGGGCAAGTTTGAATCAAACTGGTTGGGCCCATATGTTGTCACTACTGTATTCGAGTCCGGGGCATATCACTTGGCTACATCAGAAGGAGAACCGCTCGCAAATCCAATTAACAGCATGCACCTCAAATGGTTTTATACCTAAGCTGTACAGAGCGTCAAGCTCCCCTGCATAACAAAAAATACCCAAAAAAAAACATTCAGAAAAATGTCCTGAAGAAATACAAAAAACATTCAAAAAAGTAAAGAAAAAATCATGCATCCAAATGGTGAACAACCACTCCGGTGGCACCTTGGGTAAGTGCGATGTTGAAAACCTGGCAAACAAGTGCCACTCGTAAAGACAATGGCTCCAATATCTTTCAGGCTCATTGCGATCACATTCATACATACACACATCCATCCATCCAAACCATGGCTTGTTATTAGATCTGTAATCAGAGATAGTACTTCATGCATCTTGCATCCCACTTTTTCATAGTCATGTCTACACTTGGGGGCAATACCTCTCAATCTAGTTGATGGAAGTGGATTCTACATTACTGGTGATTCATTGGCAAAAAAACATTCAAAAAAAAAAAAAACACTTCAAAAAATCCCAAAAACATTAAAAAATGTCTCACAAAATCCAAAAACATTGAAAAAACCATCAAAAATCAAACAAAAACATGGCAACACCTTGTACATATTCATCCGAGCAGATACAAAACAAACATTTGTGATATACTCCACAAAATGACTACTTATCAATTGACCAAAACAAATCGACATCAACAATCAAACTGTCTTCAACAAGGATGCATCCTTCCTTATCAAAACAAAGACAAAAGTGACGGTTTCTTTGACAAGAAAATTCTGTTAAGCCATCAAATACTTGGTTGATTTATGAGTACAATCATTTGTTTATTTGTATCGGGATCTTGCAGCATTGTTTTGTATCGTTTGCGCATTATTTCTGATGAAGTTTTGGGGCATGTACTAATGGTGTCTACGTGGGAAGTTCACCAAGCTACATGATCTTATGCCAAATGCAGTCATAGATCATTACGGCTTGCTGACTACAGCGTATACCTCGACCATATGAGCATGAACCATTACCAAGGATCCTTATTCTTTATTCTTTATGTATATACTATTTGTTTGTAGGTACATTTCTCTTCCTTTGGTTCCTCCTACCTCATCCAACTAGATAAAGGTTTTATCTCTTATTACGGTATGCACTTGTCTCAGGATATGACCAGCCTAAGATCAAGGAGGACGATCCAAGTCATGCATAAACGGAGATAATCCTTGTCTGTTCCGCAAGCTTTGGTCAACTTGACCCTTATATCAAGTTGTTTGTATTAACTTGCTATATAAAAATCCATGTAAGGAATACTCAGGTCATCTTGAATCATTATGTCAAGATGTTTGTATTCTCTTCCAACATTTTTAAAGCTCAATGATGAAAATAGAGCACTATGGATCGTCATTTCCATCTCATCTATTTATATATTGCATTCTGTTGCATATCACCCATCCATTCATTCATTCATATGTAGACTTTATCAACGTGACCATTAAAGCTGGTCTTGGATACAATCACGACCAAGTACTTTGATACATCATCAATGCATCATGCAAAGTCTTAAAAACCTTGCATTCCTCATGGTCATATCATCATCGCATTTAGGTGCATCTTGCATTAAGTCCATTCATGTCATTTTTAACTTAATATTGCATATAGTTCATTTTTGGACATTAGTTTTCATTAAATCATTTGCATCATTGCATCAATCATAAAAAAAAATTAATTAGATTCATTCGTAGGATCAACTTGTCTTTGATTGTTTCAAATCATTTACTATGCATTCATTTAGTGTCAAAAATTATCCATCATCATTTCATTATCCTCTATCATTTATCATTGCATACATTCATTTATAATTAAAAAATGCATTCATTCATCCAATTATTAAAGTATCTTATTAGGCTCATTTTAGGATTCATTTCACATTACATTCATTATCCTCTTTTTTTAATTGCATTAAGGTGCAGTTATTAAAACCATAAGTTATAGTATCATCACATTATCACTTTTACTTAAAACATATTTAAGCATTTAGAATCATCAACCCATTTGTTTCCAAACATTGGTTCATACCATTATATATATCCCTTATACATATGCATTCATTTAGGCATTATCATATAAACATTTGTACTTTACATTTTGTTATCCATATTACATTCATCTAAAAACATCTAGATGCTATCCATACATAAAATCATTCATTCAACCATTGCATTAACATTATCTCATCATTATCATTGCATAGGAAACACCAAAATCTTGTTCATAAATCATCATAAGCATACATCATCATCATGACATTACATACATAAAGCATTACATCAAAAATCAAACAAATCATACATATATAAGCCTGCATTCATATGTCAGTATCCCACATCATAAATCATCATAAAAACATGCATATAAGAAACATCTCATCAAAATGCATACATATACACATATCCATCTAAGCAATAACTCATCATCCTGCATAAACATCCATATAAATCAACTGCATATCATCAAAATATGGGATCTCCTCATATATATCATCTCATATATCAGAGTATAATGAAGTCTACAAAAATCGGCTACCAAAAGCCATCCAAGATACAGTCCAACAAATAAACAATGATATAATACATATATGCAAAAATGCTCTCTCAAATGCCACTCTGGCCAGATGCTGTACCACCACCACCATCGCCACCTGCTCTCCCACTGGTGCCTACCCCACCTGATCCATCTCTCCGTGGAGGCCTCATCGTACCCCCACTCACTCCTGCATCCCCTGATCTCTCCATCCATAGAGGACCCATCACACCCCCACTACTCTACACCCTCTACAATCGCTCTGACCTGGCCTATCGCATCTGAGAATAACTAAGAGCTCGCTGACTAACTGACACCACCTGCTCATATAAACCCCGCCAGTAGTCTATCTCCGCCTGTGCTCGTCGCATCTCCCTCATCACCTCCCCTGTAGGTCCCGATGCTCCTACTCCCATCCGAACTCTCTCTTGCAACTTGACCAATCTCTCCACTGCACTATCCCTCTCCCACAGCACCACTGCTAGCTCTGCCTCCCGTGCAAATAGCTGCACATCCCTAGCTGCCACCACCTCCTCCAAATCCTCTATCTGGGTCTGCAAATGAGCTATCATATGATCTCGGAGATCTCTAGTGGCTCCCTCCCTTGTATCCATAGCCACCTCACCTGCACCACCCTCTCCAGTAGCTCCCTCCCCTCTATCCATCAGGATCTCCCTCTCCATCCCCCTCCCACTCAACTGAACTCCTCCTTGCATCAAAGGTCCCTGTGATATCTGTAGAGGTAGTCCACCTCTCCCTCTCCGCTGACTCCGCATCCCCAACCCACCACCTCCTCCACCTCCTCCTCCTCCACCTGCCCTGGGTCCTCAACCTCCTGCCCTCCTCTGTCTTCATCCCCTCTCATCCTCAAAATTTGGGATCGGCTCTGTTGGATCCGATATCCGTAGGATCGGGTGCGCTGCCCGGTACTGTGTGTACTCATCTGTAACACCTGCATCCACGACCCTTGGTCATATATCCCACGGTCTCGCCTGCAGTGTCCAGAACTCTTCCAATGCCTGATCATATGGTAGCACTGGGCCCCATGCATACCTCTCCTGAATAACCCGAGCATACTCTCCCGATCCACTGGGCTGTCCTTGCTGCCGCCCAAACTGTCTCGGTACTCTCCCTGACACCTATCTCTCCACATGGTATGAGGTCCTCCCAATGAGGAATCGGGTCATAAAAACATACGACAGTGCCTCTGTGTCATCATCCCGTGGCTCACACTCCAGGTAGGGTCACCATATGACTGCATCCAGATCGTCCAATTCCCGCCACCACCACTCTAACTTCCCCAGGTGGGGCTGACTCATCATGCTGCTATATATGAACATATATGGCTGGTCTACTGCGTGAAATCTTAGACTCACTGGTCGAGTCACTGGCAGGTGCTCCAAGGCCCAAATATGCAGCAACGTCATGCCCATTGTTAGGGAACCCCTCTCCCGGTAAACCACCTCATGGAGCTCCTGGTACAAGTACGCTAGCATGCACAACCCCCACGCAAATCGGGTCCCCTCGGTCACCATCATCTTGATCACCTACCCCCACTCCACAGCCAAACCATGTGATCACCTGTCCGGACAAAGAAGTCCTCCCACGATACCTGATAAGATTGCTGGAAGAGCCTCATATAACGCCGCTATCTCCTCCCAAGCAATGGAGCCATCATCAATGAAAACATCCTCATCAAAAATCCTCTGCACTGTAAGAGTCTCCCATGATCTGTCGTATGTGACCAGCGCCCCTTGAATCGAAATCCACAGGATGTGCCACACATCTTCCAAGGTCACTGTCATCTCCTCCTGTGCTAGATGGAAGGTGCACGTCTCGCTGTGCCACCGCTGGGCTAACGCTGTGATCAATCCGTGATTCATACGAATCACGGGCATGTGCATCACCTCATATAGTCCCGTCGCTGCAATGCAATCAATCTTCGCCCTTGTCAATCGATTCCGCAACCCCTGTGTTGCAGGATGGCACTCGCGTAACTACAACACACCTAGCTCCTCCTGCACATGGACATTCATCAATCACCATCAGTTGTTTTATTTTCAAACTTTTTTAAGTTTAAACCTAGACTATCATCAGATACTTTGATCAAGTATCTTCAGGTCTCAACAGGTAAGTAATCATGGCCACCTAGACTTCAACAGACATTTATCCTAACAAATGATTTAAGTCTCATTAGGCTGCTATGGTTCAAAACAACTCCCACTGCACCTCGCCCTCCATCCATCATTGGCATTGAGAGATTTTCTTCATCTAAACTGGGGCATCTCTTTATCCTAAAGCAAAAGTGCTAGTTTCCAACAACAGTGCTACAACTCTAACACAAGTGCTCAATCAGCTATCCCATAGCACTCAAATTGCACATGTGCTAGAAAAACCACACGGTAGTGCTAATCGAGATCCATAGCACTCAAACCCGACCTCAATAGCACTTATTAATCAATAGCGCCTAAACTTACATACAATAGCGCTACAACCAAACAAAAGCGCTCAAACAATGGGGCAATAGCGCCATTGTGGCACATAAGCGCTAGTTCATGGAGCAAAAACGTTAAAACCATAGTTCCAGCGCTCTTGCTCCGACCTGACTTGGATTCAACTAAAAACATATCAAAAATGCATAAAAATTAAAAATTCAAATTTGCGTACCACTGGTCCATAGTTGTCTGGGCGCTGGAACCGTCGTACTCGCTCAAATCTGTGTTCTGCAATCGGTATCGGCATCCTGACTGCTGCTCGCTCTCCCAAAGGTCAATATCAAAGCTCTCGTTTCACAGTAGTCGCGGTCACAAATGATCCTGTTTTCATCCCTTTCACCCCATTTATACCCTTCATAGTCACCGTAACTTCCCCCGCTCATCGCCGTGGTTCCCGTGAACTTCTCGAGCCTCCAATTTCTCTATTTTTGTCCTGTTTTCTTTTATTTTTCACCCGTATGTCTAATTTCTTCTCTTCTAACACCCTGCCAATTTTCATTCTTTTTCAAGAGATCGCTCGATTTTTCAAAAAAATTCGGCCCACCTCTCGAGGGGGCATACCACCCATTAAATTTACATTTTATGGGGTATTTCTTCACACCAATTTTTCTTTCTTTGAAACGACGCGATAAACCGCACCGTCTTAAAGAAGGGCAAATGTAGTCACACAAATCTATCCAGCTTAATTAAATAAATATTCGCTATTTATTTGATTAAAAAAATCCACTAGCCATCAGTTAATTAAATTAATATTTAATTAATTCATCTCCAAACATTTTTCTATTAATTAAATAAATTATTCAATTTATTTTAATTAATTCATTAAATCAAATTCAAATCAATTAAATAAATAAAATCTATTTATTTAATTAAAATCCCCCTTTTTCTCTTTTAGATAGATTAACATTTACTTAAATCATTTTAAAACCCCTCCAACTTGCATTTTTCTACAAATGCAACTTGCACACATTTATTGAAATAAATGAATTTTTATTTTAATAAAATCCTATTTTTCCTCACTCACCAAATCCACTTGCAAAATCTAATCCCCTTCTAGATTCTTCTAACCCCTTCCTAATTAGCCTAATCCATCCCCTAATTATTGTCACATTCCTAAGCAAAATGGAGTCACTTCTCAAAGATTCCAAAGTCTTTGAAAAATATTTAATGTTTTGTGTGTTCAACAAATTAACCCCAAAGTCTTCCAAGACCACTAATGGCTCTTACATGACCATTTATGGCTCTTACATAACCATTTATGGTTATTTCAAACTTGTCTCCCAGAACATATATTGTTTTGACCATATTCATCCATTTCACATTTGCACAAGAGTTTATCCATTGGATAAAAGCTTTATTCTTGGAATAAAGAGTTTATTCATTCAACCAACCTTGACTTTAACTCCCAAAGTCATATCAAGCATTTAATGCTTATTCCCTCTCCTCTCAACCTATCTCACATTGACACTTGTCATCCTGAGATTGCGTTGAAAGCCTTCACATGGATTTGAAATCATTCAATCCTGACCCTTGTTGAGATTACTCAATCTTAACCATCCATTGCTCTATTTTTCCTATAAATAGAGCCCATTTCTTCATAATCCAGATCCTGAAAACTTGTATGCATTTAACCTATAGGCATTTTAGAGAGAATTTAGCATAACAATCTAATATCTTGTTATTTTGGGTTAAAATCAATCATTTTAATATCATCTAGTATTTTAGCTTTTTATTTTACATTTAGAGCACAATACTACAATCTCAATCCTCCATAAGCATCCATAGTGCAAAAAGCTGCTGAGAGCTACACTATTTTGGAACTTGGAGAGGAGAGGAACAAGGGAGAAGGAGCTAAGAACATGTTAGGAGGTATTTGGAGATGCCTCATCATATTTGTTTCTTTAGTTAAATATGCTTTCATGATTTTAGTGTCTCTCTTGATATGCCTATTTAGATTAGTTTTTGATTGACTAACACTAACGATTTTCTGGTTTCTTATATTGTTTATCATTAACTAACCTTGTCCATTTTGCAGGGCATCAATGATTTTTCATAAAAAATTAATTTTTGGAGCAAATTAGCAATTTTTTTGGATTTTCTTACATTTCTGAAAATTTCTTGAAATTTTATAAGTGGTCCTTTTTTTTGATGAATTAGATCTTTGAATTGGTCAAAAAAACGCATTGTTGAAGGCCCCTATTCCACAAAGTCTTTTAGATCTAAAAGTTACCTAACGTGTGTGCTTGTAGGAAGGGGTGATCATTTGAAACAATCCAAACTACTAACAAATCTTTGTTGCAGAACCTTAGCAAGACTTTTTTATCTTTTTTGTGTGCCTTGTTTTCATAGACTAGCAAACACTTCAATTGGTACACTAAAATTGAATTAGTGTCTTTTGTGTTTTGAGCAATAGACTCTTTTTGTTTAATCTTTAGAGGGCTTATCTCCCCGTGTGGTCATTAGGACTACTAGTGAGGAGAGAACGGCCCAAGTGGTAGCGAGGAAAACCCACATCTTCCGAACCACTATAAACAATTGTATCCATGGTGAAAACTATGGATAACGTGTGCTGATTAGTTCATACCGACACTATGTCTCCCCATAAACCCGTTTGATCAAATTTATTTGATCATTTGTAGGGCATAACCCTTAACGGCTGGGAGCCTTCTGTATTTACAGAGCTGAAAGTGTCGCATGTATGGCCACACGAGCGGATGCCCTTACTAGCACCTGTTTGTTTTAGAAGCCAAAATCCTTCTAGTTGTTGAGGCAGGAGGTCGGACCTCTGGAGCGGCTCACACACATACGATTCTTAGTAAAGATACAAAGTTCGTCACGAGGAGTTTTCATGGGGATTGATGCTTGGCTGCCTTGAGAAGTGAGTGTCGAAGGTGGAGCTAGTGGGGTCAAACATCTAAGTATCCGCTCTGAATAGCATAGCCTCATGTGGGATCAACAACTATTGTCCTGGCCAACCATAAGAATTGTGCTTGTCTTATTTTGAACATTCAAACATTCAAGACCAAACATCAAAACATTATGTCTTTTGTGTCTTCAAGTGTATGCAAAACATTTTTACATCTAACAATACACTTTCTTTTGAGTCATTTTGAGTCTAAACACTTGCAAACATTGAGTCCTCATCAACATTGTGTCATCTAGTCACGAAAAATAGTCAAAAAATTCAGATTTGGTCACAATAAACAACTTCACAAATTGGAAAAATTTACAGTCCAACAAACAAGAGCAATCAGTTTCAGAATTTTTGAGCTTCCTAAGCTATCTCTTCAGGTTTTCATCTAGAATTCAACCTGTCTTTGGGTCTCACAAAGTCCACCATTGCTTTACACCTTACATTTCATTCACATTTGTCTAAACTTGAGTCAAAAGGTCACTTGCTTGTCCTCATCATACTTTGTCAACACATTACATACAACAACATTTTGCTAAGTGGTCCCTCATCAAGGTCTATCACCTTTGGGTCTCATTTGGTCTTACTTAGAGTCAAGGTCAACTTACCTCACCAAGAGAAACTATCATCTCTTTGGAAGTCACACCTACTCTACTACACGCATACTTGGTCTTACACTTTGGACATTGCAAGTACACCTCAAATTCATTTACATTTCTTCCAAACTCTTGGTCTTCCATACTCTTTCCATTTTCATCTAGTCTCACACATCTTGGGTCAAGATCTAGTTCATGGTTGAAACTCATTCCCAAAAATCTAGGAGAGAAGCTAAAGAGGCTCAAGAGTCCGCAAACATGAATGCCTATGATTATGATAATGATGTCTTTTTCAATTCTGATCATACTACATTACCTGACATGGATGCCTATAGAAACATTCCAAATGTTGAGAACATGGACACTATAAACAACAATGATACACACAATGACAATATGGACAACATTTCAGTACATTCAACAGAAGTGGAAGACTCCATTATGGATCCCCATTTTAATCGATTGGTTGAAGAAATAATGAGGAGAGATAGACAATACTTCTTACAAGTGATGGCACAAAGTGGAGCCAAGATCTCTCATGATTTTGACATGTCTCAAATAATGGAAAATCGACCTTTGCAACAACCTCACCTCAACATGGATCAAAGGATGCCTAATAGTGGAGGCAATAGAGGATCACATCTTGTGCTTGAATCACCATCATCTTTGTTTCAAAAACCAGAGGTCCCATACACACATGGTGAAACATATGATACTCACCTTCACAGACCATTATGGAAGTCTTTTGCAAAAAAATATACTCAATCACATACCAATGCTAAGGTTCAACCACCAAAGCAATTGGATATTCATAGGCATGTTCAAAATTTGGACACAAGGAAACCCCGTGTCAAATTTGGGGGCAACACACTAGAAAAAACTCATGACATTCTTGTAGAGTATGGTATACATAGACAAAGCAGATAATCAATTCCTCATCATGACTCTATACCAAGTGGTCCATATACGCAGCACCATTATAGACCTCATCCATATGAACATGTGTATGATCAATATCATCTATATATGCAACATGCTCCCCCTCCACCTGGTGCCTCAGGCATGTGATATGGTCTAAGAAGTCAATCTCCACCTAAGAACAATTTGGAACAACAAATTAAGGATTTACAAAAGAAAATGGAGGACATAAATACACCAAAGCCAACTTACACAATGAGAGACATATGTCTCTATCCATTTGACAAAAGAATTCCAATGCCTCCATTTCCTACACACTTTGTGAAACCTAAGTTTGATAAGTACAGAGGAAAAGGGGATCCTAAGGCACATATAAGACAGTTTTTCATAGCCTGCATTGAGGTAGCAGCAAAAGAGACATATTTGATGAGATTATTCCCATAGAGCTTAGGTGATCAAGCTATGGAATGGATCTCCCAACTTCCATCTGGAATTAAGTCATAGGGTGACTTAGCAAAGGGATTAATCCAACATTTCTCACACAACATAGAGATAGACATATCAGTCACTACTTTGTGCAACACCAAACAAAAGGATGGAGCATCTTTTTCATCATTTTTACAAAGATAGAGAAATCTAGCCAGCATATGCTCTTGTGAAATTCCACAGAAACAAATGGTAGAAATGTTCACTCAGAATGTTAACAAAGACATTGGTTATGACCTAAGAAAAACATGTTTGTCCACCTTCAAGGACGTTATTGAAAAAGGCTTAGCAACAAAGAAGGTCCTAATTGAACAAGGAGTCATCAAAATATTCAAAGAAAACAAAGAGGACTACAAAAGAAAAAACAAGCCAAGATTTTGGAATAAAAATAAGAACACAGTCAATGATGGGATTGTGGATGCCAATACAGTGCGACCTAAAATCATTTTTCTGGATCAAGCTCTACAAACAATCAGGTGAATGCTCAAACAACTTCCAAATCACGAAAGAAGTACACTCCATTGGGAGAACCACTTGGGTCAATTTTCAAAAAGCTAGTGGCAAACAAAATAATAACAATTCCAGATCTACCTCCATATGAGCCAAAGGTTAAACCAAATTGGTGGAATGATGATGAATATTGTAAATTTCATAAGAGCAAAGGTCATAAGACAGGAAATTGTCATCGGTTGAAGAATATCATACAAGATCTTATTGATAGAGGTGACATTGAGATCGAGGGACACTCATCCAATCAAGAACATGAAATGTTTAAAGAACCATTCTCAAAACATGACAAGGGAAAAGCTAAAGCCATAGATGACCAAACCAACTATACCAGAGCATCCTATAACTATGATTCAACTATCAATCACATTTCGATGGACAATTATGTCTCTTCCATGTTGATCATCAAGGACAAAACGCTTGAGAATTCTACCCAAATACCCAAGATTGTCCTAAAAGGCATTGAATCTTCTTCCGAACCTACCTCTGAATGTAATGTCACAACTCGTCGAGGTAAGGTCACCTTGCAAGGTGCTCCAGCTAAAAACACCTCATCAACCAAACAAGAGTATGACCTTGTAGAACAGTTAGGGAAGACACCTGTGCTTATCTCCATCGTTGAGCTTTTACACATATCCCCTGCACATAAATCCATTCTTGACAAAACTTTGAGAGACACTTTTGTCCCCACTAATCTGAACGTGGACCAGTTTCAAGCCATGGTGGGATACCATTCCGTTCCACACTCCCTTACATTTATAGAAGCTAACAATGCCTCCGTGAGCCAACCACATAATGCAACTTTACACATTGAAGCCTTCCTACACAAACATCGAATAAAACGAGTCCTGATAGATGGAGGAGCTGGTCTCAATATATGTAGTTTGAACACATTAATACAATTGAGATATTCAGACAAAACTATGAATTCTACAAACAAAATTACTATCAAGGCATATGATGATGAAGAGTGTTCATCCAAGGGCACAATCACCTTACCTCTCAGAGTTGGGCCAGTTACAAAGGATGTGGTTTGTCAAGTCCTAGACCTTGATCTCACATACAACATACTCTTGGGACGCCCATGGATTCATGAAATGAGAGTTCTTCCATCTACATATCATCGATGTATCAAGTTTCCACACAATAGAGTTGAAGTGACCGTCAAAGCTTATCCTAACCCATTCATATATTGCAACAATTTGTGACCTAGATCAGAAATAACAATCCCAGTCAATCGAGAAGCTATTCCTTTATCAACATATGTGGATCCAGAATCATTGAAAGCTTCTACATCCAAACAATCAGAGCTGAAAGAAAAATTTAAGATTAAAGACATGGGATGTGGTGAGTATATCTTTCATGTTAATCAACTCCCACTATCTCTTAAGACATTCAATCAACAGGGACAATCTATAAGCAATATGCAAGACCAAAGAATTGGGAGTGAATCACCTAGTGTTGTGGCTACTAAGTCTGAATGCAAATCTCCTCCAGTGGTGCAAGCAACTCTTGATATCAATAGTCCTAAGAGTGGTTCCAACGAAGAATCTATTGAGTGTATTGTCAGCCCTCTTGAGAACTCATATAGACTTACCATTTCATCCACTCATCCCATTTCCAATCCTCTCCCAGACTTGGATCAACAAGAATCACAAAAGCCCTTACTAATTGAGGATCAAAAATCAAGCTTTGAAAAGAAAAATTTAAGAGTCAATAATAAAGAAAAGACCTTCAATCCAAATCAAAATCAAAAGCTACCAGACTCTGCAAAAATCAAAGTCAAGGATAAAAATCCTATGAAAGAAAAATAACAAGAGTTGATCTCCCCTAATATCAAAATAACTGGGGGCAAAAGTTCTACAATTTTAAGTCAAAAAGAACACTTGTTGATCCTAAGTCTCCATCATGCTATCCTACTTTCACTTCTTTTTGCAATCATAAGCCTTCATCACTAATTCACTTGTTTTACACATCCTTTCCCTTCTAACGATACATCATGGACCTTTAATGGAACTTCCTTGAAGGACTTTGTTATCAGGGATGCCCAAACTTCTTTAGGTGACACACATATGGGCATGTATAGTCCACACGCTAGTAATTCTATCTTAGTTCCTTCATCAAAGAAGACAGTCACTCGAGCTACACATCATTTAGTCAAGGAACAACACCTCTACAATCATAAGGTAAAACCTCACACATTTGAGGTGGGTGACTTGGTTCTCAGAGAAAATCCTAAAAATCAGCAAGACAAAGAGAAGAAGGGCAAGTTCGAACCAAATTGGCTTGGTCCTTACATCATTACATCAGCTTATGGATCTGATGCATATCAGCTCTCAACTCCAGATGGCAAACCTTTGGAGGATCCCATCAACAACATGCACCTTCGCAAGTTTTACACACAGCTCTTCAGAGTATCCTAATTTAAAAAAAAAAAATCAAAATACAAAAAAATCATAAAAGTAAAAAAATCGTTACTTGGTGAAAACTTGACAAACAGGCACCTTGTGACACAAGAAAATTTGAAAAATTGAAAAAAGTAAGGAGAAAATATTTTGTCCAACGATGAAAACCACTTCAGTGGCGCCCTGGGCAAGTACCATGGTGAAAATTGAGTCACCGACGCCATGTGTAGAGACATTGCTCCTCCCTCCAGGATTCCATTTCATCCTTTCACTTTGCACACACTCACGACCTATCCATCCATAATAAACACCCATTCCCATCATCGCTTGTTATTGATCTACTTAAGATTGGTTAGCCATTCATAATAATCCTTCATTTTCACCCCTTTCTATCCATAATAAATCAGCTCCTATCTGTGGCTAAGGCAAATCCTACGTCTAGTGATGGGTTTGGAACTGAGAGCATCACATGTTTTGAGGAGTATAGTTTCTTCCAGTTTTCTTCAGTCTATCAGTGCACAATCCACAATAAAGCAACATTTGCATCACCAATCCGCAATAAAGTTCCGTGTTCTCCGCAATAAAGTATCAGTTGCATGGATTCAATCAGTTTCTGATGAAACACAAGCAACAATGGGCTTCAACAAATCAAATCTTTCAACAGACTTGAAGGCAACATTATGGTTCAGTGCTATATATCATTGTTGTGAAAGTAAACATTGTGACCACAATTAAATAAGACTTATACAAGTGACAAGAGACACTAAACTTGAGGACTACAGTGGATGTTGGTGTCGAGTCTTGGTTTTCTTTTGATTTTATCTTTTGGTGACATGTCTTTTAGCTTTTCCAAGATGTCTCTGACTAGAGATTTTATTTCCAAGATGTTGTCGACTAGAAAGGTGAAGATGGGGTATCGTCACCTATTTTTCTTTGTTGTCTATGGATTGTCTCTTAGTAATGCTATGACTTGTCCAAGGATATGAGGACACTATGAGTCTAGTATGAACTAGGGCATTCCTTGTTTGTGACTGTCTGATCTCCATGCAAACAGGTACAATGACTTTTTGGATCAAACATATATCTGGATTGTCATAACCTACTTGCCATAATAAAGCTCAAAGATGATAATGCACAAGAAGCTCTTTCACTTCCATATCTTCTATCTTCCATCTCGCTTTCTTGATTGACCTTCATTGTCCTTCTTGAGTCCGTGTAGCCTGCTATCACACGACTAAGTATAATGACAAGCCAAAAATATTTGCATTTCATGCAGTTGCACCTGCATTACCACATATAAGCATTTCATACATACATATAGATATCACAATTGCATCATATCCTACACACAACACATATTAGCACATTTTACATTATCATCATATAAATAGTCATTTGCATTATCATATTCATCTACATTTCATACATTCACATTCACATATGCATAACATATTGAAAACATAAAAGAACAAAAATATTGCATCATCAACATACATATTTACACCCATATCATAAGCATCACATAGGTTGAATTCATTTAGTCTTTCAATATTGTTGTTATCCACTTTCACCATATACAATATGTATGTATGTGTATGTGTATGTGTATTTGTATGCGTATGCGTGTATGTATGTATGTATGTGTATGTGTGTATGTGTGTCTTTGTGTGTATGTATGTATGTATGTGGAAGAGTATCTCTTGAGAGGCACCAAACTCCAAATAAACAAAAAAATCTCCTTCTTGAACATTGCTTCTTTAATGGATGACAATCATTCAAATCTACTTAATATTTTCTACTAATGAAATATTCACTTTGCTCTTCTTCCTAAAAAAATATGCTTCTATTTAGAAGGATACCACATTATCTTCTTGCTATGTTTACCCCCAAATCATCTTGCATTTACACCACCTTCATGCCTCTTCGAGGGGGGCAAATTCTCAAAGAGGTTGGCCTCATTAAAATAAAAATAATTTAAATTTATTTTGAAATGTGGGTGTTAGACTACATGGGGTTGACGAGACCATTGAAAAATAATAAATCCAATGACATCTTCAATGAGGGTCAACCCATTTTTGGTCTTAATAATTCTCTTGAAATATACAATTAGTGGCCTTTGGCCTTCATACATTTAAGCCCCAAATGTTACATGTCAAGGCATGTGATTTTCTTCCTTGACAACAACAACAACATGACAACAATTTGCTATTTTCTCCTTTGACATCAATGACGACAATATTTCCAACAATCTTCCCCTTTGTCATTGATTGCAACTTTGCAAAGAAATAATCTGTGAATGTCAACATGAATATAATTCTCCCCCCATCTACAACTCTCCCTCTTTGACATCAATGGCAAAGACTTCATGGAGTTAAAAGATAATGTAGTGATTAGCTTCCCTTGAATTCACGCTTCTTTTTATGAATTTAGTGATTAGATGAGAATGATATTATTACCAATTCCAATCATAGATACTTGAAAGTATCTTTTAGAAGGGGCTTTGTGAAAATATATGCAATCTATTCCTTTGTGGCAATGCACTCCACCTTGAGATTCTCTTTTGCTACATGTTCTCTTAAGAAATATTTGATATGAATGTGATTTGTTGTAGAGTGCATACCAAGATTCTTTGAGATATTGATTGCACTAGTGTTGTCACAAAGTATGGAAATAGGATGATCATTTTCAACCTTAATGTCCCCAAATGTTTGCTTCTTTTTTCTTTAGTTGAATACTTACCGCCTCTTCTATCATTTTTGCATCTTCAAGTTGAGTCTTTAGGCTAATGATAGTATTTTTTTGATACTTCAAGGATTTGTGACATTTTTTATCTTGAGACATTATCCTCTTCTTCATACTTCTATAGTTGCAACTTTTGTATCAAAATATTTTTCTTAAATTTCTTGATTTCACTTAAGGCACAAATGAGTTCTTCTTCATGATGCACTTCCCCATTCATTTCAACATTTTCTTTCTCTTTTGAATCCATCTTTTCTTTTTCTTTGTCTTCATTTTCCAAGACATCACTCTCTATTTCTATTGCCATAGAGAGGGTTTCTCCTATATCACTATAGGAGATATTTTTATCGCTTTCCTTAGATGAGCTACTATTTTATTTGGAATAGAGGTTTTTCTTGTGTTTATGGAAGTTCTTATCATGTTTCCCTTGTTTATAGCTCTTTTTGTATTGAAGATGTTTGCTTTCTTTATTTATGCTATTGTAATCTTTAACATCACTGCTACCATCTTATGCACATGGGTACTTAGCAACAAGATGTATTAATTTTCCACAATTAAAGAATTTGAAGGTAACTCGCCTTTGTATTTGTTGGATCCTTTCTTGATCTTTCTCACAAAATGGGCTTTCTTTGCATTTGATTCATCAGTAGATATATCACTTAATCTAGGCTATTTATCATCTTTGAAGCTTTGAAGGACACTTCTTGCTTTGATGAATTCTCCTTTTCAATCGTCATTTCATATTTTGTGAGGATTCCATGCAATTCATCTATTGCTAGTGTATCGAGATCCTTTGTTTCTTCAATGGTGGAAACTTTTGCATCAAATGTCAAGGAAAGAGACCTTAGCACATTTTACACAACCGTTGAATCTTCAACGTTTTAATCAAGCCCCCTGATGGTGTTGATGATTTCATCTATATGAAGGAGATCAACTATGATATTTTTCTTGTCTTTCATCTTCAAGCTCTGAAATTGTATTTTATGGGTTTGGAGCTTAGCCTTCTTAACTTTGTCATTGCTTTCATAGATGTTCTTAAGTTTGTTCTAGATTTCTTTTGTTGAGTCACAATGCATTACTTTGACAAACTCATATTTGGATATAGACCTCACAAAGTAACATTCATAGCTTTTGCATTGTTTTCACTATCATTTTTTTCCAATCAGATATATTGGTGGAGATGACGAAGCTACATAACTATTCACTATAGATTGTTAAATATCAAAGCCAATAGCCATTAAATAAGCTTGCACCCTTATGCTCCAAAATGCATAGTCTGTTCCTAAACAATGGAGCTGTATTTGAAGAGAAACCTTCTTGACATGCCATGTGTGCTCACAAGATCTACCTACTAGTAGTTAGACCATTCTTGAAGGAACTTGCTCTGATACTAATTGATGAACATGCACTTATACTGACATGGGGTGTGAATCAGTATAAGACAATCTTTAACTTATTAAAAATTCAACAACCACAATAGAGCAATCACATAGAATCTACCACCTAAGAAACACAAGCTTTAGGTAGAAACCCTTTCGAGAGGAAACCATAAAATAAGATTGATTGGAACTATTATCCAAGTCTAGCCACAAAAAGATAAAACTCTTTTACAAAACTTTGTAGGCATCAACCCATTGGAGATGCAAATCCTGACCGCTAAGAACCAAATTAGCAAGAGACATCGATCTCTTCTATTGATAGGCACCAACCTCCAAATGAACATTCTCCTTGAAAATTGATTCTTCAATGGTCGACAATCATTTAAATTTACTCCATCAAATTTTTGATCAAATATCCAATATGCTCTTCTCCATAAAAAATCAGCTTGTATTTAAAAGTATAGCATATTAATTGCTTTCTATGTTTACCTCCAACTCATCTTGCATTTATACCACCTTCATGCCTCTTCAAGGGGGGCGACTTCTCAAATAGGTCAACCTCATTAAAACAATAATAATTTAAATTTAATTTGAAATATGGGCACCAAACTACACAAGGTCAACCCGCCCATTGAAAAATAATAAATCCAATGTTGTCTTCAATGAGGTTGGCCTATTTTTGGTCTTAATAATTGCCTTCAAATATGTAATTAGTAGCCTTTGACCTTCACACATTTAAACCTCAAACATTACATGTTAAGGCATATGATTTTCTTCTTTCACAACAGTAATATGACAACAATTTGCTCTGTTCTCCTTTGACATCAATGACAACAATATTTCCAACAAAGTAATACACTATTGATCCCCTCCACTTGCATATAAGGAAGTTGAATCATGACTTTTCCATAATCAATAATCTTTAGATGTGATCATTCGTAAGGTATACCTTCTACCATTTTATTCTTTATAGTAGGGTGGAGCCTCATTAGAAATGTGTAGCCATTATTTGAAATATTTTTTAGGATTTGTCATCTTCAAAAGAGTTTTATAAAAGTAACTTATCCATTAAACACTCAAAATCATTTTAGCTCACCTTGTCCCTATGCCTATAATTTCTAACCCACACTTTGAGCTTGCCAGTTTCGTAATTCCCTTGAACATGATTTAACCCAGTCTTCATTGTTGATGCAGACAAACCTTTATCTCAGTAGATTTCAACACAATATCTAGATCCTTTGATCCTACAACTCATATTGCCAAATTGAATAACTAGAACAAAAGGTCATTACTCCTAATCTTATTGCAAATAGTCACATTCATATGATAAGTTGAAAACAAATTAGAAAAAGATGAAAAATAATATGTCCACAATAAAATGTGTAACTTTAAATATTAAGACTCAAAAGCTAGCAACCAATTTATAGAGACATGTGTCAATCAACAAAATTCCATTCTATCATCAACAACATGCCCCTAAAAACAAAAACAAAAATATTAAAAAAGGAAAAGCACTAAAGGGTCACTATGCTAACTAACCAACAAGAATTATGAATTCAATCCCAAAAGTATTAAAGCAAAAAGAAATAAATGACTGGTGAAGTCCATGTCATAAAAGAGCAATTATATCATCCTCCCCAATTTTAAAATTTTGAATCTCTTGTTTCGAAGAACTCCAGATCCCAACTGCCATGGCCTAGCCTACCACCATATTAGGTACTACAAATTCACATATTTTTTCCCTCTACATCAAGCCTCCTGTAGGACCACAATTACCCTCTATAAATTAATTCTCTTTCTATTTACCCGACTTCTTGCGAGCTTAGACCCACCTCTCCTTGTCCTCCACTAAAATCTATTTTCGCTTTCCTCGTTGCTCGTCTAACCTTCTATTGCACCTACACAAAAACAACTAAAAACAAAAAGCAAGTTAAGAGAATAAAATATTTCCCATATATGCTTCCTCCTTTCTGAATCATGCCATTTAGGCATGCTTTCTAATTCTTTTTGTAGCTAATCAGTGAGTTCAAAGTGTCCACGGGAGCATTGTGTCCAATGTCCATAATTACCATCTTTAACGTTATTTTCTTGATATCTTCATTAGCCACACAAACAGTAGAAATACCAGGACCAAGCCAAGGAAATTTGCTATAATATAGAATTTGGGCAAACAGATTTTAACTAGTCATTAGCAATTAACCTGGTCACCTTGAAAGGAGATGGGTTCGTGCAATGTAAAATCTCCTTGGTTTCCATGACCATATAGAAATGAAATTCACCTGGATAAAAAACAAATTTGTTAGGACCAAATAGCAGACCTGAAATGAAGACAAGATTTTAGAATTATCTGGAAAAGTCGTCCATATAACTGAAAAAGTAAGAGTAAACAACAATAAAGATATGAACAAGACATGCACTCCCTGTATCCAAGTGTTGGGTTGATTGTACGGTTTTCTCTACAACTTCCTGATGGCTGAGAAGATTTCCATATTCATCAAGTATTCTCTCTTTTCACAATTCCCATTCTTCTGCCAATTCCTCCAACTTTTCACTGCAGAGATGTACAGACTTCCTGAAAAACAATTGAATGTCAATACTAATCCATTGTATCATAAGACAGGACTTTATCATTTCATCAGATCAAAATCATGGTCTAGCCCTTCAACCAGTCAGAAGGAACAATTTTTCGAAATTGAAAATACTAACCTAATTCCTTCTATCATTGTAACCCCTTGTTATATAGCTTGCTTTAGTTGGCGTAACCAATAACATTTGCAAGAACACTCTCCATGTTTGAAATGATGGAAACAGTATGCATCTTTAACAACACTTTCTCTAGAAGCAATCTTTGAGATAGATTTGGTTGCAGTGTGACAGTCACCAAACCCTCGAAGGTTCTTGACAACTCTAATACTTGTTCCAGAGGGCAGGTTTAACAACCCAAATGCAATTGCCAGCTTCTCAATATGGTGGGAAACGAGTAACTCCTCCTCTTGTGCATCATTCCATATGACTATCTGGAATATAATCTGCTGTCTTCATCTCCCAAGACAATTTCTCCAACTTCGAATACATCTCCTGTGTTTGTGGGTATGATCTGTCTTCCACACAAAATCCATGTGCCCTTTTATGGACTTCAATCCAACTACATCCAGGTTTCTTTACAACTCCTCTGTCTTTCATCAATTTCCTTAGCTTTTGAGCATCACTCCATCTTCCAGCTTCTGCATTAATGTTTGAAAGAAGAACATAAGGTGCAGCATTTTGAGGATCCAACTCAAAAAGAAGTGTTCCCACAAATTCTCCTAGCTCTATATTCTTATGTGATCTACAAGGGCCAAGCAAACACATCCATACAACCACGTCAGGTTTTATTGGCATTTTGATAATGAAGTTTAGGGTTTCCTCAAGATGGCCAGCCTGGCCAAGAAGATCAACTATGCATACATAATGCTCCACTGTGGGTTTGATACCATAAAAGTCACTCATGTGATCAAAAAATTTACAGCCATCATCCAATACACCCGCATGACAGCAAGCAAACAAAACACAAATGAAGCTTACATGATCGGGATTGATACCAGATTGCTTCATTAGTTCAGATAGTTTCAGGGCATCCATGCTATAGCCATGCATTGCATAGCCTGCTATGATTGCATTCCATGAAACTACACCTGGATGATGCATATTGTTAAACAATTCATGTGACTTATGTATACTCGCACATTTAGCATACATATCTATTAGGGCTGTTACAACCATATCAGACAAAAACCCATTTTCAATTATTTTTTGATTTATCTCCATACCCTGGTCAAAAGATCCAAGTTTTGCACAAGATGGGAGTATGCTCACAAAGGTTGATGAATCTGGCTTTACATCTGAAGATTGCATTTGCCTAAAAATCTCCAAGGCTTTTTCAACAGGACCATTTTGAGCATATCCTCCAATTAAGGCATTCCACGAGGCCACATCATATTGGGATATTTGTTAAACAATTTGTGCGCCTTGTGTATGATACCACGTCTTGCATACATGTCTATAAGGGCAGTAACAATTTTAACATCTGATAGAAATCCGCTTTTAACTGTTATTTGATGGAATTCTGTAGCCTTTTTTCCAAAGCTCAAGTTTGGAACAAGCTGGAAGCATGCTGGCAAATGTTGATGAGTCTGGCTTGACACCTACTGATTGCATTTGCTTAAAAGCCTCCAACGCATTATCAACAAGACCATTTTGTGCATATCCTACAATCATTGCATTCCATGCTGCTACATCCCATTGAGACATTTTGACAAACAGCTTACATGCCTTACTCCTATACTGCCAGTCTTTGCATACATGTCAATCAGTGCCGTCACAACCATATCACAAAAACAATCATTTTCAATTATTTTTTGATGAATTTCCATTCCCTGATCTATAACTCCAAGTTTTGCACAAGCTGGAACGATGCTCGCATAGGTTGATGAATCTGGCTTTACACCAGCCAATTGCATTTGCTTAAAAGTATCCAAGGCTTTTTCAACAAGCCCACTTTGTGCATATCCGGTAATGATTGCAGTCCACGAGGCTGCATCCCGTTGAGGCATGCTGTTGAATAATTCAAGTGCCTTCTGTATCCTTCCACACTTTGCATACATATCTATCAGGGTAGTTACAACTACAACGTCTGACAAAAAACCATTTTCCATTATTGTCTGATGGATTTCCACACCATTTACCAAATCTCCCAATGTGAAACATGCTGGGAGGATACTGGCAAATGTTGCTGAGTTTGGCTTTACACCTGCCAATTGCATTTGCTTAAAAATTTCCAACGCTTTTTCAGCAAACCCATTTTGAGCATAACCAGCAATGATTGCATTCCATGAGGCCACAGTTCTTTGAAGCATTTTGTCAAACAGTTCGTGGGCCATTTGTACACTTCCACATATTGCATACATGTCTATCAGGGCATTTGAAACTACAACATTTGATAATAGCTGGCTTTCAATTAATTTTTGATGGATTTCCATACCATATTCCAAAGTTCCTATTGTGGTACATGCTGGGAGAATGCTGGCAAAAGTTGCTGAATTAGGTTTTACACCTGTTGACATCATCTGCTTAAAAATATCCAGGGCTTTTTCAACAAACCCATTTTGTGCACAGCCTGCAATGATTGCAGTCCACGAGATCACATTTCTCCGAGGCATTTCTTCGAAAATCCTTAAAGCCTCATCAGGAAAACCATTTTGTGCATATCCTGTAATCATCGCATTCCTGGAGACAATGTCTGCATTAGGCATTTTATCAAACAGTTCAAATGCCTTCTGTATGCTTCCACATTTTGTATACAAGTCTACTAGCGAATTCACAATTACAACATCTGACAGAAAGCCACTTTCGATTATTTTTTGATGGATTTCCATACCCCATTCCAAAGCTCCTGATTTGGCACAGGCCGTAAGGATACTGGAAAAGGTTGTTGAGTTTGGTTTTATATTTGCCAGTTGCATCTCCTTAAATAATTCTAAGGCGTTTCCAACAAGCCCATTTTGTGTATATCCAACAATGATTGACGTCCATGAGATAACATCCCTTTGAAGCATATTATCAAACAAATCACGTGCCTCCTGCATGCTTCCACATTTTGCATACATGTTAATCAAGGCATTCAAAACCATAACATTAGGCAAAACTCTGTTGTTGGCTATTTGTTTATGGATCTCCATACCCTGTTCCAGAGCTCCCATTTTAGCACACCCGGAAATAATGCTGACATAAATTTCTCTGTTTGGCTTTACATTTGAATACTGCATTCGCTTTAGCATCTCCGGGGCTTTTTCAACAAGCCCATTTTGTGCATATCCAGCAATAATTGCATTCCATGAAATCAAATCAGGTTGCGGCATTTCTTGAAAAAGTTGCAGAGCCTCATCAAGAGCAGCATTTTGTGCATATGCTGTAATCATTGAATTCCAGGAAACCGTGTCTATGTTAGGCATTTTATCAAACAGTTCGCGCGCCTTCTCTATGTTACCCCATTTTGCATACATGCACACCAGGGTATTCACCACGTTAACATTAGATTGAAACCCGCATCTTGGTATCTTCCCATGGATTTGCAAGCCATGTTTTACAGATGCGACCTCGGAACACACGGAGAGAATAATGGAGAAAGTGAACTCATCTGGCTTAACCGCTGTTGGCTGCATTTGGCGAAACAGTGTGAATGCCTCCTGAGGAAACCCATGTTTTCTGTAAGCCGTAACTATCATATTCCATGAGAAGACGTTCGGTTCAGTCATGCCATCGAAAACTTTACGAGCACCCACCAAACTTCCACACTTGTCATACATGTTGATAAGTGTATTCTGTACAACTGGGTTTTCAGCAAATGTAAAACCTCTGCTGTTGATGTGAGAGTGGATTTTCTTACCCTCTGAAAGGGCTTTCTTGGAAATACAGGCCTGCAATAGTTGAAGATATGTAGAAGATTTTACAAACTTGTACGAAGTAAATAGAATGTGAAGAGCCTCCTTCAAACGACCATCCATACAGAGTGCTCTGAGATTCAGATTGAAATGGGAATTGGACGACATTATATGAATTTGTGTTGTAATTCATCAACCAGGATGAAATCCCAGTCTTAGTAGGACTTTCTGAATTTTTAAAAGTTCCACTGTGAGCCTCTCTTATTTTGATCTCAGTTTCTTGAGAATATAGGATTCTTATAATTTCACCCAAACGGTATTTCCTTACCTACGCCTCTAATGGTGAAATTTGCAGCCCAAATAGTATTCCCATTTAGTTTTGAGCCCATTTCAATGGAATGCCTAAATACAATTCTTATATTGAGAGATGGCACACACTTCCATAATGTTTGGATTCATCTTCCTTTATCATTCGTTCTCTTGGAGGGTGCAATTTCTTTCAACAAGCATTCTATAGCATTAAAATCCTTTAGTAATATTGTTATAGTTTATTTTTTTTTTTTTTATGGTAAGAGCATTTTTTTAGGGTGCTAGCACTCGGGATTTGGAGATTGGTGGTGGTTTCATCAAGCAAGTATTTTAACTTCTAGTGGGTTAGTAGAGATTTGAGTATTGGTAGCGGTTCCACCAAGCAAGTGTTTTAACTGTTGTACTACACGGTCGCCCTAGTTTATATATAATTTTTATTATCTAAAAAATTGGATTTTTTTTTGTTGTAATTGATTCATGTTAGTGAAAATTTGATGTATGGATGAAATAATTATTTATAAATTTTCATCACTCAAGATCATATGTTTAGATATGGTAAAAGTAAAATCTAATATCTATTTTAATATAAAAAGATGTATACAATCGTTCAGAAAAAATCTTGAAGATCTTTTTAATCAACTTCAAGCACTTAAATAATTAAGTGTTTGTCTATTTATAGTTGTACATAATTAAAGTAGGCTATAGCAACTACTGGCGTTGATTAGTTATGACGTATTTACTTTTATTAGGTAGGGAGATTAGTGAAAATTAAAATAGGTAATATTGACACTCCATTTGATTGTGTCCAATTTGTGCTTGAGTTTAGCTCTTTATACATTTTGACCTTGTTATCTCCATCATACTTAATAAATTTGAGATGTTTCCTAATGGACCTCCTTTGGTCAAAGTTTACATGTGTTGTCATCTCTCATTCTTGTGTGCCTCTCATGTGTTTGAAGTTGCAAAAATCTAAGAAAATTGTAAGGGGGATATTTTTTGGTCATTTCTCTTAGTTTGGGTAGGTTGTCAAACTTTTAAACTTTCGAAATTTCCCTTCCAACCATGTCTTTTATTACTAACTCCACCACTTTCTTTATTCATTTTGGGATATCAAACTTTCTTAACCATAAATACTACTCCTAAGTTTGGCTTCACACTTTTTCCTTAAAAATATTTTTGAGTTCTCTATCCTAAAATCCCTTTCACTTGGTCCTTGCTCTTTTCCTTATCCTTATCAATTTTTTGAACTTTCCCTTATTTGAGTACCTTTTTCATGATTTCTTAATCTTTGAAATCCTAACTTCTATCTCTTTGCACAAAGTATCTATTAGAAGCATAAGCTTGCATGTTTGTCATTGATGTCAAACCTAGTTATCCAAATGGATATTGGTCTAGATATGCTCTGTCAAACCTTGGTTATCTAGATAGAGTTTGGTTCAGTTACTATTTTGGTGTTGGTTGTGTCATCTTGTATTTAGGGTGGTATGAAATGCTTTTGGTGCCTTCCGGATATGTTGTTAATTGCATTGCGTTTTAGTGGATCATGTTCTTTTTGTCTAGATATGTGTTGGAAGATGTGTTGAGATGATTATTTGGGTCTCACTTTGGTTTGTAGAGATCCACATGAAGTATTTTGCATTTGAAGTGATTATATGGTTGACCAATCGATTATATCTACATATTATGTTTTGTAATGTCTTTTGGAATATGTACAATTGTGGGTGAACTCACAATAATGGTTCCCACTTTTTTGCCAACTTTGACATTGAGATGAACATTTTTAAAATAATCTTCACTTTCTGACACCTATGACTTTTAAACCACTAAGAATTTGAAGATGATATAAATTAGTGATTTGTAACATCTTGCCTACAGATTCTAAATATATTATTTTCAACTTTTTTTGAAGAAAATCAAGTTTTTATTTTTCCGTCTCCCTCAAAAAGTAGTTTTTTATAGCAAACAACATTTTTTAAGAGTGATGTGCCTTCTGAAATGCATAACCTTTTTTCTATAAATGATAAAA
Organism: Cryptomeria japonica; assembly: GCF_030272615.1. Taxonomy (NCBI): domain Eukaryota; kingdom Viridiplantae; phylum Streptophyta; class Pinopsida; order Cupressales; family Cupressaceae; genus Cryptomeria; species Cryptomeria japonica. The sequence goes on along the minus strand of NC_081413.1, from coordinate 586,395,133 downwards.
ACTCAATTATTTTGAATTTTGCTTTGTAACTTCAATATCTAGGGTATGGAGTTGGTTTGATAGTGATATGTTGAATATTTTTCATTTTATTTAGTTTTGAAGTTTGACTAATTATAATTTAGCCATAGTTGTATGTTTGAACACATAACTTGTTCTATATAAATCAAAATTTAATTTTTTTTGTTAGAAAGAAGACATCAATATGTAGGGCATAGATATTTTTCATAATTTTTTTGAATTAGTTTACTATTTTTCCCAATGCGTTGAACAAAGAAGTTCATGTTCGTAGAAAAAATAATATTTCATAAAATTTAAAAAACAAGATCATATTAAACTCACAATGTAATGAAATTATAGTTGTTGGAAAGCTTGCTTCGAGCACTACCATCTTATTTTTTAGGTTGTCAAAATTCTTTCATTTGAGCCTTGAACCAAAGGTTTCAAGGCCAGAATTCTGAAGAATTTAAAAGAATTTGGGAGAGAGATGTTTAGGAAGTCAGTTCGTGCGAACAGGGGTTCATACGAAGGGGGTTCATTCAAACCCTAGGTAGTTCACTCGAACACAGAGTGCACAAACAACCACGTAACTAATGGGTTCATGCAAACATGCCTTTTTTAATGGTCAACAATCGTACGAACCCAGGCGGATGGAAAATTATATTTTTTTACAATTATGAGTCTCTTATAAATAGAAATGATTTATTTCATTTTTTCAAACACAAATTATCAAAGTATTTCACATTTTTTAATGGAAGAAGACATTTAAAGGTTATTTTAAGGGTGACAGTTTGAAGGTCATTTTGTGGGCGATAAATTTAAGACATTTGATGAAATTTGAAGGTTATTTTAAAGGCATGGGGAACAAGAAGACAAGGCAAAATAAGACTTCAAGGAAGTATTTAGCAAATTCGAAACAAAGATATTGAGAAGTAAGAATGCAAAGATATTATGCACGTATGTATCTTTACTTAATTTCTAATTAATTTTACATGTATTACGTACCAAAAATTGTGTTTATTTGATTCTAAAGTTAAATATTTTTTATGTAATAATTTTATGAAAATTATTTTAAATAAATTAAATTAATAATTTTTAAAATAACTCTATCTTAATTATTTTTAAATTATGTTATTTTTATTAAACGTTGTTAAGTATTTTTTGTGCATTTTTAAATTATGAGACATTTTGAATAAATGAATTAAAAATAATCAAATTTGAAATTAGTCTATTATGCTCTACTTAATTTTTTTATAACTCCTCTCTCCCTCTTCACAACCTCTCTTTTTCTAGGATGTCTTTAAATTGTGACCTCTATATCTAGAGTAACAAGTTCATAAATTGGAAATGGTTGGATTAAAAATAATCTTGTTTTAATTTGAAATAATGTGTGTCTTTGCATTTCAAATTCCTAGTCTAATTAGGCTCACACAATTTCATTGACATTTTATTTGTTTGTTGAGGGTAATTAACTTGCTTGGTGTGTCTTCTTCCTTTGGCACGTTGTGTTTAGTTTAGAACCCAAGGTGATAACAAAAGTATCCTCTCCCCTAGTCTTCCATTGGATCTTGGGTGTAAGAGAAATTGTTATTATTTTTAGAGGTCATTTCTCCCATTATGTGAGAGGGAACAACCCAAGCAGTATTTTGTTTTGGTCCACTATACAAAAGATTGTGGTTTTGGATGAAAATCCCTTATCACTTGGTGTCGATGTGTTATACCGACATCTATCTCCTCTAGTGCCATTTGGTGCGATAAAACCTATAGAGTGTAACCTCTACAAACTAGGAGGCCTCATTTAATATGAGCGAAATGTCGCATGTATAGCCACCAGATGCCTCAAAACATTACTAGACACCTTTAGATTAGTGGCCCACCCTTTTTTGACCAAACATCGTGATAGCTTCAGTGCAAGGGGATGGATTGTTTTCCCCCCAAGATACTCACCATAAGGCTCCCATGGGATGAGACAAAAATCCTTGTCTTAGCATAAGCTACTTTTAGCTTTCTGGGGAGAGGGTGATAGGGTTATCCTTCTAGTCCTGGAGGCCCCTAGTTGTCCACTCATGAAAAAGGAAAAAATAGTGAATACACCCCTCAAGGTGTCCCTACACTTGAGATGATAGAGATTCCAAGTTGTGGGCTGAGGTTACCACCTTGAGAATAATGTACTTAGGCTAAGCAAGTGTTTGATGTGTTTTCAATTGTGCTAGACCCATGGAAATTTGGGCTGATTTGGCCTATAGAACATACACATTATGATCATTTTGACAAAAACACCTTCAGACATTGTGTCTTCATTGTTTGTTGTGTCTTCTTGCCAAAAAATATTCAAACAAACATTGTTAGTATCAGCAGAAACCACGTCTGTGTTCAGTGAAACTAGTCTTGGTCCCACATAGTCAATCATTTTCCTTCATTCACAATCCCTCCTACATAAAAGGTTGCTTTGTTGTCCTTATCACATATCTTGGTGGATTAAAAATAATAGATAGTTTTAGTTTAAATTAGATCTTTAGGTCTCCTTCATAAAAGGTTGCTTTGTTGTCCTTATCACATATCTTGGTGGAATAAAAATAATAGATAGTTTTAGTTTAAATTAGATCTTTAGGTCTCCTTTCTCTCCCCTTAAGTCTTCTTACATGACTAGATCTCTCTCTCTCTCTCTCTCTCTCTCTCTCTCTCTCTCTCTCTCTCTCTCTCTCTTTGTAGACCCTTAAGTCTTTTTTTATCTATTTTTTTATGATATCTTTTTAGGACCTTTATCTTACTATATATACATGTCATCTTTTGTGTGCAGAACGAGCTCAACAAGAAGGAAGTTATCAAGCGGGAATTGAGGCAAATGAGGTTTAAGAACATATTATAGTTCAAGAACATAGGGAGGATGCCCAAGTTGAATCAATGGAGGTCAAAGGATAAGGGTCGGGCTCCTTACCTCCTACCGGTATGGATGACCATATTGTGGATCTAGCTAAAAAGGTGAAGATAAATATTTCTTATAAAAATTTAGATCATTTACTTGAAATGGATGTGAATGAGTTGAAACGCCTTAGTGAAGAACGTAGACATACTAAAAGGAGGTCAATGAATAAAAGTGCAAAATAAATAATGTCTCATTTCAATAATCTTGATATTACAGTAGAGAAAGCTCAATTGTTATCAATTGTATTTACTCATAATGAGTTAATAGATCCATTAAAATTGTTGTGTATAGATACAACAAGTAAAAAAAGGAAAACTTCTCAGCTAAAAAAATCTATCGTTGAAAATGTTAAGAAAGGTTTGGTGAACATTGGTAAAAAATCTTGAATAGTAGATAAGACCATTTCAAGAAGAGTGATGTTGACATCTTTAGTAAATGAAAGAATGCCTCAAAAAAGACAAATCTGTTCACTATCATCCGAGTTTGGTTCTCGTAGAAGAACAATATCAAAATATGTGAAAATGAGAAAGACTTTGGATGATACTACCTCAGAAGTGAATTGGGCAATTATGTGTAGAGATCCTCGATCTGATAGGATTGAAGATGTTGTTAGGAACTTGGTGACAAGTTTCTGGAATGATAATTCTCGTCCTTCATCAACCAATAGAGATGTTATTAAGCATAGGATTGGCCTTGACCATTATGATCTCCATATAAAATATTGGTTAGACACAACAAAACATGAATTGTATGTGTCATTTACTAAATCAAACCCTCATATAAAGATTGGACAAACATTGTTTGAAAGGTTAAGGCCATATTATGTGAAGGTAAACAAAGCCTTTGAAACTTGTTGTTGTCATTATCACATTGAATTTGATCTATACTATCAAGTGTTTAAAAATATTAGAGAAGATAGTGATGGTTATGAAAATGCTCCTCCTAAACGTACAAGTCATTTCATAGCATCCATCTTATGTGATAAATCAGATGATAATGCAACCGGTCAAATAGATTGCATAAAAGGAATTTGTGGAACATGTGGGGAATTGGTTAAACTGCCTTTGAGAGATGAAGATAGTGACATGATGAAGATGGTAAATTGCAAGAGTTACAAGTACAAAAATTTTGAAACAAAATTTGGAAAGGAATCTACAAGGTTAGATTATGTAGAAGAGGAGATACCTATTGGAACATTTATGGAAATTTTTTGTAAGTTGATAAAACCATACATATGGTATGGTTTTTTTTCCAAGTGGCAAGCACAACAATTTCAAACATTAAGAGACACTTTCCTACTTGGATCTATTCTATCAGTAGTGGAATTCACAAAAAAATTACTCTTTTGCACATCAAAAAGAGATTCAGTCAGAGTATTACTTTTCAAAGCAAATCACTATTATGGTGCATGTGTGTTATCGACATGCACTAATGGATTTGGATGTAACTGTCGACAATACATTTGAAAATCATGTCATTAAGAAAGAGTACCACTTCTATATTAGTGCTGATAAGGAGCATGACACATTTTTTGTACAACATTGCTCTAAGATTTTTTTTGAATATTTGAAAGAGAGAGGCATAACAATAGCTAAATATTTTGTTTGGTCTGATGGATGTGTGACACAAATCAAATCTTTAAGGCCATTTTATGCACTATGTAGATATCATCGAAATGAAAAAATACCACATGTTTGGAATTTTTTATAGAGTGTGCATGGAAAGGATGAACATGATGGTGCAGGAGCTTATATCAAACGTGCTCTAAGAAAGCATCAAATAAATTATACAGGAGATCATATAGATAATGCACATGATGTTGTTGAATGTTGTAAGAAATACTTTGTGCAGCCAAATTATCCTAGTTCATCACCGATAACATACATGCCCATTCCATATAGATTGTTTTGAGAGATATCAGGTACGCGATCTCTTTTCAAAAAAAATAAAAAATTTCAAAATATAAACTTAAAAAGGGAATTGTCTTAGAAGTAAATTAAATTAAGTTTAAATGTTTAGTTCTTTTTTTTACAAATATGTGCACGCGTACACATGTACATTTTGTAGACGTGGATAGAAGATCAATGCATGGATACAAGAGCATGGAGAAGACAAGATCTTTGCATTGTTTCATGAGTACAGATAATCGCCCATGGACATTGTACACTAGGGATTATTCATGTTTTTGTTTTGATTCCATTTTAGAAATCTATGTTAATTGCAAGAACCAAGAGCTTGGATATGTCAGTGAATTAAATTTGGTGCCACTAATTGTTACTGACAAATACGAGGAAAATGAGGACGAAATATTTGAAGACATTCATTTGATTTCAACTGATTATGAACATATTTCAAGATTGATTAAAAAAAGCATGTATGCATGTACGTGTATATAACTTTAAAAATTATCTTTTAAAAATGTTGCAAGTTTTTATCGAGTATATTTTATTTATAAGTTTTAATTTTCCATGTAAATTTGAATTGTAGGAGATATTTTTGCACATAGCAGAAGCTGGAAATACAAAAGGTGTTAATTATTATTTATTGTGTTGCACGGAAGAGAGAAAGAAGTTAACAAAATCTAAAATGAGTGATGGAATGTCCTTTCCCACAGGTTTGAACTGATTCATGTGTTTTCATTAGTTTATTTTATGCACGTGCATTTTTAATTTTAATACACTTTCACAAATTTTTGAACCTAAAGGAAGGTGTTGTTTCTTATGTACATGCAGACTCAATTGTAGTGCAGGGGACATATTTCAAACAAGTTAAAATTGTTCAACATGAGATTTATTTCACTGAATATCAAATTGACAACAAGGTATATCAGTATAGCCACTAGTTCATTGTTGTTGGCCTAATTCTTCATACAGTTCCATGTCGCAAGCGGTCTCCAAAGTGGAGACTAGATAGTAAAGATCATGAGAAAACATTAATTGTTATTGAAAAGCGGTCTGAACCATTTGATGTAGTATGAACTATTTAGTACACCAAAGTACATGTGTTTGAACCCATGATTGAATTAATAAGACTTTAGAACCCATGCATTTGTATGAAATTTGATATTAAATTAGGACATGTGTGTAAATTTGAATAGGTCTTAAGGGGGTCACATGTACAATTAGGATGTATATATCTAATTGTAAATGCACATGCATAATTTGTAAGTTATTCAAATAATTTAGTATGCATGCATTTAAGTTAATTAGGATGTATTCATTTAATTAAAAACATTTGCATGAAATTTGGTATTAAATTAAGATATGTATAGTGTAAATTTGAATAAATGTCTTAAGGGGACATGCACAATTAAGACATATATAACTAATTTGTAATTTATTTAAATAATTTAATATGTATGTAAAGTAAATTAGGATACATATTCATTTCATTCAATGCATTTGTATGAAATTAGATATTAAATTGGGGCATGTATGTGTAAATTTGAATACATGTCTTAAGGGGACATGTGTACAATTAAGATGTATATATATCTAATTTTAAATTTATATGCATAATTAAATGTATATATATATATATTCAAAGTAAACTTCTAATCTATCTACACATAAATGCCAAACATATAAAGTATATCAAATGTTTGAATATATGATATGATGTCTCTTCAAACACACATTTATTATAAATGCCAATCATATATAAAGTATATCAAATGTACATATATAAAGGTAAACAAACAACACATATCTGGGAAAGTCTATATAGAGTAAGTATGAATGTAACAACATGTCTATGAAAGTTCATGTATATATAAAGATAAACATGTGTACTATAGCTAAACACATGCTAGAAAGTGGCAGATGGTTCTGAATCATGTCAGTTACGAACAGAGCGACCCTTGGAGTGAGAGTCCTGGTCTAATGGATGTCCAATCGACCCCTGCAAAAGTAGAATATAAATTAAATATCTCTACATGTATGGATATTAAATCAAATAAACTATTAAAAATATTGTAATGTACATGTACAAAATCCATAACCAACCTATCCACTAGCAAGTATAGCATCGAAAGAATCTCACTTGCGCACACGCTCTGAGCTCAAGCTAGGAGTGACATGAGGTAATTGTTATACATATACACATTTTAGGATTAGTTTGAACAATAAATGATACTCAGAGTTAAATTATAGAAACTATATCCATTAAAAATATACATGCATATATTGACATGTTTTTATTTATCAAAAATTACGTGCACATGTACCTATGTATCGGGAGATACAATCTGATCATCTCTTATGATCATATCAGCCGCATCACCTACATCTACATATCTCTCTCTGGTAGTATGAATGAGTGAGGAGTGTAAGGAGCTATGTAGATGACTAGGTATCGATGAAGTGTCTGATGCTAGTAGCATATCTATATAACCAATCTGGCCCAAATCCCGAAGCTGCTACTTAAATGAATCAAAGCCATCATCTGTGATATGGACCTGATCAACTTGTATCTCATCTTCTACAACAACAAACTGATCTTTAGGTTGGTCTCCCAGAGCATATGCAGAGTGATGATAATGTTGAGAATGTCTAAGCATATGAGTCTATGTAGTAGCCTGCGTGTCTTTAAGAATCTCATCTCTGACATCAGCCAACAATATCTGAAGTCGAGATGAATGAAACAATATGCATGTAAGAGGTCCTCAAATAAATACTGAGACATCTGTATATGTAGAGCACCTCTTGATATAGTTGTTAAATCATCTAGTGAGGGGATGCCAGTAGTAATATATTGATCTAAATCAGCCACCCATGACTGGAATATGCACTTGTCGATGATTTCAAATGTGGTTGAGTCATCATGCATCTACCCAGCCTATTTGAAGAAATCATGGTTGTTTCTAATGCAATATCTCCAATTGTATCAATTGCTTCTCTCTAAGAAGAAATCACAACGTGATCAGTTGTGGGGGTGAGGGCTGGGGCTATTGCCAGAAATCTCTGTTCAACAAGCTTCTTGTGTGTGAGTGCTTATCTATCACCCCTACTATATAAATATCTATCAACAACTCTACCCCTCACCTATTCGTAATATCTTGGAAGGCCAAGGTAGTTGGCTTTTATACCCAAGTGAACCTCAATGTACACCTACTGAGAAAAGTATAATGATATCTGGTCATTATTAGGATAGCGACCATGAGAAACTAAGAAGCATGGATATATCTACGATGCCACTAGTGGATCAATGTATCATGTCACTTGGTATGCTCTCACCTTACTCTTCTCCTGATACTGCGGAAAACATCATTCTTTAATGATTTCCTTGGGGACTGCCTTCTGCACATCTGACAAGGAATCATTACCCCTCACCTCAACCCTCAACTGTCTAAAAATGGAATTAATAACTTGTGGGGAATATGGTGCGTGGCTCCCCAGACTATACCTTAATATCTATAAACTACCATAAATGGATTGGAGGTATGCTTGTACACGCCATTCGTTTATGGATCATCTAAAATAGATCTCAATTTCTGCATCTCGTGGTCACTGTGACAAAATATGGTAGCCATATCTGGCACATGTTCCTACTATGCAAGCTATGTAGGTTGTGCATGAGGAGCTTGATCCTCCGTCTATTTAGGTGGACCATAAAGTTAAGAATTTACGTAAGTGTACATGAGCGCACACACACACATGAAGAGCATTCAAATTAAAACATCAAATTAAAATTATTAAATTTCTATTGTTTGTTAATTAAAGATGATACTAAATTAAAATATTAAAGATGATACTAAATTAAAGGTGATAATTAAAATATTTTTAATTAAAACACATGAAGAGCATTCAAATTAAGGGAATAGAGAGAAATACTAGATCATATATACTAATTCAAACAATATATTTATAGTACAAACATGTATTAAGGGGTCATATGGGGTCGTAAGGGGTCACACGTGGTTTTAGAACATTGTATAACCCCTTAAGACACCATATGAACTATTAGGACATCACATGGTCCTAATGGTTCATATAGTGTCCTAAGGGGTCATGTGGTGTCATAAGGGGTCATATGGGGCCGTAAGGGGTCACACATGGTGTTAGAACAACGTATGACCCCTTAGGACACTATATGAACCATTAGGACCATATAGATATATGGTCCTAATGGTTCATGTAGTGTCCTAAGGTGTCATATGGTGTCATTAGGGGTCATATAGGGTCGTAAGGGGTCACACATGGTGTTAGAACATCATATGACCCCTTAGGACACCATATGAATCATTAGGACATCATATAGTCCTAATGATTCATATGGTGTCCTAAGGGGTCATATGGGGTTGTTAAGGGTCATATGGGGTCATATGGGGTCATATGAGGTCGTAAGGGGTCACACATGGTGTTAGAACACTGTATGACCCCTCAGGACACCATATGAACCATTAGGACATCATATGGTCCTAATGGTTCAAATAGTATCCTAAGGGGTCATATGGTATTGTTAGGGGTCATATGGGGTCATAAGGTGTCAAACATGGTGTTAGAACACCATATGACCTCTTAGGAACCCATATGAATCATTAGGACATCATATGGTCTTAATAGTTCATATAGTGTCCTAAGGGGTCATATGGTGTCGTTAGGGGTCATATGGGGTTGTAAGGGGTCACACATGGTGTTAGAACACTATATGACCCCTCAGGGAAACCATATGAACCATTAGGACATCATATAGTCCTAATGGTTCATATAGTGTTATAAGGGGTCATATGGTGTCATTAGGGGTCATATGGGGTCCTAAGGGGTCACACATGGTATTAGAACACTGCATGACCCTTTAGGACACCATATGAACCATTAGGACATCATATGGTCCTAATGGTTCATATAGTGTCCTTGTTAGAATCAAGGAACATTGAGAGGGGGGTGAATTAGTGTTCTGTCTGAAATCAAATTCACAAAGTTATTCTTTATCTGATGGTTAGAAATGTATAACAATAAAGAACATAAGCAAGCACTAAATAAACCACAGATCCACAACACTGAAATTTTTACGTGGAAACCCAAAAAGTGAAAAACCACATTGGGGCTAAAACCCACAATATTCATATACTATGGCCAGGAGTACATAAATATTACATAGATGGGGAATGTACTTGCATTTAGGCTCACTACTCAATTATAATAAGGGCAACAACCCAAAGGAAGGCTCACTACCTTATAGAGATTTATAATAAGAAAATACAATAAAAGAACTCTGGAATAGCATCTAATAATGCAAGAATGAGTTCCAGTTAAGTGCAAGTTCTCTAATTGTAATCACTCTACAACATGCTCTATTTTTGTCTCGGTCAGCTACTAGAGCAAATGCGCACGTGAAACTACACTCAATCGCATAAAAAAAAAATCACCACACCTAATTTATTTTCAAAAACCAATCACCAATTCAATCTTATATATCTGGTCCTATAAAAAATAATCTTCTACAAGTCGGCTTCCAGAAATGTAACGTGTAGCTGCAATTTGGCTTCAATACTACCAAAACATAGCACCAAACCAAAACAATATCCCAAAAAGCTTCATCAGTGCCAGCCTTCATCATTTCCACCTCGAACTTAGTCACCACAAATCACCGCAATCACCGGAAATGTTCCGAACCAAAAATATACAGAAATAACCCTGAATTACCGATTAACACTTGCTTCCGGATAAGAAGAAATACGACCATCGGATCAAATTTCCAAGAAGAGTTGCCATCAATGACAACCCTAAGCCATAAACCAAGCATCGAAAATCACTGGATGAGTGTCAATTGCCAACAATCTCCCCCTTTGGCATTGATGGCAACACCCATGAAAAAAAAAGGCTAAGTGTTGATACCTGTGAAACCTGTGCACCGAATCAAGAATGAAAGAATTCTAAGGTTCCCCCTTAGATAAAAACCCCCCCAAAAAATCTGAAGAAATAAATCTGTAAACTCCATTCACATTGTATATTTTTCACCTTATCTCTCCCCCTTTGACAACAATGCCAAAGATGGGGTGTGGATAAAAAATTACCCTATACATATATACACACAGGATGACTAGATCTATATACACTTGAGTAGATCTATATAAATAGACTTAAGATATCTAAAATAGGTATTCCAACCTTCCCACAATTTTTCCAAAATTGAGACAAAATCGTTCAGAACATAAGCATGGAATTCTATTTCGTGCAACTTAGTTGGTGTCTCCTGAGTCATATTCTGAATACATTCCATCTTATGGCACACCAAGGTGTCTAATCGGGGACCAACTAGGTTCCAGATTTCACCTGCCCTTCTCTACATCTTGTCCTTCTCCTTCTCTAGATTACCAATCTATCCCATAAGAGTCAAAATTTGACCTTCAACATTTTCGGTCAAGTTTACCCGTGGGATCATATGCCTGCGAGATCTGGACTAACTGACTTCTCCAAGTATCTATCTTCTTGTCTAATTTAGTAGTAAAATTTGTTAAAGATAGCCAAGACTTATAGATCTTACCACCTTCCTGTAAGACCTCATCAATTAATTTCAGTTCTTTGTCTAGTTGGGCCTTATCACTTTCAATTATTTGCAAAAATGTTTATATTGTGGATCCTTTGAATTTCTCCATAGCCTGTCGGGTTGATGCCTTGATTAAAGAATCAAACTACGTTGATATGCAATCTACCAAGTGTTGGAGCTTATCGGATGAACTAGTATCATCATCAAGTTGCAATTCTGAAACTACCTGCTCTAAGACTTTAACTATTTTCTCAATAAGCTTCTTTTCCTCTGACTTAGATTGAGCCAACTCCTGAATAGCTTGAGCTTGAAGAGAAACATATGTGATCATTCTCTTAGTTGGAGACATTTGGTTGAATGACTTATCAAAACTAATATTGAATTGTGGAAAAGTCCCTTGGCTTTAAATTTTGGAGGTGTCAATTGCCATAAGGATAGGTGTTTATGCCACTTTTCCTTTCCCTTTGACCTGTTTCTCTTTCTTCTCCTCTTCCTTTTTCTCCTCATCTTGTCTGGTATTGTCTTTTTCTCCTATGGGTGCCTTATGTGCATCAGTGTCACCACTTGGTGCTCCAACCTCTGTTCCAACTGATTTATCTTTTTCCTTATCTGATTCAACCTCTACAGTATCCAAAACTTGTTGCTCTGCAACATCCTGTTTATCCTCAAATTTTTCTTCATCGGGTACCAGAGGGTTCTATGCCTGAGTGGCTCAATATTGTGAATTAGATTCTTATTTCCTCCACTCTTCCAACCATAAGGTTGTTTACTTTGTGTTTTCTCTTAAATTCCCTTTTGTTTTCTTGCAAAATCAACCTATCAATTTCTTCAACAGTGATATTGGTGCACTGATTGATCAATTCACTTTCCTTCATTTCCTTTTCCATCCGACTTGCCAATTTTCTTCTTGCATCAAGTATAATATATAGATCTTTTGGAAGATATAATTCTAATTCAATTAAAGTTTTACTAAATACATCCAGATGTAATACTAGTACTTCCTCAGTCTGTCTTTTATCATTATCATCTAAATTCTCATAATATGCAAAAATGCATTTTAGGTTCCCATACTTGATAATTTTATCAATTAGTTCTTGAGTAGATAAAGGAGGAATAATATGATACTTGGTCTGAGTAGTTTCCATCTTACCAGATTTGATTGCTTCATCCAAGTCAGATTTGACTCTCCTTTCTCTCTTTGGCTTGCTGGATGGAACAGGTTCAAACTTAACTTTCTTCTCTTTCTACCCTTTATTCTCTTCACTGGATTGAGGCTTTCAACTTACCCTTTCAAATTATCCTTTCTTGGGGGATTTTTGGATTTCTACATCTAATTCTGTCTCAGATGCCACCAGAGATACTGCTACATACTCTCTCTGAGGTTTCTTCTTCTTCCTTGGAACACCTTTGGTGTCCTAAGGGATAATGTCATGTACTAGGATGTTAAAAGGGTCATAGAGGTTCTAATTTTTCTAATGTTTTAATTTATTATCTAAGTTTTCTAATGTTTTTCTAAGTTTTAATTGATTATTTATTATCATATTGTCCTAAGGGTTTATATGGGGTCGTAAGGGGTCACACATAGTGTTAGAACAACATATGACCCCTTAAGACACCATATGAACCATTAGGATGATCCTAATGGTTCATATAGTGTCATAAGGGGTCATATGGTGTTGATAGGGGTCATATGGGGTCATAAGGGGTCACACATGGTGTTAGAACACCATATGACCCATTAGGATACCATATGAACTATTAGGACATCATATGGGGTCGTTTGGGGTCATATGGGGTCGTAAGGGGTCACACATGGTGTTAGAATACCATATGACTCCTTAGGACACCATATAACCATTAGGACATCATATGGTTCTAATGGTTCATATAGTGTTGTAAGGGGTCATATGGTGTCGTTAGGGGCCATATGGGGTCATAAGGGCTCATATATAAGATATGAAAAAGGATTAATTAAGTATGGGTGAGTAGTGAATTGTGTGAGAAGTGTATGTGAATGATTTGCAAGCGAATTTGAGTTTTTGGTAATGCGAAAGTCAATTGTGAAGAGCTTTGAAGCTGATATATTTTGCAGACAAAGTGTTGTGACAATGGAGATTATCAAAGATGTTTTCCATGTTATTGGCCACTTGATTATTGTTCAAGACAATTTCATGATCAAGAGAATCCTTCTTATTTTCAATTTAGCCATTTCATTCATTTTTTATTGATGGTGAGTCCTTCGTCAATAATGTGTATCTTGTCCTGAAGAAGTACTCTTCAGGTACATAAGTCCTTTTTGTATCTTGCGTAAGGTAGTGAACCTTAGTTCTGCAAGTCCTTTAGGTGTTGGTGTTCCTTGACTACAAGCCTAAAATGTTGTAAACATTGTTCTTCATATTGTGAGTTAGATTCTTTTTCCTTGTTTGGATTTTCCACGTAAATCTGGTGTTCAGGTGTTTATATATTTTTGTTTGATGTGTTGATAGATAAAGTATTGATATTGAATTAGTTAATTAATAATTATTTTTGAAGTTTAGGACTGATTCACCCCTCCCTCTCAGTTATGTCAGGTGTTCAATAATTGGTATCAGAGCAAGGTTCCTTTGTGGAAAGCTTAACCACTTGAGGTAGATATAGAAATGGCATGGAACCTTCATGTTAAAGATTTGATGTTTGATGGAACAAACTACAACTATTGGAAGGAACAAATGAAATCTTATTTAGAAGCATTGGAGAATGGAATCTGGGAGATTATCCAAACTAGTTATCAACGACCTTCTAATGGACCATCAACTTCGGATGAGATTAAGGCTCAGGAGACAAATGCAAAGGCTAGAACAATTCTTATTAGCCGTCTCAATGACGAAGTATTTGGAAAAGTCAAAGGAATGAAAGAAGCTAATAGAATTTGGAACAAGTTGTGTTATGCATATGAAGGTGATCTGAAGACTTAATAAGCAAGACTCTTGAACCTGAATCATAAGTTTGAAGGTTTCAAAATGGTTGATGATGAAAGTGTTGAAAGATATATAGTTAGATTGAATTATATATCGATTCAAGCTATCTGAGTTGTTGGTGGTGTGCTTGAAGAAAGTGATGTCATCAGAAAGATCTTGTTTACATTGACAAAACCCTACAAACTGAAGGAGTGTGCAATTAAATAATTTCATGACTTGAATAATTACATAATTGATTAGCTTATTGGTACATTGTATGTCTATGAGATTGGTGAGATGGAAGATATAAAGTCCTATTGAAGAGAATCCATGTTCAATGTTTCAAGAATATCAGGAGATGAACCGGAAACCAACGAGAACCTGGATGAGATGAAGAAAACTTTGTAAGAAGACTAAAGCGAGGAACTAGAAAGTATGAAGGTAAGTTTCCCTTGAAATCTTTTAATTGTGGAAGAATTGGTCATTATGCTTCTAAATGTAAATATAAAGAAGATTACAAAAGTTTGAGGATGATGAAAAGAAAAGTAGGTATAGAAGAAATGACTTTAAGAGAAGAACATGTGATAGAGATAAGGGGGAAAAGAGTTTATATTCTATGAAGGCACATTCATATAAAGAAGAAGATGTTTGACACAGAGGACGTTAGGGGAAGCACAATCAAGCCCTAACAGCCATATTTTGCAAGAAATCAATTCCCTTGTTCACTCTGACCCAATGAACAAATGTAGCCTTACTTAGCATGCTAAGGCTAATGGCTAATAAGCCAAATTAGCAAAATGTGATACTACTCGAACCCTTTGGTTTAGGGAGTGGAAAGGGTTCCCTTGTCTCGTTTAAGACTTGTTCTGATCAACCAAGTTGATCCCAAACAACTCCTAGACCCGCAACACCCAAATGCAACTTGATTGTTGAACCAAACTATTTTCTGTTTGTAGCCCTCCAGACACTGTTTTTGGTAAAACAACCTTAACTTCTTCAAAAGATGAAGAAAAAAAACTACAGGTCAGAGTACCCTTTATTGAGTACCTTCAGACTCCAAAAAGGACAGGCTCCAACTCCTCTTGTACACCTTTGAACTGTCTAGGCCAGATAGGTCTAAAATGGGTAATCGGGTCTGGTTCAGGGCAACAACTTGCAAATGAATACACTTGGCTAGATGGTCATTTGTTTCAGGTCTAAGGATATTCCTACATACGCATTCCAACCTTGGGTTTGTTCAGTCCACTCCCAGAGTCTTTTTGCACTCCTACTTCCTTAATTTTGAGACCAAGCACATGGGCATGCTTGGCCTAGGGTATGGTGTGGAACCTAAGTGTTGACACCTTACAAGCTGCAATTACCAGAATCCTAACATACATTGATCTAACTTGAACTCCCCTAATGGCCGTTGTGGTCCAAGGCAGGAATATCAAGTTAGAGCCATCGTTCGATGAAACCCTGATTTCACCTTAACCCGGTTGTTAGACTAGACCAGAAGAATTTCTCACTCAAGTGTGCCCACCCAGATCCTAAGCCAACTTGTAAACAATTTGAACTACACAATTTAAGCCCTCATGTCTGTGCCAAGTCCTACTAATGCAAATTATTGATTTTCAACAACAAAAGATGTTCTTTGAAACCTACAACTGTATTTTGTTCACACCAAAAGTTCTATTACATTTGTTGAATCATCCCCTTTCCTCTAGAAATGATTCAAACATGTTCATTTATGTCTCTCTTCAACATCCTCAATCATAGTTCAAACCAGTTTAGCCATTGGAAGGAGTTGGGAGACCGAATTCCTTTTCGATTATGTTTTCTGGCAGTTGGCAACTTCCATCGGGTCATCGACATAGGTCAAAAACATGACCTCTGATACCCGATGAAATGTTTTACAGTCATGCGGTTCTATCAAGTCATCAGGTTAATTCAAAAATAGTGCTCCCGATGTTTGACCTCAACTTTGCCAGTGGTGAGCTCCTATTGGGTCTTCAGAGTAGCTCAAAAACTCTCCACCCGACGTTTGATGAAATATCCTCAAGGTGGTGCGCTTTTCCATCGGCTCTTCGGGATAACTTCAAATGTGTTTTGCTGATGCCTGATAACTTGTGAACACAAGTCTGCCTTTCCATCGGGTCATGAGGATGACTTCCAGTCAGTGTCTCTGATAGCCGATGCCAAAATTCCAAGTGTGTTGTGTTATCGGGTTGTTGGGGTAAGTCAGGATCCTTGACTTCCGATTCCCGATGCCGATTCCTTCCACATGTCTTGCTATCGGGTTATCGGGTGGTGCTCACAACTGCTGCACTGATACTCAATGAAAACACCTTCGAAATGTTGCCACTCCATCGGGTTATCGGGTGGTGCTCAAAACAACTACACAGATACCTGATGACAATTCTTCAAGAAGGCGACTCTATCGAGACAAGTTACATCAAAAATACAACTTTTACAACTTTATGCAACATTTGGTCTATCGACCATTTATGCATTTTCCTGCACTCCAAAGGTTTCCAAATGAACCCTAAGCACACCAGACACACAAAATTGACTCTTCCTAATCTATCATAGATCTGTTGACCAAGTTTGACCAAGTGCTTTATAAATGTACCATCTTGACATTGGTCTAACAAAATGGATCTTTATTACAAACATGAAAATGAAAATAGGGCTTCATTGTTCAGGTGCTCCTACACCATACTCCCCATGTTGCTTTGAACTCAAGTTCCTACTTGAGAGTAGCTCTTGTAATGTGGTGCCATGCTTGAGGATAGTCTGCTCATCCATCCAAGTGGCATACAAGTCTAGTAAACGTCTCCACTTGACTAGATATTCCTTGTAGGTGTTCTTTCGAGTTTGTTTTACCACTTTAGTTTCCAACACTTTCTCCAACTAGAATGGTTGGCTAGGTGGAAGGTCCTTCAGCAATTCAACCTGTTCATCATGAGCTTCCTGCAAAGAATTGTTATCATTTGCAATACTCCCGAATGGAGTGAGATCACAAACATTAAAAATAGGAGAAATAGCAAGATTAGGTGGTAGAGAGATTTCATATGCATTATCTCCAAATTTATGGATGATTTGGCAAGGACCAGTCTTCCGCATTTGCAACTTGGTGTACCTGCCTTTAGGCAACCTGCCTTTGTTCAAATAAGCCCACACTTGATCTCTTATTTTAAAACTGACATATCATTTTCTGTGATCTGCCTACACCTTATACTTCTCCATGATAGATTTCAAAGTCTCCTTCATGTTAGCATTTTACAAAGGGAGATTGTTGGCATTTCAAAAAGTTTGTTGGTATGAAGATATTGAGAAGGTTGTTGAAGATTGTTGATATAACTGATAAAGGATGATTACTCTCTTAATAATATTATTTTGTCATTGATGTCAAGCAATTGATTTTCTGATTTAGTACAATGTTGCCATATCTTAATGAGTATGTTTTGATAAGTATAAAGATGTCGGTAAGTGACATAGCAAGAATGAGAATGAAGGGGAGTAATAAGTTATTCAATGGGAAACTATTACCGAGTTAGACAGTGATGAGATTTTGTTATTTTGATTGTTTTAATATCCTATATATGAGTATTCGAAGACTGAACAAGAAGGAGAAAAAATTTCAAGCAATAGAATGAGTAAAGGTTTGATACTGTTCTATGTTACCGAGCATGAAGCTAGTCGGCAAACACCAAGGTTATCGATATCAGTTAAAGAGGGCAGAATGTCTACCGAGTAAAGTTCAGTATTTACTGAGTAACAACTGAGTAGTAACATAATGCATTGGATGGATAAATACATCATTAAATGAAGAACACCAATGAGCTGGAGATGTATAGTTGATTGGTATGTCATGCAAGAAGTTTGTTGAGGATCTACGACAACGAAAATACAAGAGTTAGATCTACAGTGCAGATTGAACGGTCATAACCTAGCACAAGTACCAAGGGAGGAATACAAGTTCCAAGGTGAGATAAAACATTTTCAGATCGAAGGATTCAATGAACCTAGTCAATTTTGAAGATCTGATGGCTAAGATTGATTATGGGAAATGTGATCAAGGAGATCAAGTGGTTAGGAATTGGTTATAAACAAGGAATTGATTGATGAAAAATGAAGCGGGCAATAGAAGAACAATGATGTTGTTGTAGTGATCACTGAGCACAGAAAAACTAAATATCTGATTTTAGAGCAGATTGAGAAGCCTAGTAAGGAGCAAGATAAGTCTTATGACAAGATTATTTTGAGCACATAGAGTCTACTTTAGCATTTCAGATGTGAAGTTGCAGATATATTTTATACTATTATTTATTTTGTAAGTGACAGGAAATCTCTTAACCGAGTGGACCTAACAGTCTTATTTGTAAATCCTCTAGCAAGGTAATATTCTGAATGAGTGTTTGAAATCCTTTGACAAGGTCACTTCTAACAAAGTGAAAGATTCTAACAAATCTTAGGGAAATCCCTTACCCGAGTCACATGCAATGTGTGTATGTAATCTGTAACAGGATTGGTTTTTAACTGAGCATACTCTAGAAGGGTATATTTCTTAGTGGGTCCGAAATTCCATAGTGGTTTTTCCCTATTTGGGTTTCCACGTTAAATCTGGTGTTAAATGTGCTATGATGTTTTAAGTGTATCTGTTTATGAGTTTGAATGATTTATGGTCATAGTTGCATATTAAGATAAAGGCTACCGAGGTTGAATCTGATGAATATATTGATTATTGAGTTTATATGGTTCACCCCCCCCTCTCATCTTACTAACAATTGGTATCAGAGCATTGGACTCCGGAAGAAAAGTTTAAAGGTACTTGAGGCAAGATCCGAAGATGTATAAAAGGGATGCACCAAAGCTGAACAAGTCAAGTTTCTCCACATGGCAGAAAAGGATGAAGTCGCACTTATCAGGAATTGGAGAATATGCAACATATTATCTGGAGAATGATTACATTGCACCTAGCACCTACCCGATGACAATGGAAGAGATAAAGGCAAAGCAAGAACATATTCAAGCAATGATTGAAATAACATCAGCATTAACTGACTCAGAGTTTAGTGATCTAGAAGGCTGCAATGATGCCAAAGCAATGTGAATAAGCTTATATCTGTGTATGGTGGTGATGAACATGTTCAGAGAGAAAAAGTAGACAGTCTAAGAGGTCAACCTGAATCCATGAGAATGAATGAAGGTGAAAACATAACCCAATACAGTACAAGGTTAAAGGAAACTGTCAATCAAATCAAAGGAGCAGGAGGAACTATTGAAGAAAAGGATGTAACAAGTAAGTTGCTTAGAACACTTCTACCTACTTATGCCATTCGAGTCTTTGCAATTGATGAATTAAGGTCTATACCAAACATGTCAGTATCTTTGGATGCTACTATCGGTAAGCTACATGCTTTTGAGTTAAGTAATTTTGATAACAGCGGGTCTTCGGTAAATAAAGTTGAATCTGCATTCAGTTCTTTTCATCTTGATGAATCTGATGATTACAATGATAGAATGTATAAGTATACAGAAGGAAATCATAGTGGAGCAAGTGAGAGATTTCGCAAAAACATGGAAGAGGTACACAAACTATATGAGGAAATCAGAAAGCAAGAAGAGTTTGAAGCATTATTAGCCAGAAGGTTACCAAGAGGAAAAGGTAAGTATAAAGGAAAGTTACATTTGAAATGTTTTAACTGTGATAGAATAGGACATATGGCTTCTAACAAACCTGACAAAGAATCTAGTAAAAAGAGAGAATACCGTGATGATAGACAGAAAGATAACCAATACAGAGGACACCAAGACTTCAGAAGGAGAGATAGAAAGACATACCTAGTAGCCGATGAGGAATCCAATGATGATAAATTTGATGGGACTGAGATAGAGGAAGTTGTTTATGTGGCTATCAAAGATGGATCAGATGAAGAAAGGTATGAGGAAAAAGCCTTAATATCTCACATAAATAAAAATGATTCTTGGATCATAGATAATGGATGCTCACATCACATGATAGGTGATAAACACAAGTTTGTTAAATTAGAAGACTATGATGGAGGTTATGTAAGATTTGGTAATGATGTACCATGTCCAGTGAAAGGTAAAGGTTCTATCACACTTCTTGACAATGTTAAATATGATGATGTATATTGGGTTGAAGGTTTGAAATACAATTTGTTGAGTGTAGCACAACTAAACAATACAGGATACCGAATAGAATTTCAGAAAGGAAGTGTCAAAGTTCATGACAAACATGGAAAGCTGGCTGCTACCAGGACACAAACAAAGGGTAATACATTTCATCTTAACTCAACTTGGAACAATTGTTTGTATGCTAAAATAGAAGATACCTGGTTATAGCATAAAAGGTTTTTTCATGTAAATTTTGATAACCTGATCAAAATAAGTAAGAAGCACCAAGTAAGAGGTCTACAGAGCTTGGAAAAACCTGAGAATGCAATATGCCAAGGATGCTAGATGGGTAAGATGACAAAGTCAAGCTTTACAAGTAAGTCCTACACTTCTAAAGGAATTTTAGAACTTGTGCACACTGATCTTTGTGGTCCTATGAAAGTTCAAAGTTATTATGGAGATAAATACTTCATATTATTTGTGGATGATTACTCAAGGATGATGTCAGTTATGTTTTTAAAAGAGAAATCATAAGACTTTCAAATATTCAAATGGTATAAGGCTAGAGTTGAAAAAGAAACAAGAAGACAATTGAAATGTCTAAGATCTGATAGAGGAGGAGAATTCATTTATGATGAATTTAACCTATTTTGCAATGATCATGGTATAAAGAGACAAGTGTCTGCATTGAGAACACCTCAGAAAAATGGGATAGCTGAAAGAAGAAACAGATCAATTGTAGATTGTGCTAGAACCCTGATGATAGAAAAGAGGGTACCTCAAACATTTTGAAGAGAAGCAATCAACATTGTAGTTTACACCTTGAACCGAGTACAACTGAAGAAAGGAACTTTGAAGACACCGTATGAAATCTGGTATGACAAGAAACCTAATGTAAGTTTAAAATATTTGGAAGTAGATGTTACGTTCACAAAGATGACAAAAATGGAAAATTTGATCAGAAGAGCTAGGAAGGAACATTTCTTGGTTATTCTTCTAGAAGTAAAGCATTTAAATGTTTGATCAAATCATCTAACAAAATAGTGGAAAGTGCAAATGTGAAAATTGATGAATTTGCAGAAAGAAATGATGAAGAAAATTCCAAATAACTAGAAGATTATGAAGAGTTTGTATATGTACAACGGAGAAGTTTTACTAAGAAAGCTGATGAAGAAAATACTTAGTTACCGAGTGATGATGATGAAGAAGATCATACAGAGCCTACCGAGCCTATATTAGGCAAGTATGTCAGAAGAAATCATGCATCAAGTCAAATTATAGGAGATAAGGATGATTCAGTGATGACAAGGAACAAACTGAGACAAAACACATGTTTGATATTTGAATTTGAACTGAGCATAGTAAAAGAAGCATTTATCAATGAAGATTGGGTAAATGCTATGACAAAAGAGATTGAACAAATCAAGAAAAATGAAACATGGACCCTGGTCCCAAGACCAAAAGAGAAAAATGTAATCAGTACAAAGTGGATTTTCAGAAACAAGCTAAATGAAAAAGGAGAGGTCATTCAGAATAAAGCAAGACTAGTTTGCAAAGGTTATTGCTCAAGAAGAAGGAATAGATTATGGTGAGACTTTTGCACCTATGGCAAGACTTGAAGGAGTGAGAACATTGTTGGAATATGTTGCTTACAAAAATTTCAAGGTATATCAAAGGGATGTTAAATCTGCATTTTTGAATGGTATACTAGAAGAAGAAGTTTATATTGAATAGCCTGAAGGATTTATTGAAGACAAGAATAAAGATCAGGCAGGTAAGTTGAACAAAGCATTATATGGTCTAAAGCAAGCACCTAGAGCATGGTATGAAAGACTACACTCTTACTTAATCAAGATTGGATTTATAAGGACAAGTGAAAACAATAACATGTATATGAAGAATGATGAGGACAATGGAATACTTCTTTTAGCCATATTTGTTGATGATATTATTTTTTGTGGAAATGACTCTTTATGCAAGAACTTTGGAAATGAAATGTGCAAAGAATTTGAGATGTCATTAATCAGTGAAATAAAGTATTTTATAGGTTTACAGATACTGCAAATAAAAAATGAGATTTTCATTACTCAATCCAAGTATATAAAGGAAATCTTGAAGAAATTTGGAATGGAGGATTCTAAACCTGTAAGTACTCCTATGACTACTAATTGTAAACTATCAAAGAGTGATGAATCTGCATCTGTTGATGAGACACTTTACTGATCTATTATTGGAAAGTTGCAATATGTGGTTCACAACAAGCCGAATATAACACATGCAGTAGGTATAGTTACAAGATTTTCTGTAGATCCCAAAGAAACCCATATGACAGCAATCAAGAGAATTTTCAAATACTTAAGAGGCACTGAAGATTATGGTTTAGTGTATACAAAGAGGAATGATTTTGACTTAAAAGTCTATACTGATGCTGATTGGGCAGGAAACATTGATGACAGGAAAAGCACAAGTGGCGGATCTTTCTTTTTGGGAGATAGACTAGTAAGTTGGCTTAGCAAGAAACAAGGATGCATTTCACAGTCAACAGTTGAAGCTGAATATGTCACTGCAGCATTGAATTGTACCAATATAGCATGGATCAAACAACTGTTGGAAGGTATGAATGAGAAAGTTACCAAGCCAGTAACTATATTCCGTGATAATACTAGTGCTATTAACATTTCAAAGAATCCGGTAATGCACTCTAAGACAAAGCATATCTCTATAAGGTATCATTATCTCAGAGAAGAAGTTCAAGAGAAGAAAGTTGTGCTAGAATATATTAGTTCAAAGGAACAAATAGCAGACATCTTCACAAAGCCACTACCAAGGGATTCTTTTGAGTATCTCAGAAGTAAGTTAGGGGTTCTACCCCTATCTAGTACTCACTAACAGAGTTCGGTGAAAGAATCAATTCTATGACTCTACAGAATATTATTTGTGAGTTGATGCTGATTTACACACTTTAGGAGGTTGCCTAAAGTTGTGCAGGGAATAGTGAATGAAGACAAGTTTCTCTGACCAAGGCTAAGATGATACATCTGTATATCAGCAAGAAAATTACTTCACAGGGGAAGTAATCATGCATTAGTTTTACTTTTGGCATTGTTGTCAAAGGGGGAGAAGACTAATGACAAGGGGAGAAGTCTACAACTCAAGGATAACAGGAAAAGAATTACTACAGCAATCCGAATCCAAATCAATTGGAATAAAATCAAGTTGGTATTACCATTAAAGTTGGTATTGCCATCGATGCCAAAGGGGGAGATTGCTAGCATTTTACAAAGGGGGATTGTTGGCATTTCAATAAGTTTGTTGGTATGAGGATATTGAGAAGGTTGTTGAAGATTGTTGATATAACTGATAAAGGATGATTACTCTCTTAATAATATTATTTTATCATTGATGTCAAGCAATTTATTTTTTGATTTAGTATGATGTTGCCATATCTTAATGAGTATATTTTGATAAGTATAAAGATGTTGGTAAGTGACACAAAAAGAATGAGAATGAAGGGTAGTAATAAGTTATTCAATGGGCAACTATTACCCAGTTAGACAGTGATGAGATTTTGTTGTTTTGATTGTTTTAATATCCTATATATGAGTATTCGAAGACTAAACAAGAAGGATAAAAGATTTCAAGCAATAGAATGAGTAAAGGTTTGATATTGTTCTATGTTACCGAGCATGAAGCTAGTTGGTAAACACCATCAGCTAAAGAAGGTAGAATGTCTACTGAGTAAAGTTCAGTATTTACCGAGTAACAACCGAGTATTAATAGAATGCATTGGATGGATAAATACATCATTAAATGAAGAATGCCAATGAGCTAGAGATGTATAGTTGATTGGTATGTCGTGCAAGAAGTTTGTTGAGGATCTATGACAATGAAAATACAAGAGTTAGATCTACAACGCAGATTGAACGGTCATAACCTAGCACAAGTACCAAGGGAGGAATACAAGTTCCAAGGTGAGATAAAATGTTTTCAGATTGAAGGATTCAATGAACCTAGTCAAGTTTGAAGATCTGATGGCTAAGATTGATCATGGGAAATGTGATCAAGGAGATCAAGCAGTTAGGAATTGGTTATAAATAAGGAATTGATTGATGAAAAATGAAGCGGGCAATAGAAGAATAGTGATGCTGCTGTAGTGATCACCAAGCATAGAAAACTGAATATCTGATTTTAGAATAGATTGAGAAGCCCAACAAGGAGCAAGATAAGTCTAATGACAAGATTATTTTGAGCACATAGAGTCTGCTTTAGCATTTCAGATGTGAAGTTGTAGATATATTTTATAATGTTATTTATTTTGTAAGTGACAAGAAATCTCTTAACCGAGTGGACCTAACAGTCTTATTTGTAAATCCTCTAGCAAGGTAACATTCTGAATGAGTGTTTGAAATCCTTTGACAAGGTCACTTCTAACAAAGTGCAAGATTCTAACAAATCTGAGGGAAATCCCTTAACTGGGTCACATCTAGCAATGTGTTTATGTAATCTGTAATAGGATTGGCATTTAACCGAGCATACTCTAGAAGGGTATATTTCTTAGTGGGTTTGAAATCCCACAGTGGTTTTTCCCTATTTGGGTTTCCACGTTAAATCTGGTGTTAAATGTGTTATGATGTTTAAAGTGTATCTTTTTATGAGTTTGAATGATTTACGATCATAGTTGCATATTAAGATAAAGGCTACCGAGGTTGAATCTAATGAATATATTGATTATTGAGTTTATATGATTCACCCCCCCCCCCTCTCATCTTACTAACACTTCACCTGTTCATGAACTTGTTTGATGAATTCTGCCAAATCTTCTCCTTGAGAACTTTTTTTGAAATCATTTCATAGCTCTCTTAACTCTAACACCCCTCTAGGATGAATACCATAGTTGATCTAAAAAAGAATTTTTCAAGTGCTCCTATTAATAGTATCATTAAATGCAAATTTTGCCTATGGGAGAATTGAATCCCAAGCTTGTGCATACTGTTTGGTTAGACATCTGAGTAGGTTTCCAAGAGACCTATTTGCAACTTCAGTCTGCCCATCTATCTGAGGATGGTATGTAGAACTGAAAGACAAATTTGTTCCTAACTTCTTCCAAAGAGTTCGCCAAAAATGGCCTCGAAACTTTACATCTCTATCTGAGATGATTGAGGAAGGCAATCCATGGATTCTGACTACTTACTTAAAGAATAAATTTGCAATGTGAGATGCATCATTTGTGGACTTGCAGGGTACAAAATGTGCCATTTTACTGAATCTATCTACAATGACAAAAATGTTGTCAAACCCTTGTCGTGTTCTAGGCAAACCCATAACAAAGTCCATACTCACACTATCCCATGGTTTTGTAGGTATTAGAAATGGTTGGTAGAGGCCTTGATTTGTGCTAACTCCCTTAGCTCTTTGACAGATAGTGCAGGACTCAACAAACTTCCTAATGTCTGTCTGCATTTTAGGCCAAAAGAAGTGCCTCCTAACCAACTCTAGTGTTTTAGCAATACCAAAATGACCTCCCATAGGACCATAATGTTTTTCCTTAATGAGGTTTCCTCTCATTGAACACTTTAGAATACACAACTGTCCCCCTTTGAACAATAAGCCATTTTTGAATCATATAATTAGAATACAATGTGTGATATGCATCAAAAAAAGTAATGCAAACCTCATATATCTCACCAAAATCTGCATCACCCTTATATAGGTCTTTGAGTGCATCAATTCCAATACTTTGGATCTGAACCTCTTGCACTAAATGGACTCTCTGACTGAGTGCATCTGCCACTTTGTTTTGTGTTCCCTTCTTGTGTTTTATAGTGAAGGTGTAGGCCTGCAACTGCTCAACCCACTTTATATGCCTGCAACTTAGTTTCTCATGTCCATTCAAGAAGCTTAATGCATGGTTGTTAGTGAAAACAATAAATTCTTTGGGCAAAAGATAATGCCTCCACTTTTTAAGTGCTTGTACCATTGCATACAGTTCCAAGTCATATGTACTATACTTTTGTTTAGTTTCATTTAATTTTTCAGAAAAGAATGCAACCAGCCTACCTTCTTGGCTAAGGACTACTCCAATGGCCAAATTACTTGCATCTATTTCTACTGTGAACAGTTTATTGAAATCAGGAAGGGTAAGAATAGGAAATTGTGCCACTCTACCTTTTAGGTATTCAAATGCTTCCTTTGCTTTGGTTTTCCATTCAAACTTTACCTTTCTTCCTCCCTTGATGGTGTCAAGGAGTGGTGCACATATGTGACTGAAATTCTTAATGAATTTCCTATAAAATGTTGCCAACCCATGAAAAATTCTCACCTCTCCCGGTGTCCTTGGTGTTGATCAAGTCAAGATGGCATCTACCTTCTCCAGATCCATCTTCAAAGTACCCTTGGATATCA
Source organism: Cryptomeria japonica (assembly GCF_030272615.1). Taxonomy (NCBI): domain Eukaryota; kingdom Viridiplantae; phylum Streptophyta; class Pinopsida; order Cupressales; family Cupressaceae; genus Cryptomeria; species Cryptomeria japonica. The sequence goes on along the minus strand of NC_081413.1, from coordinate 586,368,259 downwards.
CAAATCCTGGGTATATTAGTTCTTCCTGCATAAAAACACATTTTCCATATTTATCAACAATTTTTGTTCATGAAGTCTTTGTAAGACTTGATTGAGATGTTCCAAGTGTTCTGCCTTGGTTTTACTAAAAAAAAGTATATCATCAAGGTATACAACCACAAACTTTCCATTGAAGTCTTGAAGAACTTCATTCATCAATCGCATGAATGTGCTAGGTGCATTACTAAGGCCAAATGGCATGACAAGCCATTCATATAATCCCTCATTGGTTTTAAATGCATTTTTCCACTCATCTCCTGGCCTAATCCAGATCTAGTGATAGCTTGATTTAAGGTATATCTTTGAAAAGTAAAATGCACCTCCTAATTGATCCATTAGATCTTCAATCCTTGGAATTGGAAATCTGTATCTAATTGTGATTTTGTTCACTTCCCTAGAATCAATGCATAGCCTCCATTTGCCATCCTTTTTAGGGGCTAATAGACCAGGGACTGCACATGGGCTCTTACTCTTTTGGATTAACCCTTTGTCCAATAGATCCTAGACTTGTCTTGCGACTTCTGCAGTCTGAGCGGGGGTAAGCTTATAAGATGCTTTGTTAGGTAGAGAAGCACTAGGTACGAAGTCAATGTGATGCCATATATCTCTTAAAGGTGGTAGGGTATTCAGCAAGTCTCTTGCAACTACACCTCTGTTAATGTCAAGAAGTTCTTGCACTTCTTTGGGTACCTCCTTAGGGTTTTCCTGCTCCTTGGGCTTCAAGATTAAGACATAGGCTCCTTAGGCTTATTTTATGGTTTCTACCATCTCCCTTTCTCCTACTAGTAATACCATTGGTTCATTTTGTTTTTCATCCCCCAGGTTAGGCAATGGTTTCATGGTGTATACATTTCCATCCTTGTTGATGGTATAAGTGTTTTTCATCCCATCATGTTGTGCCTTAAGGTCATACTACCAAGGGTGACCTAACAACAAATGACACATCCATGTCTACCACATCACACAATACTCTATCCCTATATTCTCCTATAGAGAAATCGACCCAAGCCTATTCATTTATGAGGGTTTGTTGGCCTTTGCTAAGCCAAGATACATGGGATGGGTTGGGATGGGGTAACTTTACAAGTTTGAGTTTGTCTACCATTTCTTTAGACACTAAATTCTCAGTTGAACCAAAATCAACAACAAGTCTACAGACTTTACCGTGGCTCTTGCACTTTGTCCTGGACAGTGTCTTCCTTTGTGGTGGTTCTTGCATTGCTGGTGTCTTCAGCAACATCCTCTTCATCCTTAGGCATACTACTTCTTCTGGATCCAAATCCTTTGAGGGTGAGTGAGAACTTTGTGCATCCTCTTGGATCAGGTTTTTTCTCCTATCCCCTTGCGTGCTTGATCATGTCTTCTCCGAACATCTATTGGCATGGTGGCCTGTTTGGTTGCAATTGAAATACCTCATAGGACCTCCATTTCTTCCACCAAATCTACCTCTACTATTGGATCTCCTACCTCTATATCCATCTCTAAAACTTCTCTCTCCTTGTGAGTTCTCTTGGTTTGGCTCTCCTTGGGGTCTGAAGTTCTATCCCCTTCCACTAGACATTCGTTTACCTCTTTTATTGAAGTCCTTTTTGCCTCTGCCCCTATGCCTTGCCTCCTCTTGAGCTTCTCTTCGACCTTCAGTGCCAATTGATAGCACTTTTGCACCATCTCTGGGTTGCAAAGATTCAGTTCATCCTAAATACTTACCCTTAGGCCATTCAGGTATCTAACTACCTTCTTAGTGTCACCTTCCGCTGTCTTGGATTTCAGACATAGCCTTTGGAATTCCTCAATATAGCTACTGACATCCATCTTTTTCTATCTCAAGTTCAGTCTTTTTTTATGAAGTTGTACTTCATAGTCTTCAAGTACATAAGCTTCTTTGATCTTGCTAACCATCACCTTTCATGAAGTGATCATGTTTTTTCCTGCCTTCACCCTTTCTCCTTGAGTGAAGTTCCACCAAGTCAATGCCGCACCTTTCAATTTTGTCTTTTCTATCTTGACCCTCTGGTTCTCAGGGATCTCATCATATTCAAAGAAACCTTCCAATGCATCCACCCATTCCATGACTAGGTCCAGGTCCATCTTTCCACTAAACATGGGTAAGTCTGATTTACTATCTGAAGTCCTTATAGCCACATACTTGAGGGCATTCACCAGGTGTCTTTGGTCTACAGGAATTTCCTCTTCCTCTTCTTCCTACTCTGGGGTATCGTCTTCTTCTCCCCTTTCTTCCACTAGACCTTCTTCCCTCCTCGTAATCTTTCCTTTCAAATTTCGTAGTTCAATGGTCAATCATTGCACCATGTTTGCAAGTTCAACATTGGTCACCTTTGAAGGGATCTTGAGGATCTCCTCCTCTCCTTCTTAGTTTTGGTCAGACATGTTAGACTACTTCTTCCCTTAGGCTTCACCTAAGCTCTGATACCACTTGATGCAAAGGATGTCAGGGGAAGCACAATCAAGCCCTAACTCCCATCTTTTGTAAGAAATTAATTCCCTTGTTCACTCTGACCCTATGAACAAATGTAGCCTTACTTAGCATGCTAAGGCTAATGGCTGATACGACAAATAAGCAAAACGTGATAATACTCGAACCCTTCAATTTAGGGAGTAGATAAGGTTCCCTTGTCTCATTTCAAACTTGTTCTGATCAACCAAGTTGATCCCAAACAGCTCCTAGACCCACAACACCCAAATGCAGCTTGACTATTCAACTAGACTATTTTCTGTTTGTAGCCCTCGAGACACTATTTTTGGTAAAACAACCTCAACTTATTCAAAAGATGAAAAAAAGAACTAGAGGCTGGAGTACCCTTTATTGAGTACCTTCAAACTCCAAAAGGACAGGCTCCAACTCCTCTTGTACAACAATGAACTGTCTAGGTTAGACAGGTCTAATAGGGGTAATCAGGTTTGGTTTGGGGCAAAAACCTACAAATGAATACACTTGGCTAGATGGTCATTTGTTTTGGGTCTAAGGATATTCCTACATACACATTCCAACCTTGGGTTGGTTCAGTCCACTCCCAAAGTCTTTCTGCACTCGTACTTCCTTAATTCTGAGACCAAGCACATGGGCATGCTTGGCCTAGGGTATGGTGTGGAACCTAAGTGCTGACACCTTCCAGGCTGTAATTACTAGAATCCTAACATACATTTCTCTAACTTAAACTCCCCTAACAGCCATTGTGGTCCAAGGCAGGAATCTCAAGTTAGAGCCATCATTCGATGAAACCCTGATTTCACCTTAACCCGGTTGTCAGACTAGACCAGAAGAATTTTTGACTTAGGTCTGTCCACCCAGATCCTAAGACAACTTGTAAACAATTGGAACTACACAATTTAAGCCGTCATGTCTGTGCCAAGTCCTACTAATGTAGATTATTGATTTTCAACACCAAAAGATGTTCTGTGAAACCTGCAATTGTATTTTGTTCACAACAAAAGTTTTATTACATTTGTTGAATCATCCCCTCTCCTCTGGAAATGATTCAAACATGTTCATATATGTCTCCCTTTAACGTCCTCAACCATAGTTCAAACCGGTTTAGTCGTTGGAAGGAGTTGGGAGACCAAATTCCTTTTCGGTTAGATTTTTTGGTAGTTGGCAACTTCCATCAGGTCATCGACATAGGTCGAAATCATGACCTCCAATGCCCGATGAAATATTTTACAATCATGCGGTTTTATCAGGTCATCAGGTTAATTAAAAAATAGTGCTCCTGATGTCCGATCTCAACTCTTCTAGTGGTGAGCTCCTATCGGGTCTTCGGAGTAGCTCAAAAACTCTCCACCGATGTCCGATGAAATATCCTCAAGGTGGTGCACTTTTCCATCAGCTCTTCGAGATAAATTCAAATGTGGTTTGCCGATGCCTAATAACATGTGAACACAAGTCTGCCTTTCCATTAGGTCATCGGGATGACTTCCAGTTAGTGTCTCTGATAGCCGATGCCAAAACTCCAAGTGTGTTGTCTTATCGGGTCGTCGGGGTAAGTCAGGATCCTCAACTTCTGATCCTCGATGCCGATTCCTTCCGCATGTCTTGCTATCAGGTTATCAGGTGGTGCTCACAACTACTACACCGATACCCAATAAAAAATCCTTCGGAATGTCCTCGCTCCATCTGGTTATCGAGTGGTGCTCAAAACAACTACACCGATACCGGATGACAATTCTTCAAGAAGGCGACTCTATTGGGACAAGTTACACCGAAAATGCAACTTTAATAACTTTATGCAACATTTGGTCTATCAACCATTTACGCATTTTCCTACACTCCAAAGGTTTCCAAATGAACCCTAAGCACACCAGACACACAAAATTGACTCTTCCTAATCTACCATAGATCTGTTGACCAAGTTTGACCAAGTGGTTTATAAATGTATCATCTTGACAATTGGTCTTACAAAATGGATCTTTATTACAAACATGAAAATGAAGATGTTGAAGACTCAAATGAATAATCCTTATTTTTGTCGATAGAAGAGAAGTATCAGGAATGTACTAGAAGACGAGAAGAGAAGACTACATTGTATGCTAAAGTTGAACCTAGATCATGGATCATTGATTTCGAATGCTCAAATCATTTGACCAGAGACAAAACAAGTTTATTACTCAGAAGAGGTATGATGGTGAATCTGTAAAATTTGTAGGAGAGGAAGTTGCACCAATTTACAAAATAGGAACCATCTCTATTGATGGTAAGCATAAAACTGATGGTGTTTATTATGTAGAGGGATGGAGACATTTTGTTGACATTAGTCAGATGTGCAATAGAGGTTATGAATTTGTGTTTACAGAAACTAGATGTATGATTAGAAAAGGTAAAACCAGAAAGCTTGTAGCAAAAGGAATTAGGACAAGTGGGAATGTTTACTACATAAATGATTGAAGTGGAAATAGATGTTATTAGAGTCAAAGTAAAGAATGTTGGTTATCACATAAGAGGATGGGAACTAACTTTGATAACATGATAAATTTGAATAACTATAAAGAAGTAAGAGATTTACCAAGGATTATCAAACCTATTGACATTGTGTGCAGGGAACGTCAGTTAGGAAAGAAAACAAAGAGAAGCTTCAAGAACAAGGAGTATTCTATATCACATCCATTGGAGATAATTCACACAGACTTATGTAGTTCTAAAAGGACATGTAGACTTAATGGTGAAAGGTATTTTATGTTACTCATTGATGATTACTATAGAATGATGTTGGTTACATTTTTTAGGCTAACATTTGAAGCTTTTGAAAGATTGAAAGTCTTCAAGTCAATGGTAGAGAATCAGATTGATGCTAGAAACAAATGTTTGAGATCTAATAGAGGTGGAGAATTTTCTTCAAATGAATTTGACAATTTTTGTGACAAATATGGCATTATGAGACATCTTTTTGCTTCGGAACCCCTCAATAGAATGGCGTGGTAGAAAGGAAGAATAGAACTATTATTGAGATGGCTAGAACTATGATGATACATGCTAACTTGGCTAAGGTTTATTGGAAAGTTGTGCATACTACTGTTTATATTCTTAGCATGGTTCAAATAAGGATAAATCATACAAAGACACCTTATGAGTTCTGGTATGGAAGACCACTTACTATGAAATATTTCAGAATCTTTGGAAGTAGGTGCTATATCAAAAGAGATGGGAATGATATCGAATTTTTTTATACTAGAACTAATGAAGGAATATTCTTGTGATATGCTACGAACAATGTAGTACCCCTTCCCTAATTAGATTTTAAATTTTAGTTTGACCTTGGTTGACTTACCATGATGTAATGTTATAGTCAAATATTATGATTATTGTGTGTACCTGTAAATGTATTTTCGCATCGACTCTTATGTAAGTTTATTTGTTCTCCTGATTCATGTTATTAATCTTGGGCTAACACTTTCATTAAATATATATGTATGCATGTGTGGTTCATGGTTGTAGGAGATTGCAGATACAGTACCACATAGGTATGAGGTTCGTCTCCACCTGGATTCACAGGTTTGAGTGTACCTTACTGGCCCTAAGGAATTGGTTTAGGTAGTCATAAGAACCTCATTCTAACCTAGTCATGCTCAAGTGAGCGTCATCAGTCGTCCGTCAGTTTCCCCCTTGGATGGGTTTGTGGTCGTGTATTTGTTTGGCTTTCTTGGGTTGCGTGTTGTGCGTATGGTAAAATTGATTATTTAATCCCAAGTATTTAATTAGATTGAATGTGTTTTTATGCATTAGTAAATTAAGGGACTAAATTAAATAGGACCCTTTTTGTGTGATTAATCATTAATCAAAATTGCTCAATTCATGTTTGTAGCAAGATCTATTAAATGGCTATTTTTAAATGATGAATTAATTAAGTTTATGCATTTTGAAAGGAAAGGTTAAATAGTATTGGAAAATTAATATTTACCCTCTTTGACATTTTGAAATAGAAATGTTAGTTTCAATTAATTGAGAAAATCAATTTTAGAAGAAAAAAACAAGTTGTGCATCTTTAATTGTTTGAAAAATGATTTTTATTTTGGAAGAAAGTATTTTAAATCCAAAAAATGAATTTTAGTCAAACTTTTCCCTTTTAACCTAGGTTTTGAAAATATTTTTGGAGTGTTATTTTGGATGGAGAAATTTGGGGCATTTGTGGGAGAAGGAATTTCTTGAGCTTGCAGGTTGGGCTCTTCAGCAAATCACTTCCAGGATTGCATATGGAGGTAGGATTTTTATTAATCTCCTTTGTTGTCAAGAAATTTACTGATTTCATTTTTTGGAAGAAATCTGTAGGTAGTTTGATTTGATAATCTTTAGATTTATGAAATGGCAAGAGTGTAGTTAAATTTATGAATTTGAACCCTCTTTGCTTCCTTTTTCCACTTCCAAATCAGACTCTTGTTTACATTGATTTCAAAATCAAAATTTGGGGGTTGGTTGTTTACAGTAAGATTTTGTTCAAATCCCAAATAGATGCATTCAAATTCAGTTTTTAAAATGAGAAATTTGTTGTGCTTGGTAGAATGGAGGTGGAAGAATGATCAAAATTTTGCCAGTCTAAGTATTTGGGGCTTTCTAGTGTTTTCTTTTTAAGAATATATATATATATATATAAATCTTTTTTTTTAAATTTTGGAAAATGTTCCCAGAGTTTGTTCTCAAAAAAATTTCTAAGTATTGTTTTATGAAAAAAAATACATTTTTTTAATGTCTGAGAGTACCTCGAGACTGGGGTTTTGGTTTTTTTTTTTTGATTAAACAAAAAAAATAAAAAAAATATTAGTAAGTGTTTTTTTTATTGGGCTGTTAGTGGGGGCGACATGGAAGACAAGGCCCTCGACCCATGGTTGGGGAGAGCCGAGACTTCCCCATACCATGGGGAGAGGCCATGTTGTGGCTGGGTGGAGACCACAACATGGTCCCCCCGGCCTTCCCTTTGGGAAAGGGAGGCCCACGTGGGTCTGCCCTTTTTGCTTTGCCTTTTTTTTGTTATTTTAAACAAAATATATAAATATAGTTTTAAAAATAAAATATATATTTTATAAAGTTGCAATATTTTTTTTTTTGATCGATAAAAGGCCGAGGCCAAAGATTTTTATTAATTTAAAAATAGATAGATTTACATTTACACCTCCATTCGATGTGGGCACCGGTAGGAAAGAATGGAGAGAAGAAAACCTCCGGTCTAGCCCAGATCCCTCAAGGATTAGAAAAAATTAAGAATGCAATACAAAATGGAGATACAAGATCACAAAGAGAACTTGTCCAAAATAATGAAGATTGTATGTAGAAATCCTGTGTGTAAAGTTGAGCAGCATATTGCCCATTTTTTGGGGTGAAGCTGCCATTTGTGGGCGACTATTCTTGCTATTCCTAAAACATAGGGTTAAGCATGCTCTGCTCCTTATGCTGCACAAAATCTTGAGAAAATCTCTCACCAAAATGTTAAGAAAAGGAAAACTGAACAGGTCAACTTATACAATATATCATACCTGCCTAGATGGTCACCCTGTTAGGATACACAACTCAATATATTAGTCTCATAAAATCTCCAGAAACATAATGCGAGAGTGATTACCCATCGGAGAGCATAAACTCAATAAATATTAATGAGGCAAATTCCATAAGTATTCCTGCAAAGAGATCGTGGGGAGCTACCATCTTAAAGAATATGGTTCAAGAGCCTTCCAGGCCCTAATTGAGTGTCATGGGAAAGCTTTAAGGGAGAAATTTTTTATCAGGTCGACTCTTAATCTAATAATATGATGCTGGGGATTACTGGGAAGAAAGAGGAAAATTGACATATGCATCTGAGACTGAGAGAACAGGCAGGAAAATAGGAAACTACATATGAATATGATAATATAAATGTGAGTCTGAACAAAATCCTAATATATAATGTGAATGCTGATAAATATATATAGAAATATAAATACAAATACACACACACACACACACACACACACACACATATAGCGACCATGGAAGGCCTGGAAAGCCTGAAGGTGGCTGGGGCCGATCATACACAGAGAAGAGGATGACGCAAAGCATATACATAGCTTAAGAAGATTACGAAGCTAAGTTAAAGCAACCTAGAGACATTAAAGCCTAAAAGCTTCTTAAGAACAAAACAAGAGACAAAACATCAAGAATATAGGGGATCGAAAAGGTAAAATAGAGATGAGGATAGCTAGGTAAGTGTTAGTCCTAAAAGAAGACAATATCTACATAAATAATAATACCTATATATCCATGATCACATATATTTGGGAGTGAGATATGCCAGCATGTTTATATACCTATGCTCATTAATGTAAGGTATTGCCTCCTTCTAGTCTTAAAGCTTATCCTAGCAGAGCGGCGATGAATTTCAGAAAAGACTCATCGAAGACAGTAATTCCATCGACAAAAGATATAGAGGAAAGCAGAGATGGTTTTCATTGATGGGAAAAGGTCTTCGAGGAGATAATACCATCAGTGTAACATAAAAAGGACTCACCGAAAGGAAAGTTCTCATTGAAAGAATAATGTCGATCAGACAAAAGGAAGTTACATCAATAAAAGGTATTAATGAGGAAATAGGTTTCGAGGAAGCTAAAAGGCATGCCTCTGATACGCATGGTTTCACCAATGCGACTTTATCGGTGGAAGATGATAAGGGAGGATAAAGAAAGGCTTCGGTGAGACAATAGATCCATTCATCGACAGGGCATGATGATTTCGATGGAAGAAGTGTTTTGGTGGAAAAAATAAAGGAGGTCACCGAAGCCCGAGGTTTCTTCTACATAAAAACCCAATGGATATTAGATAGGTATTGGTGAGGAAACAACCATAGTGATAGAATATAGAATTTCAATGAAAGAAGGATTATCTGTGGAGTTAAATTATAAAAGCCCCCTATTGTTAAAAGAAATCATCATTTTCATTAATACCATGGAAGCCCACAAGTCATCAAGTGGGTGTAATAGCATCCTATTAAGATATCTGGGTTCAAATAATATCGATGAGACCCAATGATGTCTCATTGATATAGAAGGGCCATCAAAGAAAGGAAGTGTCGATGAACTTTAGAAAAGACTCATCGAAGACAATAATTCCATCGATAAAAGATATCGAGGAAAGCGGAGATGGTTTTCATCGATGAGAAAAGGTCTTCGAGGAGATAATACCATCGGTGTAACATAAAAAGACTCACCGAAAGTAATGTTGTCATCGAAAGAATAATGTCAATTAGACAAAAGGAAGCTACATCGATAAAAGATATCGATGAGGAAATAGGTTTCGAGGAAGCTAAAAGGCATGCCTCTGATAGGCATGGTTTCACCGATGCGACTTTATCAGTAGAAGATGATAAGGGAGGATAAAGAAAGGCTTCGATGAGACAATAGATCCCTTCACCGACAGGGCATGATGATTTCGATGGAAGAAGTGTTTCGGTGGAAAAAATTAAAGGAGGTCACTGAAGCCCACGGTTTCTTCGACATAAAAACCCAATGGATATCAGATAGGTATTGGTGAGGAAACAACCATAGTGACTGAATACAGTATTTCGATGAAAGAAGGATTATCTGTGGAGTTAAATTATAAAAGCCCCCTATTGTTAAAAGAAATCATCATTTTCATTAATACCATGGAAGCCCACAAGTCATCAAGCGGTGTAATAGCATCCTATTAAGATATCCGGGTTCAAATAATATCAATGAGACCCAATGATGTCTCATCGATATAGAAGGGCCATCAAAGAAAGGAAGTGCCGATGAACTTCAGAAAAGACTCATTGAAGACAATAATTCCATCGACAAAAGATAACAAGGAAAGCGGAGATGGTTTTCATCGACGGGAAAAGGTCTTCGAGGAGATATTACCATTGGTGTAACATAAAAAGGACTCACCAAAAGGAATGTTCTCATCGAAAGAATAATGTCGATTAGACAAAAGGAAGCTACATTGATAAAAGATATCAATGAGGAAATAGGTTTCAAGGAAGCTAAAAGGCATGCCTCCGATACGCATGGTTTCACCGATGCAACTTTAACGGTGGAAGATGATAAGGGAGGATAAAGAAAGGCTTCAGTGAGACAATAGATCCATTCACCAACAGGGCATGATGATTTCAATGGAAGAAGTGTTTCGGTGGAAAAAATAAAGGTCATCGAAGCCCGCAGTTTCTTCAACATAAAAACCCAATGGATATTAGATAGGTATTGGTGAGGAAACAACCACAGTGACCAAATACAGTATTTTGATGAAAGAAGGATACATGCATTGAGAGTGCTTATCTATCCCAGATAATTCATGAAAGGGTCCTAGGCCGCAAGAATGTGAGATAAAACCTACATATATGTATGTGTGTGTGTGTGTGTGTGTGTGTGTGTGTGTGCCGATAAGAGGCTGAATATGAGGATGGATGACTGAATCAGGGTGAGCATCTGTGTAAAGCGGAAAATCATGAGCGAACCCTAAGTGTTCCCCCCACCACTCCAAGGAGAGGGAAAGGAGGTCACTAGGGTTGACGGTTTTCACTTAGGGGAGACTTTACATTCAAAAGAGGGGTTGAAACCCACAAGATCCAATCCCACACAATGCAAGATTGGATTCTAAATGAGTTTCAAGGGTTAAGACAGCAAGGCTACCCTCTTTTGTAAAGAATGTAGATAGAAGGATTAAGCTAGGAATGCATGTAAAGTGAGAAAGATTCACTTATAAACAGAGATAGGAATATAGGATGAAGCTGCGGACCTGGAATTAGCAGTAAAATGTCGAGATGATGCTGTCCTGTAAATTTGAGCAAAGTTGACGGGACAATGGCACCCGGCGTGCACACGGTCCTCTGAAAAATCCGCGAAACGAAGGGGGATCTGTTCATCTCTGCACAAGGATTCTAGATCTTCAATTATAGCCATGTACCTATAACCTACACACAGAAAAGAGAGGACGATTGGGGGGTTAGGGATTAGGGGTTTGCCCTTAGGTCAAACCCCGGTTTTGGAATTAACCAAGAAATGAGAATGCTGTAAATGTAAATGATTGTAATGTAAACAAGTACTGATACCTTGTTGTAAGAATGTTTGTATTCTTACATGCGAAGGTGTAATTGTTGTTGTATGTTGTATGTTGTATGTGATCTCCTCTTCAATGATTGAATCCTTGTCTTGAATGCAACACTTAGCCTTGAATGGAGACTTAGAATGCTCAATTGCTTGAAGGAATGCTTGAATGCTTGAATGCTTGAATGTTTGAATGCTTGAGTATTTCTTCCGCCTTTTTTCCATCTACCAAAATGGGAGAGGAAAATGTAGTTTATATACTTGCCAATTAGGGTTGATAGACTGATTTTTTCGACCTTAGGCCGACCAGGAAATATTATTTTCCAATTTGCAAACTAAAAGACCCGAAGCCCCATAAGAGACCGGGCCCAAAATAGGGCCAGGGACCAGGGCGCTGGGCACCATGGTCCTGGGGGACCAGGGTGCTGGGCGCCATGGTCCTGAAGGACCAGGGCACTGGGCCCCATGGTCCCACCTCGAGGGACAGTAAGGTGCAAGGAGGATCAGGCCAGGGTGCTGAAAAATGCAGTTTTTGATGTCATGAACAAGTTTCGGGGTCTCCATTCAGGTTCAGTGTTGCCTCGCCATCGTGAAGACCCAAATGCGATCAAAATTGCAAGTGTCACAATTTTAGGATGCTACAGTCTAATAATGAAAGTTCCCAAATAAGTATATAGAAAAATATTAGACGAGGGGCCTCTGCTTGGGCTAAAGGATGGAATACTAAATGTGTATGAAGGAGAGGAATAAAATCTATGATTGAGATTTGTGTTTTAATGATTATATCCAACCATGGATTGAGCCTAACTACCTGAGTTAAAGTCTGGGAGAATAGATATATGGGCATATTTAAACTGAATGTTTGTCTAAGTATCTATAGGTAAATACAGGGGGCAGGAAGAGGAATAAATAAGGGGGTTAAAACAAAGTCTGGGCAAGAGAAACATAAGGGGATGAAAGGAGAAACATGCTAATGACCACTTAAGATATGAAAACAAAGGAGGAGGTTGCCTTAAGGTGGCATAGACAAGAGATTGATGCCATTGGCTCCCAAGTTAGCCAACTCATCTGCTCTTTTATTGCCCTCCCTATAAATATGATTGACTGTGAACCTATCAAAACCTCTGCATAAGTCAAGAGCTTTTGACAACAAAGTATTTAGTCTCAAATTAGGCATACTACCTTTCCTTAGAGCATGGACAATTATACCCAAATCTCCTTCAATTTCCAAGTTCATAACTCCCAGTTTCCTACATAAATGTAGACCCTCCACCAGGGCCATAAGTTTTGCCCAATTGTTGGTGTTGACGCCAACCGGAGAGGCAAGGGTTGCTAGTTCCTTGCCTTCCCAATTATGAACAACACATCCTATCCCTGCTTTCCCTGTGTTGCTACGAGAAGCCACATCAAAGTTTAGCTTCACCTAGCCTTCGCTTGGGGGTTGCCATTAGCATGCATCGCTTGATTGAAGACTTGCAATAGGACCATCTCCTACAAAGGGAGGAAAGGATAAGCCTTCCCAACATTTTTTCATCTTTTCATCCCAATAAGTGATAGAGGCATTCTTTAATGTGCCTGATGACAATTGGTTGTTCATGAGCTCAGTGATAGCTGACTCAATCCTGTTAATAATTTTTGGAGCCTCTAGTTTTTCATTCTTAAAGAGATGTCTATTTCTTTCCTTCCATAGTTCCCACATAATGGAAGAAGGAAGAGCTGTCCATAAACCTTCAAAGACATAGCCATGCCTGAGGAGAGGCCATGCCTTGAGCATTCCAAAGATGGTGTGGGGGAAGGCCGCAGACCATTCAAGTTTGTTGGTGAACCAGATCCAGCATTTGTGAGCAAAGGGGCAGTTAAGGAGGATATGATTGGTGTCTTCCTCGTCTACCTCACAAAGAGGACATCTACTAGGGCCCTCATACCCCATTCTTCTAAATTTGTCCATAGTTAAGAGCTTGTTCTGAACCGCAAGCTAGGAGAAGATACCTGCCTTAGGCAGGTAGTATTTATCCCAGCAAAGTTTCAAGGGAAGCTCAATTATAGGTCTTATAAACAATTTGGAGATGAGAGAGTACCCATCCTTGGAGTTGTATTCTCCTCTTAGGGAGCCATCCCAGACAAGCTTGTCCTCATTCTGACCTAAGGCAATGTTCCTTGATTTAAGAATTGCCATTAGTTTTTGTTTATCCCTTACTGGGATATCCTCATCTTCCTTCTCGATTTACTGCCAACCAGCCCCATCCTCTGAAGGGGAGATATAGTTGTTTAATAGGGGTCCTCTATGAGATTCAAGAAGGATACGAGTAGCACCAAAGTCATCGATATAATCAATAGCCTTATATCCACCCCATGAATCAGACCAGAAAAGAGCTTTATCCCCGGACCCCAGGTTCCAAGTAAGTCTGTTAGAGATAATACTCCTGCAATCTAACATAAAATTCCATAGGCAGGACCCTCTAGGAGGGTTGGTTTCTCTGAAGATTTGGATAGGACTCCCTCCATTAAGGTATTTGTGGTGTAGCAAGCGAGCCCATTTGAGGTGGGGGGTTCTAAACATCCTCCAGACCAACTTGGCACCCAAGGCTTTGCCCTGATCATGAAGCTTTTTAATGCCAACTCCTCCTTCTTCTTTAGGTTTGCATATCTTGTCCTAGGATATGAGTGATATTTTACGGTTGTCATTAGCACCTTGCCAAAAGAAAGTCCTGAGATGCTTGTTGAGCTTTGCGAGTTTAGAAGAAGATAAATGTTGACAGGAGAGCTGGTAAATGGGCATAGCTGACAAGACCAATCTAACCAAGGTTTCTCTACCTATAGATGATAGCCATTTTCCTTTCCATGTGTTAATCCTAGACTTGATTTTATCCACCAAGTTGTCCCATAATTTTGAGGGTCTTCTACCCTTGTCAAGGGGAATGCCTAGGTATTTGCAAGGAAGAGTTCCTTCACTAATCTCTAGGACATTGCTAATCACTTTTCCTAAGGAGGGGTCTATGTTGAACATAAAAACTGCAGACTTGGCCAGATTCATCTCTTGACCTGAGGCTAGCATATAGGAATTAAGGATTCCTTTGAAGGCGATCGCTTCCCTTACACTTCCCTGCCCAAAAAGCATCGTGTTGTCGACAAATTGCTGGTGGGTAAAGGGAGGGAGGCCGTTGGTAATGGGGATTCCTTAGATCCCACCTTCCTCTTTGGCCTTAGAGATGGATCTACCTAGGGCTTCAGCCATGATGATGAAGAGGAAGGGGGACAAAGGATCTCCTTGCCTAATCCCTCTTGAGCTACTGAAGAAACCTTTCGGGGAACTATTAACCAAGACTGAGAATTTGGGGGTGGATATACATTCAAAGATTAGGTTGATCTAGGATTTGGAAAATCCAAAGGCCTCCAAGCATTTGCATAGGAAGCACCAATCAACTTTGTCGTAAGCTTTGCTTATATCTAATTTGACTAGCATACTTGGGGCCCTGTTGAATTGGACCGAATGAATGGCCTCTTGGGCTATAATAACCCCATCATAGATTGATCTATCTGCTACAAAGCTGGTTTTTTCTTCACTAATGATGATGGGGAGAATATCCTGGAGTCTGGTTGCTAGGGTTTTGGTTAAGAGTTTGTATAGAGTGTTGCAAAGGGCTATTGGTCTGAAGTCATTAAAGCTTTCAGGATTCTCTTTTTTGGGGATGAGAGCTAAGAAGGTATTGTTGATTTCTTTGAGAATCTTACCAGAGTTCCTAATACCTTCTAAGGCATCCGTGATATCTGTCCCCATTAAACCCCAACAGTTTTGGAAAAAGCTAGTGGGGAAGCCATCCAGGCCCGGGGCCTTGTCGGGATTCATTTGAATAAGGACAGATTTAACCTCCTCCTCAAAGAATTTCTTTGACAGGATTTTTTTGTGGTCATCGTTAATGAGTTTTGGAAGATTCTTGATAATATTGAGTTGGCCTCTGAGGTTGGAGCCTTCAATATTGTTTAAGATTTTATTAAAAAACCTTGCTGCCTTAGAGACAACATCATCCGGTTCAGATAGGATGGAACCCTGGCAATTCTTAATTTTAGAAATTCGATTGACCCATCGCCTCTGCTTAGTACTATTGTGGGAAAACTTAGTATTTCGGTCCCCATCACTCAACCAAGTCTCCCTCGATTTTTGTTTCCAAAAGATCTCTTCATTTGAGAGTGTATTTTCATACTCAGAGAGTAGAGCCTTTTCTTTGAGGAAGAGATGTTCATCCATCCCCTTCTCAAGAACCTGAATGTTAACATTCTTAAGATCATTTTCTATTAGGAGTTTTTTATTGAAAATATTTCCAAAATTAGTCCTGTTCCATTCTAAGAGCTTCCTTTTGATAAGATTTAACTTGCTTGTGATAATAAACATCTTCGAACCAGAGAAAACAGAGCTTCTCCACTAGTTCTCAATTAAGTTTAAAAAGTTATCATCTCTGAACCACATGCTCTCAAATTTGAATGGACATTTTTTAGGGGAGTGGTGAGATAATAAGATTAGTTGGAGTGGGAAATGGTCAGATCTTGCTAAAGGGAGGGGTTCTACATTCAGGGTAAAGTTAAGATCCGAGAGCCCTCCATGGATAAAGAACCTATCTAGTTTCTCAACAATGTTACAAAAACCAAGCCTTCTGTTGTCCCAGGTGAAGGCATTATCTGCCATCTGGATTTCCAACAGGGAGTTCCTATTGATCCAATGATTGAAATCTACAGCCGCTGGAGGAAGTTTGTTTCTACCTCCTCTTTTGTTTTCTACCTTAGTGATAGCATAGAAATCTTCCCCAATGATGCATACATCATTTGGGAAACTTCTGAGGAAAGACTCCATTTCCACCCACACCCTATCCTTATCCCTATTTTGAATAGGATTGTAAATGTTAATCAATTTGAATCTTAAGTTATTTTTATAACTTACTACTTCTCCTCCCATCCAATTTTTCTTAATCTCTAAAGGTGTAAACGAGATGAATCTATAATCCCAAATGATAGCTAAGCCCCTTGAGGCCCTTGTAGTAGGGGAGTGCTTTAGCTGTCTAACGCCTAGCTTTTTCTCAAAAAGGGCTATCTCAGAGAGTTGATTTTGGTTTCTTGGATTAACATTATATCTGGTTTAGAATCAGAGATGCAATGCTTTAAGATGCACTATTTGTTAGGGGCATTAAGATCCCTAACATTCCATGTTATGATTTTCATGGCTCTATGGGGAGGAACTTCCCCTCCCTTGCATTAAAAGGATTAGATATTTTAGACTGACCCCTTGCTTCTCCATCCTTTGATCTTAGTTCAGCAAGGGATCTCCTGCCTCTTTTCTTATTGATTTTAGCATAGTCAAGAGAATCTTTACTTCTTTCAGAGCTGAGAATGCCTAGAGTGTTTGGGTTATCATTTTCTAAGTTGTCTAATGCTATAAAAAGTTCATCTATTTCTAAGTCGACTCTGGCAATATCCATTAGATTTCTGGCAATATCCATTAGATTTTTGACATAGAGATCCTTTTGTCTTTCCAGTTCCTCATCATCACAAATTTCATCAACCAATTGATCCATAAGGTCGTTTACTACTTCTTCCCCTACAAATTTGGCAATGATGTTAACTTCCCTAGCAACTCGATCACTCTCAGATTCTGCAATTGAATCTGAAACAACCATCAAAGATGGAGGATGGACCTCTGACACCTCAAAGGTCTCCATTCTTGAGACTTGAGAGATTGGTTGACCCTACATGGGTGCCATTCTTGGATTCAGGGGAGGCCTATCCCTCTTTGATTTCTCAAAGGAGGAGGTGAGTTCCATTAAAGGGGAAGACCTCGAAGGACTTAGCCTCTCTGGTGGGATGAGAGAGGTAGATGATGGCAAATTAGTCAGTTCAAGCTGCTCTTTCTGAGGGAGCACCTCACTAATTTCACCTTCTTCCAGGTCTCGATCCCAAAGTAATGAGTCAACTATAGGTGGATTAATATTTGGCAATGGAGGAAGAGGTGGGCAAGATATCTTAACAGGGGAGCTGTGAGGACATAATTCTGTGGTGAGATGATTAGGGTTGATATTAAACTTATAGCCTTCGAAGGTAAAACCCCCTCCTTCCACAAATCTAAATGGGGTGCCATTAGATTTGCGGACCGATTCAGAGAAAGGTTTCTCAGAGGAGATCTTCCTCGGTGTAGAATCTTTGAAAGATCCATTATAAAAGGGCAATTCTAGGGTTAAGCATAAATTGTTGCATTTCACTATTATGGGCTCTAAATATTTAATGTTAATATTCATATTAACAATCAAAAGCTGGTTAAAGAAGCTTAGGGATGTTTTTTTAACTTCTACAAATTTGCCTATTTTGTTACCTATTATTCTTAAGAACTCATTATTTCACAATTCTACAGGGAATTTATCAAGTGAAATTGCTCTGTTAACCATGCAGGAATTAAATTGAGATGGAAGAAAGAGGGGTTGCCATTCCCGGCAATCAAACCCTGGACCTTTGAATGTTAATATGTCCCTGTTTATCAAAGAATTTCTCAAACTCTGATTACCACATTCAATAGCTAAGAAATTATCAGGAAGGATATCAATTTTTACCTGGTTATTGAGAGAAGCCGACACCCAATTAGCAATTTGATTAGATGGGATCCCCCAGCCTTTCCACCAAGCAAAGATCATTTGGTTGTTGCAATGCATTTGATACCTAATCTTAGTATGGGTATCAATTTCAATGACCAGCCCATTAGGATTAGCTGGAGGATTTGAAGGTGAATTCAGCTTAGGATGCTTAGCCTCCTTTAAATTGTGATTATTCATGAAATAATGACGACCCGAGGATACCATTTTCTTTGATAATTTACCCAAGAACATCCAAGGAGGAAAAATATGGCGAGCAGAGGAAATCTTTAACTGGTTAGGTTTTACAAAACCCTCCTCCTGACAATGATTGAGATTCCGCTTGAGGTAGTTTGGTTGCCCTAATGCTTTGTTGTTTCTGCAGCTCACCAAATGCCAATCCCGATCCCAACCCTTGCAAAGAGGAGGAGGAGCCCTAACCGTATCAACTAGAAAATATTTAGTTTTTGCAAAGAAGGCTTCTTGATCGCGGGTCCGTGATATAACCTTGCCAGGTTCCTCATTCCCAGAGAAATTAGCCAAAACAGCGAACCGATTTACAAAGCCTCTGTAAATTCCTTGCTGTGGGTAAGAATGCTCGAAAAAGGGTGTCGATGCAATGCATCGATTTTTCACTCGCAGAGACATTTTTTAAGAAACTATTTTTCGAAGAATTATTTTATGACTATAAAGTTGCAATATTATTCAATTCAAAGTTTTTCTTTAAACAAAAATGGTATTTGTTTTATTATTAAATTATTAATTAATGTATATTAATAAATATATATTAATTGATATTCAAATTCCTAATTTATTAATTAATGTATATATAAAGATATATATACTAAATGATATTTTAGTTTGTATATTTTTTAAAATATACGCAAGGAAGTATTATGTTATTTGGAAAAATGATCACCGATCTTAATTTCTTGTTAATGTATAATTTCCATATTTTGGAAAGCATATAATTGTTTTGCTAAAGACTGCAAGAGTAGTTTATTTGTTTCGAGCAAATATGGAATGATGATTTTATTTTAGAAAATAAATATCAAATTTTGGTTAATTAATATATATTTAATCATATCTTTGTATGTTTTGCATATAATTATAATTATGTTAATGTGATTTTGGTTTGATAACTCATGACGAAGTGATTATATTATTTTATGATGCAAAATTGAATTATAGTGAGTTAGTAAACCATGAGTGACATATACCTAGACAAATCACAATCAAATTAGATCTATTAGAAAACTGGATCAATTGTAATGTTTAAACGATATGGAAGAAGATTGCCTTTTCTGATTTATGCCTATGCATGTTTAATTTTTTGTATTCATATTTGATTAAGAAATGACAAGTCCTTGATTGTGATTGTTGGATATTGTCGTATGTTTATTTTGGAATCCGCTTATGTCCTTGATCTCAAGTATTGACTGTTTTCATGTGATTGTTGGTATCTGGTCATGTCCTTTATGTGAGTGTTGGGTGTTGTTATGTGGTTGACTGTAGCTGGTCATGTCCCTAGTCAGGGAACCATCAGTCAGTGCACCTTGTATGAGGACTTGTTTGGCCAAGTGGCTATTCCTACCGTATTGAAATCTGTATGCTTGACCTTGTGTATTCCTTGGTTTAGGAGTTCATTGGATTATGGTCTAGTGTTATATGGGAAAGTGGCTTTTGAGTGGGGGTCACGCCCAAAGTTGTTGCAAGGTAACCCATCGAAAGTGTGTCTAAATAAGTGATAACCTAATAGCATATTAGAGAGTTTAGTTATTAAAAACACTAAGAAGATAATTATGCCTCACACATGGGATGAGGGTTAGTACAAACTTGACATGTAGTGAGAAGATCTGGAATGGCAAACCAACAACCTTGTCTTCACAAAAGGATGTGTTGGGTCCACATGAGACTTGGATGGGCCGGAGGTTCGAGAAAGGTTGCCAGGGTAACCCAGTAGATGGGTCCGAAACCTATGGAGGCTTGCCAGGGTAACCATACCAAGTTATGTGATGACACTTGTCCCTTATGTTCACTAGTGTGCAGTTGTGTGATCTTTGTTAGGAACACTGTTGTGGAGTCATATCTGGTTGTTTATGCCCTTGTGAGAACCTGATATTCATGTTAGACCATGGGTTGCTTATGATGGGTTGCGAGGACTTAGTTTCGCGAGTGCTCCATTTGATCTTTTGTAATTGCTTCTTATCATGTTTAGTTGGATCCTTTTCCTTTCTTTGGGATCATTCATGTATCTATTGGATCGATGTGGTCGTATGTATCATTGGTTTACGTACGCCTTGATAGCAGGATGTAAATGATGTGAACCTTTTGTATTCTTCACCCTATTATTTATCAGAGGGGTCTTGCAGTTGAGAAGACCCAGAGATGTAGCCCACTAGAGGCGAACTCCGATATCATTTCGGTGTTATGTGATGTTTGTGTTATTATGTTTCCTCTTTATTTAGCATGTGTGGATGGTATTATTGTTAAAATGTATAATGTGTATTAGATGATGTCAATCTTAAATGCATTTATGTAGGCATCTTATTAAATGTAGTAATTTGGATCATGAAGAATGTAGGTTGGTATAATGGAAAGTATTCATTAGCTTATAATGCGATTAAAGTATGTAAGGGAATTAGATGCATGACATATGTTTTAAATATAAGATTGGACAAAATGTATGGTTAAATTGTAATGGATGAACTTCTCATGTTATCTATATTTTTATCTCATCGAACGAATTTTACCCTTGTTCAAAGTATTATCATGTTATTAAGTTAATCAATTTAATTGGATTTATTATCGTGAGTTGAATTCAGTGTTGAATCAAGTAATCACGTTGGGAAACTCTTTACGTGTTATTTAAGTCTTCCATTGTGTAATCTGAACTTAATGTTATCTCATTGTATCTTTGATCTTGTTTTAACAAAAAAAAAGCAAAAAAAATATTTGCATTCTATTCTTTTGTTTTAGCTTAATCCCTTCGGGGTTTCCTAGCAGGGCATTACATTTGGTATCAGAGCCAATGTTGCAAACACTGGGATGTCTGGTGTCGCTTGTGCCCTTAGTTGGTGTGAGGTGTATGGACCTGATGTTGTATGCTCGTCCTTCTATTTTATGCTTTCTATTGAGGCATAGGATCTTGAAGATCTTAAGGACTCGTGCTCTGTTCTTTTTGTGTATTCTTTCGAGCAAACCTTAATTGTGTGTAACATGTGTGTTCATACCTTGCTTTTACCTTCCTGATGTTGGTTCTTTTGAGTGATTATATGTGCTTTGCTTGCTCATTAGATATCTTGGTCTATGATTACTCTTTCTCTAAGAGAGAGTCGTATGTATCTCCCTTTTTGATTGTTGTACTCTTAGACTAACCCATTGGGTTTCTTAGTGCTTGTTTTGAATCTAGAAGTATGAAATGTGCTTGTATTAAGATTATGATCTAGCTTGGTGTTGTTAACTTGAAGGACTTGTATGGTAGATGTTTAATGCTTATGATGTAGTAGTTGAAGGGCTATCACCCTTCCTCCTGTTTCTCTATAGAAATTAAAATGCTTGTTATATGTGTATTTATCTCTTATGTAAGTTTTCTAATTGCGAGAGAAATGTTGTGACTTCTTGAACCCTTGTGTGAGCCTTATGATTCTTCTGTGCTTCTAGATAATAAGAGGGCCATGGGTTTAAAATATCATAATGGTTATTGGGAGGAAATTGTATGTTTTCATAAAGGAATTCACCATGTGTATTGTAGGAGTAACATAATGGAATTTCTATCTTAGGTAATGTGCGATAATGCGCGAATAGTTGTTATGTGAAACTTCCTTGTTTATAATAGGATGTGTAAAAAGGGAACATGTTATAGTGGCTAAGAGTGTGTTAATGTGTTCCATGAAATATTGTTTTATGTGTTTCATTATATCGATTCAATTGAGGAGCTATTTTAATAATGCTATATTGAACTTGCTTTTGGATATATATATAATTGACTTAGTAGGAATGGGAAGTGCAAGTGAAAAACTTGTTTGATGTGCATGCATAAATATGTATTATTTAGTTGATAGCTCCTCGTTTACCTTCTTATCGTACTTTGATTTTCGATGAAAAGTTCTTGATTATGATATATTTAGTATTAATTAAGAGTAGTGAGTGTTCGCAAGAGGTCTTGTATGAACGAAAAGATTGTCTGTCTTGATTTTTGTTGTTTAGAAAACTAGGACATTCGGTTGCAACCATAATATTTGGAAATGTCATGTTAGGACTATTAGAATTCTTCTAAATGATAGTGAAATGAAAACTGTATAATTATGATGATAGGCTTATACTGATAAATTTTAGCATGTTGTGCGATCTTGTTAATTTTATGCATATGTATGAAATAGTTTGACTATAAAACTCTCTTTCCCTTCTCTTAACCTAGATTATAGATTTTTAGAAATGCTACCAAAGAATGCATTGATTTAAATAGAATGTATATAAAGCATATGAAATTATATTTTTGCATTTTGGCTTCATATTGAAAGATGGAAGTCTTACGCTTTGGAAAGGAAATTTGCATGGTTAGTAATGTGAATATAAATGCTTAGTGGAATTAGTGAAAGATATAGGAATGACGTTACTTCCTTATGTGATTTTGAATTGTAAAGAATTTCAGTACTATACCTAGAATAAATTCTATTCAGTTATTCATGTGGGAAGCATTATTAAAACCTTCCTTGAGTAGATGTTAGGGTACTGAAAATTACTCCCCGTAATTGTGCATAAACCAGTGCTGGTGCTTTCATTGTGTATTGTGAGAAACTTGTGCTTGCTATATGTGCCCCTGGGATGGTGAAGTAATCAACCATGGAAGATATGTATACTTATGAGTATGGGAAACCATACTGTTTATGTGATGTTTCTTATTTGTTACCCTATTGAGTACCAAACCATGAGTGTTGGTAATTTCGTATGTAAAGGGGCAGTATTAGGAGTCACCATTCCTTGAATAGTATGGATTGGCACACAAGTAATGTCGGTGCAAAGCGACTTTAGCTTCTCTATTTCGAGGAAAAATATAGTTATATAATGAAACTGTATTAAAGGTGTACTCAATACTTTCCCTTTTGATGAACCAATTTGTAAGGTTTATGTGTGCTAGCCTATTCCTCTCTTTTATTTGAGCATTTTGATTGCAGTTCTTGAGCATAGTGATGGGGTATCTTGGAGGATCTTTTTACCTTGTCTTCATGAAAGGTATGCTATTTCCACATGAGCTGCCAAATAGCAGGTGTTGGTAGACATGTGGGTGGATCTTAGCCATGTGTACTGTTGGCTTACAACGAGTATCCTGAGAGGTACATTGCTATGCGGGATGTGACCTGCGTGTGCCTTTTCCGTGAGGTACACTACCATGCGGGATACGTCCATTGCGTGTCTTCTCCACTTGGAGTATTTCCATGCCGCATGATGACATGATACAGGGTGATGTTGAGGTGCACATTGCCATACCATGTGGATGCGTGACTAGGTCACACCACACAATGAGCTACTGCGATAGCTAGACAATTGTTCCCTCCTTCCTCGTTGGTGGCTAGGTGCTAGTCACATAGTGATGTTATGTGCAATTATGATATTCTTATTTATTTCTTTGTGGACCAATAATTTATTTGATTTTGACTTTGAAGGTTTAGCCACAATCTTGCGATCTTTTGCTTACTTGATTTGGTGTTGCAATTCTCGAATTTTCTTGCCTTACTGTTGGAATTGATGATTTATTATCTTTATTCATCTGTATTTTCGTGGCTAAGCTGGTTTATCCTTATTTTTTTCGTATGCTGGTCTTGTGTTGAAATGTGAATTCCTCTTCAAGGACATATGAGACGGTCTTGGTTTAGTGTATACAAGGAAGTAGATGTAGGGAACCTTGAGGATGGGGGTATGTGAGGTTGTGATGCAGCTAGGATCCACTACCTACCTATGTGTGGTGACTATGTCTTTGAGGCTAACCACCTTACTCAACAAGGGATGGTCACGAGGGTCTTGTATGGAAGGTAGCACTGCCATGGTGTGCCCTAGCACCATCAAGCCCTTGAGTGAGATCTTGGATATTTGTGATCATATTATTTTGAGATCAGGCATAGGGATGTTGATCATGTATGTTATCTATGACCAAGCATTAGACATGCTCACATGTGGCCTTTTGAGTTGTACATTCCAGTTATGTGGATGGTTATTATGTGTAATCATGAAGTATAATGTGTTATCTTGTCGCTATGTTATGGGACATAGTCATTGGAAAAGTTTTTATATGCCTGACAAGTGTAAAAAATTGTGTTCTATATGTTGCTCTTATTTCATGAAAGTTATCTTGGTTGTAGAATTTGAAATTTGAAGCTAGTTCTATGCAATAAATTTTTATGAAGATGATGGATTGGTAAAATAAATTGATCATGATAGCATGTTTTCTTGTCGTATTTGGTAGATGAGTATGGTAATTATTGTTTACCTCTTTTAATGCTTTAATTTGGTGCAATGAAAGGAAGAAAATTATTGTTTCACTACTATGATTATAGATAGTTCCTAGAATGTTATCAGAAATGTATGAGTTTGGATGTATTTTACCATTGGATAATGGCATTCGTAAAGGATTTAGGAATAATATTTCATTTATTTGTGAAAGGATGCATATGTGCAAATTGATATTTGTTAAATAAGTTTCAGGGCTAATGTGTGCTGCATGTTTTCCTTCTAGCCTTGTGACTTCCAGGAGCAAGTCAAAACCTAGGGGGGGAGGATGTAGTACCTTTGCCCTAATCAGATTTTAAATTCCTGTTTGACCTTGGTTGAATTACCATGATGTAATGTTATAGTAAGATATTATGATTATTGTGTGTACTTGTAAATGTATTTTCGCATCGACTCTTATGTAAGTTTATTGGTTCTCCTGATTGGTGTTATTAATCTCGGGCTAACACTTTCACTAAATATATATGTATGCATGTGTGGTTCATGGTTGCAGGAGATTGCAAGTACAGTACCACATAGGTATGAGGTTCGTCTCCACTTGGATTAACAGGTTTGAGTCTACCTTATCGTCCCTAAAGAATTGGTTTAGGTAGTTGTAAGACCCTCATTCTACCCTAGTCGTGCTCAAGTGAGCGTCGTCAGTCGTCCGTTAGTTTCCCCCTTGGTTGGGTTTGTGGGTTGTGTATTTGTTTGGCTTTCTTGGGTTGCGTGTTGTGTGTATGGTAAAATTGATTATTTAATCCCAAGTATTTAATGAGATTGAATGTGTTTTTATGCATTAGTAAATTAAGGGACTAAATTAAATAGGACCCTTTTTGTGTGATTAGTCATTAATCAGAATTGCTCAATTCATGTTTGTAGCAAGTTCTATTAAATGGTTATTTTTAAATGATGAATTAATTAAGTTTATGCATTTTGAAAGGAAAGGTTAAATAGTATTGGAAAATTAATATTTACCCTCTTTAGCATTTTGAAATAGAAATGTTAGTTTCAATTAATTGAGAAAATCAATTTTAGAAGAAAAAAACAAGTTGTGCATCTTTAATTGTTTGAAAAATGATTTTTATTTTGGAAGAAAGTATTTTAAATCCAAAAAATGAATTTTGGTCAAACGTTTCCCTTTTAACCTAGGTTTTGAAAATATTTTTGGAGTGTTATTTTGGATGGAGAAATTTGGGGCATTTGTGGGAGAAGGAATTCCTTGAGCTTGCAGGTTGGGCTCTTCAGCAAATCACTTCCAGGATTGCATATAGAGGTAGGATTTTTATTAATCTCCTTTGTTGCCAAGAAATTTATTGATTTCATTTTTTGGAAGAAATCTGTAGGTAGTTTGATTTGATAATCTTTAGATTTATGAAATGGCAAGAGTGTAGTTAAATTTATGAATTTAAACCCTCTTTGCTTCCTTTTTCCACTTCCAAACTAGACTCTTACTCATTTAAATTGATTTCAAAATCAAAATTTGGGGGTTGGCTGTTTACAATAAGATTTTGTTCAAATCCCAAATAGATGCATTCAAATTCAGTTTTTAAAATGAGAACTTTGTTGTGTTTGGTAGAATGGAGGTGGAAGAATGATTAAAATTTTGCCAGTCTAAGTATTTGGGGCTTTTTGGTGTTTTCTTTGTAAGAATATATATATGTAAATCTTTTTTTTTTAATTCTGGAAAATGTTCCCAGAGTTTGTTCTCAGAAAAATTTATGAGTATTGTTTTATGAAAAAAAAAAACATTTTTTTTATGTCTGAGAGTACCCAAAGACTGGGGTTTTGGTTTTGTTTTTTTGATTAAATAAAAAAATATTAATAAGCGTTTTTTTTATTGGGCCGTCAAGGGGACCGACATGGAAGCCAAGGCCCTCGACTCATGTTTGGGGAGAGCTGAGGCTTACCCATACCATGGGGAGAGGCCTGGTGGTGAGGCCATTCCATGGCCTCCACTTAGTCGTGGCTGGGTGGAGACCATGACATGGTCTCCCTAGCCTTCCCTTGGGGAAAGGGAAGCCCACGTGGCTCTGCCCTTTTTGCCTTGCCTTTTTTTTGTTATTTTAAACAAAATAAAAAAAAATATAAATATAGTTTTTAAAAAAAAAAAATATATTTTATAAAGTTGCAATATTATTCAATTCAAAGTTTTTCTTTAAAAAAAAATGGTATTTGTTTTATTATTAATTATTAATTAATGTATATTAATAAATATATATTAATTGATATTCAAATTACTAATTTATTAATTAATGTATATATATACTAATTGATATTTTAGTTTGTATATTTTTTTAAATATACACAAGGAAGTATTATGTTATTTGGAAAAATGATCATCGATCTTAGTTTCTTGTTAATGTATAATTTCCATATTTTCGAAAGCATATAATTGTTTTGCTAAAGACGGGAGTAGTTTATTTGTTTCGAGCAAATATGGAATGATGATTTTATTTTGGAAAATAAATATCAAATTTTGGTTAATTAATATATATTTAATCATATCTTTGTATGTTTTGCATATAATTATAATTATGTTAATGTGATTTTGGTTTGATAACTCATGACGAAGTGATTATATTATTTTATGATGCAAAATTGAATTATAGTGAGTTAGTAAACCATGAGCGACATGTACCTAGACAAGGTAGACAAATCGTAATCAGATTAGATCTATTAAAAAACTGGATCGATTGTAATGTTTAAACGATATGGAAGAAGATTGTCTTTTCTGATTTATGCCTTTGCATGTTTAATTTTTTGTTTTCGCATTTGATTAAGAAATGACAAGTCCTTGATTGTGATTGTTGGATATTGTCGTATGTTTATTTTGGAATCCGCTTATGTCCTTGATGTCGAGTATTGACTGTTTTCATGCGATTGTTGGTATCTGGTCATGTCCTTTATGTGAGTGTTGGGTGTTGTTATGTGGTTGACTGTAGCTGGTCATGTCCCTAGTCAGGGAACCATCAGTCAGTGCACCTCGTATGAGGACTTGTTTGGCCAAGTGGCTATTCCTAGCGTATTGAACTCGATATGATTGACCTTGTGTATTCCTTGGTTTAGGAGTTTGTTGGATTATGGTCTAGTGTCATATGGGAAAGTGGCTTTGGAGTGGGGGCCACGCCCAAAGTCATTGCAGGGTAACCCATCGAAAGTGTGTCTAAATAAGTGATAACCTAATAGCATATTAGAGAGTTTAGTTATTGAAAACACTAAGAAGATAATTGTGCCTCACACATGGGATGAGGGCTAGTACAGACTCAACATGCAGTGAGAAGGCCAGAAATGGCAAACCAACAACCTTGTCTTCACGAAAGGATGTGTTGGGTTCACATGAGACTTGGATGGGCCGAAGGTTTGGGAAAGGTTTGACAGGGTAACCCAGTTGATGGGGTCGGAACCTATGGAGGCCTGCCAGGGTAACCATACCAAGTTATGTGATGACACTTGTCCCTTATGTTCACTAGTGTGCAGTTGTGTGGTCTTTGTTAGGAACACTGTTGTGGAGTCATATCTGGTTGTTTATGCCCTTGTGAGAACATGATATTCATGTGAGACCATGGGTTTCTTATGATGGGTTGTGAGGTCTTAGTTTCGCGAGTGCTCTAGTTGATTGTTTGTAATTGCTTCTTATCATGTTCAATTGGATCCTTTTCCTTTCTTTGGGATCATTCATGTATCTATTGGATGGATGTGGTCGTATGTATCATTGGTTTATGTACACCTTGATGGTAGGATGTAAATGATGTGAACCTTATTTATTCTTCACCCTATTATTTATCAGAGGGGTCTTGCAGTTGAGCAGACCCAGAGATGTAGCCCACTAGGGGTGAACTCCGATATCATTTCGGTGTTATGTGATGTTTGTGTTATTCTGTTTCCTCTTTATTTAGCATGTGTGGATGGCATTATGGTTAAAATGTATAATTTGGATTAGATGATGCTAATCTTAAATGCATGTATGTAGGCATCTAATTAAATGCAGTAATTTGGATCATGAAGAATGTAGGTTGGTATAATGGAAAGTATTCATTAGCTTATAATGTGATTAAAGTATGTAAGAGAATTAGATGCATGACATATGTTTTAAATGTAAGATTGGAGGAAATGTATGGTTAAATTGTAATGGATGAACTTCTCATGTTATCTATATTTTTATCTTATCGAACAAATTTTACCCTTGTTCAAAGTATTATCATGTTGTTAAGTTAATCAACTTAATTGGATTTATTATCGTGAGTTGAATTCAGTGTTGAATCAAGTAATCATGTTTGGAAACTCTTTAGGTGTTATTTATGTCTTCTGTTGTGTAATCTGAACTTAATGTTATCTCATTGTATCTTTGATCTTGTTTTAACAAAAAAAAAATAAAAAATATTTGCACTCTATTCTTGTGTTCTAGCTTAATCCCTTCGAGGTTTCCTAGTGGGGCACTACATTTATCGACGCTACAACAAAGTTTGAGCAATATAGTCAAAAGTAAAAATGTGAAAGTATGTGAAGCATGAGATCATATTGCCCCATAATTTGTTTAGGAGATTGAATTTGAGATCATACCTATTATTGTAGAAGAAACGATATCTCCAAAATGAAGAAATGGGGAGAAACTAGATGAGGAAGAAGAAGAGGACAGAGAAGAAGTGGAACAAACAATTAAGACCTCAAAATATTTGTAGAAGAATCATTCAGAAGATCAAATAATTGGAGAGAAGAATAAAGGAATTCAAACAAGAAGAAGTGTTATAGAGCCAAATTAGAAAACTAATTGTTGTTTTCTTTCGCTTATTGAACCTAAATCATATGAAGAAGAAAGCAAAGAAGAAAGTTGGGTTAAATCTATGGAAGAATAACTAAATCAGATACATAAGAATTAGGCTTGGGAATTAGTACCTAGACCGATGGAGAAGAAAGTGATAGGAACAAAGTGGGTATTCTAGAAAAACTGAATGAACAAGGGCAAGTCACAAGGAACAAGGCAAGATTGTTGTTTAACGACTATTCTCATTTATAAGGTATTGTTTTTGAAGAAAATTTCACCCCTGTTGCTAGGATGGAAGCTATTGGATTGTTTCTTGCATTTTTGCCTACAAGAATTTTAGAGTTTATCAAATGGATGTTAAGTCAACATTTATTAATGGATAATTGGAAGAAGAAGTGTACATTGAACAAATAGATGGATTTAGACTGTCAAATGATTTAGACATGGTTTTGAAATTAATGAAGGCATTGTGTGGACTTAAACAAGCACCAAGAGCATGGTATGCAAAACTGGACAAATATTTGTTACAACAAAATTTTAGGAAAAGTACCGTTGACAAACAATCTTTATTTTAAGGTTGAAGGCATTAAGTTGTTGATTGTTGTTGTTTATGTTGATGATATTATCTTTGGAGGAAGTGGTAGTTTATGCAAAGAGTGCGCAAAAGAAATGCAAAAAGAATTTGAGATGTCTATGTTTGGAGAAATATGATTTTTCCTTGGGCCTCAAGTTATTCAGTTGGATGATGGATTTTTTATTTCTCAAGCCAAGTATGTTAAAGTTCGATATGGAGAATTGTAAACCTGTTACTAACCTTTTAGTTGTTGGTTGCAAGTTAGGAAAAGATGATGCATCTTCAAATATTGATCAAAATAAGTACAAATCTATGATTGGAGGACTATTGTATCTTATTGCCTTCAAACTAGATATTATGCATGTTGTATGTTTGGTTGCAAGATTTCATGCTAGTTCGAATTAGACTCATGAACAAGTAGTGAAAAGGATCTTAAGATATTTGAAAGGGACTTAGTATTTTGGCCTATGGTATAAAAGAGATGGAGATTTCATATTGAAGGCATATACAAATGTTGATTAAGAAAGAAGTATTGATGACAAGAAGAGTACAAGTGGTGGAGCATTCTTTTTGGGAGACAAATTGGTTTCATGGACGAGTAAGAAACAATAATTTGTATCATTATCTATTGTTGAAGTTGAATATATTGTGCAACATCTTGTTGTACTCAAGTTTTATGTATGAAGAAGACTCTTAAGGATATCAGAGTTGTACATGAGGAAGTTATTCCTATTATGTGTGATAATACCAATGCTATAAACATTTCAAAGAATCCAGTTTTGCATTCAAGGACTACACACATTTCATTTTTTCATTAATTCTTAAGAGAGAAGGTTGTTGGAAAAGAAGTCAGACTAGAATATATTTCTACATCAGAGTAGATAGCAGATATTTTTATGAAGGCATTGGTGAAGGATACTTTTGAGTATATTAGATAGAAATTAGGGGTTATTTCCCCTCCCTCTTCCGACTAGATGTAGATTTGGTGATGCATCTTTCCAAGGGGAGACTTAGTGCTTATCTTTGTCCCTGGATTGATGTTATTGTTGCTTTCAGGGGGAGCAGTGGTGTGAATGGTCAATATGTTTCTATTTATCTTTATGTACCCTTTGTCATTGTTGTTAAAGGTAGAGAGATTTGCTATCAGATTATCTTAGAGAGAGTTGATGTGAGATTATCCTTTTTTCATTAGTATTGATGGCTGTTGGTTTATTGGTGTTGGAATCAATGACAAAGGAGGAGATTGTTAGAAGCATGAGCTTGTATGGTTTCCATTGATGTCAAACCTAGTTATTGAGATGGATATTGGTCCAGATATACTTTGTCAGACCTGGGTTATCTGGATGGAGTCTGGTCTAAATACTCTATTGGCATTGGTTGTATCATCTTGTATTCAAGGTGGTCCAAAATACTTTTGTTGCCCTCCAAATATGTTATTAATTGCATTGCAGTTTAAAGGATCATATTCTTTGTTGGAAACAACAATGACAAAAAATTGAGAGGGGGGGGGGTGAATTAGTTTTCACCGGATCTAACAAATTAAGCATAACTTCAATTGTGATCAATTGCAACAACAATAAAGATAAACAAAATAATAGAAAGATACAAAACACCAAGATTTTGACGTGGAAAACCCAGTTAATGGAAAAAACACGATGGGAACCTACCCACAATAAGATGATACTCTGCAGTAGTATGTAAAAATATTACAATGGGGAATGCACATGCATTTAGACACACTTCCTAGAGCTTAGTGCTCAAAACAACAAAGGGCTACAACCTAGGAAAGACTCACTACCTTACAAAGATCGACAACAATCTAGAATTACATGAACTGAAAGAATAACATCTCCTAATGCCTAATACCAGTTCCAGTTAAGCACATTTGTCTTCTCTACAACACTTTAATCTCTGCTCAATCACTTCATCGAAAGATAAATTCGCTTGTTCGCACATACAACACTCTTTGATAATGCAGACACTTTGCGATATCCAAATTACATGAATATCACACCTATATTTATAAAAATCATCAACCTTGATAACAAGGTTGGCTCAACAGATAAGACCTAATTACAATGATACAAGAACTTCATACTCAAATAATTATCTCCTTCAAAGATAATGTCATCAACAAAAACTTCAACAATCAATATGTTATCATTATCAATCTTGAAGTATAAATTAATGTTAGTAGTACCTTTGCAAAAACCCAACTTCATCAAATACTTATCCAATCTAGTATACTGGGCTCTAGGGGCTTGTTTTAGTCCATAAAGTGCTTTCTTCAATTTACATACCATGTCTCCTTCATCTGATAAATAAAATCCATCACGTTGCTCAATGTAGACTTCTTCTTCAAGATCTCCATTCAAAAAGGCTGACTTGACATCCATCTGATACACTTTGAAATCTTTATAAGCAACATATGCAAGCACCAATCTAACAACTGTAGTGTCCTAAAATTGCGACACTTGCAATTTTGACTGCATTTGGGTCTTCATGATGGTGATGCAACACTGAACTTGAATGGAGACCCCGAAATCTGTTTATGACATCAAAAACTGCATTTTTCAACACCCTGGCTTGATCCTCCTTGCACCCTGCTATCCCGGGAGGTGGGACCATGGCACCCAGTGCCCTGGTCCTTCAGGACCATGGAACCTAGCGCCCTGGTCCCCCAGGACCATGGCGCCTAGCGCCCTGGTCCCCCAGGACCATGGCGCCTAGTGCCCTAGTCCTTGGCCCTATTTTGGGCCTGGTCTCTTATGGGGCAACGGGTCTTTAAGTTTGCAATTCGGAAAATAATCTTTCTAGGTCAGCCCAAGGTCGGAAAAATCAGTCTTTTAACCCTAGTTGACAAGTATATAAACTACATTTCCTCTCCCATTTGAGGAGGGAGGACATATGTGTACAAGAGGCGGAAGCGCTAGGCAAACATTCAAACATTCAAGCATTCAAGCATTCCTTCAAGCAATTGAGCATTCTAAGTCTCCATTCAAGGCTAAGTGTTGCATTCAAAACAAGGATTCAACCATTGAAGAGGAGATCACATACAACATACAACATCATTACACCTTCACATGTAAGAATACAAACATTCTTACAACAAGGTATCAGTACTTTATTACATTACAGACATTTACATTTACAACATTCTCATTTCTTGGTTAATTCCAAAACTGGGGTTTGACCTAAAGGCAAACCCCTAATCCCTAACCCCCCAATCATCCTCTCTTTTCTGTGTGTAGGTTGCAGGTACGTGGCTGTAATTGAAGATCTGGAATCCTTGTGCAAAGACGAACAGATCCCCCTTCGTTTTGCAGATTTTTTGGAGGACTGTGTGCACGCCGGGCGCCATCATCCCATCAACTTTCACTCAAATTTGCAGGACAACATTGTCTCGACATTTTACTACTAATTCCAGGTCCGCAGCTTCATCCCGTATTCCTATCTCTGTTTATAAGTGAATCTTTCTTACTTTACATTCACTCCTAGTTCAATCCTTCTATCTACATTCTTTACAAAAGAGGGTAGCCTTGCTATCTTAACCCTTGAAACTCATTCAACATCCAATCTTGCATTGTGTGGGATTGGATCTTGTGGGTTTCAACCCCTCTTTTGAATGTAAAGTCTCTCCTAAGTGAAAACCGTCAATCCTAGTGACCTCCTTTCTCCTTGGAGTGGGGGGAACACCTAGGGTTCGATTTTCCGCTTTACAACAACTTCAATTCTGGCTACTAGAGAAAAAGTCTCCTCATAATCAATTCCTTTCATCTACGAACATCCTTTACATACCAATCTTGCTTTGTTTCTAACAACTTCACCAACTTCATTCAATTTATTCCTAAATGGCCATTTAGTACCAATCCATTCTTGTTTTTAGGTCTAGGCACAAGTTCCCAAGTATTGTTCTTTTCAATTTGATTCAACTCTTCTTCCATAGTCTTTATCCAATTTTCATCTTTACAAGCTTCAACATAATCTTTAGGTTCAATATTAGAAATCAAACATACCTCTTCAACAACAATTCTTATTCTAGTCATTACACCTTTATTTTTATCACCAATGATCTAATTTTTTGATTGATTCAATCTTACATACCTTAAAGTCTTCCAATTATTCCAATTTTTTAGATTCTTCACCGACAACATCAATATCTGGATTGACTGTCTCTACCGGATCACTCTGCTTCAGGTTCTCGATTTGAACTTTCTTTGAAATAATATCCTAATCATCAACTTCATATTTGCATGCTTTGATTTCCTTTCCATGATTCTCATCAACCTTCACATTTGTACTTTCCACTATCTTTCTCAGTCTCTTATTGTAACACTAGTAGGCTTTGCTCTTAGTAGAATATCCCAAGAAGATTCCTTCATCACATCTTGCATCAAACTTTCCTATATCCTCATCTCTCTTGATATAACATTTGCTTCCAAAGAGTAGGAACATGACCAAACCATAACTCATAAGGAGTTTTACCAAAATCACCTTTTATATGCACTCGATTGAATGTTTAAACAACAGTGCTAACAACTTCTCTCCAATAAATTTTTGGAACATTTCCTTCAATCAACATAGTCCTAGCAGCATCCAAAATAGTTATGTTCTTACTTTCAACAACTCCATTATGCTAAGGGGTTCTAGGTGCATATAATTGTCTTATAATTCCATGCATCTCACAAAATGAATCAAAGTCACCAAATGTGAATTCTCCTCCTTTGTCAAATCTTAGACACTTCATCTTTAATCTGGTCTCTATCTCCACTTTAGCTTTGAATATCTTGAATTTCTCCAATACTTTTGATTTCTCCCTTAGAAAGGTAACCCATATCATCCTAGAATAGTCATCAATCAGCAACATGAAATATCTGTCACCCTGCACACTTTTCACTCTTGTAGGACCACATAAGTCAGTATGCACAAGATCTAACAATCCATTAGATGTATACTGCTTACTCTTGAATGTAGTTCTTGTTAGATTTCCCAACTGACATTCATTACATACCAAATTAGCAAGCTTTACAATCTTAGGCAAATATCTAACAACTTGAGTAGAACTTATCTTGATCATACAGTCAAAGTTAATATGACACATTCTTCTATGCCACAACCAACTCTCATCAATCTGAGCAATCAAACAACTTTTCTCACCAGTATTCAAATGAAAGATATTACCTTTTTTCTTAGTCCCTGATGCAATCTCTATATCAGAGGCATTTAGGATCTTACATTTTCCATTCTTCAATTGCAAATCATATCCCTTGTCAACCATTTGTCCAACACTCAAAAGATTATGCTTCAAACCTTAAACATACAAGACATCATCACTATTATGCTTACCATCAAAAGAAATGGAACCTCTACCATGGATCATACAAGCTTTGTCATCTCCAAATCTCATAATACCACCATCATACTTCTCCATATTCACAAATTTTATTTTATCACCTGTCATATGATGTGAACAACCGATTTATCTTCCTTGATAGCAATGAGCACAAAATCAGCTTTTGAATTCTCATTCTCAAATTCTTCATCTGTCACACCTTCATTAGAAACATAATAGCAATTCTTCTGATATTTATACTTTTGGTTAGGCTTGTAGGGATAATCATACTTGTCATGCTTCTCATATCTATCATAATTACCATGCTTATCATATTTAGACATTCTTTCAGGACACCTAGAAGCAAAATGTCCTATCTTATTACAAGATAAACATTTCAAAGGAAACTTTCCATCATACTTACTAGCTCCCCTAGGCAATCTTCTAGCAATAAGGGCTTCGAGCTCTTCCAATTCTATTTCTTGCTCTCCTATCTCTCTCATTTCTCTTTCATATTTGGTCATCCTAGATGAACTCTCTCTTGAATCATATTTTTGCTTCTCAGATACAAAGGCTCTAAATGTAGTCTCAAAATTTTCATGTGATTCTCCAAATTCACTCAACTCAAAAGCAACAAGCTTACCAACCGACATGTCCCTTGTCACAATAGTCACACTTCATATTTCATCAATAGAAGCTACTTTAGGCTTGTAAGAAGGAGGCAAGGATCTCAACACTTTAGCAACAATCTCATCTTCTTCAAGAGTTCTATTGATATATCTTATACCTAGGACAAGTTCATTCACCTTATCCATAAAGGTTGATGTGTTCTCATCTTCTCCCATCTTCAACATCTCATACTTTCCCTTCAAACTTTGACATGTTTATTTCCTTCATACAAGGTCTCTAACTTCTCCCAAATCTCATGTGCAATTTGCAAACCTATCACATTAGTCATCTTTGAATCGCTCAGGGTACTCAACAATGCTTCTTTAGCTCTTATGTTATGTTCAACATCCTTGATCTCAACAGCGGTAACCGGTCCATTCTAAGGAACATTGTAGGTATTCATTGTAATCTTCCAATAATCTTCTCCAAGACATTTCAAGTGAACTTCCATCTGGTCCTTCCATACAGTATAATTGCTTCCATCAAATCTAGGAATCTCCTTCTTGAACACATAGGTTTCCATCCCAGATCTCCTCAAGCAGTCAAGCTTCTTCTGGAGGATCTAGCACAACTTCAATTATGATCACCTGCAACAACAATAAAGATAAACATAATAACAATAAGACACATAACACCAATATTTTGACATGGAAAACCTGGTTAAGGGAAAAACCACGGTGGGAACCTACCCACAATAAGATGATCTACTTTGCAGTAGTATGTGAAAATATTACAATGGGGAATGCACATGCATTCATGAACACTACCTAGAGCTCATTGCTCAAAGCAACAAAGGGCTACAACCCAGGGAAGGCTCACTGCTTTACAAAGATCAAACAACAATTAGGAATTACGTTAAATGAAAGAATAGCATCTCCCAATGCCTAATACCACTTTCAGTTAAGCACATTTGTCTTCTTTGCAACACTTCAATCTCTACTCAATCACTTCATTGAAAGATCAATCCACTTGTTCACACATACAACACTCTCTGATAATGCGGACACTTTGCCCATATCCAAATTACATGAATATCACACCTATTTATACAAATCATCAACCTTGATAACAAGGTCGGCTCAACACATAAGACCTAATTACAAAAATTACATCACAAGATAAAATAATCAACCATCAAACCAATACAATGTCACTAAGAACATAGCATGGACCCAAATAAAATCCTCGAAGATGCAACACCACCAAAGAACACACCCAAATCATCTGCAACACGCTACACCACTGAAAATGTCGCATAACATGAAGAACATCACTGGACCCAAAAGATCTTCAATACCACACACAAAGATCAATATGGACAACCAAAAAAAATAGGACACGATTAGGAAACACCAAAAAGAATGTTAGAATCATTTGCAACTGCTGCACCAACACCACTTATTGAAATCTTCATCGATTCAAATCTTCATCGATCAACACACTGACACTTAAGAACACTCAACAACAACAACTACAACGTATAAAGATAACTTGCGAAGCACCAAATCATGAACCATATGAAATGTAGACACACATGATCATCCTAAACACTCTAAAAACCGCAACTCAAGATGAGATCACACCGGAGCACAATGGATCAAATACCATACTCCGCCAACCACTAAATAGAAAAACCAAACCTCAAACCAGATCAAATGATATGATTAAGCACGCTTCTGGATCACTGAAACCAATAAAGAATGAAGTATCTCTAGTTGATTCGACATCTCAAATAGTTAAGCCAACCAGATCAACTCTTTGCAATAACTAGAGTACCTAAGCATAGGAATATGTTGACATCAATGACAACAACATATCCTAGCAACAAAAATATCCAACAATTCTTTTGGTCCAGATATATGCTAGAAGATACGTTGAGATGATTATTTGTATCTCATTTTGGTTTGTGGAGATCCACATGGAGTATTTTGCATTGGAAGTGATTATATAGTCGATCAATTGATTATATCTACATGTTATGTTTTGTAACGTCTTTTGGAATATGTGCTAGCATGTGCAGATTATCAAATTGTTCATGGGATGATGTATTCTGATATGTTTTGGTTCCCTCTTTTTTCTTTTTGAAGTAGACCAATCTAAGTATTTTTGGTTTGGGTGGCTTGTTTTGTGTAATATTGCTTATTTTGTTTTTGGCTGACCCTTGATTAGGATTTCAATGTTGTATCTCATATATAATATGTGTGGAAGGATTAATTGAGTATGGATGAGAAGTGAATTATGTGAGAAGTGTATGTGAATGATTTGCAAGAAGATTTGAGTTTGTGGTGATGTGAAAGACAGTTTGGTAAGAGCTTTAAAGTTGATATATTTTTCTAGACAAAGTGTTGTGACAATGGAGATTATCAGAGATGTTTGCCATGTTATTGGTCGCTTGGTTATTATTCAAGGAAAATTTCATGATTAGGAGAATCCTTCTCATTTTTAGTTTATCTATCTCATTTGTTCTTGATTGATAGTGAGTCCTTCATTAGTGTGGTGTCCTAAATTATACTCCCTTTAAAATTTTGATCACATTTGGGTCCTCACCTTAGCGTTTGCGCCCCTGGGCCTGATCAAGACTTGTTTTTTCTCATATCATTCAATTTTGACTTTATATTGACCTTGTACATCATTTGAACCCTTTGTTCTGGCCCTAAAATGAGGTAGGACCAAGACATGGTGCCTTGGTTATCATTGGGACCAAGGTGCCATGTCTTGGTACTCCCAATTAGGACCCCTCTTTGGTGCCCTTGGCCATCTCAAAAAATGAGTGAGAAACCTAGTCGTCAAAAAATTTATATGTTTTTCAACTAGCAAGTATAAAAGAAGGATTTCCCCTCCCGTTTGGACATAACACATACATATCCAACAATTATATTGACTAATCAATTCAAGAAATCAAGCATTCAAGTCAAGTGAGAAAGCAATCAATCTTCCTTCAAGCATAGGAGCAACAATAAGGTCAAGATTCAAGTGTTGGAGTTGACATTCATGTTTCATGTTGTTGAAGCCTTCATAAAACCCTAATTTTGTGTGGAGACAAATAAAACTTCACAAGTAGGTATATCATTTGCATTTCCAGTCATTATTCATAATCTCCCTCAAAAGGAGAACATTTCCATTACTTCAATTCAATTATCTTTCATTTCTATTTCATGGTTAATTCAAAAACCGAGGTTTGACTTAGGCAAGCCCCTATTTCCAATCTATTTCCCCTTCTTTTTGTGTGCAAGAGATAGGTATGGAGTTGTGATCTTCAGAATAAGCATTATTTACAATGACAAATCGATCCCCCATTGGAGTGTGGAAATTTTAGAGGACCAGTGTGTGGGGTATGGGAGAAATGGTCCCTTATTTTTAGGAGTTTTTTCTGGGAACAGGTCTGAATCAACTTATACTGCTTAGATCCAAGTTTGTGGCTCAATCTGACACATGTAGCTTACTGTTTCCATAATTTTACCTTCATTTTCAACACTTTTACCCAAATTTTAGCAATTCAATTTATAAAAGAGGTTTATCCATCACAACCCCCAATGTAATTGTACTATACCAAACCACATCTAGACCAAATATTGTAATGAAGTAGCTCATCTGGATCAACAAGTTTGACATCAATGGCAATAAGAAATCATATATGCGACACACTTAGCATCACATCAAGTATTTCATTGTTGCCTTTAAGATTCAAGCTCTTGTCAATTTATTATTTTCCTTCTTTCAACTCTTTCCTCAACATGACTACTTCTTCTTCAATTTAAGTACATTCTTTGGGCTTGATACGTAGCTTTGTTTCAAGATCATCAATAGTCTTCTTTCCATCTTCAACTTGCTTTCTTAGATAACCAATGTGTTCTTCTGATTTCTTCTTCTTTTCTCCACTTTCATCCAAATCAGCAAGAGCATATCTCAATTCTCCTTCCATATCCACTACAACTTCAATATCCCATTCATGTTGTTCCATGTGGCATCCAATTCTCTCTCAAACTCAAGCATTGTGTTCAAATTTTGGATCTACCTCAGTTGTTAGATTGTTACATCAAGAACCTTTCTTTGATACCAATTATTGAACACTTTCAGATGTTGAGAGGGCGGTGAATCATCACATATTAAAAATTAACCAATTTAATCAATCAATTATCATTCATTCCATTTACACATGTGTAGAAGTAAAAAACTAAAAAAAACAATAGCAATCACACATGAACATCAAGATTTTACATGAAAAACCTAATGAGGGAAAAACCATAATGAGAACTATCTCACTATATGAAACTAGGTTACAATGTTTTAGTCTCAAGGCCAAGGAAGCTCATTGCTCTTGATATGAACTTGCAAGATTGAGGTGCGCAACCTTAGGGAAAGATACATGGGACTTGCATTACTGGGATGCACAATCTTAGGGAAAGATACAATAAAGGCTTGTGGACACTGAAGATCACTTCTTTAGGGAAAGATACAAAGCACTTGAGAATAAAGTATCAATATGATTGAACTGTTAAGAACCATATCCTTTAATATGCTGATTATAATGCATTATTTATACACATTTGAAACTACCTTCATTCTTTGTCAATTGCACTTGTGCACCTTCAATCTTACACAATGTCACTCACTAACACCACATACAACTATTTATCAATCCTCCAAAAATGATTTCATCCTTAATATACTATTCACAATCAAAATAACATCAATTACGTTGGCCTTATTTGATGTAACATGTAGATATAAATAGTTGGCCCAAAAATAATTTTTTAAAAGGAAATGAGGAAGGTATAATGAGGCACGTGAAGTGTCACACCATTTTGGCACACCTTCCTATCCATCCCAAATCAATGGTTATAGTTCTGCATGCTACCACATGAACCAAAACATCACAGGCTAACTCCAAGAGATAAAAGTCTTAATGCCCATTGACCAAACTAACTCAAAACATGATGTAGACCACAAAAATACGTGTTGAAGCACCACATAGAAAAATTAGACACTAACATAGATAAACCATCAAACCACACCACCAAAAATACTAAAGGTAGAGGAATACAACACATTCCTACAAAGTGCCACTTTGTCATTGCACAAGATGATACACATACCAACATAACTTCAGCTGTAAATTAAATGATAACCTAAAAATTGAGCTATGTGGCATTTGTATCCACCAACATCATACTACATCTACAAGAATTGATGAAGCAACACACCACAAGGCAAACCAAATTTCTGAGCATACTTTGACATATCGTTCATAGGAATAGTCATACTTAGCCAATTTACCAATTGCATATCATTGAGATCATCTCTAAAGCTCTGGAAAAACCATAATAAAATATGATATACCATTTGGATCACCCACAATCGATTTCCACACATCTGCATGAACACTGAACTAATCCTTTGTTACTACACTAACTGAACATGTATCTAGACTAAAGATATCAACAAGTTTAAGATCAATGACAAAACAAATTCATATTTGTAACAACACTAACATATAAGACTATATAAAATATTACATAACTTAATTAATTGTTATGGTAGTCACATGTTAGGTACACATTTACCAATACAATCAATTTGTTAAGGGGTATGATACATCATTATATAGGTCATCTGCATGTCCACATATGTTATTTTCAACTTTTTTTGTTGTTATTTTGGTAATCTTTCTTTGTTAATAAGATGTTCATGCAACCTAAATTATAAATACACACCAATAAACAATGGTAAATGAAGGGAAAATATACTTTTCAATTTGAGAAAAAGGCATAAGTGATATTTGAGCAATGCGATCCTAATGTGGGGAGTGCCCCAATCCTCTATATTTGAAGAACCTTTTCTAGGTTGATAAGGAACCAATACATGTTGAAGACACTATAATAAGTCAAAAAATCCTTCATGTTATAAAAAAAATTTTATGTGCCATAAAAAATTGTCTAGTATGTTAGGAAATATTTTAGAGGTGAGAAATGTTTGTAGGAATGCAACATCATATGGATTTTGTGTTATAATACACATGATATTCTTGTTGAAATGTACCTTTGAGGATGAGAACAATTGTACAAGATTCCATGAATCCATCCTAGTCTTGTTATTTTTTACAAAATCAATATTGTGATATCTTAAGATATGAATTGGTTTAAGATCACATACATTGCATGAAAGGTTGAATTCTTTGAAATTGAACTTCTAAGTAAAAAATATAGCTTGAAAAGTTTTCATAATGGAAAGAGAATGTAAAGCTAAGTCATTTAACCCAACAAAAATGGAAAAAAACACCTCTTAACTATAAATAACAATGATGAAAGGGAAACAATATAAATTATGTAACACCTAAACAAGATAATTCATATTACAAATTTGTGTTAAGAAGATATGCA
The DNA here is from genome assembly GCF_030272615.1 of Cryptomeria japonica. Taxonomy (NCBI): domain Eukaryota; kingdom Viridiplantae; phylum Streptophyta; class Pinopsida; order Cupressales; family Cupressaceae; genus Cryptomeria; species Cryptomeria japonica. Next base: position 586,325,874 of record NC_081413.1, on the reverse strand, counting down.
ATTACAAAATACACGTGTAAATTGAGGTACATAATGGGTACTTAAGTCCGAATGACTACAATAACTAGCTACTCTAATTCTCCAACAAATATAATTGAGTGACTCATAAAAAATAAATAAATAACTAACTGTAGACACCTAAAATTGTCCTGTCTAATTAAATAAATATTTTTATTTATTTAAATTGTCATTTTCCTAAATTAAATAAACATTTTATTTATTTAATTAATCCCACTTCCTCTATTAATTAATTAAATATTTATTTATCCAATTAATTCATTAGCTTTTTCTACCCATGACACATGTCACTCATCTCTTAATTCTTCTCTTACCAACCCCCTTTATCATTTAATTATTTTCTCTACCTACCCTTTAATCCTAGTCGACCATTTATTCTCTTCACCTCTTAATCTTATCCCTCCATTTCCTAAAGTGTCTTCTATATAAGAGGATGCTTCCTTCATTATCAGCCCTAATGACAGAAGAAAGCCTTCTTGCAATCAAGCTATCAACCACATTCTGTTCTTTGTTGAGGTCTTGTGCACACATAAAATTTGAGAGCAAATACATCAAACAAGATCAATGGAGATAGGAAGAAATAGAGATTGAAGCCCTAATAGACATGTGAATGGTATACCTTGTTTTGTTATTGTTTATTTGCATAATCTTAGGTATTTTCATTTGTGTATGGTGGATTGCTTTCATTGCTAGGCTAGAGTTTTGTGGTTGGATCCTTGTTAGTCTTTCAACATTATTGTTTCTACTATCCATTCTCATCGTATACATTATCTTCATGCATATAAGTATAAATACATCATTACATAGTTTTTCCTACACTCAATTGTAAATGTTAAATATTAAATTATATGAATTCACATGATTTGTGCATACCTTAAATAATGTGAAGATTGTTATAAGAGATGAGATTCTTTAGCGAATGAGAATACTCATAAATAATTTCAAAAATTATTTTAATTAAATAGTTTGAAATACGTGCATTGTAGAGAATAAATATTTAAGTAAAAATAATTAAATTGTACTAATTAATTGATTAAAAAGTACAAAAAATAACAGATTGATGACATTAGTTATGATGATATCTACCTAAAAGACACGTATAAATAAAAAGTACATAAAAATATAATATTTAATCTCATAATAAACATAATACATCAAGCATCGTCCCTAGAGGAAAGTTGAGAAAGCATATTGTGAACTCTAAAAAAATAGTATTGTAAGTTTTTATGAAATAAGTGTGTTCATCTTGCACTATGATACTATAGATTAGTTGGTTGATGCAAGAATCAAATAGAGAGAAAAGAAAGAGAAGGTAGAGACGTGATTAATAATATTTTTGGGGATGTCCATGATTATACATAACTTATGTGTATATCCTCGTTTAGATACAAGGTAATTTTTAATAGTGACAATGTGTTAAAAAACAACAAGCACAAGAGGTGCTTTATATAAGTATAATGAAGTGAAGGTAACTATAAAAAAACTACACATGTTATTTATTGAATATAATCTTGAATGATGTCATTTGTTTTATAGTTTATCTTTTTCGGATTTAATATTATATTTTTGATTGATGGTGGGAATTATATATAGATAAAACTAAAAGAAAACGATTGCATTTTTTGATACATTAATTTTTGAAGGACTGTGAACCTAAGAAAATTGTAACACTTTATAAAATTTATAGATCACCTTCATTATTTATCGATGGTGGGGAATCCAATGGAAAAAGAAAAACTAGAAGAAAATGACTTGAACTTTGGATTTGATCGTTTCAAAATACATTAAGTTTGGAATGACTCCACCCATTAAAAAAATTGTAACACCTAATAAGATTTTTTATATAATTACCTCCATATAGACTATCTTATTTTGATTTCAAATATATTATTGTGTAGGACCACTTTATAGAGATATTATTGTATTATTAGTTGACTTAAGGAAGTTAAAAAACTAGAAGAAAGTGATTGAGCTTTGAATTATTGTTTGATAAATAAAAATTAAATTTCATAAATAGTGATAATCTAACACAATTATGACATGTATTAAGATTTCAACATCACTTGTATATTTTAACATGATCAACACTAATATAATTATGACATGCTAATAAGATTTCAACATTACTTATATATTCTAATATGATCAACATCAATATAATTATGACATGTGATAACATCATTTATATATTTTAACATGATCAACATCTTAAAATAATATTTTTTACATGTGATAACATCATTTATATATTTTAACATGATCAACATCTTAAAATAATATTTTTTATATGTGATAACATCATTTATATATTTTAACATGATCAACATCTTAAAATAATATTTTTTACATGTGATAACATCATTTATATATTTTAACATGATCAACATCTTAAAATAATATTTTTTAATAGAAAAAATACCTTCTAATTAAAAATGTATTCAATATATAGAACACAAGTATAATACATGTCATATACTATAGCAAACTGGATCCAGAAAAGTCAACAGTCAACCTGCACGTGCCTGTGCATTGCTGTCGATCAGAATTGGAATGCGAACATTATAATTTTTATATTTTAAATTTATTTGAAAATTTTAAAACAGTAATATTTATGAAAAGCTTACGTGAGATGCTTTTAACCTTCCTTTCACTTATCTAGAGCTTGAAAATCGTTTAAGTTAACATGCTTTTTCTATAAATTTAGGGTAAATAAACAAATGAATTTAATTAAGAGATCATTATTTTAAATTAATATTGCATATTTTGAATGTATATATTTTTTTTTGATGGAGGTCCAGATCTGCGAGCACGACAACTCAACAAGGGCATGAAACCTGCGAGCTGCCAACCTAGTGAGGGTCTTCACAAAGTATTTTTTGCCCCCTGATACCGGGGCATGAGCCAATAGGTTGAACCTCTTCGGCTAAGAGCCAAGGACTGAGGGGTATCCATTTTGCCAAATTTGCCCGAGGCACGATCCCAACCTCATCCCTTATGATATATTTATTTTTGAAATATGAAGAGATAAAGGTATTTCAAAATTTATATTTTAATTTTTTTATATATATATATATATATATATTTAGCATATTTAGGTTAGTGTAAGTAAAATGATTACCTCCATATAGACTATCTTATTTTGATTTCAAATATATTATTGTGTAAGACCACTTTATAGAGATATTATTGTATTATTAGTTGACTTAAGGAAGTTAAAAAATTAGAAGAAAGTGATTGAGATTTGAATTTTTGTTTGATAGACAAAAATAAAATTTCATAAATAGTGATGATCTAACACAATTATGACATGTATTAAGATTTCAACATCACTTGTATATTTTAACATGATCAACACTAATATAATTATGACATGCTAATAAGATTTCAACATTACTTATATATTCTAATATGATCAACATCAATATAATTATGACATGTTCAATAACATCATTTATTTATTTTAACATGATCAACATGTCTTAAAATAATATTTTTTAATAGAAAAAATACCTTCTAATTAAAAATGTATTCAATATATAGAATACTCGTATAATACATGTCATATGGTATAGCAAATCGGAGCCAGAAAAGTCAACAGTCAGCCTGCACGTGCCTGTGCATTGCTGTTGATCAGAATTGGAATGCAAACATTATAATTTTTTATATTTTAAATTGATTTTAAATTTTTAAAACAATAATATTTATGAAAACCTTGCTTACGTGAGATGCTTTTAACCTTCCTTTCACTTATCCAAAGCTTGAAGATCGTTTAAGTTAACATACTTTTTCTATAAATTTAGGGTAAATAAACAAATGAATTTAATCAAGAGATCATTATTTTAAATTAATATTAGATATTTTGAATGTATATATATTTTTTTGATGAAGGTCTAGATCCACGAGCACGACAGCCCAACAAGGGCATGAAGCCTGCGAGCTGCCAGCCCAGTGAGGGCCTTCACAAAGTATTTTTTGCCATCTGATACGGGGGCACGAGCCAATAGGCTGAACCTCTTCAGCTAAGAGCCAAGGACTGAGGGGTGTCCATTCTGCCAAGTTCGCCCGGGGCACGATCCCAGCCTCATCCCTTATGATGTATTTATTTTTGAAATATGGAGAGATAAAAGGTATTTCAAAAATTTATATTTTAAATTTTTTTATAGATATATAGATATATTTAGCATATTTAAGTGAAATGATAATTTGATATCTATTTGTGTTTTATCTTTCTATTGATAATATTCTCTTTGATAAATAAGGAAGTATATCGTATTCATTGAAATGCATAATACATGCAACATGTATTTCATATTCATATTAAAAGATATAAATCATGACACGATTTTGCTATAGATTGTCAGGGGACTTTAATGGTTATTAATGTCCTTTTAGATTATTTGTCACCTTTCACTCCTCATCATCACAAAATCTATTTTACTCTTTTTTCTAAACTAAAATTTTCTTGTGTTGTCTCAGTAATTAATGGGAGTCCCATATTCATAGGTTGACACCTTCTTAGGGTAAATCTAATCTCTTGTGACAAATACCACAATAGTGCTACCATATGGACCATCCTTCATAAAGGTGATCTTATACCCTACTTAGAGGTTATCAATGACAAAGCATTATGACATGCGTTTGTTACCAGCTAGAAGAGAAACATAGTCTACCCAAGGCCATTTCTTTGAAAGTGTCTAAGGAGTTCTTATATTTGTGGCCAGAAGCCTAAAAATTGAAGGGCTCAAGCTATTCAAAAGCATCGAGATTTGTAACCGTCAATACTTAAACAAGTTTCTCAAGAAAAGGGAGATTGTGTCTAGATACTTGAATTTCTTCAACTGAGAGGGAGTTAGCCTAGACCATGAAAAGATGTAGTGAAATCTTAGTGAGATACTTTACTCTCAAAAGAAGGTACACACATTCTTATTCTTATCTATTTCTTAGCTAAATCATCTCAAACATGATGAAAACCTGAGTTATCTTTTCTTCCTTTGTAGTTCTCTTGAAAACTTAGTTCACAATGTTGTATTGTGCAAATTTATCTCACCACTCTATCAAGGAATCATATACTAATAGAATTGTTTTGAACTAATTAAAACCACTATCCACAATTTATCACTAGAATCATTAACCTAATCTTAATTGACCCAAAATTTTAAAGTTAATCCTCCTCCCCTATTTCAAAAGTATTCTTACCCAAACAAAAGCCCAATCAATCTCCTAAAATTCTTGTTTAAGAAAAACCTATTGAGACCCAATTAAAATTGACATCACTATTCCCTCAACCCACTCTAGGGATAAAGGTAAATCCATTTTAGTTGTTGATTATCCTCAAATCCCTCAACTTGACCACTTTTGGCAAGCCTCATGCTTCAAAGCATCAAAGCTGTTGTAGAACAAAAAGTCTTCAGTGATGACTCTACTCAATCACCTAGTCCTCCTAATGCTTAGCACACTTTAAAAACCATTCGAAATAAGTCGAAATTATTCAAAATGATGAACTATAAATCCAAACGTATCTTTCCTATTCTAAAATGTCGGTCATTATTTTTTGTATGAATAGTATCTTATTAAGATTTAAAAACTATATTACATATAATTAAAAGATGAACAGAGAAAATCACACTTCTGAGCACCTGAACAGAAAGGAAGTCCAAAGAGAGCAGAACAAGATAACGCATGTCAGCAATATTGATTTCACAACAGAAAGGAAGTCCACAATATATAGTTTATTGAGAATTACATCACAGAATGGACATTTTAAGTAATATTTTTAGGGTTTCCATGAATATATATAGACATGCAGGCATATCCCTGCTCAGATATAGGAGATTTGTGATAGTGGGAATAAGTGTTTTAACAAATGGCAAGTGCAGAGATGGTCTGTGTTACTAAGCCCAGAGTTGATGCAGTGGAGATATTGGTAGAGAAAGGGATCACAAGCATCCCTGAAAAGTTTATCAGGCCTCCAGAAGAACGTTTCACATCTCCTACTCCAAGTGAGTATGGAGAAGAGCAAGTCCCTGTCATAGACTTGCAAGGCCTCAACTGTTGTGAGGGGAGTGTAGAGAGAGAAAAGGTGTTGAAGCAGCTGGCTTATGCCTGTGAGGAGTGGGGTTTCTTTCAGATTGTGAATCATGGGATTCCAGAGTCTCTCATGGAGGCCATGATGAATGTGAGCAAGGCTTTCTTTGGTCTGAGTGTGGAAGAGAAACAAGCTTATGCTGCCTTGCCTGGTTTGATCACTCAGGGGTATGGGAGTAAGTATATAGCAAGGGAGGGTGCAACCAGAGATTGGAGAGACTTTGTCTATCTTTTTCTACAGCCTCACTCCAGAAGAGATTATGCTTATTGGCCTTCTGATCCTTCTGATTTCAGGTAACAGTTTTAGACATGGTATAAACATTGCTTCAAGCTTTTAAGATACTTGCAGCTTTGCATAGAGCTTGTGGGGTTATTTGTAACATTTGTATTTCTATTTTTATAAGATTTATAATTAAATAATCCCCCATAACCAGAACCATTTTGAAATATCCATCTTCATTAGATAGTTGATTTAAACTTAAATTTTCTTTAATAATAAAGATTATAAATCTATCACCTTATGTTTTTACTACTAACATATTATTTTATTTAATTATATTTGTAATGCTTATCATTTAATGTATTTTTGTTATATAGAGAGGTTGTCTACAATTTTAGCGAGGAGACCTTAAAATTGGCTAAAAGTTTATTGGGAGCATTCTCTTTAAACTTGGGACTTCCTCAAAATTATCTGGAAACATTCATTGTGCAACCTTATCAAAATATGCTCATCAATTACTACCCTCGCTGCCCTGAACCAGAACTCACAGCTGGCTTTTATGCACATTCAGACATTGGCATGGCCACATTGCTTCTACAAGAAACAGGCTCTAAAGCCCTTCAGATTAGAAAGAATGATAAGTGGATTCCTGTGTTAGCAGCACCTGGTGCTTTATTAGTCAATATAGCTGATCAAATAGAGGTAAGAAAAGATAAATTTTACTCAAATACATAGTAGATGGAAATAATTTGTATTACACACATGAAGAAAACTTAGATTATGAATTCTTAGGTTTAATTATCTTTCTATTAGTTTACTGTTTCTAGTTGTGACATGCCCACAAAATTCTTACATAGCTTACATAGCCTAGTTGTGGTGTTTTTTTTGGGAGTGATATCAGATCATCAGTAATGGGAGATACAAGAGTATTGAACATAGAGTTGTGGCTGATAAAGATTAGCCAAGAGTATCCATTCCAGTTTTTTGTGATGCTGCCCCAGATGCCATCATTAAACCTGCCCCAGAACTCTTGGGGAGAAGGATAGTTAATGAAGCTACAAAGGTTGGAGAAGAGATGAAAGAAAATGCCAAGTATACCAGTATCGTTTTTAAGAACCATGAAATTGCTTTCTACAAAGATGGTGCAGACAGCAAGAAGTATGTCCAATCATACATGTTGCAGGCTTAAAGGCTCATAAAACTTTAATCTTATAGATAATATTATAATGAGTGTCATGTAGTGGTTAGTCAAAGTTTGGGTTTTTTTTGGGTTAAGAATGCTTAAGTTTAAGTTTTGATGGTGGATTTATAAGTGCTACTCTTAAAGACTTTTATTATGGATTTCTAATGTCTGCATATAAGTTATAATTTAATATTAATATCTATATTTGTTTAAGTAGCATGCTTTCTCAATACATGACATGTTCATATGTAGTTGTATCCTCTTAGTGTATGGTTGACGATCTAGTTGTGGTCACCATGTCTTAGTGAGTAGTTGTCCACATTTGCATGGGTGCAAGGTGTTTCCCATTTTTGTATATTTCAATTCATAATGCATAACTTGTCTTAGAAATAAATATTATCATTTTTTTTTGGACATAAATAATTAAAATTAATATTTAAGTCTAAAACTATCTCTTTCATCATTCACCCTTCCCACTTCAATGCCATCAACCAATAGGGTTGTTTATCAAGTGAGGTGGAGAAGAACAATATATTCTCTTGAATGAGACTAAACAAGTAGGCTCTTCCCTATATTAAATGACCATTCAATTTGTAAATTATTAGTGAAATTTTATATTTTAAAATATTATATAATCTATTATATGTTTTGGGGTAAAGAAAAAAGACTTTGTGGAATGTTTGGACATCATCTCAATTTCATATGTGAGAAGTTCGTAAATATCTCTAGAACCAAGTTCAATAAAGTGATTCATCACTATATGTTTCATTGACCTTATTGTCTATCTTCTTTAACTTTTTAGGAATAGGTTTTTATTTAACGAATTTGATGTATGAAGATAAGTGTTGGTGATTCCATGCTCAAGTAATCTAGACACTTGTTGTCCCCTGAAATAAACCATATGACAAGTCTAATTATCACATACTAACAAAACAATTATATTGAGGGACCTCCACTTTTTGTATCAACAATTTATTTGAGAGAGATCTAGACACAAAATCTCTCCTTTAGTGAATCATATTTTTTTAAATGAATTTTAGTATTTTTTCTTGAGAAGACATTGATTGACATGTGTTGTTTTTTGTGTTGATGACCTAATTTTAATGAAAAAAAAATTGTGTATAAATTTTTATTTTTTAAAAAGTGGCACTAAATTGATGGTATATATATGTATCCAATAGACAAAGCAAGAAAAGTACATCCTAAACACTTTTTTTTAGCTAGAAATCCTTAAATTTTTTATGTGCTGAAAATTTGGCTTGAAATGTGACATAGTTTTAAACTTTCACCCTTCAAATGAGTGTTGTTAAACTTGGTTAAACATAAATATTGTTTTTTTAATAAGAAACTAGTGTATATTCCTCACGTGCTTTTTTGTTTCTTTTTTATTTATTGTATAAAGTTTTTGATTAAGAAAAAATAGGTTTTAAGGGACCCGAAACCCGATTACATTATGAAAGATGAGCATGAAAGAGACAAAACAAAACATCTACAAAAGACCAGCACAAAAACCAGTAGCTAGGACAAAAAGCCAGCAAGGAGCCAACAAGAAGTTGGCCTCCCAAACCCAACATTACAAATCAATTGAAAAATTTAATAGACTCCTCAGCACTCTGAACCAAGAGCATCATCGCCTTGGCCACTTCCCTCGAATCATTGCTCTCTTGTCTCAGCTGGCTATCTTTCATTTTGGTCTCCATCCTAGTAGTGTTTTGCCTAGTTCTATGCTTGGAAATCTGATGGGTGGAGCTGGAAGTTGGTACATCTTCAATGATTACCAAGTTCTTATCCTAATTTTTCCTCTCCAAATGATCCACCAGTACATTCATGTTCTGTGATGAAACTTTTAGGACCTCGAGACTGTGGTTCATAAAGCTTTTTAGAGCCTTCTCAGTGTGGGCAACCTGAGTGTTGATGTTGTCTTTATCCTTCTCAACTTGTTCTTTCAAAATTCTGATAACATCCTCCAGGTGTTTCAAGTCCCCTCTAATTGGGTCTTTTTCCAGCCAATCTTCCATCTCGACTTCCTCCTCAGCTTCACTGGTTTCCATGTAATGCCTCGCCAGGAAACCCTGAAGGGATTAAGCCATAACACAAGAATAGAGTGCAATAATTTTTTTTTTAAAGATAAACACAACATTAAGATACAATGAGATATCAAAATTCAGATTACATAGTGGAGACAACAACTAACACCTACAGAGTTTCCCAACATGATTACTTAATTACACATTTAACTTAACTCACACAATTAAATCCAATAAGCTGATTATCTTATAACGAGATGATTCTTATACAAGGATAATTTCTTTCAAAAGATGGAAATATAATTTACAAGATAAGGTTCATCAATTAAGATTTATTCATACCCATCATTCATACTTTTCATTAAAATATAAGCCATGCATCTAATATTCTAACACACTAGAATTTCATCATAAACATATGAGATCTTTTCATGCATACTTAATTTCCTTAACAAAAACTGAATATATTCCATTACTCTAAGTTACATTCTTTCATGATCCAATTTACTGCATTTTAAAATACGATTGCATACATGCTTCTACGATAAATCTCATCTAAACCACTTATGCATTTGATCAAAATGACATTCATACATGCTAACACTAAACATGAAATATAAGAAATAAAAGCATCACATAACACCAAGATGATCTCGGAGTTCACCCCTAAAGGGCTACATCTCTGGGTCTGCTCAACTGCAAGACCCCTCTGATAATTAATAAAGTTAAGAATACATGAGGTTCTCATAATTTACAATCCTGCCATCAAGGCGAAATATAACTAATATACAAACGACCACATCGGTCAATAAATACATAAACGATCCCTGAAAAGGAAAGGATCCAACTGAACATAATCAAAGCTAATACAAAGGTCCATTAGAGCATCCACAAAACTGAGTCATCACCACCCAAGGTCTAACATGAAACCAGGTACTCACAAGGCATAATCAACAGGACGACTCCACAAAAGGTGCTCCTATCAAGACCTTACAACCACACACTAGCAAACGTAGGGACAAGTGTCATCACACAACCTGGTATGGTTACCATGGCAGGTCTTCATAGGTTCCAACCCCATACGCTGGGTTACCCTGGCAACCTAATCCGAACCTCCGGCCCATCCAAGCCTTATGTGGACCCACACATCCTCTCGTGAAGACAAGAATGATGGTTTTCCATTTCAGGCCTTCTCACCACATGTCGAGTCTATGTTAGCACTCGTCCCATGTGTGAGGCACAATTATCTTACTTAGAGATTAACATTCTAATCTACTATTAGGTTATCACTTATTAGACTCACTTTCGACGGGTTACCCAGCAGCCACTTTGGGCGCAGCCCCCAATCGAAAGCCACTTTCCCATACGACACTAGACTATACTTAAACGAACTCAAAACCAAGACATACACATGGTTAGACGAACGGAGTTCAAAATGGAGAAATCCACCATTTGGTCAAACATGACTTCATACGAGGTGCACTAACAGATGGTACTCTAACTAGAGACCTGATCGACTAAGGTCAACCACGAATCATCATTCGACACCCACATAGAGGATATGACCAATTATGACACTACCACAAAACAATAGTCAAACTCATAACCGAGGACTGGAAGAGGTACCCAAATCAATCCATACGACAGGGTCCAATCAAATAAATCAAAACTTGCCATTACTTAAGCAAAAGCGAATACAGAAATTAAACTCGCATAGGCAATAACCGGAAAAGACAATATTTTCCCATATTAATTTAAACATAAAAGTTGATCCAATTCTTTGATTGATCTAAGTTTTCAAAAAGCATTGACAGAAAAATCACTGTTACCAGGTGAGTACAATACCACAATTTTCAATGGTCCATTCGCCTATGTCTCAAAATAGAGGAAGATTATAACTATACCAGTTGTTTTACAAATTGAAAATACCAATAACTTATCAACATTCCAAACAATACATTATTAATTTCCAATAGTATATCGTTTAAATGATCCAAATTTCCAATGATAAAATATTCATTTACTTCTCAATTACTCAAATGATATGTTTTTGAATAAAATATTATTTAGAAATAGTCAATTAATAAATATATTTTATTTCAACAATTTCCAATTTAAATATTATTCTTCCTCAATAAGACAAATACCCAAATTAACTATTAATTAATGTATATATTTATTAATCCAAGATTAATAAAATATAACAAATTAATAATTAAAACCTAATAGTAACAATCAAGTATTTAATTTAGAAAAATACTCATTAATAATAAAAAAAATAGAATTTGAGTATTAATAAATGTATATTTTCCATCATACAATTGATTAATAAAAAATTAATGATAATTTATTATTTAATGAACATTTAATCCTAATTAAAAACTTAATTAAAATATTAACATTAAATAGTATTAAAATATTATATATATATATTTTGATTAAAAAAAATATTAAAAAAATCCACGCATAAAATAAAGTGCACAAAGTAAAGTGGGGGGCGGGGGCGGGGGGGGGGGTTCACGTGGACCCTACGTGGTCCCCATGGGAGCTCACGCTACCCCAAAGGGGAAGTGCTACTTCCCAAGGGAGCACGTAGCATCCCCATGGGGAGCGCTACTGCGCCAATGGGATACACAGCTCCCCCTTGGGGTTTCCCCAATATAATTTATTATATATTTTTTTAATTTATTTTGAAATTGTTTACTGTGTAAAACACAGTATAATAAACCAGTCTCCCAAAGACTAAAAAGAATTATTATTATTATTATTATTTTTTAAATATATTTACTATCAAAACATAACACAGTAAAAAAATATATAGACCTAGCAACATGATTTTCTTTCTTCTTTTTTTTTTAATAAAAAGATATAAAGCAAATCGAAACTATTAAAATTTTGATTGGAATTAATCTCTTATCCAAAAGACAAACCCCCATTTTTAAACAGTCTCATCTTGAGACTTAAAACGAAAATTTCCAGCAAGAAGAGGTTTTCAAAATTGAAAGGATTTGTTGGAATAACCCACCAAATAAATAATCATTTTGGGCAAATAGAACTCATTTCTCACACAAAGATCCAACAATAAACCAATCTTTAACTAATTTCCACAATAATTCTAAGTCTTGAGAAAAACAATGGAGAATTTGAAACCAAAATTGCATGATAAACATCCAATGCCCATTTTTTAAAATTTAAACAATAACTAATTAATAACTAGAATTCCTACCTCAATAAGCATTCCTGGAAAGGATCTGATGAAGAGCCCCAACCTACAGCTCAAGAAATCCTTCTCCTTCCAAAATCCCCAAATCTTTCATCCAAAATATTTTCCAAAAATATATTTTTCTCCAAAAAATTCAATCCCCAATATTTTCCAAAAGTCTAGGTTATATGGAAAAGTTTGACCAAAAAAATCTCATTTTTGGATTTAAAATTTTTATTTAAAATAAATCACAAAAATCTTTATTTTCCAACTATATCAATAAATTAAATTGCTTTTCAATTCAAAATTGATTTTCTCAATTAAGTCAATTTAACCTTTCTATTTCCAAAATGCCAAGAAGATAAAATTAATTCTATTTCAATTAAAATTAAATCTTTCTTTTCATAAGTATAAACATAACAAATTTAATCATTAAAATTAACTATTTAATTGAACTTGCTCCCAATTTAAAATCGAGCAATTCAAATTAATGATAATCACATAAAGAAACCATGTTTAATCTAGTCCATTAATCTTTAATGCACAAACACATATTTAAACAAATTAAAGATTAAGGATTAATTACTCAATTTAACCATACACACAAAACACGCAAACCAAGAAGGTCAGCTAGACAGACTACTCACAAACCCAACCAAAAGTGAATACCGACGATGACTGCCAACGCTCACTTGAGCACGACTATGGTCAAACGAGGTTATCACGACCACCTAATCCAACTCTAAGGATTAAGGAGGTACACTCAAACCTGCAAATCCAGGTGAAGATGAACCTCGCACTCATGTGGCGTTGTACCTGAAATCTCCTGCAACCAAGAGTCATACATGCATACATATATAAACTTAATAAAAGTGTTAGCCCGATATTAATACCACGAAATAGGAACACTAAACAACTTGCATACAACTGGTGTGAAAACCACATTAACAGATATGCACTAAATCAACACATCTGACTATAATCATTATATTATGATAAACTAACCAAGATTAAACCGAGATTATAAATTGATTAGGGCAGGGGTACTACATTCCATCTCATCATTCTTTTTCCCAGAATTTATATCCTTAATCAGCTTAATTATCTTGTTTTCCAGATCCCTCTGTTATTTATTGTATAAAGTTGCTTGACAATGCATTATAAGATACATGAGTTATGATCTATTGTACCAAAATTTTTGGTAATGCCTTGTTATACCACCAAGGTGTTCCAATTATGAAAGTTCTATATAATATTTATCAAGATATTATATGATTATCATTATATATGATGTGTGTATGACCATCATGTGTTCTTGATTGGTTTTAGATTGGCATTCACATTGTTGACTTTGCAATATAGAATGCATGTGTTCTTACTTTACATGTTTGACTCATTATAATACCTTAACTTCATTTTTTTCACTATATTTGATATAAGTGTGATTATTATACTTGATTCATCATTATGAATTATTGTCAATTACATGCATCTTGTTTCCTAGATCATACTAATCATATATTATATACAATTTTAGATGTGATGATTTTATATAATGTTATGAGTTATATCACATTTGGTGATTTGTGTTGTGTCAATTATTATTATTTGGAGTAGGTATACCTAAATTTTCAATTGAGTATGCAAGTACAAGAGTTAACCTAAATGGTCATTATGGGTTAAAACACGAGTTAACCTCTATCTCAACTAATCTAAATGTGAGATGAGTCTTATGAATTATTGTGTAAATTTGAATACAAATGGATGATGATTATGGAATTCACATGTGCAAACTCATTAAGAGGGTGAGTTCTTTGCATGTGGTTGTTATGTCTTCTCACATTGAATTTTAATTTATGTTGAAACACATGTTTACCATGTTTATATAATATTTATACTTTAAGTAAAAAAAGCTATTATTTGCACTTTAATGGAAAACTAGGTCTATTGCATCATTTTAAGTTTGGTAGAAAAAAGTAATACGAATTTAATTAATCTTTCAAAATAAAATATTTTACACATGATAGATAGAATTTTCATTGTAATATGAACTTAATTTAACTACATTGATTATTGGAAAATATTAAATGTAAGTTAATTACATTACATTTCCTTATAAAAATAAATGTATTAATTTTTCTTTTAAATGCCCATTCTCACAAAATGACATTTTTGGAAAATAGCTTGATGAATGAAAAAATAAGGAAAAAGAGATAAGGGTTTAGAGAATTTGGAATGAATAGGAAAAATAAGTATTTTCTTTTCACTTCTCTTTTTTTTTTCAAAAAAAAAAACCTACACCCTTCTAACCATCCCCCTCTCTGGAGATTTCTTTACAGTGGAATAACTTCAAGATTTGATTTCTGGTGTATGTTTCAAAGATGTTTTTTTGTCATTGCTTCCAAGATGAAATAGAACTTGGTAAATTTATGTTATTTATGCATTGAAATATATTTTTTCTTCTTTTCGATATCCACAAATTAGGTGGAGCCATAAGAATTCTCCTTGAATGAATTATTAGATTTATTTTATATATTATACATTATTTTAAATTATAAAAAATATATATAAAGATAAGGTTATAAAATAAATCTAAAGTTTTATTTTGTAATGTTGAGTGCAAGATGTTGGGAAAATATGTTTCAACCTTGCATTCCTAATGTTTATTTATTTAATAATTTGTTTGCATTTACTATTATGTCTTTAGTGTCATTTGGAACTCACGTGAGAAGCACCCACATCTTATTTGAGGTGGTAACTTTTTTATCTTTAGTAGATTATCCTCACATGAGGAAGATGCCATCTCACTTGAGATGGCATTCATAGGCCATATGTCAACATCTTGTAGAGTTGTAAGATCATCATTGTGGGAGTTACTTTGATAAATTCCTATGGCCTATAAGAGCATTAAAAGGGAGATTAAAGTGAAATATTGACCAACAACATGATAAGTATGGACTCATTTCATGGAGAATCTTTATGCATTAGTAATGAAGACAAATTCAAGTTCCTAGTTTTGGGTAGTCACATATAACATTTACGACACATGACATTTAAAGATAATATGTCAAGTATAGTTTTTAAGATCAAGACCAAATAGGGGAATTGAAATATGGGATTTGTATTTGGGCACCATGTCTCTCTTATACTTGTAAATTATTTTCTCAAACCATTATAGTTTCTAGTTTGTTCTTCCCCTATATATTGGTATTTGGAGTAGATTTTTATTTATATTCTGTTGATACTCCTATAAAGGATTTATTTATAATTTCTATCCAAGTTATTAGACAATCATCATGATGTGCATCATTTTTCTTTTCATTTGAATTAATTCTCCCCAAATATGCCCTCCATCGTTAACTTCTACAACTCATAGTTGGTTTCATTAAAATTTTCAATATCCAAGCAAGATTTAGAAGTTGTGGTCTACAATAATGGATCTACAAAAATTCTCAAACAATGAACTCCCACTACAAACAAGAAAACTTCAACACTTAAAGAAATGTGTCCCCTTCCCAACAAAACAAGTGGATTTGATATCAAATTTTGATAAAATAAGATAAATTATGTTATTTCTTCAAAATTGTGACATCTTATTACTATTAGGACAACATTGGATTCCCCAATAATAGATTTATATGGAAGAAAATAGAAATTAGCAATTTAACATCATAAATAAACACAACACTAAATGTACATAGAGAAAATATTTTGAGAAAAATTCTACCATCAAAGAGAGGCACCAATATTATGATCCCTTACAAAAAAGTACATATGTAATACCCTTTCTCCCTTAAACCTTTTTTCAGCCCTTGCATACCTATGAAATCTATATAAAATTCATTAACCCACCCCTCATGCATGTGTGTCTATTAATATACACATATAAAAGGTTGGTTTTATATAATACCATGGGAACTAAAACCATGGGCCAACAAAAAATAATGTGAAAAAAATTAAAAAAATTCAAAAAAACTCGAAGGTGGATGGAGTGGGGAGTTGTTGCTCTCTCCAAACCCCCCTAGCATAGCCTTCAACTACATTTATAAGAACCTTTGTCTCTAGTTGGGGTGTTAATGGGTCCTTCACAACCAATAATAACATTTATATTCAATTGTGAAATTAACTATTAAACCATTCTAATAATTATCACTATAATGTGTAACAAGTTCCTCTTGGAAAATAGACCATGTACGAATAGTTCCCTTCTTTTACTCTCTTCACATTACCAATGATGGCAAATGAACTAGTCTAGTTTCAAGAATAATGATTACATTTAAACCTTACATGGGCGTGGACCATCATGAAAATCAAAGAAATACTTTATGAAAATCAAAGAAAATCAAAGAGTGCGATCCTAAACATTGATGGAAAAAAAAAAAAAAAACAATCTTATGATGGATTAGAGAGTGAGATCAAAATGTTGATGTAAATAAAAAATACACACAATATAAACCAAAAACAACAACAAAAATTAATTTAAGATACTTGCAACTTATTATTATTATAATAAGAAATGACTTCATTTTTTTTCTTCTAAAAGAACATAGATATGAAAAAAGTCTACCATTGGACATTGCACTATATTGTATTTATTAATTTTTGGCAAAAAATGAATGTTTTCACAAGAAACCATTGAAATATGTTTGATTGTCTGGGTTCAATAATATGTTAACTTTCAACTAAAAAAAATCATTAAGAACTCTAACAAAAATATTTTATTTTGACTTATATTTATATAATATTGATTGATTGTTGAGATTCTATAAAAGAAATATCATATAATCATCTCTTATTTCTAAGATAAGATTTATAATCTCAAACTTTTTTAGTTATTTAGCCAGTTATATACAAATTGTAGTTGTATGTTTATTTATAGCTTAGTTGAGATTGCTACCGTTTTAGTATTTATTTTGGTACAAGTTCTATATTGCATTTTTTGATACATTAATTTTTGAAGGACTGGGAACCTAAGAAAATTGTAACACTTTATATAATTTATAGACCACCTTCATTATTTATTGATGGTGGGGAATCCAATGGAAAAAGAAAAACTAGAAGAAAATGACTTGAACTTTGGATTTGATCGTTTCAAAATACATTAAGTTTGGAATGACTCCACCCATTAAAAAAATTGTAACACCTAATAAGATTTTTTATATAATTACCTCCATATAGACTATCTTATTTTGATTTCAAATATATTATTGTGTAGGACCACTTTATAGAGATATTATTGTATTATTAGTTGACTTAAGGAAGTTAAAAAACTAGAAGAAAGTGATTGAGCTTTGAATTATTGTTTGATAAATAAAAATTAAATTTCATAAATAGTGATAATCTAACACAATTATGACATGTATTAAGATTTCAACATCACTTGTATATTTTAACATGATCAACACTAATATAATTATGACATGCTAATAAGATTTCAACATTACTTATATATTCTAATATGATCAACATCAATATAATTATGACATGTTCAATAACATCATTTATATATTTTAACATGATCAACATCTTAAAATAATATTTTTTACATGTGATAACATCATTTATATATTTTAACATGATCAACATCTTAAAATAATATTTTTTATATGTGATAACATCATTTATATATTTTAACATGATCAACATCTTAAAATAATATTTTTTACATGTGATAACATCATTTATATATTTTAACATGATCAACATCTTAAAATAATATTTTTTAATAGAAAAAATACCTTCTAATTAAAAATGTATTCAATATATAGAACACAAGTATAATACATGTCATATACTATAGCAAACTGGATCCAAAAAAGTCAACAGTCAACCTGCACGTGCCTGTGCATTGCTGTCGATCAGAATTGGAATGCGAACATTATAATTTTTATATTTTAAATTTTTTTTAAATTTTTAAAACAGTAATATTTATGAAAAGCTTACGTGAGATGCTTTTAACCTTCCTTTCATTTATCTAGAGCTTGAAAATCGTTTAAGTTAACATGCTTTTTCTATAAATTTAGGGTAAATAAACAAATGAATTTAATTAAGAGATCATTATTTTAAATTAATATTACATATTTTGAATGTATATATTTTTTTTTGATGGAGGTCCAGATCTGCGAGCACGACAACTCAACAAGGGAATGAAGCCTGCGAGCTGCCAACCTAGTGAGGGTCTTCACAAAGTATTTTTTGCCACCCGATACGGGGGCACGAGCCAATAGGCTGAACCTCTTCGGCTAAGAGCCAACGATTGAGGGGTGTCCATTCTGCCAAATTCGCCCGGGGCACGATCCAAGCCTCATTCCTTATGATGTATTTATTTTTGAAATATGGAGAGATAAAGGTATTTCAAAAATTTATATTTTAAATTTTTTTATAGATATATAGATATATTTAGCATATTTAAGTGAAATGATAATTTGATATCTATTTGTGTTTTATCTTTCTATTGATAATATTCTCTTTGATAAATAAGGAAGTATATCGTATTCATTGAAATGCATAATACACGTGACATGTATTTCATATTCATATTAAAAGATATAAATCATGACATGATTTTGCTATAGATTGTCAGGGGACTTTAATGGTTATTAATGTCCTTTTAGATTATTTGTCACCTTTCACTCCTCATCATCACAAAATCTATTTTACTCTTTTTTCTAAACTAAAATTTTCTTGTGTTGTCTCAGTAATTAATGGGAATCCCATATTCATAGGTTGACACCTTCTTAGGGTAAATCTAATCTCTTGTGACAAATACCACAATAGTGCTACCATATGGACCATCCTTCATAAAGGTGATCTTATACACTACTTAGAGGTTATCAATGACAAAGCATTATGACATGCGTTTGTTACCAGCTAGAAGAGAAACATAGTCTACCCAAGGCCATTTCTTTGAAAGTGTCTAAGGAGTTCTTATATTTGTGGCTAGAAGCCTAAAAATTGAAGGGCTCAAGCTATTAAAATGCATCGAGATTTGTAACCGTCAATACTTAAACAAGTTTCTCAAGAAAAGGGAGATTGTGTCTAGATACTTGAATTTCTTCAACTGAGAGGGAGTTAGCCTAGACATTGAAAAGATGTAGTGAAATCTTAGTGAGATACTTTACTCTCAAAAGAAGGTACACACATTCTTATTCTTATCTATTTCTTAGCTAAATCATCTCAAACATGATGAAAACCTGAGTTATCTTTTCTTCCTTTGTAGTTCTCTTGAAAACTTAGTTCACAATGTTGTATTGTGCAAATTTATCTCACCACTCTATCAAGGAATCATATACTAATAGAATTGTTTTGAACTAATTAAAACCACTATCCACAATTTATCACTAGAATCATTAACGTAATCTTAATTGACCCAAAATTTTAAAGTTAATCCTCCTCCCCTATTTCAAAAGTATTCTTACCCAAACAAAAGCCCAATCAATCTCCTAAAATTCTTGTTTAAGAAAAACCTATTGAGACCTAATTAAAATTGACATCACTATTCCCTCAACCCACTCTAGGGATAAAGGTAAATCCATTTTAGTTGTTGATTACCCTCAAATCCCTCAACTTGACCACTTTTGGCAAGCCTCATGCTTCAAAGCATCAAAGCTGTTGTAGAACAAAAAGTCTTCAGTGATGACTCTGCTCAATCACCTAGTCCTCCTAATGCTTAGCACACTTTAAAAACCATTCGAAATAAGTCGAAATTATTCAAAATGATGAACTATAAATCCAAACGTATCTTTCCTATTCTAAAATGTCGGTCATTATTTTTTGTATGAATAGTATCTTATTAAGATTTAAAAACTATATTACATATAATTAAAAGATGAACAGAGAAAATCACACTTCTGAGCACCTGAACAGAAAGGAAGTCCAAAGAGAGCAGAACAAGATAACGCATGTCAGCAATATTGATTTCACAACAGAAAGGAAGTCCAAACAGAGCAGACCAAGATAACAGATGTCAGCAATATTGATTTCACCATAACACATGAAACACACTGCAATATATAAATGTACCTTTCCTAATCTATGCTGGACGGATGCTTCCTGTCTGTGAAACCCACTTGCCAAGATAGTTTATTGTGAATTACATCACAGAGTGGACATTTTAAGTAATATTTTTAGGGTTTCCATGAATATATATAGACATGCAGGCATATCCCTGCTTAGATATAGGAGATTTGTGATAGTGGGAATAAGTGTTTTAACAAATGGCAAGTGCAGAGATGGTCTGTGTTACTAAGCCCAGAGTTGATGCAGTGGAGATATTGGTAGAGAAAGGGATCACAAGCATCCCTGAAAAGTTTATCAGGCCTCGAGAAGAACGTTTCACATCTCCTACTCCAAGTGAGTATGGAGAAGAGCAAGTCCCTGTCATAGACTTGCAAGGCCTCAACTGTTGTGAGGGGAGTGTTGAGAGAGAAAAGGTGTTGAAGCAGCTGGCTTATGCCTGTGAGGAGTGGGGTTTCTTTCAGATTGTGAATCATGGGATTCCAGAGTCTCTTATGGAGGCCATGATGAATGTGAGCAAGGCTTTCTTTGGTCTGAGTGTGGAATAGAAACAAGCTTATGCTGCCTTGCCTGGTTTGATCACTCAGGGGTATGGGAGTAAGTATATAGCAAGGGAGGGTGCAACCAGAGATTGGAGAGACTTTGTCTATCTTTTTCTACAGCCTCACTCCAGAAGAGATTATGCTTATTGGCCTTCTGATCCTTCTGATTTCAGGTAACAGTTTTAGACATGGTATAAACATTGCTTCAAGCTTTTAAGATACTTGCAGCTTTGCATAGAGCTTGTGGGGTTATTTGTAACATTTGTATTTCTATTTTTATAGGATTTATAATTAAATAATCCCCCATAACCAGAACCATTTTGAAATATCCATCTTCATTAGATACTTGATTTAAACTTAAATTTTCTTTAATAATAATGATTATAAATTTATCACCTTATGTTTTTACTACTAACATATTATTTTATTTAATTATATTTGTAATGCTTATCATTTCATGTATTTTTGTTATATAGAGAGGTTGTCTACAATTTTAGCGAGGAGACCTTAAAATTGACTAAAAGTTTATTGGGAGCATTCTCTTTAAACTTGGGACTTCCTCAAAATTATCTGGAAACATTCATTGTGCAACCTTATCAAAATATGCTCATCAATTACTACCCTCGCTGCCCTGAACCAGAACTCACAGCTGGGTTTTATGCACATTCAGACATTGGCATGGTCACATTGCTTCTACAAGAAACTGGCTCTAAAGCCCTTCAGATTAGAAAGAATGATAAGTGGATTCCTGTGTTAGCAGCACCTGGAGCTTTATTAGTCAATATAGCTGATCAAATAGAGGTAAGAAAAGAAAGTTTTTACTCAAATACATAGTAGATGGAAAGAATTTGTATTACACACATGAAGATAACTTAGATTATGAATTCTTAGGTGTTAATCTTTCTATAAGTTTACTGTTTCTAGTTGTGACATGCCCATAAAATTCTTACATAGCCTAGTTGTGGTGTTTTTTGGGAGTGATATCAGATCATCAGTAATGGGAGATACAAGAGTATTGAACATAGAGTTGTGGCTGATAAAGATAAACCAAGAGTATCCATTCCAGTTTTTTGTGATGCTGCCCCAGATGCCATCATTAAACCTGCCCCAGAACTCCTGGGGAGAAGGATAGTTAATGAAGCTACAAAGGTTGAAGAAGAGATGAAAGAAAATGCTAAGTATACCAGTATTGTTTTTAAGAACCATGAAATTGCTTTCTACAAAGATGGTGCAAACAGCAAGAAGTATGTCCAATCATACATGTTGCAGGCTTAAAGGCTCATAAAACTTTAATCTTATAGATAATATTATAATGAGTGTCATGTAGTGGTTAGTCAAAGTTTCGGTTTTTTTTTGGGTTAAGAATGCTTAAGTTTAAGTTTTGATGGTGGATTTATAAGTGCACTCTTAAGACTTTTATTATGGATTTTTAAGACTTTTATTATGGATTTTTAATGTATGCATATAAGTTATAATTTAATATTAATATCTATATTTGTTCAAGTAGCATGCTTTCTCAATACATGACATGTTCATATGTAGTTGTATCCTCTTAGTGTGTATGGTTGACGATCTAGTTGTGGTCACCACGTCTTAGTGAATAGTTGTTCACATTTGCATGGGTGCAAGGTGTCTCCCATTTTTGTATATTTCAATTCATAATGCATAACTTGTCTTAGAAATAAATTATTTTCATATTTTTTGGACAGATAATTAAAATTAATATTTAAGTCTAAAACTATCTCTCTTTCATCACTCACCCTCTCCACTTCAATGACATTGACCAATAGGATTGTATATCAAGTGAAGGTGGAGAAGAACAATCTATTCTCTTGAATGAGACTAAACAAGTAAGCTCTTCCCTATATTAAATGACCATTCAATTTGTAAATTATTAGTGAAATTTTATATTTTAAAATATTATATAATCTATTATATGTTTTGGGTTATTTAAGAAAAAAGACTTTGTGGAATGTTTGGATATCATCTCAATTTCATATGTGAGAAGTTCGTAAATATCTCTAGAATCAAGTTAAATAAAGTGATTCATCACTCTATGTTCCATATGACCTTATTGTCTATCTTCTTTAGTTTTTTAGGAATAGGTTTTTATTTAACAAATTTGATGTATGAAGATAAGTGTTGGTGATTCCATGCTCAAGTAATCTAGACACTTCTTGTTATCTCCCAAACAAGAGCATACATAAAGATTCGTCCCCTGAAATAAACCATATGACAAGTCTAATTATCACATACTAACAAAATAATTATATTGAGGGACCTCCACTTTTTGTATCAACAATTTATTTGAGAGAGATCTAGACACAAAATCTCTCCTTTAGTGAATCATATTTTTAAAAATGAATTTTAGTATTTTTACTTGAGAAGACATTGATTGACATGTGTTGTTTTTTGTGTTGATGACCTAATTTGAATGAAAATAAAAAATTGTGTATAAATATATATTTTTTTAAAGTGGCACTAAATTGATGGTATGGATATGTATCTAATAGACAAAGCAAGAAAAGTGCATCCTAAACACATTTTTTTTTTAGTTGGAAATCCTTAAATTTTTTATGTGCTGAAAATTTGGCTTGAAATGTGACATAGTTTTAAACTTTCACCCTTCAAATAAGTGTTGTTAAACTTGGTTAAACATAAATATTGTTTTTTTAATAAGAAACTAGTGTATATTCCTCACGTGCTTTTTTGTTTCTTTTTTATTTATTGTATAAAGTTGCTTGACAATGCATTATAAGATACATGAGTTATGATCTATTGTACCAAATTTTTTGGTAATGCCTTGTTATACCACCAAGGTATTCCAATTGTGAAAGTTCTATATAATATTTATCAAGATATTATACGATTATCATTATATATGATGTGTGTATGACCATCATGTATTCTTGATTAGGTTTTAGATTGGCATTCACATTGTTGACTTTGCAATATAGAATGCATGTGTTCTTACTTTACATGTTTGACTCATTATAATATCTTAACTTCATTTTTTTCACTATATTTGATATAAGTGTGATTATTATACTTGATTCATCATTATGAATTATTGTCAATTACATGCATCTTGTTTCCTAGATCATACCAATCATATATTATATACAATTTTAGATGTGATGATTTTATATAATGTTATGAGTTATATCACATTTGGTGATTTGTGTTGCGTCAATTATTATTATGTGGAGTAGGTATACCTAAATTTTCACTTGAGTATGCAAGTACAAGAGTTAACCTAAATGGTCATTATGAGTTAAAACATGAGTTAACCTCTATCTCAACTAATCTAAATGTGAGATGAGTCTTATGAATTATTGTGTAGATTTGAATACAAATGGATGATGATTATGGAATTCACATGTGCAAACTCATTAAGAGGGTGAGTTCTTTGCATGTGGTTGTTATGTCTTCTCTGTAATGCCCATACCCTAGTTAGACTTGTAAAACCCGTTTGACCATGATTGACTTCCTATGTGGCATTCTTGAATGGTAGGTTAACCATGGTGAAATGTGTAGTTTAGATAATATAAATAACTGTGCATACTTATTATTGTGCTTTTGCATCGATTCTCGTGTAAATGTAATTGTTCCTAACCCTTGTGATAAATCTTGAGCTAACGCCTTCATTGAATATGTATATGTGTATGCATGCTTGTATGAATTCATGGGTACAGGAGATTGCAGGTACAACACCGCTTAGGGCAAGGTTCATCTCCTTTGGGATTTGCAAGGTTGAGTATGCCTCTTTCATCTTTAGAATTCGGATTTGGTGGTCATATAACTCTCGTCTTGCCTTAGCCATGGTTAGGTGAGCATCGTGTGTGGATTCGTGGGGCTTGCTTTTCATTGGGATGCGTGTCGAGAGATTTGGAGGACACCCTCGATTTGCATGCCTTGCGCGAGGTAAGTGAGGTTTGTTATCCTAAGTATTAAATTCAAATTTATGAGTAGCCGAGCACATTAGTAATTTAGAAATTTAAATGGGTAGCTTCCTTTATATGATTAATCATTAATTTAAGAGATTGCTTTAAATTATTATTGTAGCAAGCTTAAGGTATTTAACTGGGGTTAGTGTGCTCATTTACACATTTGTAACATTTACGCATTTGTAGTTGAGAAATTAGAATAAATAAGACTCTTGCATTAGATTAGTCATTTATTTAAAAATGTCGCTTTATTATGTTATAGCGATTTAATTTAATAGCTAATTTTAAAATAACGAATTTACTGAGTTATGCGTTTTAGAAAGGAAAAATTTTAAAGTCATTTGGGAGATAGAAATAAATTACTCATTTCCACATTTTGGAAGAAGAAGGGGTAAATTATTATTATTTAAACGAAATTATTTCCTCTTTACTTGTAAAGTCGATATAGTATAAAAGTTTGATTTTTAGAAAATTAAATTAATCAAATGCCTTACCCGGGTCAATAGTTTCGAAATAAGAAGTAGGCCTAAAATTTATATTGAAAAATTAAAATTTAAAACGCAATAAGAAATAGAAGTATTTTAATTTTAATAAGGAAAGCAAATAAGATGTATTAAATAATGTAAATGAATGACTTCCATTTTCATTTTCATCCATTTTATTTTAAAAATAAATGCCTAATTTCGAAATTGAAAATTAGGGCAAAATTAGGGTTTCTCTTTTAACCTAGTTTTGTAAACATTTTGGGGGTTCTTGGCTTTTGGTCATTTTTTTTTGGAAAAACATGGTTTTTGGAAGAAAGATTGGAGATCTTGGACAAAGGATGGAGTTTTAGAGCAGCAGATTTGGGGGCTCATCATCAAAACTCTTCCCGGAATGCATTTGGAGGTAGGATTCTACTCTTCCCTTTGATCTTTGCTAAATAAAATGAGAAAATATAGATGTAAAAAAAAGGGATTTGGTTCTTCATGATATGCTGTTTTCTTTTTTTGCTGATTACTCTCAGATTCTATTTGAGTTTTTGAGAATCTTGTCATTTTGGGGCAAGATTGTTAAAAAAAAAGTAGATAAGGAGATTAAAACCATTTGGGTATTGGAGTTTTATGTTCCAGTTGTGAATATTGTCCATTTCATTGCTTTGAACATTCTGGAAACAAAATATATAAATCTCTACATGTTGCTTTCTTTTATCATTTCTCATTTTAAGAATCATGGATTTGATTCTAAAGAAGAAACAAAAAAAGTAGAAAGAGAATAAATATTTGGGATTTTAGAGGGAAGGGTTTTCTTATCTGTTTTAATCCAAAAAAAAATAAAATTATTGTTAGGTTTTTCTGGGGGGGATTGGATTCTTTTTTATCTGTTAAACCCCAAGAAATTGTTACAGCCCAGAAAGAACTGTTTGTTGCCTGTTTTTTTGTTATTAAAAAATTTTTTTTTTAAAAAAAAAAATATATTTTTGTGACCCCCCCCAACGCTGGGAGGAATCAACCTGCCATGGGTAGCAACTGCTACCAGTTGGTAGCAGCGCTACCACTGGAAGAACTACTACCAAATGGTAGCAGCGCTACCAAGGGTAGCGGCCTGCTACCATTTGGTAGCAGAGCTTCCAATGGTAGCGTGGGCTACCAAAGGGGGGGCCCACGTGGGGTCCACGTGGGAACCCCAAAACTTGTTCCTTTTTTTTTTATTATTTATTTTTTTAAATATTTATTTTATTAATGGTTTTGCCAGTATAATAGTTAGTAAATAAAAAAAATAATAAAAAAATAAATAACAGTTTTAAATGGAGTTTTTTTTAAATATTTAAATTTAGTTTTCTTTCTTTACTCATTTAATATTATTTAATTTGTGTATTAAATAATATTTGGGGTATATAATATTGAAATTTAGATAACTCATGTAGAAGTATATGTTATTAATCATATATTGACTCTTTTTTTTTACATTCTGATTTGTATATATATATATATACAACAATATTAAATAGTAATTATGGATAAATGTGGGCGTCATTTCTAATTGGTTAAAGATAACTTGAGGATTCACGTGTACATGCTTCATATATATACGCAAGAAATTTATAATTCAATGGGGAGTGTTTTCTTTAATTTCAAGTCTTCTATCAAGTATATTTTCTTTTGAATAGGGTATAGTTGTGATGCTAGAGAGGGGTACTAGTGCTTAGTTCTAGACCAACATGTCAGGGATGTTTATCTAAGGATTAAGTAAAATACACGGACGAGAAATGCTTACATTTATGTGAACTTAGTTGGAAAACTTGCAGAGATGTATTTACTGACCGAAGTGGTCATTTGTAGTATGGTTGTGATCGCCTAAAAGGCAGGATTGTAAAAGACATGTAAATATGTAACCTTAACTATATTAAATGCCAGAGGGGTCTTGCAGTTGAGCAGACCCGGAGATGTAGCCCTTTAGGGGTGAACTCCGAGATCATTCCTGTGTTATGCAGTGTTTTAGTTTCCTTTGTTTCATGCTTTAAGTTATTCATGTATGGTTGCTATTCATAAGTGTATGATGGAAAAATTAACGAATTTAAATCAAATGCACAAAATCAGACTTCTTGAGGAATGTAGTAAATTAGATTTATAAAACATTGTAAATTAGGATTATGGCAAAGTATTTAAAATATGTTAATTTAAATTGTAATAGTGGAAAGAATCTTGCTAGAATACTTCATTGGATTAATTTGTTAATAAGCATGTTAATGGAATGAATGCAAGGGGGAAACAAAGTTAAAATTTATGTCACAATTCCTAGATTGAAATCTAAAGGATGCACATCATATAAATATCTACTTTTTACCTTAGTAAATGAATCACGCCATGTTCATTATGTTTCATTACATTGGATGAATTTGTTAAGTTATTTCACGCTTTAATCATAACCAATAATCCTCACCAGAGTAATTTGATAATCGTGTGGACTCAACTAGGTATTCATGTTGTATATTGGATGAATATACTTAGTAATTTATGTTGTAATTATAATCAATGATCCTCACCAGATTCATTTTAAAATTTGGGTTATCTCAACTAGTCTTCCATATTTATAACCCCAATAAATGAATTTCCTTATGATTGCTAAAAAATGAACTAAATAGGGAAGGATTCAATTAGATGTTGATACATTAAATCTTAGTAAAAGTATCTCCCTCCTATTAACTTCGTTTATAAAAAAAAAGAGATGTGCAATAAGACAATTGTATTTTAATCTTAATAGAAGGACGTCACTATGATCTTAATATTCGAATCTCGAAATGATGAATATCATCTTGCTAACTATATCTTAAAGTTAAAGGATGAACTCATGTGGCCCTAATACATTTTCAACGTATTGATTTTAGCCATCTAGTAGTATTGTTAAAACTTCAAAGAATTCGATGGCTTCTCACAATTTATCCTCCATAAAGCATCTGTAAATCTTTAGTTTGGTTATGCTCAAACCCTAATGAGAGAACTACACTCTACCAATGGAAGTTTAATCCTTAAGGAATGAAATTTTCTTATTAACCATACTTTTTAATACTTAAGTAAGATATCAAATGTGGGTGTATATTTTAAAATCTAATGAAGGAATCCTCGTTTTATTAGTCGCAGTTTATCCCTAAATGAATGAGTCTCATTAGGCATATTTTTAACATTTAAGGAAGATGTCAAGTGTGGATGGGTACCTTAACCCCAATGAATGAATTTCATTTTATTAAACGCTTGGAACCTATTTGGAGGCCTCTTAATGTAATTATGAATTTAAGTGCATTGAATAAATAACCTATCAAAGGCCTCCTAACCACCCAAAGCAAATTGAACGCTTCCTAAAATTATAAGATGTCAAACCATGGAACACTTATATAATCAAGATCTATGCATTAGCTCGTAATTAAGATATCCAGTTTAATGGATCTAATGACGCAAGTTGAGTTAGGTGTAAGGTTATGTAATCGCGTTGGGAAACCTCTTAGGATCATTTAGCCTTCCGCTGTGTTATCCAGTTAGAGATAACTTTGAGATAACTTCAATCTACTTTAATATTGTAACTTTTCATTAGCGCTCTTAATTATTATTTAAAAAAAAAATTTACACTCTAATTGAGTGTTTTTAACTTAAACCCTTAGGGGTTTCCTGGCGGGGCATTACATTCTCACATTGAATTTTAATTTATTTTGAAACACGTGTTTACCGTGTTTATATAATTATTATACTTTGAGTAAAAAAAACTATTATTTGCACTTTAATGGAAAACTAGGTCTATTGCATCATTTTAAGTTTGGTAGAAAAAAGTAATATGAATTTAATTAATCTTTCAAAATAAAATATTTTACACATGACAGATAGAATTTTCATTGTAATATGAACTTAATTTAACTACATTGATTATTGGAAAAATATTAAATGTAAGTTAATTACATTACATTTCCTTATAAAAATAAATGTATTAATTTTTCTTTTAAATGCCCATTCTCACAAAATGACATTTTTGGAAAATAGCTTGATGAATGAAAAAATAAGGAAAAAGAGATAAGGGTTCGGAGAATTTGGAATGAATAGGAAAAATAAGTATTTTCTTTTCACTTCTCTTTTTAAAAAAAAAAAAAAAAAACCTACACCCTTCTAACCATCTCCCTCTCTAGAGATTTCTTTACAGTGGAATAACTTCAAGATTTGATTTCTTGTGTATGTTTCAAAGATGTTTTTTTGTCATTGCTTCCAAGATGAAATAGAACTTGGTAAATTTATGTTATCTATGCATTGAAATAGATTTTTTCTTCTTTTCGATATCCACAAATTAGGTGGAGCCATAAGAATTCTCCTTGAATGAATTATTAGATTTATTTTATATATTATACATTATTTTAAATTATAAAAAATATATATAAAGATAAGGTTATAAAATAAATCTAAAGTTTTATTTTGTAATGTTGAGTGCAACATGTTGGGAAAATATGTTTCAACCTTGCATTCCTAATGTTTATTTATTTAATAATTTGTTTGCATTTACTATTATGTCTTTAGTGTCATTTGGAACTCATGTGAGAAGCACCCACATCTTATTTGAGGTGGTAACTTTTTTATCTTTAGTGGATTATCCTCACACGAGGAAGATGCCATCTCACTTGAGATGGCATTCATAGGCCATATGTCAACATCTTGTAGAGTTGTAAGATCATCATTGTGGGAGTTACTTTGATAAATTCCTATGGCCTATAAGAGCATTAAAAGGGAGATTAAAGTGAAATATTGACCAACAACATGATAAGTATGGACACATTTCATGGAGAATCTTTATGCATTAGGAATGAAGACAAATTCAAGTTCCTAGTTTTGGGTAGTCACATATAACATTTACAACACATGACATTTACAGATAATATGTTAAGTATAGTTTTTAAGATCAAGACCAAATAGGGGAATTGAAATATGGGATTTGTATTTGGGCACCATGTCTCTCTTATACTTGTAAATTATTTTCTCAAACCATTATGGTTTCTAGTTTGTTCTTCACCTGTATATTGGTATTTGGAGTAGAGTTTTATTTATATTCTATTAATACTCCTATAAAGGATTTATATATAATTTCTATCCAAGTTATTAGACAATCATCATGAAGTGCATCATTTGATTTCTTTTCATTTGAATTAATTCTCCCCAAATATGCCCTCCATTGTTAACTTATACAACTCATAGTTGGTTTCATTAAATTTTTCAATATCCAAGCAAGATTTAGAAGTTGTGGTCTACAATAATGGATCTACAAAAATTCTCAAACAATGAACTCCCACTACAAACAAGAAAACTTCAACACTTCAAGAAATGTGTCCCCTTCCCAACACAACAAGTGGATTTGATATCAAATTTTGATAAAATAAGATAAATTATGTTATTTCTTCAAAATTGTGACATCTTATTACTATTAGGACAACATTGGATTACCCAATAATAGATTTATATGGAAGAAAATAGAAATTAGGAATTTAACATCATAAATAAACACAACACTAAATGTACATAGAGAAAATATTTTGAGAAAAATTCTACCATCAAAGAGAGGCACCAATATTATGATCCCTTACAAAAAAGTACATATGTAACACCCTTTCTCCCTTAAACCTTTTTTAAGCCCTTGCATACCTATGAAATCTATATAAAATTCATTAACCCACCCCTAATACATGTGTGTCTATTAATATACACATATAAAAGGTTGGTTTTATATAATACCATGGGAACTAAAACCATGGGCCAACAAAAATTCAAAAAAAGAAGGTGGATGGAGTGGGGAGTTGTTGCTCTCTCCAACCCCCCTAGCATAGCCTTCAACTACATTTATAAAAACCTTTGTCTCTAGTTGGGGTGTTAATGGGTCCTTCACAACCAATAATAACATTTATATTCAATTGTGAAATTAACTATTAAACCATTCTAATAATTATCACCATAATGTGTAACAAGTTCCTCTTGGAAAATAGACCATGTACGAATAGTTCCCTTCTTTTACTCTCTTCACATTACCAATGATGGCAAATGAACTAGTCTAGTTTCAAGCATAATGATTACATTTAAACCTTACATGGACATGGACCATCATGAAAATCAAAGAAATACTTTATGAAAATCAAAGAAAATCAAAGAGTGTGATCCTAAACATTGATGGAAAAAACAAAAACAAACAACCTTATGATGGATTAGAGAGTGAGATCAAAATGTTGATGTAAATAAAAAATACACACAATCTAAACCAAAAACAACAACAAAAATTAATTTAAGATGCCTGCAACTTATTGTTATTATAATAAGAAATGACTTCATTTTTTTTCTTCTAAAAACTACCATTGGACTTTTTCTTATTGTTGTATTTGTTTTTTTATGGAAAGAACATAGATATGAAAAAAATCTACCATTCGACATTGCACTATATTGTATTTATTAATTTTTGGCAAAAAATGAATGTTTTCACAAGAAACCATTGAAATATGTTTTACAATTGATTGTCTAGGTTCAATAATATGTTAACTTTCAACTAAAAAAAATCATTAAGAACTCTAACAAAATATTTTATTTTGACTTATATTTATATAATATTGATTGATTGTTGAGATGCTATAAAAGAAATATCATATAATCATCTCTTATTTCTAAGATAAGATTTATAATCTCAAACTTTTTTAGTTATTTAACTAGTTATATACAAATTGTAGTTGTATGTTTATTTATAAGCTAGTTGAGATTGCTATCGTTTTAGTATTTATTTTGGTACAAGTTCTATATTGCAATTTATTTCCTTTCTTTCATTTACTTCAAGACATAAATTTTGTAGTTATTTATAATGTTAGTTTGAATTTCTCTGGATTAGAGTATGTAAGTTCTCTTTTTTATCAACGTGTTTGATCACACTCTATGACCTACCATTGGAATGAGGAAACAAACAATGAAGAAAAAATCAAACTTTATTTCTTAGTTGCTCATCCAAATGATAGAACATGGAATGTGATATGAAATGTTGATGAAGAAAAAACTTATATAATCTAATAAAAAAAAATTCAAACTAATTTTATCTCCTCTTTTTATAGCTAGTCATTATTGAATTATAATATATTAATGATACATAAAATGTACAAAAGATTTAAATTAAAACTTTACCAAAAATTGCAATAAATGTCATATACTTTATCTTATTTTCATAAAAAAATTTACATTTTAAATATTATTTAAATAATTTTATTTTAATTACAATTAAAAATGCTTCTTTATTATTCTCACATAATGCACAATCACCTCCTCCTTTCCCTATCCTTATCCTTCTCTTATGAATTTATTACCTTTTCTTTTTCATTTAAATCTAATTTTTCTTGATGAATTAAGAATATTAATAAATTTGTCACCTTTTTCATTTAAGCGTAGATTTTATCCTTGCAAAATTATTATATTTATTTTATTCTATTTATAATAATAATCATTTTATTTATTTTTGTTACATATACAGAGGTTCTCCACAACTATAGTGAGGAGACCTTCAAATTGGTTAAAAGGTTATTTGGAGCATTCTCTTTAAATTTGGGTCTTCCTGAAAATTATTTGGAAACATTCATAGTGCAACCTTATCAAAATATGCTCATCAACCACTATCCTTGTTGCCCAGAGCTATATAGCTAGGTTTTATGCACATTCAAACATTGGATTAACCACATTGCTTCTACAAGAAGCAAGCTCAAAAGCTCTTTAAATTAGAAAGAATGATAAGTGGATTCTTGTGATAGCAGCACCTGGAGCCTTATTAGTCAACATAGTTGATCAAGTAGAGGTAAGAAAACAATAAACTTTTAATCAAATACCTAGTCCACATGCAATCATTAAACCTGCCCTAGAACTCTTAGGGAGAAGGATGAATGATGAAGTTGCAAAGGTTGGAGAAGAGATGAAAGAAAAAGAAAACTATTCCAGTATAGTTTTTAAGAGCCATGAAATTGCTTTCTACACAAATGGTCCAAATAGCAAGAAGTATGTCCAATCATACATGGCACAAGCATAAGGCTCATCAACTTTAATCTTAATGATGATAGTGAAATGTGTGATGCAGTGGTTAGTAAAATTTTTAGATTTTATTGAGAAGACTTAAGTTTAAATTTTTATGGTGGATTTAAGTGTCACTCTTAGGATTTTATTATGAATTTGTAATATATGCATCTAAGTTTCAATTTAATGTTAATGGTATGCTTTCTCACTATGTCTTGTCCATATGTGGTTGTTTTGTCTTAGTGTGTGTTTGGCTATCTAGGTGTGGTCACCACCTCTTAGTGACTAATTGACCACCTTGTTATGATTGCAAGTATAGGAGTTGAGAAAATACAACACCATAGGAGCCCAAATAATCTCTGCAAGCTGAAAAACCTGTTACAAGGAGAAGCAATGAAGCAAATCACAGAAGGAAAGAATACACAAGAAAAATATGCTCCAAAAGATGAGAGCTCAATAATCTCCAAAATGTATTGTCAATAATAATCCTTCTTCATACAATGAAAAGAAAGAACTCAACCTTTAATAGGTCAAGAAACCCTAAAAGGGAAAACCTAGGTTTGCACATAATAATTAATTAAAATAATTAATTATATGCACCTAAAGTTAGCTTAAGTGTAAAAGAGATAAAGGGAAATTAAATAATTAAACAAATAATGTTTAATTAATCAAGTAAATACCCGAATACTCTAACACCCCCCCTTAAGATAGACTTAGGGAGAAGCTAAAACCTAGAACAGCTACTGAAAGCAATAAATATGGGTCCCAACAACAAGGCCTGATCAGGTACCCAAATACAATGAAATCTCTATGAACTGGAGAAATAGAGAAAACCACATGGGAACAAAACTCTACTCCAAAAAGAGATGGAAAAGAATACCACTGAAGCATGAAGAACCTGCAAACTCTATTGAAGAATAACTGGTGATCTGAAGAACCTCCACTGAACTAGAACATGACCAGGTAGAGAAGACTGTAATCTTCATGAGTGCCCTCAAATGACACTACTCGAATTAGATGGCAAACAAGGCAAACACTGAAATCGAAGATACAGATGGCATGAGAAACCAAAGCCTGAAGAGCTGATCAATTGAACCATGGAAGTAGTAGAACCAACAGGATAAACCACCCCATAATGCAGAAGTGGGAGAGGGACAGGAACACTGAAAAGGACAGCAAAAAAAACTGCATAACGAAGAACTAAGAACCTCAAAGGTGTTGAGACACATCATCATGAGGCGAATGTCATGGAAAGAACACTCACTGGACAAAGGAAGATGGCAAACAATAGGCAAACATCAACCCCCTCATGGCACTTGATCAATAGTGCATGTACAACAAGACACAAGATATGCAAGATTCTGAGTAAATAATGCATGATGGCACTTTATCTTAGTGTGTTTGCATAAATACAAGCTACAATGATAAGAAGACTAGAAATAGAAAAGTGAACCAAAAATAGAGACACCCTACTCAGAGAAAAGATCCCAGGACCTGAAACAACCACGATATCCACCAGAGTGCTGAAAAGAAAAAAACTGAATAAAATATGCATGGACTAGAATCTGGAAATAAAACTCAGATGGCTAGAAAGTACACAGCACACACTTTCCAAAAATATAATTTTTTTGAAAAACAGAGGTTAGATGCTCATTCTATGGCTCCCAGAGTGCAAAAACTAGACCTCACTTTGACTGGAAAAAAACCATAGTCAAACAACAAAATTGAAAAAAATTACCAACACCATGAGGTTAGCCTCAGAACCAGCTTTCCGATGCCTATTCATTTTCAAAAAAAGGACTCCGTATGCCCAAGATAGAGCCAAAAAACCAAACCCCCCTTGAAAAAGCCAAAAAAGGGAGTCTGGTGGCTTGTTTGGGCGGAGGTGGCCAGGGAGCGACACTCTGATGGTGCTTTGGTAGTGGACGGGCGGAGCTCTGGTGGCCCAAAGTGCTCAGAAAAAAAGGTCAAACCCTAGGTGCATAAAAACTTTTTGAAACCCCCAATCTGCTTCCAAAGCCAAAAATTTTCAAAACAAGAACAGGTAGCTGCAGATCTGAAGCTTTGATACCATATAGGAGTTGAGAAAATACAACACCACAAGAGCCCAAATAATCTCTGCAAGCTGAAAAACCTGTTACAAGGAGAAGCAATGAAACAAATCACAGAAGGAAAGAATACACAGGAAAAATTTGCTCCAAAAGATGAGAGCTCAATAATCTCCAAAATGTATTGTCAATAATAATCCTTCTTCATACAATGAAAAGAAAGAACTCAACCTTTAATAGGTCAAGAAACCCTAAAAGGGAAAACCTAGGTTTGCACATAATAATTAATTATATGCACCTAAAGTTAGCTTAAGTGTAAAAGAGATAAAGGGAACTTAAATAATTAAACAAATAATGTTTAATTAATCAAGTAAATACCCGAATACTCTAACAACAAGGTGTGTTCCATTTGTGTATATTTTTTATAATGCATAACTTGGCTTAGAAATAAAATATTTTCATATTTTTTATTGACATAGATGATTAAAACTAATATAAGTCTAGATCTATCTCTCCACCATCACGCACCCTCCCCACATCAATGACATCAACCAATTGGAATGTATTTCAAATGGAGGTCTAGAAGAACAATCTATTTTGACTAAATGGGTAAGCCCTACCCTATATTGAATGACCATCCCATTTTTATATTATTTTGTGAATTTTCTTTCTAAAAATATTATATATAATCTATTATATTTTTGGGGGTAAAATAAATTCTTTTTGGAATGCTTGGACATATCATCTCAATTTCATAAGTACAGAAGTCATAAATAGCTTTAACAAGTTAAATAAAGTGATTCATCACTATATGATTTATTGACCTTATCATCTATCTTCTTTAGATTCTTATGAATATGTATTGATAACCAATTTAGTGTATGAAGATAATTGTTGGTGATTTTGTGCTCAAGTAATCTAGACACCCATTGTTATCTCTTAAGTTATATAATACACAATAATTCATCCCATGAAATGAACTATATGATAAGTATGATTATCATATACTAAAAATAACTATTTTGAGGGACCTCTACTTTTCATATTAAATAATTATTTAAGAGAGAAAATGATTATATCATCTTGACATAGAATTTCTCCTTTAGTGTATCATATTTTTTAAAGTGAATTATAGTACTTTTCTTGAGAAGACGATTGACATGCTATTTTTGTGTTGATGATATATTATCAATGAAAATAAAAAAGTATATATAAACACTAATTAAAACAAGTTTTTGATCTACAAAAAATTATTTTTTTTAGAATTAAAAAAAGGCCATTTATGCAAGTAAAAGTGGTAGGAACATTAATTTTTACAAATTTTTTAAGTGGTGCCAATTTTTCAACACATATGTATCTAATAGACACGGTTAGAAAAGTGTGGCATAGACAAATTTTTAGTCCAAATTATTTTTTAGTTGGAAATGCTTAAATTCTAGTGTTCTAAAAATTTTGCTTGAAATGTGACATAGTTTTGAACTTTCACCCTTCAAATAAGTTTTGATAAACTTGGTTAAACATGAATATTGACATTTTTAGTGAAATTGGTGCATATTCCTCATGTTCTTTTTGGTTTCTTTTTTATTTATTGAATTGAGTGATTTGACAATGCATTGTGGGATATATGTGTTATCGTCTATTGTACCAAACTCTCAAATGATGCTTTGTTATACCATCACGATGTTTGGATTGTTCACTATATATTGTTAGGATAACTGGTGGACAACTGAGAGGGGGGAGGTGAATTAGTTGTCAATAGATTATGAAACTTTTAGCACACAAAACCTTTTACCAGAATAGCAGATATATCAATTAAGCACAAACATAAATCATAAACCAAATACCAATCATCCACAACACATAACACCAAGATTTTTACGTGGAAAACCCAGTAAAGGGAAAAACCACGATAGGAAACCCTACCCACATTCAGATGATACTTCTGCAGTAAGTATGCGATTACAATAAAGGGGCTTGCACATGCAAGAAGACACACTACCTAGAGCACACTGCTCATCACAAAAGAGCCTCACTGACTACAAAAATATTTGGACTACAATCTGGAAAGAAGAGTGAACTACAAGAATAACATCTCCTATGCCTGAGTACAGTTCTAGTTAAGCTCAATACCGGAGGTCTTAAACCTCTTACTCAAACCCAATTTGATCACCTATGATCGACCAAAACCTCTGTATATTATTACAAGTTTATTCGCACACACATATAATCCCATAATCCATGATCTACAAAGAGATCTTATATCATATTTATACAAACCTGGGGCCTAAACAATTAGGTCGGCCACCTATAAGATAATTTATGATAAATTCATTACATAACCCCACAAACCAATGATAACCCAAGTCGGCCAGAGACTGAAATAAAATTAACCAAACAATAAATCCAACTGGTAATGCATCAGGAGCATCCACCAACATGTTACATAAACTGGTCCATAACCTAGGAGAATAACGCATAATTGCACTAGACCTAAAATAGGTTGCCATAAGCCAAATGCAACACCATCGATCAATTGGAACATGAACATGATAACCATCAGCATCCTGAGAACCTTCTAGAAGCCGCACCAACACCACTTATTGAATCCATCAAAAGATCTTCAACAAAGCTCTACTAGTAAAACCCTTACCGATAACCAAAAAGCTTACTAGAACATATGATAGCTTCTAGATCACCAAATCCTGAATCAACTGAATGTGACATGCACATGAATGAATGAACCAAACCAATTCCACCAAACTGAATGTACCAGAGAATACCAGTGATGGTCTCCAGATAAACATCACAATCCAACCACTCTACTGGAACTCAGTAGACAACCAAACAAGCTAGTGTTGACATCAATGACAAACAT
Organism: Cryptomeria japonica; assembly: GCF_030272615.1. NCBI lineage: Eukaryota > Viridiplantae > Streptophyta > Pinopsida > Cupressales > Cupressaceae > Cryptomeria > Cryptomeria japonica. Next base: position 586,287,181 of record NC_081413.1, on the reverse strand, counting down.
CAATGCGACACATAATCAATTCCTCCCAATTGCCAAAAATCTCCCCCTTTGGCATTGATGGCAACACTAGATGTGAAAAACATCCAAATGCCAAGAAATGCCAAACAAGTCTCCCCCGAAGACACCCAACAAATGATATATCAATGAAGTTCTGAACCAATTAACCATCCATAGACCAAGCTTCCCCTATGACTGATATCTCTGTTAAGCTCTATTTTTCACATGTATATCTCTCCCCCTTTGACATCAATGCCAAAAATCTAACATAAACATCAACTTGAAAAACCATAGACCCTCTAAACCACACAACTGACTACTCCCCCTGAGTAGTATCACCAACTCATCAATCTGGAATGAATGATAGTTTTGATAATGCATACCAAACTGATGCCAATCAACATCACTTAAGTCTCTACCAGAGGGGCAGTGACCCCCAATCTGTCTCCAAAGTACTCAAATGATTCCTAGGGCAAAGGTTTAGTGAAGATATCTACAATTTTCTTTTTAGTGTTCACATAAATCAATCTGACTTCATTTGCTTCTACCCTTTCCTTCAAAAAATAATACTTTATTGATATATGATTTGTCTTAGAATGAAATACCAGATTCTTTGATATGTCAATAACATCAGAGTTATCATAGTGAATAACTACCAGTTCATCACAATCTACCCTTATATCTTTCAACATTTTCCTCATCCATAGAACTTGTGTACAACTAGTAGCAGCAACAACATACTCAGCTTCATTAGTAGATAAAGAAGTACATGACTATTTCTTGTTGATCCATGAAACAAGTTTCTTTCCAAGAAAGAAAGCTCCATCAAATGTTCTTTTTCTGTCATCTATATCTCCATCCCAATCTACATCTGTATATGCACATAGTGTAAAGTCATCATCTTTAGGATACCACAAACCATATTCAGTTGTTCCTTGTAAATATCTGAAAATCCTTTTCACTGCACTCTCATGATTCTCTCTTGGGTCACTTTGATATCTTGATACAATATAAACTGCATTCATTATATCTGGTCTAGTCTGAGTCAAATATAACAGACCTCCAATTATAGATTTATACCTTGTAGGATTTACTGGAGTTGATACATCTTTCTTTGTCAATTTCTCACTTGTAACCATAGGAGTACCAACTGGTTTAGAATTTTCCATACCAAATTTCTTCAACAACTCTCTAGCATACTTAGTTTGACAAATGAAAATACCTTTATCAGTCTGAGTAATCTACAAACCTAAGAAAAATCTTATTTCTCCAATCATAGACATCTCAAATTCATTCTTCATATTATCAAAGAATTCCATACATAATTTTTGTTCACCTCCAAAAATGATATCATCAACAAAGACCTCAACAATCAATATGTCATCATTAGTGATCTTATAATACAAGTTACTGTCAACATTACCTTTAGTGAAACCAAGCTTCACAAGATAGTTGTCCAATCTGGCATAGCAAGCTCTAGGGGCTTGCTTCAATCCATATTAAGCTTTCCTCAATCTGCAAACCATGTTATTGTCATCTAAAAGAGAAAATCCATCAGACTGGTCAATTTAGAATTCCTCTTCAAGATCTCCATTTAGAAATGCACACTTAACATCCATCTGATAAACCTTGTATTTCTTATGGGCAGCATAAGCAAGAAATAATCTCATAGCTTCAATCCTTGCTACCAGAAAAAAAGTTTCATCAAAATCAATTCCTTCCTCTTGAGAATATCCTTTGCAGACCAATCTAGCCTTGTTCCTCACAACTTGTCCATCTTCATTCAATTTATTCCTAAAAACCTATTTAGTTCCAATAACATTTTTATTTTTAGGCCGGGGAACTAAAGTCCATGTGTTGTTCTTTTCTATTTGATCCAATTCCTCTTCCATAGCTTTCATCCAACATTCATCCTTACATGCCTCAACTACTGATGTCGATTCAATTTGAGAAATTAAACATACCTCTTCAGTTGCCAACCTTCTTCTTGTCATCACTCCTTTGCTCTTATCTCCAATGACTAGATCTTCTGAATGATTCAACCTTACATACCTAGGAGTCTTCTGACTTTCTGTTTCTCTAGTCCGATCTTCAATTACTTTTGAATTTTTTGATACTATCGGGGTAACTGGTTCAACATTCTATTCTAGTGCAGGCACTACTAGATTAGTTTTGATCATTTCCACTTTCAGATCTCTTTCATAAGTTCTGATTTGACCTCTATACTGCTCATCCACCTTGACATTAACACTCTCTACAATTCTTTGCAATCTTTTGTTATAACATCTATATGATTTTCTTTCATTTGAATAACCAAGAAATATCCCTTCATCACATCTAGGATCAAAATTTCCAATGGAATCATCTCTTTTGATATAGCATTTACTACCAAAGATTCTGAAGTACTTAACTGTAGGTGTATGACCAAACCATAACTCATAAGGTGTCTTACTGATGCCTCCTTTGATATGAACTTTGTTGAATGTGTATACTGCCATGCTCACAACTTCTCTCCAATAGATATGAGGAAAATTATCTTTCATCATCATAGTTCTAGCTACATCTAGGATTGTTTTGTTCTTTCTTTCCACAACATTATTCTGTTGAGGTGTCTGGGGTGCAGACAACTGTCTCCTTATGCCATGTTTCTCACAATAACTATTAAATTCACTGGATGTGAATTCACCACCCTGATCGGATCTTAAGCATTTGATCTTTAACCTTGTCTTTGTCTCAACCATAGCTTTAAAGATCTTGAACTTTTCAAAGGCTTCAAATGTCTCCCTTAGAAAAGTAACCCACATCATTCTAGAATAGTCATCAATGATTAGCATGAAATATCTCACCCTGAAAGCTTCTTATTCTAGTAGGACCACATAAATCAGTATGAATAAGATCAAGAATATCATTAGATTTTTTTGTATACTCTTAAAATAAGTTCTGACTTGCTTACCCATTTGACATTCCTTACATACCAGATTATAAGGCTTCATGATCTTAGGTATATCTCTAACTGCCTTAGTTGAATTGATCTTTACAATGCAATCAAAATTCACATGACACACCTCTTATGCCATATCCAACTCTCATCAATATGTGCAATCAAACATGTCTTCTCACCGAAGTTCAAATGAAAGATGTTAACTTTAGTCTGAGTACCGGTTGCAATCTCCAATCCATATTTGTTGATGATTTTGCATTTTCCATCCTTGAATTGTAAATTTGAAATCCCTTATCCACCAACTATCCAAAACTCAAAATATTATGCCTTAAGCCTTCTACATAATAAATATTATCAGTGCTATGCTTACCATCCAATGATATAGTTCATCTCCCTTTGATCATGCATGCTTTGTCATCTCCAAATCTGACCAGACCTCCATCAAATTCTTGGAAAGATAGAAATTTCCTTTTATCTCTAGTCATATGATGTGAACATCCATTGTCTATCACCCATTCATCCTTGTCTTCAACTTTAGTAGCAAGGGACTTCTCTTCATTTTGAATGACAGGTTCTAGAGCATCTTCCTTGATAGCTAAGAATACCCATTCCTTTTCATTGCCGGATCCACTAGTTGAATTTTTTGTTGGTTCGTCATCAAAATCATCAGTTACATCTTCCTCATCAACATAGTAGCATGGTTTGTCTTTGTTCATCCTGTACTTATGCTTGTTCTGATATTCATGGTTAGGCTTAAAAGATCTTCTATCTTTTTCTTCAAATCTTGAATTCCTCTTAGGACATCTAGATGCAAAATGACCTATCTTATTACATGTGAAACATTTGAAATGAGACTTTCCTTCATACTTACTTCCTGTCAGACCTTTAGAGGTACCATTCTAGCAATAGGGCTTCAAGTTTCTCAAGCTCTTCATCTTCTTTATTCATATCCTCTAGTTTCTTTGCATATAATGCTTTCCAATCCTTCTTGCCGATTGATGATGTAGATGCATTGAAAGTAGATTCAGTATTTGCAACTCCTTGAGGACCAAATTCTTCAAGCTCAAAAGAAGATAAATTTCCAACCAAAATATCCCTATTGATAGAAGAGTTAGACATTTTTCTCAGCTCATTGATTGCAGTAGCCTTCATTTTGTAAGTCGGTGGCAAAGCTCTCAATACTTTAGAAACAATCTCATCTTTGCTCAGAGATCCACCACAACATTGAATTCCCAAGATAATTTCATTGACTCTTTCCATAAAAGTAACAATTCTTTCATCTTCCTCCATTCTTAGGTTCTCATATCTCACCAAGTAACCATCAAGTTTAGCAATTTTAATAGTAGGGTCACCTCATTCAGAGTCTCCAACTTATCCCATATAGATTTTATAGATGATTTATCTATTAATCCCATTAGTTGCTGGTCTGAAAGGACACTCAAAGGGGCCTCTCTAGCTCTGTAGTCATTTTCAATGTTCTTATCCAAGTCTGTCGGAGGAGGATTTCCAGATGTTAGATCATAAGGAGTATAGCCTTTCTCAGTGATCTCCCAAATCTCTTTGCTAAGACATCTCAGATGAGTCTCCATCTAAAGCTTCCATACTCTGTAATTTGTTCCTTCAAGCCTATGGTTGTCCTTTCGATAAGCAATTGAAGTTGAATGATTACTCGCCATAGGATCTTCCTCAAGCGGTTAAGCTTCTACAGAGAGAATCAGACTCCGATACCAATTATTAGGATAATTGGTGGACAACTGAGAGGGGGGGTGAATCAATTATCAACAAATTATGAAACTTTAAGCATACAAAACCTGTTACCAGAATAGCAAATATATCAATTAAGCACAAATATAAATAATAAACCAAATACCATGCATCCACAACACATAACACCAAGCTCTATATGTGGAAAACCCAGTAAAGGGAAAAAGCATGGTGGGAAACCCTACCCACAGTCAAATGATACTTCTGCAGTAAGTATATGATTATAATAAAGGGGCCTGCACATGCAAGAAGGCACACTGCCTAGATTGCACTGCTCATCACAAAAGAGCCTCACTGACTACAAAAATCTTTAGACTACAATCCAAAAAGAAGAGTGAATTGCAAGAATAACATCTCCTATGGCTGACTATAGTTCTATTTAAGCTCAATACCGGAGATCTTAAACCTCTTACTCAAACCCAATTCGATCACTTATGATTGACCAAAACCTCTGCATATGATTACAACTTTGTTTGTACACAGATAATCCCATAACCCATGATCTTCAAAGAGATCTTACATCATATTTATACAAACCCAGGACCTAAACAATTAGGTCGGCCACTAAAAGATAATTTACGATAAATCCCTTACATAAACCCACAAACCAATGATAACCCAAGTCGGCCAGAGACAGAAATAACATTAACCAAACAATAAATCCAACCTGTAATGCATCGGGAGCATCCACCAACACGTTATATAAACTGGTCCATAACCTAGGAGAATAACACAAAATAGCACCATACCTAAAATAGGTCGCCATAAGCCAAATGCAACACCATCAATCAACTGGAACACAAACATGATAACCATCAACATCTTAAGAACCCTCTAGAAGCCACACCAACACTACTTATCGAATCCATCAAAAGATCTTCAACAAAGCTCTGCCAGTAAAACCCTTACCAATAACCAAAAGGCTTACTAGAACATATGATATCTTTCAGATCACCTAATCCTGAACCAATTGAATGTGACACACACATGAATGACCAAACCAAACCAATTCCACCAAACTGAACATATTGAAGAATATCAGAGATGGTCTCCAGATCAACATCACAATCCAATCACTCTACTAGAACCTGATAGACAACCAAACAAGCTAGTGTTGACATCAATGACAAACATCAATGCAACACATAATCAATTCCTCCAAATTACCAACATATATACTATTTGTCAATATGTTAAATGATCATCACTCTATATGATGTGTTGTATGACCATCATTTATTCTTGATGGGGTTTTACATTAGCATTTAGATTGCTAACACTACATAATAAAATTCATGTGTTGTGCCTTTATATACATTTGGATTATTACAATGTTTTAATTTAATTGTTTTGACTATATTTGATATACATGTGATTATTATATTCAATTTCTCATTATCAATTATAGTCAATCATGCATCTTGCTTCGTAGATCATACTAGAGTCATAAATTATATACAATTATATGTGATGATTTTATATCATCTTATGCGTTATACCACAATAGATGATTTGGGTTGCTTCAATTATTATTATGTGTGACAGGTGTACTGAATGTTTCACTTGAGTGTGTAAGTACAAGGTTTCCTCAATGGTAGTTGTATTGAAGATGGTTGTTATAGGTTAAAACACGAGTTAATGTCTATCTCACCCAATTTAAATGTGAGATGAGCCTTGTGAACTATTATGTAAATTTTAATTTGAATGAATGACAACTAGATGGAATCCACATGTTATGCAAACTCATTAAGAGGGTAAGTTCTTTGCATGTGGTTGTTTTACATTATTATGTTACATTTTAATTTATTTTGAAACATGTATGTTTGCATAAAATTTATACTTTTGAGTAAAGAAAGGTAATATTTGCACCTTAGTGAAAAAAGGTCTATTATATCATTTTAAGTTTGGTTTGGTAGAAAAGAGTAACATTAATCTTTCAAAATAAAATATTTTACACATAATATATACAATTTTCATTATAATAGGAACAATTTAATTCTATTATTGAAAAATAGTAAATGTAAACTAATTACATTGTATTACCTTATGAAATTAACTGTATTAATATATATTTTTTTAAATATTTATTTTCATAAAACACTAGTTTTGGAAAATAACTTGATGGATGGAAAAAGAAAGAAAAAGAGAAAAGGATTTGGGAAATTTGAAATAAATAGTGGGTGTATTGGAGATGGTTGTTATGGGTTTAAATATATGAGTACTAACCGTTGTCTCATGCCCAATTTGTCTTGTGAATTATCATATAAATTTGAATATGAATAGATGACAATTATGAAAGTACAAATTCATTAAGAAGGCAAGTTATTTGTGTGTGGTTGATTTACCTTCTCACATTGCATTTTAATTTATTTAAAACACATGTTTTCCATATTTGCATAACATTTATACTTTGCATCAAAAAAGTTGATTTTGCACGTCTTTCCTTTTCTTTCTCTTTTTGTGAAAAGCTATCCCTTTCTATCTCTCCCTCTCCCTCTTTTCAAAAGAATATATGTAATTTGATGGATCTTTGATTTATATTTATTTTAAGTAGAATAAATTGAGGATTGGATTTCTTGTGTGTGTGTTTCAATTTTTTTTTTCAATTCTTCCAAGTTGACATTAGAAAGGTAATTTTATTTTATATAAGACATTGATGGACAAAACAAGGAAAAATAAACTTTTCACAATATAAAAGTGGTAATACATGAGCAAAAACAACCTAACATGTACAAGGTGTAACCTACAACCATCATAGGACACTTGTCTTGCATGATAAAGAAAATCGTGAGAACACAAGAAAGATAATTAACTCTAACTTGGGTCGTGATACCAAAGATAGCATGGAAATTGGGGCATGTAAGAGAGATAGGATACCCAAAACCACTAGAACACCCTTCTAACATCTCTACTAAAATATCCTCTAAATTCCACTAGGTTGTAACAACTAGAAGGTTTAAAAATACCATTTAGGCTTCAAAAAGAAATTACCTACAATTCAAGCTTCAAGGTCTAACATGGACTTGGAACTTGGTTCTGAGCCCCAATTCTAGGTTCCATCTTCTATCCTTTACCATGAAAAATATAATATTCCCAATGGCTCTTGAACCTTGGGCCATTTCTCATAATTGGGACTATTTTTGAGACTAAGGTTTTTCCTGATCTTTGGGTCTCACAACCCCACAAAACAATCCTTCACATACCTTGGTACGAAAAGTGGATTTGGAACTTGTTTCCATGTCCCAAGTTTCTTCTATGACCCATGAACCATAACACACCATGAATCTCTCTTGCTCACTTATATAGGTTTTAGGCCACTACTAGGACTTGGAGCCTTTGGTTCTAGGTCTCGACTTCAAATTGGTCCTAGTAACCCGCCATCCAAATTAACTAACCTATTTAATTGCAAGAAATTTAAAACTCCACATGCACTTGGGAATTGATCCCAAGTCCATCCTAACTTTTGCAAGCCACCAAATAATCCATTTTGTAGAACTTAGACATGATCATGAGCCTATACATAGTCCAAAGTTCAAATTTTTCTTTGATGCCTAAGGTCCAACATAATGAAACTCCTAGAAGGGTTAGGTCCAAACATCCTCATGAACCTAGAATCCTTTGTGTCGAAATCCTAGTTGCCACCTAGTGAAATAGAGAAACTCCAAGGCAGAGAAATTAGCAAGGGGTGATTTTGTCACTTAATAAGGAATAAATTCATAAATTCTATTTACAAATGGTTTAGGAAAAATTCTCAAGGGGTTATGGGAATCACCTTGACTATATAATATCCTCTTGAAGGGAATAGATCCAATTCAATAAGGAGAAAAGAAACACTTCACTTTATCATAAAGGAAATATTAGAATGTTGTCAAAGATTTTGTTGATGTATTTGTGATTCAGAAACATGAGTTCGATATACTCTGATACGAGTCTGACAAGCTCCGGTATACATTTGAGTCCGACACATATCTTTTTGGTCCGCATTGATCCGTACTACTAGATATTCCCGTAAGGTTTTGGAAACAAATTTTGTTTTTGGTCTAACATCTATATTCGATATTTTAGATGATAATGTATCATTGCAACATAGTCATGGGTTTGGTAATTGTAGGCCTTGTTTATCAGCTTAGTGGAGTGTGAAGGTTTTGATTCCGTCTTCTCCAAAAACATTGACAGTAAGATGGTTTCAATGTTTTCATCTGTTTCGTGGATCATGGAGAAGTTGTTTTCTATTTTGGCCAGCTTCTCCAATATGGTAAGAACAATTGAGCAGTAGTGTGTAAAGGGTTTTTAAGCTAACCCCTCCTTTGGTTGAGCCGACTTGAAGAAGATTCATTTTGGTATATATATAGTTGCTTTACAAAGGATAGGTATTATGATATTTTTTATCATATCATGTGATTTATAGTGAATGTGAAAGTTATTATGTATAGTGAATGTGAAAGTGATTATGCACCTCAGTGGAACAATATCTCATGCATATGGTAGATGCAATCTTAATAGTTCAAATTTTGTAATATTGACTGTAAGCCATCCTCCAGCAATGAGCCATCATATTTTGGGCAGTGAGCTACCCCTGCATTCTATAACCGGTTACATAATATTGAGAGATGTTCCTCTCCATGGTTTTTCTCGTTTTGAGTTTTCCATGTATAAATTTTGGTGTTATGTGGTGTGTTGTGTTTTGCTTATTGTTCATTTCAATTTTGCAAATAAAGTTATGTTATGTGGATGGTTGTTTAAAAGTTTTAATAAATTCAAGGGAATACTGATTCACCACTCCCCTCTCAGTATTTCGAATGTTCAACAATTGGTATCAGAGCAAGGTCTTTTAGAAGAGTCTAATAGCTCGAAGGAGATCCAAAAAGTTGAACATATGGTGACTAGATCTACTTTAGATCAAGAGAGATACTTTGATGCAAATGGAAAACTTATAACTACTCTTGAAGACCTTGAAAAAGTTGAAAATGGAAATAGAGATATAAAAGAAAATGAAAGTTTTAACAGGAAAATAAACTTTATTAAAAAGAAGCAACTTTATTCCGGGAGTGGGAATTAACATGCCACGTGAGAAGGGATTTTTCGACCTTTGAAATTTATTTTGAGATGGGCCCACTTCACTCCCCTTAAATTTTACTAGATGCAAACCTAGATAAAGATTTTAACATTTCAGTAAAAACATATCTAAAAAGAATTCATTTCTGAGTGTAAAGTTCCATTCACGTGAGGAAGAGGTAAGCCTAAATAAACTTTAAAATGGTATTTTCTTGCATTGTACTTTAACTTCACTGTTTGAAGATTAATTATTCAACTGTATTTAATATCTATAAGACAAAGCGTAAGGTGAAATCAACAATTAACAATCACACAAAAGCAAAAAAAAGAATTAAGTGATTAAGATTTGTTACAACATTCAAGGGATCAGTTGCCACATCATATCAAAAATAGCTATTCATTGAAATGATGACTTCATTAAATAGAAGGAATCAGAGGAATTAGAAGACATGGTTTAAAGGGTGAAAACATTCATATGCAACATAACTTAGCCAAATTTCTTATTTATATGCAATTCATGTCCAACTATATAGCCTGGAAGATAAATATTTTTTCCTTTTTTTTTTAAAGTGTAGTGATATGTCTAAACTAGAGAAATGAAAATCGCTAGAAAATCACTAGACTCGGCAAGTCTGAGTCCGAGACATGCTCGCTGAGTCTCTTGGACTCGGACTCGGACTCGTCCGAGTCTGGCGAGTTCGGAAAAAACTCACCAAACTCAGCTAGTCTCGAGCCTCAAACTCGGTCGCGTTAAGATGCAAAAAAGACAAAAAAAAAAATCAGTTTTAAGAGCTTTTTCAAATCCATTTTTTTTGGGTTAATTATCTCCTACCCCTAAAAGTGAACTTCATTTAATTCATTTGCAAAAATAGGAGTAAAGTGAGTTGGGAAGAAAAACAAGGGTGCATAGAAGAAAAACCAGCAAGGAAGAAGCTCAAGTTTTCTTCAATTTGTCACATTGGAGCTGCATTGTGTTTGGATTTGGTGCATCAAGAGTTGGATAGGAAGAGTTTGCAGCTCATTTCAAGCTTGTTGTAAGAGGTAAGATTGTTTTTTTGAAGATTATTTTGTTTCTTGTATGCAAAAATTCCATTTTCTATTCATTTATTTTGAAACATTTTCTTCCAAAATATTTTGTATGTTTGTATGTAGCATGTAGTATGTAGTTGTACTATGTAGGGTTGTATGTAGGGTTTGTAATTTTTTTTTTTTTTAAGTAGGGTTTGACAAACCCTACAATTTAAATTTATTTTTTTACAAACCCTACTTTAGTTTTTTGAATGTATGTATTAATTTTATTTTGTATTTGTAATATTTTATTGTAGCAAACTTCACTTTATTATTTGCCTCAACTTCAAGTTTCACAAAACTATCCTAAAATGTCTACTTCAGCTTCTAGACCCCCCATTAGAAAGGAACCTGCTTGGAAATATCATGAGGATTTTCTAGGGCAAGGAAACAGGCAAACAAAATGTACATTTTGCAAAACAATATTCCATGGAGGTATATATAGACTAAAATACCATATTTCTGGTGTGCATGGACATGATGCCGAACAATGCCTAAAAGTAGACCCTGAGGCCATACATGAATTTTATGTAATGGTTGAGGAAATTGAAAGGAAAAAGAAACAAAAGGAGGATCGAGAGGCCATTGGGAGAGAGGCAAATTTAGGAAGAGGGACACAATTAGGTTGTGTTGGAGGCCCTTCTTCCTTACCTTCATATTGTCCCACTCAGTTTTCTACTGTTGGTGCATTCACTTCTACTTCTATAAGTGGCAGTGCCACCGCCACTTCTCATGCTCCTAGCACTAGTAGTTGTAGTGGGAGTGTTAGCATTGGACTTAGGATTCGTAAATCTAGGCTAGATACCTTCTTTGTGCCTCACACTACTCTTGGGTCCCGACAGTCGCTTGAGGGCATGGGTTGGAACAAGGAGGTCCATGATGTTGCTAAAATGGCAGTTGGTAGGTTTTGGACCTACAACAACATTCCATTCTTTGCAACCAGGTGAATGTTTAATAAATTTTATGTTTGATTGTTTTAATTTTTATACTTAACTTATCGAGCATTGAATTTTTATATTTAACTTACCTCATTGAGTTTATTTGCGACAGGTCTCCTTTTTGGCAAGAAATGGTTGATTCCCTTACCATATGCGGGGTGGGGTTCAAGGCCCCTAGTGAGAGTGATTTGAGCGGACCCATTTTGTTTCAAATGGTGGATGATGTGAAGAAGGATTTAGATGAACAACGTCAGATATGCAGCACTAAAGGTTGCACCATCATGACTGATGGTTGGACGGATAGGTTAAATAGAACTCTCCTTAGTTTTCTTGTTTCTTCCGCAGGTGATTGATTAATTTTAGTTTCATATAGTCTTTAATTTTTTATTTTTTAACTAATGGTTTATTGAATGATCATTCACCTAGCTTAATTTTTTTATTTCAGGGGGCACCATTTTCATCAAGTCCATTGATGCCTTTTCCCATTGCAAGAATGCCACCTACCTATGTGAGTAGATAGAGGAGGTGATTGATGAGGTGGGTGAGGAGAACGTGGTACAGGTGGTGACCGACAATGCAAAAAATTATGTTGTTGCGGGCAAACTTTTGATTACAAACTAATTTTGTTTGCAAATTAATTACTATCTTGTAGTTTGTACCTCCATTAATTACAATTTACAATGCAACAAATTATGTTGCTGCAGGTAGACTATTGATGGAGAGGCACCCATCTATAGTTTGGACTCCATGTGCTACTCATTGCATTGACCTCATGTTGGAGGATATTGGAAAAATCCCATGGGTCAAGAGATGTGTAGAAAGGGCAAGAAATGTGTACAAATTTGTATATAATCATTCATGGGTGTTGGCTCTTATGAGACAATACACAGAGAAGGAGTTAGCTCGTCCAGGAATCACAAGATTTGCCACTAACTTCATCATATTGCAATCTATGCTTAGGTCTAAGTCGACCTTGAGACGTATGATTATTGGTGAGGAGTGATCTTCCTCATCCTATGCTACCACCCTTGTAGGGAAAGATATGGTAGACTGCATTTTTGATGAGAAAGACTTTTGGGTCCCTTGTGATGAGATAGTGAAGGTAATTTTTTTATAAATTCTACAATTTAACTTCATGTTTTATAACTTATTATATGTATTCTCTTGTTTGCTCATTTTTCTAAATTACACAATATTTTCAATTTTACAGTTTGTTAAGCCCTTGGTGGTTTTGTTGCGAGTTGTGGATGGAGGAAAGCCCGCAATGGGATATATATATATATATATATATATATATATATATATATATATATATATATATATATATATATATATATATATATATATATATATATATATATATATATATATATATATATATATATGAGGGCATGGATAGGGCGAAGGAGGGAATCAAATTCGTCTATGGAGGAGATGAGAGCAAGTATGGTCCCATTTGGGAGATCATTGATAGGAGATGGCATCATCAGCTTCATAGGCTCATCCATGCAACAACCTATTATCTGAATCCAACATTCCATTTTATCCCTTCTTTCAAGGTTGATGTGGAGGTCCTTAATGGGCTATACTCAATCATGGAGAAGATGGGACCTACTGGTACTACTCAGATAGATCTTATTAGAGAGATACAGTTGTTCTTAGATGCACAAGTGGAGACCTTCTCTCATCCTGTCGCCAAATATGGTAGGACAACTATGATGCCAGGTAAAAATAAATTGTAAGGCTTAATTTTAGTTTTATTGTATATTGTAACTTGTTAAATGAGTTCATGAGTGAGAGTGATTTTATTTATTTTTCTCATTTCAAACTCAAATCATTGGTGGAACTTTTTTGGCCCAACGACACCAAATATTCAAAAGTCGGTCATTTGCATCTTGAGCCAACCATGCAGCACATCAGGTTGTGAGTGCAATTGGAGTATGTTTGAGCACATACACTCCAAGAGGCGCAATAGATTATCTATGGAGAAGATGAATGATCTCATCTTTTCTCACTATAGCCTCCTCCTAAGAATGAGAAAGAATGCATTAGTTGACATCTCTCTTATCATTCTAGATGAGGTTGATCTTGAAGCGGAGTGGGCCAATGAGAGTTAGACAGATCCTGAGATTCCTACAGCTGTCTTTAGTGATGATGACACTGATTGGATCGACCAGGTAGATATAGACGCGGAGGTTGTAGCCATGGCAGAGGAGGAGCAGAGAGCATGAGCAGAGACAAGAAATACTGAGAGTGACACAATTGTTCTTGATGTTGGTGAGCATGGCATGGTGTCATGGGGAGCAACTATGGTTGTTGAATCATCCAGGGCCTACCTTAAACGCCTTCGCAGGGGGCTAGGGCGAGAAGGTGCTCGCTCCTTTGAGCCATAGGCTTGTAGTTGTATTTACCTTTGGTATTTGTGTTGAACATTTGATGATGATCATACAATGACATGGACTTTTTATTCCATGAGTTTTGTAATATTGTATACATTTGACAATATTTATATATTTATGTTTGTTATTTCCTTCAACTACAATTTGTGTTTATGCTTATGTGATTGATGTATACTTGTGTATGTAATCAAATGAGCTGAGTTTAATGATGTTATTGTGTCTTTAAGGTGTATTCAATAAAGGGTGTAGGAAACAAGTTTTAAATCTTTAAAAATCTCTAAATTTCTTGAGTTTTTCACTTTCCCGAGTCCAGCCGAGTCTGGAGCTGAGTCTGACTCTGAGTCCGATTTGGCCTTGCTGAGTTCAAGCCGAGTCTGAGTCCCGTTTCTTTGGTCTAAACATAGATTTTGAAAATACTGTAACTGCTTATTTTGAGCTATATTAGTTTTGAAAGTTTTCTTTAATCTAGTTTCTTCTTTTTAATAAAGTTTGTTTTCAATAAATATTACAATTTTGAATCCTAGTTATTTTTAATGGAGAATTTTATATAATCCACAAAGTTATGTAGCTACCTATTATAGGAGCATGAGTCTTTAGGCTAAAACCTCTTCAACTAAAAGCGAACGATTGAGGGGCATTCCAATCTGCCAAATTCATCAAGGAAACAATCTCAACCTCATCCCTTTTGATGTTGGAGTCCTTGCACTTAGCAAGAATTGATCCCTTATAAGTGTTTGGCTAATAGTTGCTATGTGAAGAGCATTGACATAAATATTAATAGTCATCTCATCTTACTAGTCTTTGTATTATCAAAACTCATGAAAACTTTATCCAAATTACTGCAATTTTGAATCCTCATGTTTTAGACCCATGAATATGTCTTCACTGAACATTTTGACTTTGTTGAAAATAATCCTACATTCACTATTGAACCGAATTTCTCAAAAATAGCATATGCTTGACCATTATTATGTTGGTATTTCATGTAGAGCGGACTCGAGTTTTACTTCCTAATAATTTTTTCTATGGTCTGAACAATAGCTAGCAAAGGAGCTGATAAGGATTTGAAGCAAATAGATTCTTTATTTCAGTGATTTTATTTTGAAATTACTCTGTTGCCCTTAATTTGTATCTTCTAATTTGTTTTTGTAGAACACATAGCCTTCTTGGGTTTGTACTTTGACAATTTTGCTTACATAAGAAAGAACAATCAATTTGTAATTTATTTTTGACCATTTTACCCTAATCGTGACATTTCTATCTTAATCGTATGTGCACAATGGCACATAACTTATTTTGAATTACTAATAAGAGACATGTTGTATCTAGTATAAACAGCTTCTAGATTCAATTGTGTGACATTCCATGATTCATCATGAGGATGCAAGAGAGTTCAAGGAGTTGAAAAATAATGATGAATCACGGAGTGTGATTCGAAACATTGATAAAAAAACATTCACACAATCAAATCCAAAAATTGCTCATACTAATCACATGAATTGTGGAAATCTACTAACATTAATGTTGCATCTAATCAAACCAAAAATAATCATCGTACAATATCAATTGAACCTTAGAACTATTGAGCTAAACCAATACTATAAGCTCTTCTAGATCACCATTTTCCTCCCTCATTTGATATCCTATCCTTTCTTGGGTTTGCTGATGAGATAGCACTTGATAATCCCATAGACCTTATAATATTGTTACCAACGATTTTCTAGAACCTACTGAACTTCTCAAAGCTTGTTGCAATAGATCACACTATGTAGCCTATAATCAATACACTACAACATCTCCACATGTTTACTAGAGTTATGGATTGGCTTTTAGCAATGCAATTAAAATTTGTAAATATAAGCCAGCCCAATAACTATTGCATCATAACTTTAAATGTTTTTGTGCCATCATAATCTAGCTACCAGATTAGAGGCATTAGCTTTTACCAGAGAAGGGAAGTCATCACTGGTGAATCCAGATGGTTCCAATTGCAGTTTGGTAGAGGGTATAAAGGGACACTGAGGGAAAAGTCCATTGCAACTTCGTCAGTATTCTTAAGCTATATGGTTTCAACCAATCAAGAGGATTTAAATAATTGTATCAACTATCATAATAATGCAACAAAAGTGACATACATTTTTGCATGAAAGGTCACAATAATGAACCCAAGTGTCATTCAATTAGTTAAATAGAACATATTAAAAAAAATCTTATAATTGAACAAGAGAATTTGTATTTGATTTCTTCCATTTGAAATTGACGGCTAATTGAATTATTTGTATAAAAAGTCAAAAGAATAGATTACAAGAATATTGTCATGTCTATTCAAATACTCAGATTTAATTAGAATAGAAAAAAGTACTAGTCCTCCTAGGTGCATCAATATAAATTTTTCACGCCACCTTGAAAAAGAAAACTCTAGAAATATGAGTAGATATCTTGTCGACATTTTCTCTTATTTGGTTTTTCTGTATGGACTATAATTTATTACTATTAATGTATATATGTAAAAACCGCTTTGTTAAATTGTTCAAATATATTTTTAATTAAGTAAAATTAGTTCATGATTATAAATTTAAATCGTTCAAATTAAATTTTAATTTATTAAAGTAAATTATATAACTGTTATTTTATTTAAATTTCATTACTTAGTAAAATTGTAAAGGAATTATGAAGATTGGAGTTGAGTAAAATTATATAATTGTTGTTTTATTTAAGCTTCATTATTTAATAAAAGGACTCCAACATCAAAAGGGATAAGGTTGAGATTGTTCCCTTGGTGAATTTGGCAGATTGGAATGCCCCTCAATCCTTCGCTTTTAGTTGAAGAGGTTTTAGCCTAAAGACTCATGCTCCTATAATAGGTAGCTACACAACTTTGTGGATGATATAAAATTCTCCATTAAAAATAATGAAAAACATTTGTAAGAATTTTGCACACTTAATCAAATGCTCACATATATTCTCAATACATAACAATAGCTAAAGAAGAGGATAATTTCACATGATGCCATAAAGTTCACAACTCCATTAATCATTCATTCATGAAATACAATCAACACATGATATTAGATTATCATGTCTAACTACAAATCATCCATTAGTGAACACAAGTCGTCAATAAGAACATAATAAACTAATTACTAACTTAAACTTGCGACTTGCATGTCATCTAGACTAACTTAACTACCTATGTAGGATTATATAAATGATTATATAACTTAATTAAATGTTATGCTATTTAAAATCGATTACACGTATCCCAATAAAATTAATAGATTAAAAACATCACACATCATTATATAAATCATCTACACGTATACACACATTATTTTCAATATTATTAACTATCATTATTTTTACTTATCAAAATGTTTAACATAAACGAACCTATCATTTAAATGAACTATATCAAATAATCAAGATCTATTACTAGATACTATTTTAAAAATCATTCAAAATGTCTAAGTATTAATCCAAATGAACTATTCTAAATTTAGAAGATGGGCCATATTTTTTATTTGGAGTTATCTTACAAAAGACAAAACAAAGACGTGTTGATATCCAATACCTTTATGTACCCATTCCAATTTCTGATCTGATTAGATATGACAAACGTGAGGATAGGTTTTGTGTGGTACAGGATACAATCTTGGGCATCTTCTATGCTGGATTGATGCTGCCCGTCTCTGACCAAATGGCTAAGGGGCCACCAGAATGGATCGGATCATTTATAGTGTATTTTATGAGTCTAGTTTATATAAATATAGTATGAACAGATGTATTGTAATGGCCTTATAGACAATATCCAAGGTCCACTTGTCAACATATTTTATCGTCAATTACATCACAGAATAGACATTTATGGTACAAAAATTTGGGTGTGGATGAATATATATAGAAATGTGGGTATATCCCTGCTCAGATATAGGAGATTTGTGATAGTGGAAATAAGTGTTTTAACAAATGGCAAGTGTAGAGGAGCTCTGTCTTTCTAAGCTCACAATTGATGCAGTGGAGATATTGGTAGAGAAAGGGATCACAAGCATCCCTGAAAAGTTTATCAGACCACCAGAAGAGCGTTTCACATCTCCTACTCCAAGTGAGGATGTGGAAGAGCAAGTCCCTGTCATAGATTTGGAAGGCCTCAACTGTTGTGAGGGGAGTATTGAGAGAGAAAAGGTTTTGAAGCAGCTGGCTTATGCCTGTGAGAACTGGGGCTTCTTTCAGATTGTGAACCATGGGATTCCAGAGTCTCTAATGGAGGCTATGATGAATGTGGGCAAGGCTTTCTTTGCTCTGAGTGTGGAAGAGAAACAAGCTTATGCTGCCTTACCTGGTTTGATCATGCAGGGGTATGGGAGTAAATATATAGCAAGGGAGGGTGCAACAAGAGATTGGAGGGACTATATCTATCTTCTGCTACAGCCTCACTCCATAAGAGATTATGATTATTGGCCTTCTGATCCTTCTGACTTCAGGTAATAGTTTTAGAAATGGTGTAAATCTGCAGTTGACGATCAAAACTCCAATTGATATATAGAGCTTGTGGGTTTTGTTTTTGCATTTTTATTTGTGTTTTGGAGTAGCCATATTCATTGCATCGTATTTAAGATGTGGTTTATATATAACTGTATTTGGAATAATAATCATTTTATTTATTGTTTGTTATATATAGAGAGGTGGTCCACAATTACAGTGAGGAGGCCCTAAAATTGGCTAAAAGGCTCATGGGGGCATTCTCTTTAAACTTGGGCCTTCCTCAAAATTACCTGGAAACATTCATTGTGCAGCCTTATCAAAACATGCTCATCAACTACTATCCTCCCTGTCCTGAGCCAGAACTCACAGCTGGGTTTTATGCACATTCAGACATTGGCATGGCCACATTGCTTCTACAAGAAACAGGTTCTAAAGCCCTTCAGATTAGAAAGATTGATAAGTGGGTCCCTGTGGTAGCAGCATCTGGAGCCTTATTAGTCAATATAGCTGATCAAGTAGAGGTAAGAAAGAGGAATTTATAACTTTTAATCGGTTAAATATATTGGATTTTCACAGTCTCAAGCGTAATTAATTTTTGGATTCAATTGTGTGAGAATTTTTTGCATCAACGTTCTAGATCACACTCCATGATCTATCATTGGGATGTAAGAGAACAGCTGTAGAAGGAAAGGTGAAAGTTTGCAGACCAAGACAACATAAAGAAAGAAAGGTGAAATTTTGCAGACGAAGACAAACTATCATCTTTCTTTATCTTGTCTTGGTCTGCAAACTATCATCTTTCTCTTACAGCTGTTCCCTTACATCTTGATGATGGATCACGGGGTGTGGTCCAAAACGTTGATGCAAAAATTATTGCACAGTTGAATTCAGAAATCAATTATATTCACTCAATTTTTAATCAAATACTTACTGGATGGAAATAATTGTATTACAGGGATGAAAATACCCTAGACAGTGAGTTATGAGATGTTTGTCTTTTTTGTAAGTTTAATTTATTTTAACTGCGACATGCCCATTAAATTCTAACATAGGGTAATGATAATGTTTTTATTGAGACCAGATTATCAGTAATGGGAGATATAAGAGTATTGAACATAGAGTTGTGGCTGATAAAGATAAACCAAGAATATCAATCCCAGTTTTCTGTGATGCTGCTCCACATGCCATTATTAAACCTGCCCCAGAACTTTTGGAGAGCAGGATGAATGATGAAGCTGCAAAGGTTGAAGAGATGAAAGAAAATCCCAACTATTCCACTATAGTTTTTAAGAACCATGAAATCGCTTTCTACACAGATGGTGCAAATAGTAAGAAGTACGTCCAATCATACATGGTGCAGGCTTAAGGCTGGTGAATTTCAATCTTAAGACAATATTATAATGAGTGTTGTTTAGTGTAGTTTATTTAAAATATGTATTATGTAATTAAATTTATATATAAAATAGTCTAAGGGGTTAAGCTTAATTGGTTAAAACATTGAGTTTTCATTGTGGAGACCCAAGTTCAATTCCTAATAGGGACATCTGAAGATCTTTGGGTCAATCTAATCAAACATAATAATAGTAAAATAGTTAAAGGAGTTGAATTTGATTAGTAATAATTTTAGATTTTTAGTGAGAGGATTTATGTTTAAATTTTTAAAGTAACATCTAAGTTGTAATTTAAGGTTAATATCTATGTTTTTTCAAATGGATTGATCTTTAAATATGTTATTGTCTTTTAGTGTGTGGTTGTTTACTTAGTTGTGGTCATTACATCTTAGTGAGTAGTTAACCACCTTGGTATGGTTGCAAGTGTGTCCCACTCTTGGCTATATATTCTACTACACATAATTTGAATTAGAAATAAAAAAATTTACTTAAATTTAATTAGTAAATTTCTGGGTTTTTATTGAGAATACTTATGTTTAAATTCCTAAAGTGAAATCTATGATGAATTTATAATTGATCGCTCATAGACATGTATTATGGACTTCTAATGTATACATCAAGTTGTAATTTAATGCTAACATCTATGTTTGTCCAAGTGACATCCTTTCTAAATATGTCATTGTTCATGCGTGGTCACCACCTCTTAATTAGTAATTGACCATTATGACATGATTGCACATGTCTCATTTTTTCTATATTTTTTAGTGCACATAACTTGACTTAGAAATAAAAAAAATTCATATTTTTAAATATGGAGCATTAAAATTTAAAACTAATGTAAGTCTAGGTTTATTTCCCCTCCTTCACTCACCCTCCCCACACAATGTCATCAACCAACAAGGTTATATCTCTAATGGAGATGGAGAAGAACAACCTATTTTCTTGATGGACACTAAATAAATAAGCTCAACCCTATATCACGACCATTCAATTTATAATTTATTATTTAATTTTAAAATGTATATTATACACAATATTATTATATTTTTTAAGTAAAGAACAAAGACTTTGCGCTATGATTCATTCACCTTATCATCTATCTTATATTTTAGGAATGGGCCTTGATACCCACTTTAATGTATCGAGATAAATGTTGTGATTCCATGTTCAAATAATCTAACCCCATGATTTTTTCCTAAACTATAGCTTATCAAAAAAATTCATCCTTGAAATGAACCATATGATAGATCAATTAATCATTTTTTTTTTTACGTTTTTAGATACATCTAAATTGTGAATGCCACATGCATTCATCATAATTATATGAAATAATAAATAATATATAAATAGAAGAAAGGGAGACTATTGTGAAAACTATTCCTCCATTCTTCTTTTTCAAAAATGTCAAATAAAGATTCTAAATAAAGAGGCTTGGTTCATTTCTACATCAAATGTACATGCACATTCTTTATCATTTTTAAAAAAAAGTCATAATCCAATTTTATTATTAATCGTTGCCTATATCATTTCCTAATGTTGGCATTTTATACTGATTTTATTTTAAACAATGAATTTATGTGAGAATGATAAAATTGGCACTATGAAGAATTTAAACTTTAACTCTCATTGTGAAGAACTATGGAACACCTCACTTAAACACCATTTTCCTTATGTATTAAACTGTAGTGGGAATATATTACTTCTAATTGAGTCATCTCCTTATGGTCATTTTCATTTAGGTTTTAAGGATTACCATAGGTAAAGTACAAAAATAATGGACAGTTTATTTAAGGTGAAAATTTAAATTAGTGTTATTTGTCATAGAAGTAATAATTAAATATTATTTTAATTTTTTAATTGAAGTAATTTGAAAATAACATATGTTTTGAATTTTAAGATCAAAATGTAACAAAATTAGTGTATTTTATGTTTGTATTTTTAAAAGAATTTAAAATATAATATTATAATTTAATGATTGATAAAATATTTTAAAAGAGAAATAAATTTCATTTTTATATTTTAATTTTTTTTATATTGAAAATTTGAAACATTTGTGTATGCATTACTTTTTATACATTTGTGTATCTATTTTCCAATTTGCCAAATTTCAAATTCCAGTCCTACATCTATTTTCAAACTTAAATTTTAAATCAAGTGGTTCTTTCTACAAGACCCAAATTTTAAATTTAATTCACTTCTGAACAATTTCAAATTTAAATTTAAAAAAAAATAAAAAAATTAGAAGGTTAATTAAAAGAGCCCTGTTTTTTAAAGTTAAATTAATTCTTTCAATTCTCAAATTTCAACATTTCAAATTTAAAATTTAAAATTAAGAGGTTTCACATACATTTATCATAATAATGTGTTGGATAATGGCTTCTTTCACTTCATGTTACTTCTTTCCATTCATAGCACTTGGACATATTGCATTCTTCAAATTTTCAAGTTGATTCCTTTTCATAAATTAGATATCAAAGCTTTCATTTTTCATATATGTTGTGTCATGGTGATGTTTTTGGGCAAATTCATTTCATATGTAGATCACCTATAAGATTTTGTAGATCCTAATCCTAGAGATGACAATGAGAAACCTAATACTTGTGGTCTCTCCTCTAGGGCATCTATTGTGAATGAAGGAAGAGCTAATACTCCTATCAATGATCTCTCTAATGGAGAGCAAGAATTGAAGAGGAACATGGCCTCATCTTCTTCTCATACACATACCCTTTCGCAAAGGGGGCAAGGTCAAAATATTGTTGTTTCTATATCTCTAGATCCTCCTTATTCTCCTAGAGCCTATCTTAAACATCAATACATTTGTAGAGAGGATGATGTCATGCACTTCACTCATGATCTCTCTCCCCATATAACATTAAGAAAAGATGAGGCCTTAGATGATAAGGATCTTCCCTCCTAGTCTACCAAAGAGGATATGCATGATGAAAGAAAGGAAAATCCTCCTCTATAAGAAATTCCTTCTTAATCTACTAATCCTTTCATTCCTTCTTAACATCCTTACACTACAAACTTCAAAGAAATTTATTATAATGTTCCCCTGCCTTCTCAATTAAAGGATTCTTCTAGGAGTGACTTTAACATAATATCAAAACAAGGTTTTAGAGGACAATGACTTGGAAAATTTGAACAAGGAATTCGAGTCCCTATAAACCCTCCTAAACAAGTTACCATAGAAGGCCTAGGAAATGATAATAAATATCCTATGGATGAACTCCTTAGGATTCAATACTTCAAAAATCATCTTGCAAGACAACAAACCATTAGTGCTCGCAAAAGAGCTTCTTCTTCAAAAAATCTTTTTTGTTCATTTCATCAAACCTATGATCACCATGCTGATGATTGTCCCGATTTTCAAAATTCAATAAAATAGCTTATACATAGTGGTAAAGTTAAAATCATGGATGGTAATCCTTCCTCTTCTAATAACAACTCTTGTCGTCAATCTCAAAACAATAAGCCTACAACTATTAATGATCAAGAAAGATTAGCAACTAGAATCTTTTGGAGATTGAAGTATGATAAGAATATTGTTTTTCCTTGCATTAGACCTAATTACAATTATAAGCATAAGAAAGATGATTCGCATTGTCTTTTCCGTAATTGTTATTCTCGTTCTCTTAGAAAGTGTAAAGCATTTAAGGAAATTGTTCAAGAACAATACAACCGTGCTCGTATGTCTCTCAATAGATATTGCTCTCTTTCTAGGTGAAAGGATGGTGCCTTAGCACTCCTTTCACCCTCATGTTTCTCCTCACCTTATGACATAAGAAGTTAACTTAATTGGGGGCTCTTTTTCATTAGAGGTGATGCTTCTTCAAAATCAAATATCTTGAGGTAGCAACATGATTTCCCCTTCTTAATCTCTTTTTTTTAGGTTTCACCATTTTCTTTGTGATTTCATTATTCATAAATTGATGTCCTTTCTTGCATGGAATTATCCTTCATGTGAGCACATGTTTGTTCCTTGGACAAGACCCATTTCTTCCTTGAAATGGTGCATATATTATGAACAATCTCTCCTTAGAGAACTTTTGTGAACCTTCTTCTTCCTATTCCTTTCTCATTGAAAATTACCTCTTGTTTTACGCAATGTTATTCATCACTTGATGTCCTTTTCTTGCATAAAATTATCCTTCATGCGAGCACATGTTTGTTCCTTGGTTAGAACCTATTTTTTTTTTGAAACGGTTCGTCTCTTATGAATAACCTCTCTTTAGAATATGTGTAATTTTCCTCTTTGTCCTCTTGCTTGGGGGGAAAGGATAACCTTTTCTACCTCTCTCTTTCTATCTAATGTATCACTATTTCCTTTAGGGGTTGCATTTTTCATGTGTTGATATCCTTTCTTTAAATGGCACGTTCTTATGAATAATCCCTCCTTAGGGGAATATGTGATCTTTCTTTCTTTCCCTCTCTCTCTCTCTTTGAAGATTACCACTTCTTTTGAGATGAATTTTATATAAACTAATGTCTTTTATTTAATTGGATATTCATTCATGTGATTTTATTGTGCATTTCCTTATGCTTAATCTCTCCTTTGAAGTTTGTGTAATTCTTCTTGAATTGTCCTTACACTTGGTGGGCAATGATTAATTTCTCCATCTCTCTCTCATCTCTAAGGATATACTTTTCCTTTGTGGAGTGGTTTTTGTTCATGATTGGGTGTCATTCCTTGTGTGAACTTATTGTTCGCTCAAGGATTCTCTCTTATAAAAGAGGTGTAAGTCCTTGGCTACAACCTCTTCTTCAATTGGCAATGTATATCTATCATAAATTTACCCCTCACATTGGATCAAAAGCGTTTCATCCTTCATCAAGAATCCCTTTCACCTAGTAATAGGAGGAAGACATGAATTCTTGTTCTCCTTCCCTTCTTTTGGTAGAATATGTTATGTTTGTTCAAGATATCTCCTCTTGGAGGTAGATGTATTTCGAGCAAAGATCTATTCTCCTCCAAGGACCCCCTTTACACTTCTTACAAGATAATCTTTTTCAACTATATTATCCTTGTTTGAAGAGTATTCCCTCTCTAGCTTGGAATAAAGGATATCTCCTTGGTGTTGAAGGTAAGGTATCCTTGGCTATAGCTTCCTTAAGACATCAACATAACACTATGTTGACATCTTAAGGGGGAGGGGCACACATATCGCTCTCTTTGTACCATATTGTACTATGCTCTTGCATATCATTTTTGCATGTCTTAAATGGGGTGTTCATTCTTGGAACCAAAGTAAAAACTCTTAGAGTGAGATGCTTCATACTCTAAACCAGAAGTAACATTTGATATATGTCTTAGAAGGGATTACACATCACCAAAAATAGAAAAGTCTTAAACAGGATGACCCCAAAACTAGGCACGTGTCTTCGCCACTTGATATTTACATATTTGCATACACACAATCGCCCCTTGGCATTTGCATTTACATTACATGTCCTAAACAGGTTGAAGCACACTCAAAAATAGAGCAAAGACTCTTACACAGGCTGCTATACACTTGAAACTAGATATCACTTGCACACACACACACACACACAAGGATGGGTGGAACTGGCTAAAAACAGCTAGACTTACTCTCCTCCTCACATGGATCACCTAGATAAAAACATCTAGGGGTGAGTTGTCCATGTCCTTTCTCACCATGGATTACCTAGATAAGAACATCTAAGGGGGAGTAGTCCATTCTCTCTCTCATCATTCTTCTCATGGATCACCTGAATAAACACATCTAGAGTTTATTCATGCTCTCTCTTCTTCCTCTCATGAACTTGTATCTTTGCTATTGATAGTTCATGGATGATGCTTGCTTCACTCTTTTATGTGATTATTTATCTTCGTGAGATGGAATTTTCAAGAATGATATTAGTTGTTCAGACATTTTGATATCAATGTCTCTTTGACTAGTTGACTTGAGGTCTTGTTTCTGGTCTTTAGCTTTTGGGTCTTGTGAGCCTTTGTGTCTTTGTCTTTGTTTACCTTTTTGTCTTTATTTGTCTTTTTATTTTTGTCTTGTTTTGTGTGCCCTTACATATGTCTAAGTGAGTTAATATCTTAAGATTAGGGGCTTAGCTCCTCAAAATTAGTGATATCTTATACTCCTTGTGATTTTTCTTTGCATTCCCCATCTCCTTCTACTTTACTGTGAGTATTTGCATAAGATGATACTCTCGCTAAAGTGGGGTCTAAATGTAGAATCCTAAAATTGCACCCCTTGTAATTTTGACCGCATTTTGGGCCCTCACCTTATCAGTCTCATCCCCATGCTTGATCAAGACCTGTTTATGCCTTCCCTATGCAACCAAACCTCATTTTTTTCATCTTTCACCTTGCATAGCTCTTGATCCTAGCCCAAATTAGGGTACGACCAGGGCGCCATGCCCTGGTCCTCATCAGGACCAGGGCACCACGCCCTAGTCCTCCCTAATGAGGACCTATTTTGGCTTCTATGCCCTATCTCAAATTTGAGAGGAAAATTATTTCTCCATGTCGACCTATGTTGGAAATTAAACAATTGACAATAGACAAGTATATAAGGAGACTTTCCCCTCTCATTTTCAATACATCAATCATAAGGTGAGAGCATGAGAAGGTGGAGAAGGCAAGGAGACAATATTCAAGCATCAAGCATTCAAGCATTCAAGCATTCATCATCTAGCATTCCTCAAGGCTGCATATTCTCCATCTATCCATTGGAGAAATAAAACATCATTCATTTACAAGCATGTGTGTGTGTTAGGGTTTTTTCATGTTCATGTCATTTCATACAAAATATGTGATTACACCTAAGAAGCACAACATCATCATCATCTATTGCAGATTTGAAGGTATACCTTTCCATCATCTATTTCAAGCATTTATAGTATTTCATTCAAGGTTGATTCTAAACCAAGGTTTGACTTAGGCAAACCCCCATTCCCAACCCCTTTCTTTTTTTTTTTGTGTATAGGAAACAAGTGCACAAATGTTCTTATGAGTTAAGCCTTTTTTGCAGAGACAAAACAAGTCTTTCAACACATGGAAAGTTCAAAGGACTGATGGGAGGGTGACTTGGTACGGACACACAGTCCCTAAATCTTTTGGTAGATTTTATAGAGAAACTCCGAATCATCTCAAACTTCTCAGATCCAAGTTCATGACTGAATCCCAAATCTGTAACTCACCATTTCCGCCTATTTTGTCTTCAATTGCAATACTTTACTTATTCAACTTACAAAAGAGGGTCAAACACATTCCAAACACAATCAATCTACTTAGTATTTAGTCCTTGTATAATTTACGATTGGATCTGGTGAATTCATCCTCTCTTTTGAATGTAAAGTTCTCCAAGTGAAAATCATCTTAGTGATTTCCCCTCTTCCATGTGGTGAATTTGCTAAGCCTCTAAATTTTCCATTTTACAACCAGTTATAGATGTTTCACAATTAGAAATTATGATTTGATGTCATGTCATCATGAGCTATATCACATTAGATGATTTGTATTGCTTTAATTACTATTATGTTAAGTATGTCTAATGTCTCACTTGATTGTATAGGTATGGTGTGTAATGATCCACTTAACTTAACCCAAAACTTCCACTGATTTTTTTTTAATATATTTATCTTTGGTTCAATCACATACCTGGGTACTTATATCTAAACAGGATAGGCATTCATCCATACAGGATATGAATCTAATGATATGGGTTAGGCATCTATCCATACAGGACATGAGTTTAATCTATCCAATTTGGGATAGGCATCTATCCAATTGGGGTAAGCATCTATTTATAAAGAATCTATAGGAAATGCTCTGGCTAGAGACTTAGACTCATCAGGATCATCTGGATCCCAAGTCACTATCTAAAGACTACAGTCTCCTGCTAGGAATGCATCGAGACCATCGTCCTTTGGAGTATATCAAAATAATTATATAATTAAGCTTGAGTTTTGCCTTGAATTTCGACCTAAAGCCTCAAAAAGTCAAGATAATCCATATAGGATTCCTTTCGAGTATGCATTGAAATAAATTTAATCTTTCATTTATGGTGCAAGAGCATCCCCAATTCTTGGCAATCTTGCATCAACCAAAAATATTTCTTTTCAGTTTTACAGTTTCAACATTTCTTCCTATATTTCCTTGCATTGGCCCACTAGATCTTGTGGAGCTGGATTTTGCTTAAGGACATGATCATCTTCTTTATTCCTAAATTGCGGAGCATTTGGATCATTTTATGACAAGTTATCGATTCCAGACTCTGAGACAGTTTTCTAGCTTAGGACACTTGAACCACTTGGACCTATTTGCTATTGGCAAATCTTGTGGATCCTTTTTGTAGCTTGTGGAGCCCAGTTCATTGATTCCAATGTTCCTTGGAGTGTGGCCGACCTTCCTATTTATCTGCACTTTGAATCCTTTGGATTTTATGAAGGAATCTCTTTGGTGAAGGCTGACTTGTTGGTTTTACACGTTTGATCTTGTTCTTCGGTATTTGATCCCTTTTGGGCTGACCAGATCCCTCTAGACCATATAGATCAATGTAATTAAGCATAGTAAATCAGTGAGATAGAACATAGAAGACATATCTTAATGTTTAGAGGTTCAGAGTTGACCAATTTTATAATTGAGCATGTATGTAGTAGGCCAGTGAGCCGAATCTTGTAACCTGGATGTTACCGTTATCTATAATCCGTTTTCATGATCTAGTTCATTTAGTTCTGCATTGCCTCCATCATATCCTCTTATTTCCATTGTGTTTACTCTTGCTAGCTGGGTCAGATTGATCTCTTTGAGGTCCCTCCTAACTGGTGACTGCACCAATTTTGTATTATCTAGACCTTTTGATTGAAAGACTACGGAGCTTCAAAAATCTAACAACTCATCCTTAGCCAAATAATATTCCCCATCCTTGAATGCCTGAGTGCTAGGGACAACTTCATCCCTAGATTTCCTACCTACCCATTTCAACACGAGATGAAGGCGTAAAATATGTAATTTTGGTTTCTATCTATGTTTAATATAAACTATTTGGTGGGTACCCAACCCTTTCTAGGGTCAATCTCCCATACAATTTCTCTACGGTTGCCACCCATGATGGTAGCTCTTATAGAAAAAAGGCTAAAAGTGGCCTTCTGCTTATGACCTAAAACAACTAATTCCTATTTCCAATGAGTTACATCACCCTTGGCCCATTATCATTCATGAAATTTTCATCAAGATAATTAATTTCCGAATCATCACACACAACCAAACCCTAATGAGGTTTTCTAGAGTTTAACCGAATGAATGTTAGTACCTGAATTTAATTTTTTTTTATGTGATTTATCTAAGGGGGATTACCCATCCCTTGGATTTTAATTCCAAATGAACATTATTTCTCCCCGATGATATATAGGGATGATGTCACAGATGTCGTTGTTGCAGCTTTATTAGATGTTAAGTGCAGTAGTTTAACACGATGACATTACTCGTAAGCATGACCCAGAGGCCCACCATATATACCAAAGGCTACTATGTTTATTTGGTTTTATCTCTTCTTGTTTAGTTTTGATTAGAAAAAGATGGGATATTCTTGTTACCAATACATAACTACCAATCAAGCGCACAAGGGGGACTTACGAGTAGTGAGAACATCCCAAGTAGAAAGCCCAAAAAGGTGACCCCTTTTTAAAAATGATACTTTTGACTGGAGTATCAACAAGTGGGAATGAATTCTTTTACAAGAAAAAAATCACTTAATCATAATTGAGGGGTTTTGGAGAACCTCAAACCATCTACCAACGATAACCCCCTGCACGAGGACAAAGCAACCAAGGGAGAGAAGAACAAAAATCGGATTTTGAGAGGCATCTTGAAACCTAATACCACCAGATCCACTATGAAAAACATTGTTCATAGAATGGGAGATATAGGCAACAAGCCTTGCCTCACCCAACAAAAAACTACTATAGACAACAAAACATGGACCACCACAAAGGATCACACCAGATTGCCTCAATACATCCACTATCTATGGATACAAGAGAACAGAGGGTAAGAGTCAAACCCCAAGATGAAAGAAACCCCCAAAGGAGGTCAACAATCACCACCAAAGAGAGTACAACAGAAGTAGAGCACACGATGGTTAAGTCCCTGCAAGGTAACTAGCCCATATTGTTCCCCCAATGCCCTCCCACAAGCAGTAGAAAACCACCAACATCAAAGGAGAGGCCATCATCATTAGAATAAGACACAACTAGAGAAGAATCCCAACATCCACCACCTCTAGCCAGTATAGAGATCAAGACCCTAACAACCCCCCAACAATCCACCTCAATAGGATCACATGAGAGTTTACCAAACCAAACAACCTTAGACAAAGCAAGAGTAGCCAAAAACATAGAAAACCCAAGAGCCACAGAGGAAACCTCGTAGGGAAAAATGGGTGACCCACCTCCAAACCGCACACAGAAACTAAATAACATAGAGAGCTCAACCACGAGCTCCATGACAGAAGAAGCACTACCAAAAAACCACATCAAGGATAGAGGCACGTAGAAAGAAGGCCTCTAAAAAATAGTGCGCGGGAAAGGAGAAAATAAGCCTCGTATGCAAGCAAGACCAAAAAATTGACAAGAGAGAGGAGAGAAGGGAGTCGCATGCACAGAAATAGATCCCTATAGGTGAAGGTAGCCACCGCTCCAGAAGACACCTCGTCGGCACCCATAGCCCAAAAAGGCCCAAAGAAGGCCACACCATCACCACCTGGGACAAATTTATCCTTAATCAAACCCATATGGAAGCCTCATCAAGAAACAAATACACCCATGAACAGGGGCACAACAAAGTAACCCCAAACAATAACAACCACCATGGGATCTATAAGGATTACCCAAAGACTAGGCCAAGCCAAGAAAAAAATTTAGAAGAGGGCCAAAATCCCTCACAAGAACACCTATGGCACAAGAAACAACCTCTGAAAGACCCAAAATAGGGCACCAAGTAGGAGGCGGCAAAACCAAATGCCCATGACTACCTAAAGGAGGGTCAAGCCATTGACCAGGCGGATCCACACACCATTGCCATCATCTTCACTACACACATCTCCATCATCATCCCCTTCCTCTGCATCTCCTACAATCTCCCCACCTCCAAAAACCCTAGTGCTCCCCTTCCCGCTCTCCATAGCAATCATTTTTGTTATTTATCTCCTCTTATTTAGTTATCTAACTAAGAATTTAACTATAAATTCATGAAAGATTAAGTAAAACATTATACTATAATAACTATGAAAATGACACTATTACATGCAAGGAATTATTGCTTGAAATTTAAAACTAAGATTTAATTTTACGTAATTGAAAGGAACATTTGCTTGAGAATGAAAATAAACAAATCACCTACTTGGAAAGTAATATTTTCTTGAAATAAAAATATGATAATAATTAAACTCTAAAACTTGAACTAGATACATTAAAGTACTAATTGCTTGAAAACTATGATACTTGTAAGAGATAGTTTGTGAAAATGATTTTAATTACTTGTAAGATACTAATTGTTTTGAAACAAAACTATTAAACTTCAAATATGAAACCTAATACTTGAAAGGTACTAAATTGCTTGGAAGAAAATTAAACTATTAAATAACAAGACCTTGGAAATAAATTTAACACTTACTTGTTTGAAGGGAAAAACTATTCAATAATAAGCTTGAAAATAACCACATTATTTTTAAATACTGATTGTTTGAAAATAAGATTAGAAAAGAGTCCAAATACTTGTAAGGTATTGTTCTCTATAATGTAAATAATAATAAGGCTACTAATAAATATAAATAATTATATTTGCTTAAAAAGGAAACTAGCTGATTTACTAAAAATGAGATCGCTTGAAAGGAAACATTAAGTAATCCCTTGAAAGGTGAATCTATATACTTGTAAAAATACTAGTTGTTAAGGTTTGTAAAGAATCTAATTACTTTTGGAATGCTATTTTCTATGAGACAAAGTTTTGAAATTAAGACTTATACAAATTAAAAATGAGCTAATACTAGTACCTAAATATGTACATGCTAAACACTTTTAAATGGTAAAGGCTGAATACATGCAAATAAAACTCATCTATTTCATTTCTTAAAAGTAATTTATAACCAATCTTAGATTTTACTTGCTCTTGGAGTAATGCCAAATTATTTTACAAAATTATAATTGATAAACTAACTAATTATTTCAATTGAAGTAATGCCAACTTTATCTATAGAAATTTTCTACAAATGATAACCTTATCAATTTCAAATTCTTAGAAATGAGCTAATGCTTTGCTCCTAAAATTTTACTTCATTAAAATTATTATTTAATTTCCTAAGCAAGCGATCATGGGATTAAGATAAGAATCCAAAAATTCAAAACAACAAAATTTAACTTTTATTCGACTTCCAAACTAAGTTTCATTAGTCATTACAAACAAAAGATGAGTATTCAATTTGAGATCCACAACCTAAGTCAAGTTTAATAATCTCACGTAAAAAGATTTCAGTTTTTGTTTTATTTCCATTTGCTAAAACTATTTTGGTTTTCATGTATTGGAATTCAAGATGTTTATTTTTCTCATCAATTTTCAAATAATATTTCTTTGCATCCTAATAAATACTAATGTTCTTACAAAATAGATTATACCATTAAAGTAATATGAAAATTTAACTATGCAATTTACCTCTAAATTTAAATGTTAA
Source organism: Cryptomeria japonica (assembly GCF_030272615.1). Taxonomy (NCBI): domain Eukaryota; kingdom Viridiplantae; phylum Streptophyta; class Pinopsida; order Cupressales; family Cupressaceae; genus Cryptomeria; species Cryptomeria japonica. The sequence continues at coordinate 586,254,442 of NC_081413.1, read as the reverse complement.
TAAATTCACTTTTTAATTTTAATAAATTCATTTATACTAATTACTTTGCAATATAAATGCAACTACTCTTTTTACTAGTCTTAAGTGACTTTAAAGCGAGAAGATACAACTATACAAAATTTAACTCAATTTAACTATTGATAGACGACTATTCTCAATAGCCTTGTATACTCTATATCTTGAAATCTAACTTTGTGTAAAGAAACAATCAAATATTCAACTTCTTGAATTGAGAGAAACTTTAACTAAACATTAATTCATGTTGCTTGAATACATAAAAAAAGAAACTATGAATCTAAACACATTTACTTGGAAGGTAAATATTTTTAATCTTTAATACTTGTACTAAATGAAGTATACTAAAAGGTATTTTTTGATGTTCAATGTTTGAAAAGAATTGAATGTCTTGAAGGGGATCTATTTATTATTATCATTTATTTGAGACTAACTAGTGATACTTGATGAGAAAGAACCAATACTTTGGAATAAGTTCATGTATTTTAACTTGTGCAAAAGCTTTCCAAGGTGTATCATTGATGCAATCTCATTTCCATTTTCCAAGTTGTTTTCTTAAATCAAGCTAATTTATTTTATAATAATATTTAACTATTACATCAACATCAAGAAAAAAATTAATTCAAAGTAATGGATCTCTTAATGTTTGATTTTTCATTTGAATATATATGTGTTAATTGAACATCTTATTTATTGAAAAGTAATTATATTTTAATCCAAAATGATTCATTTCTCGTTATGAAGAAATAATAATTCATGTTCCCTTGGTGAATTTGGCAGATTGGAATGCCTCGCGTTTAGTTGAAGGGGTTTTAGCCTAAAGACTCATGCTCCTATAATAGGTAGCTACACAACTTTGTGGATGATATAAAATTCTCCATTAAAAATAATGAAAAACATTTGTAAGAATTTGCACACTTAATCAAATGTTCACACATATTCTCAATACATTACAATAGCTAAAGAAGAGGATAAATTCACATGATGCTATAAAGTTCACAACTCAAATAATCATTCATTCATGAAATACAATCAACACATGATATTAGATTATCACATCTAACTACAAATCATCCATTAGTGAACACAAGTCGTCAATAAGAACATAATAAACTAATTACTAACTTAACTACTTGTGACTTGCATGTCATCTAGTCTAACTTAACTATCTATGTAGGATTATATAAATTATTATATAACTTAATTAAATGTTATGTAGGATTATATAAATTATTATATAACTTAATTAAATGTTATGCTATTTAAAATTGATTACACGTATCCCAATACAATTAATAGATTAAAAACATCACACATCATTATATAGATCATCTACATGTATACACAATTTATTTTCTATATTATTTACTATCATTATTCTTACTTATCAAAATGTTTAACATAAACCAACCTATCATTTAAATGAACTATTTCTAATCTCGATCTATTACTAGTTACTATTTTAAAAACCATTCAAAATGTCTAATTATTAATCCAAATGAACTATTCTAAATTTTGAAGATGGGCGATATTTTTTATTTGTAGTTATCTTACAAAGACAAAACAAAGCCGTGTTGATATCCAATACCTTTCTGTACCCATTCCAATTTCTGATCTGATTAGATATGACAAACGTGAGGATAGGTTTTGTGTGGTACAGGATACAATCTTGGGCATCTTCTATGCTGGATTGATGCTGCCCGTCTCTGACCAAATGGCTAAGGGGCCACCAGAATGGATCCGATCATTTATAGTGTATTTTATGAGTCTAGTTTATATAAATATAGTATGAACAGATGTATTGTAATGGCCTTATAGACAATATCCAAGGTCCACTTGTCAACATATTTTATCGTCAATTACATCACAGAATAGACATTTATGGTACAAAAATTTGGGTGTGGATGAATATATATAGAAATGTGGGTATATCCCTGCTCAGATATAGGAGATTTGTGATAGTGGAAATAAGTGTTTTAACAAATGGCAAGTGTAGAGGAGCTCTGTCTTTCTAAGCTCACAATTGATGCAGTGGAGATTTTGGTAGAGAAAGGGATCACAAGCATCCCTGAAAAGTTTATCAGACCACCAGAAGAGCGTTTCACATCTCCTACTCCAAGTGAGGATGTGGAAGAGCAAGTCCCTGTCATAGATTTGCAAGGACTCAACTGTTGTGAGGGGAGTATTGAGAGAGAAAAGGTTTTGAAGCAGCTGGCTTATGCCTGTGAGAACTGGGGCTTCTTTCAGATTGTGAACCATGGGATTCCAGAGTCTCTAATGGAGGCTATGATGAATGTGGGCAAGGCTTTCTTTGCTCTGAGTGTGGAAGAGAAACAAGCTTATGCTGCCTTACCTGGTTTGATCATGCAGGGGTATGGGAGTAAATATATAGCAAGGGAGGGTGCAACAAGAGATTGGAGGGACTACATCTATCTTCTGCTGCAGCCTCACTCCATAAGAGATTATGATTATTGGCCTTCTGATCCTTCTGACTTCAGGTAATAGTTTTAGAAATGGTGTAACAGTTGAAGATCAAAACTCCAATTGATATATAGAGCTTGTGGGTTTTGTTTTCAACATTTGTTTTTGCATTTTTATTTGTGTTTTGGAGTAGCCATATTCATTGCATCTTATTTAAGATGTGGTTTATATATAGCTGTATTTGCAATAATAATCATTTTATTTATTGTTTGTTATATATAGAGAGGTGGTCCACAATTACAGTGAGGAGGCCCTAAAATTGGCTAAAAGGCTCATGGGGGCATTCTCTTTAAACTTGGGCCTTCCTCAAAATTATCTGGAAACATTCATTGTGCAGCCTTATCAAAATATGCTCATCAACTACTATCCTCCCTGTCCTGAGCCAGAACTCACAGCTGGGTTTTATGCACATTCAGACATTGGCATGGCCACATTGCTTCTACAAGAAACAGGCTCTAAAGCCCTTCAGATTAGAAAGAATGATAAGTGGGTCCCTGTGGTAGCAGCATCTGGAGCCTTATTAGTCAATGTAGCTGATCAAGTAGAGGTAAGAAAGAGTAATTTATAACTTCTAATCGGTTATATAGGATTTCCACAGTCCATGTGGTTGAGTGTAATTGATTTTTGGAATCAATTGTGTGAAATATTTTTGCATCAACGTTCTAGATCACACTCCGTGATCCATAATCAGGATTCAAGAGAACAGCTGTAGAAGGAAAGGAGAAAGTTTGCAGTAAAGAAAGAAAGGTGAAATTTTGCAGAACAAGACAAACTATCATCTTTCTTTATCTTGTCTTGGTTTGCAAACTATCATCTTTCACTTACAGCTGTTCCCTTACATCCTGATGATGGATCACAGGGTGTGGTCCAAAATGTTGATGCTATCATCTTTCTTTATCTTGTCTTGGTTTGCAAACTATCATCTTTCTCTTACAGCTGTTCCCTTACATCCTGATGATGGATCGCGGGTGCGGTCCAAAATGTTGATGCAAAAATTATTGCACAGTTGAATTCAGAAATCAATTATATTCACTCAATTTTTAATCAAATACTTACTTGATGGAAATAATTGTATTACACGGATGAAAATAACCTAGACAGTGAGTTATGAGATGTTTGTCTTTTTGTAAGTTTAATTTATTTTAACTGCGACATGCCCATTAAATTCTAACATAGGCTAATGGTAAATTTTTTTTATTGATACCAGATTATCAGTAATGGGAGATATAAGAGTATTGAACATAGAGTTGTGGCTGATAAAGAAAAACCAAGAATATCAATCCCAGTTTTCTGTGATGCTGCTCCACATGCCATTATTAAACCTGCCCCAGAACTTTTGGAGAGCAGGAAGAATGATGAAGCTGCAAAGGTTGAAGAGATGAAAGAAAATCCCAACTATTCCACTATAGTTTTTAAGAACCATGAAATTGCTTTCTACACAGATGGTGCAAATAGTAAGAAGTACGTCCAATCATACATGGTGCAGGCTTAAGGCTGGTGAATTTCAATCTTCAAGACAATATCGTAATGAGTGTTGCTTAGTGTAGTTTATTTAAAATATGTATTATGTAATTAAATATATATGTAAAATAGTTAAAGGAGTTGAATTTAATTAGTAATAGTTTTGTATTTTTATTGAGAGGATTTATGTTTAAATTTTTGAAGTAACATCTATGATGGATTAATAAGTTGTAATTTAAGGTTAATATCTATGTTTTTTCAAATGGAATGATCTTTAAATGTGTTATTGTCTTTTAGTGTGTGGTTGTTTACTTAGTTGTGGTCATTACATCTTAGTGAGTAGTTAACCATCTTGGTATGGTTGTAAGTGTGTCCCACTTTTGACTATATATTCTACTACACATAATTTTAAGTAGAAATAATTTTTTTACGTAAATTCAATTAGTAAATTTCTCGGTTTTTATTGACGTTTAAATTCTAAAAGTGAAATAAACATTTATTATGGACTTCTAATGTATAAATCAAGTGTTAACATCTATGTTTGTCCAAGTGACAATTTTTCTAAATATGTCATTGTTCATGTGTGGTTGGCTATCTAGTTGTGGGCACCACCTCTTAATTAGTAATTGACCATTATGACATGATTGCATAGTGTGTCTCATTTTTTCAATATTTTAGAAAGCACATAACTTGACTTAGAAATTAAAAAAAATTCATATTTTTTTTAACATGGAGCATTAAAATTAAAAATTAATGTAAGTCTAGGTTTATGTCCCCTCCATCACTCACCCTCCCCACACAATGTCATCAACCAACAAGGTTATATCTCGGTGGAGAAGAACAACCTATTTTCTTGATGGACACTAAATAAATAAGCCCAACCTTATATCACGACCATTCAATTTATAATTTATTATTTAATTTTAAAATGTATATTATACACAATATTATTAAATTTTTAAGTAAAGAACAAAGATTTTGTGAAATGTTTGGACATATCATCTCAGTTTCATTAATAAAAAAGTCAAGAATAATTCTACCACGCTAAATAAAGTGATTCATCGCTATGATTCATTCACCTTATCATCTATCTTATATTTTAGGAATGGGTCTTGATGCCCAATTTAATGTATGGAGATAAATGTTGTGATTCTATTTTCAAATAATTTAGCCCCATGATTATTTCCCAAACTATAGCTTATATAAAAAGTCATTTTTGAAATGAACCATAGGATAAATCTATTAATCATTTTTATAACGTTTTTAAGTACATCTAAATATATTATATGAAATACCAAATAATATATAAGTAGAAGAAAGGGAGACTATCATGTAAGTATTTGAAAACTATTCCTCCAATAGTGAGAAATGATGGTGCTACTCCATCCTTCTTTTTTAAAAATGTCATCCATCATAGGAGATCAAATGTCAAATAAAGATCCTAAATAAAGAGGCTTGGTTCATTTCTACATCAAATGCACACGCATAATATCATTTTTGTTTTAAAAGTTATCTACCAATTTTATTATTAATCGTTGCCTATATCATTTCCTAATGTTGGGATTTTATAGAGATTTTATTTTAAACAATGAATTTATGTGAGAATGATAAAATTGGCACTCTGAAGTATTTAAACTTTAAATATCATTGTGAAGAACTATGGAACACCTCACTTAAACATCATTTTCCTTAGGTATTAAACTGTATTGGGAATAGATTACTTCTAATTGAGTCATCTCCTTATGGTCATTTTCATTTAGGTTTTAAGGATTACCATAGGTAAAGTACAAAAATAATGGAGAGTTTATTTAAGGTGAAAATTTAAAGTAATGTTATTTGTCATAGAAGTAATAATTAAATATTATTTTAATTTTTAATTGAAGTAATTTGAAAATAACATATGTTTTGAATTTTAAGATCAAAATGTAACAAAATTAGTATTTTTTATGCTTGCATTTTTAAAAGAATTTAAAATATAATTAATATATTTAATAATTTAATAATTTAATGATTGATAAAATATTTTAAAAGAGAAATAAATTTCATTTTTATATTTTTGTTTTTTCCATATTGAAAATTTGAAACATTTGTGTATGCATTGCTTTTTTTATATTTTTATTTTTTAATACATTTGTGTATCTATTTTCCAATTTGCCAAATTTCAAATTTCAATCTTACATCTATTTTCAAACTTAAATTTTAAACCAAGTGGTTCTTTCTACAAGACCCTAATTTTAAATTTAATTCACTTGTGGACAATTTCAAATTTAAATTTTAAAAAAAAATTAAAAATTAAAAGGTTAATTAAAAGAGCCCTATTTTTTATAGTTAAATTAATTCTTTCAATTCTCAAATTTCAACATTTCAAATTTAAATTTTAAAATTAAGAGGTTTCACATACATTTATTATAATCATGTGTTGGATAATGACTTCTTTCACTTCATGTTACTTCTTTTCATTCATAGCACTTGGACATATTGCATTCTTCGAATTTCCAAGTTGATTCCTTTTCATAAATTAGATCTCAAAGCTTTCATTTTTCATATATGTTGTGTCATGGTGATGTTTTTGGGCAAATGCATTTCATACATAGATCACCTAAACGTTTTTGTAGATCCTAATCCTAGATATGACAATGAGAAACCTAATACTTATGGTCTCTCCTAGGGAATCTATTGTGAATCAAGGAAGAGATAATACTCCTATCAATAATCTCTCTAATGGAGAGCAAGCATTGAAGAGAAACATGGCCTCATCTTCTTCTCATACACATACCCTTGCGCAAAGGGGGTAAGGTCAAAATATTGGTGTTTCTATCTCTCTAGATCCTCCTTATTCTCCTAGAGCCTATATTAAACATCAAGACATTTGTAGAGAGGATGATGTCATGCAGTTCATTCATGATCTCTCTCCCCATATAACATTAAGCAAATATGAAGCCTTAGATGATAAGGATCTTCCTTCCCAGTCTACCAAAGAGGACATGGATGATGAAAGAAAGGAAAATCCTCCTCTACAAGATATTCCTTATTCATCTACTAATCCTTTCATTCCTTCTAAACATCCTTACACTACAAAATTCAAAGAAATTTATTGTAATATTCCCCTGCCTTCTCAATTAAAGGATTCATATAGGAGTGGCTTTAACATAATATTAAAACAAGGTTTTAGAGGACAAGGACTTGGAAAATTTGAACAAGGAATTCGAGTCCCTATAAACCCTCCTAAACAAGTTACCATAGAAGGCCTAGGAAATGATAATAAATCTCCTATGGATGAACTCCTTAGGATTCAAGACTTCAGAAATCATCTTGCAAGACAACAAGCCATTAGTGGTCGCAAAAGAGCTTCTTCTCCAAAAACTCCTTTTTGTTCATTTTGTCAAACCTATGATTACCATGCTGATGGTTGTCCCAGTTTTCAAAATTCAATAAAAGAACTTATAAATAGTGGTAAAGTTAAAATCATGGATGACAATCCTTCCTCTTCTAATAGCAACTCTTGTCCTCAATCTCAAAACAATAAGCCTACAACTATTAATGATAAAGAAAGATTAGCAACTAGAATTTTTTGGAGATTGAAGTATGATAAGAATATTGCTTTTCCTTTCATTAGACCTAATTACAATTATAAGCATAAGAAAGATTATTCACATTGTCTTTTTCATAATTGTTATTCTCATTCTCTTGGAAAGTGTAAAGCATTTAAGGAATTTGTTCAAGAACAATACGATCATGCTCGTATATGTCTCTCAACAGATCTTGCTCTCTTTCTAGGTGAAAAGGTGGTGCCTTAGCACCCATTTCACCCTCATGTTTCTCCTCACTCTATGACATAAGAAGTTAACTTAATTGGGGCCTCTTTGTCATTAGAGGTGATGCTTCTTCAAAATCAAATATCTTGGGGTAGCAACATGATTTCCCCTCTTAATCTCCTTTTTTTAGGTTTCATTATTTTCTTTGTGATTGAATTATTCATAAATTGATGTCATTTCTTGCATGGAATTATCCTTCATGTGAGAACATGTTTGTTCCTTGGAAGAGGCCTATTTCTAGCTTGAAATGGTGCATCTATTATGAGTAGTCTCTCCTTAGAGAAATTTTGTGAACCTTCTTCTTCCTCTTCCTTTCTCATTGAAAATTATCTCTTCTTTTGCACAATGTTATTCATCCCTTGATGTCCTTTTCTTGCATTAAATTATCCTTCATGCGAGCACATGTTTTTTCCTTGGTTAGGACCTATTCTTTGTTTGAAATGATCCGTGTCTTATGAATAACCTCTCTTTAGAAGATTTGTAATTTTCCTCTTTGTCCTCTTGCTTGGGGGGCAAGGATAGATTTTTCTACCTCTCTCTTTCTATCTATTGTATCACTATTCCCTTTAGGGGTTGCATTTTTCATGTGTTGATATCCTTTCTTTCAATGACATGTCTCTTATGAATAATGCCTCCTTAGGGGAATATGTGATCTTTCTTTATTTCCCTCTCTCTCTCTTTGAAGATTACCACTTCTTTTGAGATGCATTTTACATAAACTAATGTCTTTTTCTTTAATTGGATATTCATTCATGTGAGTTTATTATGCATTTCCTTATGCTTAATCTCTCCTTCGAAGATTGTTTAATTCTTCTCATTGTCCTTACACTTGGGGGGAAATGATTGATTTCTCCTTCTCTCTCTCCTCTCTAAGGATATACTTTTCCTTTATTGAGTGATGTTTGTTCATGATTGGGTGTCATTCCTTGTGTGAAGTTATTGTTTACTCAAGGATTCTCTGTTATAAAAGAGGTGTAAGTCCTTGGCTACAAGCTCTTCTTCACTTGGCAATGTATATCTATCATAAATTTACCCCTCACATTGGGTCAATTTAGTGTGTCATCCTTCATCAAAAATCCCTTTCACCTAGTAATAGGAGGAAGGCATGAATTCTAGGGGGGATTAGTCCATGCTCTCTCTCATCATTCTTCTCATGGATCACCTGGATAGACACATCTAGAGTGTATTCATTCTCTCTCTTCTTCCTCTCATAAACTCGTAGCTTTGCTATTGATAATTCATGGATGATGCTTGCTTCAGTTTTTTATGTGATCATTTGTGTTCGTGAGATGGAATTTTCAAGAATGATATTAGTTGTTGAGACATTTTGATATCGAGGTCTCTTCGGCTAGTTGACTTGAGGTCCTGTTTCTAGTCTTTAGCTTTTGGGTCTTGTGAGCCTTTGTGTCTTTGCCTTTGTTTGTCTTTTTATCTTTATTTGTCTTTTTAATTTTGTCTTGTTTTGTGTGCCATTACATATGTCTGAGTGAGTTAAGATCCTAAGATTGGGGACTTAGTACCTCAAAATTAGTGATATCTTATACTCCTTGTGATTTTGCTCCCCATTCCTCATCTCCTTCTACTTTACCGTGAGTATTTGCATAAGCTCGCACTCCCGCTAAAGTGGGGGATAAATGTAGTATCCTAAAATTGCACCCCTTGCAATTTTGACCATATTTTGGGCCCTCACCTTATCGGTCTTATCCCCATGCTTGATTGAAACCTTTTCATGCCTCCCCTATGCAACCAAGCCTCATTTTTTTCATTTTGCACCTTGCATAACTCTTGATCCTATCCCAAATTAGGGTAGGACCAGGGTGCCATGCCGTAGTCCTCCCTAATGAGGATCTATTTTGGCCCCTAGCCCCTATCTCAAATTTGAGCGGGACATTATTTCCCCATGTCGACCTATGTTGGAAAATTAAACAATTGATGACAGGAAAGTATATAAGGAGACTTTCCCCTCTCATTTGCAATCCATCAATCATGTGGTGAGAGCATGACAAGGCGGAGAAGAAAAGGAGACAACAGTCAAGCATTCATCATCTAGCATTCCTCGACTGCATATTATCCATCTATCAATTGGAGCAATATTAAATCATTCATCTGAAAGCATGTGTTTATGTGTTAGGGTTTTGTCATGTTCATGTCATTTCATACAACACATGTGATTACATCTAAGAATCAAAGCATCATCATCATCTATTGCAGATTTGAAGGTATACCTTTCCATCATTTATTTCAAGAATTTGTCATATTTCATTCAAGGTTGATTCCAAACTAGGGTTTGAATTAGGCAAACCCCTATTCCCAACAGCTTTCTTCTTCTTTTTGTGTGTAGGAAGCGGGTGAACAACTGTTCTTCTGGAGTTAATATTTATTTGTAGAGACAAAAAAACTCTCTACGACACACAGAAAGTCAAAGGACCGATAGGAGGGCGACCTAGTCTAAACACACAGTCCCTACAACTTTTGGTAGATTTTGCAGAGCAACTCTGAATCATCTCAAACTTCTCAGATTCTGGTGCATGATTGAATCCTGAATTTGTAGCTCACTGTTTCCGCCTATTTTGTCTTCAACTTCAACAAAAGGGTCAAACACATTCCAAACACAATCAATCTACTTAGTACTTGTATAAATTACGATTGGATCTAGTGGATTCATCCCCTTTTTTGAATGTAAAGTTCTCCAAGTGAAAATTGGCTTAGTGATTTCCCCTGTTCCATGTGGTGAATTTGCTAAGCCTCCAAATTTTCTACTTTACAACCAGTTATAGATGATTCACAATTAGAAATGATGATTTTATGTCATGTCATGAGCTAGATATCACATTGGATGATTTGTGTTGCTTTAATTACTATTATGTTAAGTATGTCTAATGTCTCACTTGATTGTATAGGCATGGTATGTAATGATGCACTTAACTTAACCCAAAACTTCCACTGAATTTTTTTTAATATATTTATCTTTGGTTCAATTTCATACCTAGGTACTTATATCTAAACCTGATAGGCATCCATCCATCCAGAATATGCATCTAACCATACGGGTTAGGCATCTATCCATACGGGATAGGAGTTTCATCTATCCAATTTGGGGTAGGCATCTATCCAAGCGAGGTAAGCATCTATTCATAAAGAATCTATAGGAAATGTTCTGGTCAGAAACTTAGACTCATTAGGACCATCTGGATCCTGAGTCACTCTCTAAAGGCTACACTCCCCTATTAGGAGTGCTCAGAGGTCATCGTCCTTAGGAGTATACGAAAATAATTATATAATTAAGCTTGAATTTTGCCTTGAAAATCGACCTAAATTCTCAAAAAGTAAAGAGAATCCATACGGGATTCCTTTCAAATATGCATTGAAATAAATTTAATCTTTCATTTATGATGCAGGAGCATCCCTGGTTCTTGGCAATCTTGCATCAACCAAAAATATTTCTTTTTAGTTTGTTTTCTATTTTGCAGTTTCAACATTTCTTTTTGTATTTCCTTGCATTGGCTCACTGGATCTTGCGGAGTTGGATTCTTCTTGAGGACATGATCATTTTCTTTATTCCTAAGCCATGGAGCATTTGGATCATTTTCCGGCAAGTTATCGATTCCGGATTCAGAGACAGTTTTCTGGATTAGAACACCGGAACTGTTGGGACCTATTTGTTATTGGCAAATCTTGCGGATCCTTTCCATAGCTTTGGGAACCCGAGTTAGTTGATTCCAATGTTCCTTGGAGTGTGGCCAACCTTCCCATTGATCCGCACTTCATCCTTTGGATTTTCTAGAGGAATCTCTTTAGCGAAGACCGACCTGTTGGTTTTACACGTTTGATCTTGTTCTTTTGCATTTGATCCCTTTTGGGCTGACCGAATCCCTCTAGACCATATAAATAAATGTAATTAAGCATTGTAAATCAGTGAGATAGAACATAGAATTCATATCTTAAGGTTTAGAGGTCCAATCTTAACCGATTCTGTAATTGAGCATGTATGTAGCAGGCCAGTGAGCCGAATCTTGTAACCCGGATGTTACCGTTATCTATAATCATTTTTCATTATCTAATTTATTTAGTTATACATTGCCTCCATCATATCCTCTTGTTTTTGTTGTGATTACTCTTTCTCCCCGGGTCAGATTGATCTCTTTGAGGTCCCTCCTAATCGGTGACTACGCCAATTTAGTGTTATCTAGACCCTTTGATTGAAAGACTACAGAGCTTCAAAAATCTAACAACTCATCCTTAGCTAGATCGTATCTCCATCCCTGAATGCCTGAGTGCTAGGGACAACTCCGTCCCTAGATTGCCTACCTACCTATTTCAACACAGGATCAAGGCATAAAATATGTAATTCTGGTTTCTATGTTTAATATAATCTATTTGGTGGGTACCCAACCCTTTCTAGGTTCAATGTCCCATACAGTTTCTATACAATTGCTACCCACGATGGTAGCTCTTATAGAAAAAAGGCTCAGGGTGGCCTTCTGGTTATGGCCTAAAACAACTAAGTCCTATTTCCAATGAGTTGCATCACCCTTGGCCCATTATCATTTGTGAAATTTTCATCAAGATAAATAATTTCCAAATCATCACACACAACCAAACCCTAATGAGGTTTTCTAGAGTTTAACTAAACGAATGTTAGTACTTGAATTTTAAATTTTTCTTTTTTATGTTATTGATCCAAGGGGGATTACCCGCCCCTTAGATTTTAATTCCAAATGAACATTATTTCTCCCCAACGATTTATAGGGATGATGTCATAGATCTCGTTGTTGTAGCTTTATTAGGTGTTAAGTACAGTAGTTTAACACAACGACATTACTCATAAGCATGACCCAGAGGCCCACCATATATACCAAAGGCTGCTATGTTTATTTGGTTTTATCTCCTCTTGTTTAGTTCTGATTAGAAAAAGATGGGATAGGGTTGTTACCAATACATAACTGCCAATCAAGTGCACAAGGGGGACTTACAAGTAGTGAGAACATCCCAAGTAGAAAACCCAAAAAGGCGACCCCTTTTTGAAAATCATACTTTTGACTGGAGTATCAACAAGTGGGAATGAATTCCCTTACAATCAAAAAATCGCTTAATCATAATAGAGGGGTTTTGGAGAACCCCTAACCATATACCAACGATAACCCCTTGCACAAGGAAAAAGCAACCACGGGAGAGAAAAACAAAAATTGGGTTTTGAGAGGCATCTTGAAACCTAATACCACCAGATCCACTATGAACAACATAGAATGGGAGATAGGAAGCAAGCCTAGCCTCACCCAACAAAAAACCACTACAGACAACAAAACATGGACCACCACAAAGGATCCACACCGTATTGCATCAATACATCCACTATTCGTGGATACAAGAGAGCATAGGGTAATAGTCAAACCTTGAGATGAAAGAAACCCCCAAAGGAGGTCAACAATCACCACCAAAGTGAGTACAACAGAAGCAGAGCACACGCTGGTTAAGCGTCCGCAAGGTAACTAGCCCACATTGTGCCCCCAATGCCCACCCACAAGCAGCAAAAAACCACCAACATCAAAGAAGAGACCATCATCATCAGAATAAGACAAAGCTATAAAACAATCCCAATACCCCTAACAACCCCCCAACAATCCACCTCAATAGGATCACATGAGAGTTTACCAAACCAAGCGACCTTAGACAGAGCAAGAGTAACCAAAAACATAGAAAACCCAAGAGCCACAAAGGAAACCTCGTAAGGAAAAAGGGGTGACCCACCTCCAAATCGCATACAGAAACCAAAGAACACAGAGCTCAACCGTGAGCTCCACAATGGAAGAAGTGCCGCCAAAAAACCACGTCTAAGATAGAGGCACGCAGAAAGGAGGCCTCTAAAAACTATTGCACATACGAGGATAAAAGGAGCCTCGTGTGAAAGAAAAGCCAAAAACTCGACAAGAGAGAGGAGAGCGGGGAGTCGTCGCACACAGAAACAAATCCCTACAGGTGAAAGTAGCCGCCACCCCAGAAGACACCCCGTCGATACCTGTAGCCTAAAAAGGCCCAAAGAAGGCCACACCATCACCACCTAGGACAAATTTATCCTTAATCAAACTCATATGTAATCCCCACCGAGCAACAAATACACCCATGAATAGGGGCACAACGAGTAACCCCAAACAACAACAACCACCATCAGATCCGTAAAGATTACCCAAAGACTAGGCCAGACCAAGAAAAAAATCAAGAAGAGGGCCAAAATCCCTCACAAGCACACCTATGGCACAAGAAACAACCTCCGAAAAACCCAAAATAGCGCACCGGGTAGGAGGAGGCGAAACCAAATGCCCCAAAACCATGACCACCCAAAGGAGGGACATGCCATTGACTAGGCCGACCCACACACCATGACCATCATCTTCACTACACACATCTCCAGCATCGTCCCCTTCCTCTGCATCTCCTACAATCTCCCCACCTCCAAAAACCCCAGTGCTCCACTTCCCGCTCTCCATGGCCATAATATTTGTTATTTATCTCCTCTTGTTTAGTTATCTAACTAATAATTCAACTATAAATTCATGAAAGCTTAAGTAAAGCATTATACTATAATAACTATGAAACTGAAACTATTACATGCAAGTAATAATTATTGCTTGAAATTTAAAACTAAGATTTTAATTTTACGTATCTGAAAGGAACGTTTGCTTGAGAATGAAAATAAACAATCAACTACTTCGAAATTAATATTTTCTTGAAATAAAACTATGATAATAATTAAACTCTAAAACTTGAACTAAATACATTAAAGTACTAATTGCTTGAAAATTATATTACTTGTAAGAGATAGCTTGTGAAAATGATTTTAATTACTTGTAAGATACTAATTGTTTTGAAGAAAAACTATTAAACTTCAAATATGAAACCTAATACTTGAAAGGTACTAATTTGCTTGGAAGAAAATTAAACTATTAAATAACAAGACCTTGGAAATAAATTTAACGCTTACTTGTTTGAAGGGAAAAACTATTCAATAATAAGCTTGAAAATAACCAAATTATTTTTAAATACTAATTGTTTGAAAATAAGATTAGAAAAGATTCTAAATACTTGTAAGATATTGTTCTCTAGAATGTAAATAATAATAAGGCTCCTAATAAATTTAAATAATTATATTTTCTTAAAAAGGAAACTAATTGATTTATTAAAAATGAGATCGTTTGAAAGGAAATATTAAGTAATCCCTTGAAAGGTGAATCTATATACTTGTAAAAGTACTAGTTGTTAAGGTTTGTAAAGAATCTAATTACTTTTGGAATGCTACTTGCTATGAGACAAATTTTTGAAAATAAGACATACGAATTAAAACCAAGCTAATACTTAGTGCCTAAATATGTACATGCTAAACACTTTTAAATGGTAAAGGCTAAATACATGCAAATAAAACTCATATATTTCATTTCTTAAAAATAATTTCTAATCATTCTACTTCCACTTTCTCTTGGAGTACTGCCAAATTATTTTGCAAAATTATAATTGATAAACTAACTAATTCTTCCAATTGAAGTAATGCCAACTTTATCTATAGATATTTCCTACAAAGGATAACCTTATTAATTTCAAATTCTTAGAAATGAGCTAATGCTTTGCACCTAAAATTTACTGCATGAAAATTATTATTTAATTTCCTAAGCAAGTGATCATGGGATAGGTTTTTGAAAACTCATTTTGCTTGATTAAGATAAGAATCCAAAAATCTAGAACAACAAAATTTAACTTTTATTCAACTTTCAAACTAAGTTTCATTAGTCATTACAAACAAAACATGAGTATTTAATTTGAGATCCACAACCTATGTCAAGTTTAATAATCTCACATAAAAAGATTTCAATTTTTGTTTTATTTCCATTTGCTAAAACTATTTTGGTTTTCATGGATTGGAATTCAGGATGTTTATTTTTCTCATCAGTTTTGAAATATTTGGTTTCAAATAATCTTTCTTTGCATCCTAATTGTTCTTACAAAATAGATTATACCATTAAAGTAATATGAAAAATTTAACTATGCAATTTACCTCTAAATTTAAATGTTAATAAATTTATTTTTAATGTTTTGATTAAAAAAGCAGCGTTAACTAGGGCATTGACCCTTAACAAAAAGCAACTTCAAGAGAGATAATGTTGGAAGAGAACCACAACCCAAAGGCGGAAAGGACCAAACACATGAGCCTAACCAACCAGGGAACAAACCCCACTCAAGGGGGGGATGGGCCACCTGAACCCCCACGAGGGCGGGTATGGGGCAGGGGAGAAGATTTCCCCTTACACCTATGAGCAACCACAAACCAGGCAATGATAAGATCCATCGGAAGGGCCCTCGCAGGGTCAACAACACCGATGACAAGAGAAGGCTGGAAGAGGGTCGTAGGGAGTTGCTAAACAATAACAACAACAGGTTGTGACAAAACAGCAGTAGCAGAAGTAGATCCAATAGTAGGGGAGGGTTGTAGGATAGGAGAAGTGGAAGTGGGGGCCTCCAGAGACGAGACCAAAAAAACATCAGTAGGAGCAACAAGAGTTGTGGGGGGCACAACATCATGCTCATGGGAGGAATTTGTAGCAATAATTGTTAAGTGGTTAGCATTATCATTCTTCCACCAAGTAGAAACCTCTTTGTGTTGTGGAGAAGAGAAACTTGAAGCAAGATGGCCGGTAGAGAAGCATCTTCTGCAGCGAAAGGGGAGGCCTTCAAAATCCAACAGTTATGACCAAGGCCTATCCCCCACCATAAGAACCACATCAATTGGGAGAGGAGCAGAGATGTCGATATCAACAAGAATCTGGGAAAAGGTAGTGTGTTCCATTAAGGATGTAGCATCATTGACCTTTAGGAGAAGGCCAATAGAGTTATCGATTGCCTCATAGCAAGAGTGCTCCCAGAAATGAAGAGGGAGATTGATGAGCCGAACCCAAATTGGACGCACATTAATTGGTTTAGTGAGAGGGTTAAAAGAGGTTGTCCAAGGCTTGATGGAGAGGGAGTGCACTCCCCAAGCCCATAGTTTTCTCAAAATCAAATCCCTATCATTGGAAGAAGTAAAGGAACCATCAAAAAATCCTTTAGCACAGGGAACAATCTCGATATTAAGAGCAACCAAAGACCACCAGGAGTCACTTACCCAACTATGAAGCTCTGGTAGGGAAGACCAAAGCACGGAGAATCTGCACACCAAAGCATAGTGCTGGTAAAACCTAATGTTGTCCACAACATCATGTTCGCAAACCACCACAGGGGAGGATTTCACACAAGGGAGAGGAAGAACCCCCTTAGAGGGTTGGGCAGAAGATCTGGTCACACAAGCAAAGCTACGCTTACCAGCAGGTTTGGGCAAAGGATCAACAACATCAGTGGTAGGCGGCAACGTCGTTTCCCCAGAAGCTTGAGAGTCGACAACAACATGATCCACAGCTGGGGAACTGGGGGGTGTGGATGCAGTAGCAAGTGCATCAACAACCGCCAAAGGGGTTGCTGACCAAACAATAGTAGCATGGATCATAGGAGCCAAGGACCCCATGCAAGGGAGGGGGGGGGGGGGGGGGGAGGAGCAGAGCCCCAGACATCCACAACAGAACCAGGGGCATTTAAAAAGAGGGAGGCGGGACAGCCATTGGAGGGAGGCAGGAGAGCCATGTTGTTTTGCCAACTTGTTCTTCATTTTTTTAATGTTAATAAATTCATTTATACTAATTACTTTGCAATATAAATGCAACTACTCCTTTTACTAGTCTTAAGTGACTTTAAAGCTAGAAGATACAACTACAAAATTTAACTCAATTTAACTATTGATAGACTTGACTATTCTCAATAGCCTTGTATACTATATATCTTGAAATCTAACTTTGTGTAAAGAAACAATCAAATATTCAACTTCTTGAATTGAGGGAAACTTTAACTAAACATTAATTCATAGTGCTTGAAATATATTAAAAGGAAACTATGAATCTAAACACATTTACTTGGAAGGTAAATATTTTTAATCTTTAATACTTGTACTAAACGAAGTATACTAAAAGTTATTTTTTGATGTCCAATGTTTGAAAAATATTGAATGTCTTAAAGGGGATCTATTTATTATTAGCATTTATTTCAGACTAACTAGTGATACTTGATGAGAAAGAACCAATACTTTTGAATTGTTAGTTCTGATACTTAATGTAAAGTACAGATGCCAATAGCTAACAAGATGAGTGGGGGGGTGAATCATACAAACTTAAACTTCCATAAAATCAATAGATTCAACCTCGGTAACTTATACCAAAAAAACTGATAAAATGCAAACTTATGAACACATAATCATAATAACACTCATAACACCAGATTTAATGTGGAAACCCAAATAGGGAAAAACCACTGTGGGATTTCAGACCCACTAAGAAATATACTCTTCTAGAGTATGCTCAATTAAAAGCAAATCCTATTAAAGATTACAAACACATTGCTAGATGTGACCCAATTAAGGGATTTCCCTCAAATCTGTTAGGATCTTCACTTTGTTAGAAGTGACCTTGTCAAAGGATTTCAAACACTCATTTAGAATGTTACCTTGCTAGAGGGTTTACATATAAGACTGTTAAGTCCACTTAGTTAAGAGATTTTCTGTCACTTACAAAATAATAGTAATAAAAATCTATCTGCAACTTCACATCTAAAATGCTAAAGCAGATTCTTATTTGCTCAAAACAATCTAGTCATAGGACTTATCTTGTCCCTCTGCTGGGCTCTCTACTCTGTTATTCAAACAGGTCTTCAAGCTTCTGTGCTCGGTAATCACTATGTAGCATCCCTGTGCATACAATTTCCCACATACATTGTTTATCAACAATTCCTTATTTATAAACAATTGCTAACCGCTGAATCTCCTTGATCACATTTTCCATGATCAATCTTAGCCATCAGATCTTCAAACTTGACTAGGTTCAATGTATCCTTTCGATCTGAAAATGTTTTACCTTACCTCAGGACTTGCATTCCCATCTTGGAACTTGCATAAGGTTATTGCGGTTCAATATGCACTGTAGATCTTCCTGCCGATTTTCCTTTGCCAAGATCCTTAACAAACTTCATGCACGGCATACCAATCATTTATACATTTCCAGCTAATCATTGTCCTTCATTAAATAATGCTTTTATCCATCCAATGCGCACTGTCATAACTCGGTTGCAACTCGGTAAATACTAAACTTTACTCGGTAGACATTTCGCCTTCATTAACCGATATCAATAACCTTAGGGTTTACCGACTAGGTTCCTTAGGGTTTACCAATTAGGTTCTTTGCTCAGTGACATAGTATAGTATTAACCTTACAATCAACAACATATGTAGGATATCAAAACAATCTAAACATCATGATCTCATCATTGTCTAACTCGGTAATAGTTGCCCATTGAATAACTTATTCCTCCCTTTATTCATCACATTCTTTCTGTGTCTTTTACCGACATCTTAATTCTCTTCTAATCAATCTTCTCAAGATATGGCAACATCATACTGAATCAACTAATCAATTTCTTGACATCAATGACAAAATAATGTTATAAAGATAGTTATCATCCTTCTTCAGTTATATCAATAATCTTCAACAACCTTCTCAATATCCTTATCAATAATCTTTCTTACTGTAATGCCAACAATCTCCCCCTTTGGTATTGATGGCAAAACCAACAATTAAATGGTAATACCAACAAGATATTCAAATTGATTAGGATTCAGATTGTTGTTAGACTTCTCCTGTTATCCTTGATCTGTTGTCTTCTGAAGTCTTCTCCATTTTTCATTAGGCTTCTGAGCTGTTGACTTGCATTTAGTCTTCAGTCAACCATTTAGTCTTTCAACCATTTAGTCTTCTCCCCCTTTGACAACAATGCCAAAAAGTAAAAGAACTAAATCATGATTTCTTCCTCTGTGAAGTGATTTGCCTTGCTGTGTAACATCTCAGTCTCGGTCAGATCAACTTGTCTCTATTCACTTTTTCTTGCAAAACTTTAGGTGACCTCCTAAAGTGCATAAATCAACATCAATCCACACATAATATTCTGTAGATTCATTGAATTGATGCTTTTATCGAACTCGGTTAGTGAGTAGAAGATAGGGGTAGGACCCCTAACTTGCTTCTGAGATACTTAAAAGTGTCCCTTGGCAGTGGCTTTGTGAAGATGTCTGCTAATTGCTCCTTTGAACTGATATATTCTAGCAAAACTTTCTTCTCTTGAACTTCTTCTCTGAGATAGTGATACTTTATAGATATAGGCTTTGTCTTAGAGTGCATTACTAGATTCTTTGAAATGTTAATGGCACTAATATTATCACATAATATAGTTACTGGCTCGGTAACTTTCTCATTTATACTTTCCAACAGTTGCTTGATCCATGCTATATTGGTACAATTCAATGCTGCAGCAACATATTCAGCTTCTGCTATAGACTGAGAAATACATCCTTGTTTCTTGCCAAGCCAACTTACTAGTCTTTCTCCCAAAAAGAAAGCTCCACCACTTGTTCTTTTCCTGTCATCTATGTTGCCTGCCCAATCAGCATTAGTATACACTTTTAAATCAAAATTATTCCTCTTTTCATATACTAAGCCATAATCTTCAGTGCCTCTCAGGTATCTAAAAATTCTCTTGATTGTTGTCATATGGGTTTCCTTGGGATCTGTAGAGAATCTTGCTACAATACCTACTACATGTGCTATATCTGGTCTACTATGCACAACATATTGCAATTTTCCAATCATAGATCGGGGTAAGTGCACAAAGATGGTGGTAAAAAAGGGGGGTATAAGTGGACACTTTTTTTCTGAAATCAGGTGAACCTGAACTTAGAGGCAAAATTTGAAAGTCATCCACTCAAGATATGAAGATAATCAAAGAACAAATATTGTAGTACTCTGAATCTAGTTTCCAAACTACTAAAAATTTTCAAAATTGGATAAGATTAAGGGGGTCAAATCCTTCTTGCACGAAAAACTGACCCTATTTTTTTTCTAAAAAACATAATATAGTGTCTGACGTGCATATCAAAAAAGTCATAGTTAGATTTAGTATTTTGACAAATCCTTTGGCAGAAAGATAGTTAAGAGTGAGCACTAGAAGATGTGTATTTTTTTGTAATTTTTTGTTGAGTATTTTTTTTTTAGTGATTTTTCCAATCGAGCACATCCTAAAAATTGGGTACCTGTTCATGCGCGAAGCATAAGTTGCACTAAACAAATCGAAAATACAATTTTATTTTTTTTAAATTGTAAAGAATCAAGTGCACTACAATAATATATAAAGTTTTTTAAATTTGGATACGTATATCAAAAGTTATTCAAAAAATGGTGCACCTATGTCTGTGAGAACTATGGAAACACTAGTAAAAGAAATTCAATAATAATATGTTATTGTTGTTCAAATTGAAAAAAAATTATATGGTTAGAAAGCTCAGAAGATGGTTGAAAATATGGTGGCAATTTTAGAAATACCCACTTTATGAAGTGTAAACCTGATGATGACAAAGTCGATAAACCAAGTTGATAAAATAAAAACGTCAAAAATGAGAGAAATGGAGGGAAATCAAACTTCGAATCCGTAGCTTTGTCATCCAGGCCTATTTCCAAGCCTAAAAAGTCAAAGCGCATACGGGGTACGTATGGTTTAAAAAGCGCGTACGGGGTATTTATAGTGTAAGAAGCGCGTACGTGCGTGTTTCCCATTAAACAGCGTGTACGCGCTATCTTTACTATAAATAGCGCATACGCGCTATTGTATAATATGATATTCTATGTATAATATGTGTATATTCATATAATATATGTAATATATTATGTGTATAATATGACATTGTATATATAATATGTTTATATACATATAATATAAACATGCGCGTACGCGCTATCTTTACTATAAATAGCGCATATGTGCTATTGTATAATATGATATTCTATGTATAATATGTGTATATTCATATAATATATGTAATATATTATGTGTATAATATGACATTGTATATATAATATATTTATATACATATAATATAATAAACATATATATACACATGTAAGTGTATCGTCTCTCCCTCTCAAACGCATACAAGGTCTCTCTCTCTCTCTCTCTCTCTCTCTCTCTCTCTCTCTCTCTCCATACCCCATCCCTCTTTCTCTTCTTCTCTCCCTCCATACCCCACTACAACTGTGTCTGCACTTCTATAGAAGTAAGTGAATTTATTTCTTATCTGCAACTTCCTCTTTGATTTTTATCATGTATTCTCTCCCTCCCTCTACCTCTCCCTTCCCCCCATGTTCTCTCCCTCTCTCCCTCTCCCCTCTCCTCTCCCTCTCTCTCCCTCTCCCCTCTCCTCTCCCTCTCTCCCTCTCTCTCCTTCTCCCCTCCCTCTCTCTCCCTCTCCCACCCTCTCTCCCTCTCTCTCTCTCTCTCTCCCCCTTCCCTCTCTCCCTCTCTCTACCTTCCCTCCCCCCTCTTCTCTCCCTCTCTCCCTCCCTCTACCTCTCCCTTCCCCCATTTTCTCTCCCTCTCTCCCTCTCTCTCTCTCTCTCTCCCTCTCTCTCTCTCTCCCTCTCTCTCTCTCTCCCTCTCCCCTCTCTTCTCCCTCTCTCTCCCTCTCCCCTCTCCCCTCTCCTCCCCTCTCCCCTCTCCTCTCCCTCTCTCTCCCTTTCCCCTCTCCTCTCCCTCCTCCCTCTCTCTCTCTCTCTCCCTCCCTCCCCCCCTCTCTCTCTCTCTCTCTCTCTCTCTCTCTCTCTCTCTCCTTCCCTCTTTGTCTCTGTCTCTGTCTCTGTCTCTATCTCCTCTCCCTCTCTCTCTCTCCCCCCTCTCCCTCTCCCACCCCCCTCTTCCTCTCCCTCCTCCTCCCTCTCTCTCTCTCTCTCTCCTTCCCCCTCTCTCTCTCCCTCTCCCCTCTCCTCTCCCTCTCTTTGTAGTACCCCTTCTCGATTGGACTTATTAGACTGATTTTATGTGTAGTTTACTATTCAGTTGACACTTTATTGCTCGACATTTTTCAGATATATTTGATACTATTTCATGTTTATCTGGATATTAGATGCATGAGTTATTTTCAGTATTTCAGTACTGATGATTTCTAGCATTTCATGAATTATTGCTTTGTACTGACATCTTACTTTACCTAGGCGATGTGTCATATATATGTTGCGTGTCTACAATTGTATTGGATGCAAGGGGATGATTTTCCTTCACTCATTTCGATGAGACAGGGAACGTCGTGATTCTCCTTCATCGGTGTGCATGCCGTGTATTCTATATTTATATGCATGCATGTGTGATTCAATGATGCAGGATATTGCAGGTACAAGTACCGGGTAGGTATGGGGTATCATCTCCACCTGGCTTCATAGGTCTGAGCGTGCCTTATATGTCCGATGGGAGTGGAGGAGATAGCTATTGACCCTAGTCCTTACCCTCAGTCTACTCTTGTGAGTGTCGTCAGTCGGTCGTCCATCCCTTTTGTTCGACTTTCGAGTCTTCTTGCTTTTC